>NW_028319977.1:639166-1278333 GCF_062004578.1 Staurois parvus
AGACGCCGTCCAAAAGGGGGCATTTGCTATTCAGTGCCTCTTCCCGTGTACACTTGATGTATTTGTCCACTGACTTTATGGGTTCACTAAAAGCTTGTGGGGTGCTGATGCTCTAATCTTGACCCAAGTAGAATCCACATGCCTTTACAAACGGCTTGGTCTTTTCCCCATGGAACAATTCAAGGCTCAAGGGTCAGCAATGAATGCACTTGGTCAGGCTTTAGTTCTTTTTGGCTGTCAAGAGACTTACCTCCTTTCAGATGTTTCCCACAATCTCAACAGCCTCTGCCAAGTGTATGCAAGTGAAAAGGCCGATGGCATCATGGGACGTGATTGTTTCTTCCGGCTCCAACTTCAGTCTACATTCCTTGTTGACACATTCTTTAGCATTCTTCCAAATGGTGCATTATCTTGCCAGTTGAGGGTGTTAGAATGGTAGGCAGATACTTTTGAAACGCTGTGTGTGACAGAGTTGATTCTTTGGGAATCAGTGGTTGAAATGCCTGAACCTTGTTGCTTGATACTGCTGTACCCCGCGAGCGAGTTAAAGCAGGAGGCCGGAGCCTGTTGGGATGCCGAGGAATATTTCCACAGTCGTCACTAAGGCAAGACATCTAAGGAGCTTTTGATAAGGACCTGGGGCCCTGTGGTATTTTGTCAAGGGCGCAAAGAAGGAGATTGCGTTGGCCGGGAATTGAACCCGGGTCAACTGCTTGGAAGGCAGCTATGCTCACCACTATACCACCAACGCAAGGCTGTGCGCCAGGCATCCTGCTACCTCTATACAATTAAGGCCACACATGACATTGACTCACGGACCCCCTCCAGCGCAAGGTCCATTCGCTGCCGTACCAAGTGACCACTAGGAAGATCAGCTAGAAATATTTCCCCATTCGTGGAGAGAAAGGAAGCCAAGCCAGTAGATACGGTAAAGGTGTGATTGTGCAGTGCGCATGAAGGAACTGGAGATACAAGTTTTGCAAAGGCCTTTCACTCGGGCAAAAGGGACACGGAATGCGTCCCACGCCCAACGTGGGGCTCGAACCCACGACCCTGAGATTAAGAGTCTCATGCTCTACCGACTGAGCTAGCCGGGCTACAGCACTTTTGCACTTCAAGGCCTCTCACAGCCACCTGAGTCCGCAGACTTTTTGATAGCTTTCGACATAATTCCTTTGGCTAAACTCAATGCGCTTCCAAGTACTACTCTGTTCACTTGCTGTCAGGGCGCTACATCACCATTTTTGCTGTGACTTTGGAGGATCACAACAAAATGCGCTGGCTGATTCCAAACCCTTTTCTCTCTGTGCAAAACATCAAGCCGTAGCCTCCCACATAACATCTGCCAAGTCATTCATTTGCCCTTTCCGGCCGAGGCGGCATCAAGCAATACCTCAACCGAGAAGGTCAAATGCAAAGTGTACGGCGCTGGCTTAGCATGCAAGGTGTCACGTGCTCTTCCCAGTTCCCTTCGATAGCTCAGCTGGTAGAGCGGAGGACTGTAGAGACAAAGCAGCAATCCTTAGGTCGCTGGTTCAATTCCGGCTCGAAGGCAGAGCTTTTTACCCCGCGTCTCTGCCTTTTAGAAAGAAGGCAATCTCTTATCACTACAAATGTGCAATTGGGAAGCTTTTTAGGCACCTTCAGTTCATCTTTCATGTCTCCTTTGGGCCAGCTCAAGCACACTTGTCGTGTGGTCTCTGTGGCGCAATCGGTTAGCGCGTTCGGCTGTTAACCGAAAGGTTGGTGGTTCAAGCCCACCCAGGGACGCTCGTGCTTTCTCTTTACCTTAGTAGGGCCCGCTGCCAAGTCTCACCCTAACCTAAGAAGACAAATAGCGTCCTTTGGCTTGTCTCACACGGCTGACGATTAACCATTCACTCGAGACATTCCTTGAAAACGGACTAGAATAATGTCGCAATCAATTGCTCTTCTTCTGGAATGTTCAAGATCTTTCATAGTTTAGTCAAGCCACTTCTTCGCTTCCGCTGAGTCTCAGGAACAAACCCCAGCATTTCTATTCACACCTGAACACCAGGGGATGTGTGAGAATTGTGGAAGCACCTTTTTTCACCTTACATGATCCCATTGTTGGTGTCAGGAAGCCTGCATAGCTAAAAGTGCCTAGATTGACATGGCCAAAGGCCTCAATTGTTGTCAAATGGCCTGGATAGAGGTGTTAAAAAGGTGGAATACAGATAGTGTCAATGTTTAAGCGTGTGCCCCGGGGCTATGCTGGGCTTGAAGTACACAGGGATGCAATGTTTCTTAAAGATCCTTCTGAGTTTTTCCGACGCTCCAGTTACATACGGGATGACTAGATTTCTCCTAGTGTTCTGCTTCTCCCCAGTTTGTTTCCCTGACCTTGCGGAGGTTTTAACCAAGACCCAGTCTGGGTAGCCACAAGCTTTCAAAGCCCTCCTGAGATGTCACGGTAGCACTCTCCTAGTCATGCGCTAGGATTTGTATAGTTGGTCTCTGCTTACCAGAGAGGCTGTCGGGTAAATTCAGTGTGGTATTCTGCTTAACAGAGTGCTGCCATGGATTAGTCAGGTCTGCTCATGATTCTCTGATGTTGTTTGAGTTTGTCTGAGTTATTCCCGCCTTCAGGAAGCTGTGAGAGCTTTCCAGAACATGGGTAGGGGCTAGGCAAATGAACAGCGTGAATACGGATACCGCCCTGGCCAGTTGCAAGGGAGGGCAGTCCTGTGGCATGCTGGGAGTGGCATTTATGTTCTGCGAGCACATGGGCTCAGCGTCTTTCCTGGGAGAGGACTGAACAGCTGGGCTGGAGGCAGGCTGCCTCGCCTGGCGCCGGCTGCCATGAGGCCCCAGGTGGGTGGACCTGAGGGCCTCAAGCCAGTCAGGACGTCAATACTGCTTAACTAAGAGATCAGCTAGATGTCTTCAGTGTGAAAAGTTCTCATTTTGGAGTATCCTACTACAATTCCCCATCCCTATCCCCAGCTCGACAAGAAAACTCCAAAAACAAACATCCCCTAGTCCGGTCATTGAAGGCAAGGAGCGTTTGCGCGCGTGTGTATTTGGCTGAAGAAATACACTGTGCCTGGCTGCGGGGCGAAGTCAAGGGAAACCGGGGCAAACACGCCAGCGTCCCTCGCAAGGGTGGCGTTGCATCTGTGTTCTTTTGTCTTTAGACTCTTTTGGTTGCTACCATGTCAGCCGGATATTGCAGAGTCCTAAGAACCAGCTCGTGTTCCAGTGGGTGGTGGTGTGAGTCAAAAGGCAGATAGCGGTCTGTGTGGGTAGGTTTCCTGGAGACCTCCATGCCCAAGTCAGCCCCTTCCTTGCCTTGTAAGACGCCGTCCAAAAGGGGGCATTTGCTATTCAGTGCCTCTTCCCGTGTACACTTGATATATTTGTCCACTGACTTTATGGGTTCACTAAAAGCTTGTGGGGTGCTGATGCTCTAATCTTGACCCAAGTAGAATCCACATGCCTTTACAAACGGCTTGGTCTTTTCCCCATGGAACAATTCAAGGCTCAAGGGTCAGCAATGAATGCACTTGGTCAGGCTTTAGTTCTTTTTGGCTGTCAAGAGACTTACCTCCTTTCAGATGTTTCCCACAATCTCAACAGCCTCTGCCAAGTGTATACAAGTGAAAAGGCCGATGGCATCATGGGACGTGATTGTTTCTTCCGGCTCCAACTTCAGTCTACATTCCTTGTTGACACATTCTTTAGCATTCTTCCAAATGGTGCATTATCTTGCCAGTTGAGGGTGTTAGAATGGTAGGCAGATACTTTTGAAACGCTGTGTGTGACAGAGTTGATTCTTTGGGAATCAGTGGCTGAAATGCCTGAACCTTGTTGCTTGATACTGCTGTACCCCGCGAGCGAGTTAAAGCAGGAGGCCGGAGCCTGTTGGGATGCCGAGGAATATTTCCACAGTCGTCACTAAGGCAAGACATCTAAGGAGCTTTTGATAAGGACCTGGGGCCCTGTGGTATTTTGTCAAGGGCGCAAAGAAGGAGATTGCGTTGGCCGGGAATCGAACCCGGGTCAACTGCTTGGAAGGCAGCTATGCTCACCACTATACCACCAACGCAAGGCTGTGCGCCAGGCATCCTGCTACCTCTATACAATTAAGGCCACACATGACATTGACTCACGGACCCCCTCCAGCGCAAGGTCCATTCGCTGCCGTACCAAGTGACCACTAGGAAGATCAGCTAGAAATATTTCCCCATTCGTGGAGAGAAAGGAAGCCAAGCCAGTAGATACGGTAAAGGTGTGATTGTGCAGTGCGCATGAAGGAACTGGAGATACAAGTTTTGCAAAGGCCTTTCACTCGGGCAAAAGGGACACGGAATGTGTCCCACGCCCAACGTGGGGCTCGAACCCACGACCCTGAGATTAAGAGTCTCATGCTCTACCGACTGAGCTAGCCGGGCTACAGCACTTTCGCTCTTCAAGGCCTCTCACAGCCACCTGAGTACGCAGACTTTTTGATAGCTTTCGACATAATTCCTTTGGCTAAACTCAATGCGCTTCCAAGTACTACTCTGTTCACTTGCTGTCAGGGCGCTACATCACCATTTTTGCTGTGACTTTGGAGGATCACAACAAAATGCGCTGGCTGATTCCAAACCCTTTTCTCTCTGTGCAAAACATCAAGCCGTAGCCTCCCACATAACATCTGCCAAGTCATTCATTTGCCCTTTCCGGCCGAGGCGGCATCAAGCAATACCTCAACCGAGAAGGTCAAATGCAAAGTGTACGGCGCTGGCTTAGCATGCAAGGTGTCACATGCTCTTCCCAGTTCCCTTCGATAGCTCAGCTGGTAGAGCGGAGGACTGTAGAGACAAAGCAGCAATCCTTAGGTCGCTGGTTTAATTCCGGCTCGAAGGAAGAGCTTTTTACCCCGCGTCTCTACTTTTAGAAAGAAGGCAATCTCTTATCTCTACAAATGTGCAATTGGGAAGCTTTTTAGGCACCTTCAGTTCATCTTTCATGTCTCCTTTGGGCCAGCTCAAGCGCGCTTGTCGTGTGGTCTCTGTGGCGCAATCGGTTAGCGCGTTCGGCTGTTAACCGAAAGGTTGGTGGTTCAAGCCCACCCAGGGACTTTCTCTTTACCTTAGCAGGGCCCGCTGCCAAGTCTCACCCTAACCTAAGAAGACAAATAGCGTCCTTTGGCTTGTCTCACACGGCTGACGATTAACCATTCACTCGAGACATTCCTTGAAAACGGACTAGAATAATGTCGCAATCAATTGCTCTTCTTCTGGAATGTTCAAGATCTTTCATAGTTTAGTCAAGCCACTTCTACGCTTCCGCTGAGTCTCAGGAACAAACCCCAGCATTTCTATTCACACCTGAACACCAGGGGATGTGTGAGAATTGTGGAAGCACCTTTTTTCACCTTACATGATCCCATTGTTGGTGTCAGGAAGCCTGCATAGCTAAAAGTGCCTAGATTGACATGGCCAAAGGCCTCAATTGTTGTCAAATGGCCTGGATAGAGGTGTTAAAAAGGTGGAATACAGATAGTGTCAATGTTTAAGCGTGTGCCCCGGGGCTATGCTGGGCTTGAAGTACACAGGGATGCAATGTTTCTTAAAGATCCTTCTGAGTTTTTCCGACGCTCCAGTTACATACGGGATGACTAGATTTCTCCTAGTGTTCTGCTTCTCCCCAGTTTGTTTCCCTGACCTTGCGGAGGTTTTAACCAAGACCCAGTCTGGGTAGCCACAAGCTTTCAAAGCCCTCCTGAGATGTCACGGTAGCACTCTCCTAGTCATGCGCTAGGATTTGTATAGTTGGTCTCTGCTTACCAGAGAGGCTGTCGGGTAAATTCAGTGTGGTATTCTGCTTAACAGAGTGCTGCCATGGATTAGTCAGGTCTGCTCATGATTCTCTGATGTTGTTTGAGTTTGTCTGAGTTATTCCCGCCTTCAGGAAGCTGTGAGAGCTTTCCAGAACATGGGTAGGGGCTAGGCAAATGAACAGCGTGAATACGGATACCGCCCTGGCCAGTTGCAAGGGAGGGCAGTCCTGTGGCATGCTGGGAGTGGCATTTATGTTCTGCGAGCACATGGGCTCAGCGTCTTTCCTGGGAGAGGACTGAACAGCTGGGCTGGAGGCAGGCTGCCTCGCCTGGCGCCGGCTGCCATGAGGCCCCAGGTGGGTGGACCTGAGGGCCTCAAGCCAGTCAGGACGTCAATACTGCTTAACTAAGAGATCAGCTAGATGTCTTCAGTGTGAAAAGTTCTCATTTTGGAGTATCCTACTACAATTCCCCATCCCTATCCCCAGCTCGACAAGAAAACTCCAAAAACAAACATCCCCTAGTCCGGTCATTGAAGGCAAGGAGCGTTTGCGCGCGTGTGTATTTGGCTGAAGAAATACACTGTGCCTGGCTGCGGGGCGAAGTCAAGGGAAACCGGGGCAAACACGCCAGCATCCCTCGCAAGGGTGGCGTTGCATCTGTGTTCTTTTGTCTTTAGACTCTTTTGGTTGCTACCATGTCAGCCGGATATTGCAGAGTCCTAAGAACCAGCTCGTGTTCCAGTGGGTGGTGGTGTGAGTCAAAAGGCAGATAGCGGTCTGTGTGGGTAGGTTTCCTGGAGACCTCCATGCCCAAGTCAGCCCCTTCCTTGCCTTGTAAGACGCCGTCCAAAAGGGGGCATTTGCTATTCAGTGCCTCTTCCCGTGTACACTTGATATATTTGTCCACTGACTTTATGGGTTCACTAAAAGCTTGTGGGGTGCTGATGCTCTAATCTTGACCCAAGTAGAATCCACATGCCTTTACAAACGGCTTGGTCTTTTCCCCATGGAACAATTCAAGGCTCAAGGGTCAGCAATGAATGCACTTGGTCAGGCTTTAGTTCTTTTTGGCTGTCAAGAGACTTACCTCCTTTCAGATGTTTCCCACAATCTCAACAGCCTCTGCCAAGTGTATACAAGTGAAAAGGCCGATGGCATCATGGGACGTGATTGTTTCTTCCGGCTCCAACTTCAGTCTACATTCCTTGTTGACACATTCTTTAGCATTCTTCCAAATGGTGCATTATCTTGCCAGTTGAGGGTGTTAGAATGGTAGGCAGATACTTTTGAAACGCTGTGTGTGACAGAGTTGATTCTTTGGGAATCAGTGGTTGAAATGCCTGAACCTTGTTGCTTGATACTGCTGTACCCCGCGAGCGAGTTAAAGCAGGAGGCCGGAGCCTGTTGGGATGCCGAGGAATATTTCCACAGTCGTCACTAAGGCAAGACATCTAAGGAGCTTTTGATAAGGACCTGGGGCCCTGTGGTATTTTGTCAAGGGCGCAAAGAAGGAGATTGCGTTGGCCGGGAATCGAACCCGGGTCAACTGCTTGGAAGGCAGCTATGCTCACCACTATACCACCAACGCAAGGCTGTGCGCCAGGCATCCTGCTACCTCTATACAATTAAGGCCACACATGACATTGACTCACGGACCCCCTCCAGCGCAAGGTCCATTCACTGCCGTACCAAGTGACCACTAGGAAGATCAGCTAGAAATATTTCCCCATTCGTGGAGAGAAAGGAAGCCAAGCCAGTAGATACGGTAAAGGTGTGATTGTGCAGTGCGCATGAAGGAACTGGAGATACAATTTTTGCAAAGGCCTTTCACTCGGGCAAAAGGGACACGGAATGTGTCCCACGCCCAACGTGGGGCTCGAACCCACGACCCTGAGATTAAGAGTCTCATGCTCTACCGACTGAGCTAGCCGGGCTACAGCACTTTTGCTCTTCAAGGCCTCTCACAGCCACCTGAGTCCGCAGACTTTTTGATAGCTTTCGACATAATTCCTTTGGCTAAACTCAATGCGCTTCCAAGTACTACTCTGTTCACTTGCTGTCAGGGCGCTACATCACCATTTTTGCTGTGACTTTGGAGGATCACAACAAAATGCGCTGGCTGATTCCAAACCCTTTTCTCTCTGTGCAAAACATCAAGCCGTAGCCTCCCACATAACATCTGCCAAGTCATTCATTTGCCCTTTCCGGCCGAGGCGGCATCAAGCAATAACTCAACCGAGAAGGTCAAATGCAAAGTGTACGGCGCTGGCTTAGCATGCAAGGTGTCACGTGCTCTTTCCAGTTCCCTTCGATAGCTCAGCTGGTAGAGCGGAGGACTGTAGAGACAAAGCAGCAATCCTTAGGTCGCTGGTTCAATTCCGGCTCGAAGGAAGAGCTTTTTACCCCGCGTCTCTACTTTTAGAAAGAAGGCAATCTCTTATCTCTACAAATGTGCAATTGGGAAGCTTTTTAGGCACCTTCAGTTCATCTTTCATGTCTCCTTTGGGCCAGCTCAAGCGCGCTTGTCGTGTGGTCTCTGTGGCGCAATCGGTTAGCGCGTTCGGCTGTTAACCGAAAGGTTGGTGGTTCAAGCCCACCCAGGGACTTTCTCTTTACCTTAGCAGGGCCCACTGCCAAGTCTCACCCTAACCTAAGAAGACAAATAGCGTCCTTTGGCTTGTCTCACACGGCTGACGATTAACCATTCACTCGAGACATTCCTTGAAAACGGACTAGAATAATGTCGCAATCAATTGCTCTTCTTCTGGAATGTTCAAGATCTTTCATAGTTTAGTCAAGCCACTTCTTCGCTTCCGCTGAGTCTCAGGAACAAACCCCAGCATTTCTATTCACACCTGAACACCAGGGGATGTGTGAGAATTGTGGAAGCACCTTTTTTCACCTTACATGATCCCATTGTTGGTGTCAGGAAGCCTGCATAGCTAAAAGTGCCTAGATTGACATGGCCAAAGGCCTCAATTGTTGTCAAATGGCCTGGATAGAGGTGTTAAAAACGTGGAATACAGATAGTGTCAATGTTTAAGCGTGTGCCCCGGGGCTATGCTGGGCTTGAAGTACACAGGGATGCAATGTTTCTTAAAGATCCTTCTGAGTTTTTCCGACGCTCCAGTTACATACGGGATGACTAGATTTCTCCTAGTGTTCTGCTTCTCCCCAGTTTGTTTCCCTGACCTTGCGGAGGTTTTAACCAAGACCCAGTCTGGGTAGCCACAAGCTTTCAAAGCCCTCCTGAGATGTCACGGTAGCACTCTCCTAGTCATGCGCTAGGATTTGTATAGTTGGTCTCTGCTTACCAGAGAGGCTGTCGGGTAAATTCAGTGTGGTATTCTGCTTAACAGAGTGCTGCCATGGATTAGTCAGGTCTGCTCATGATTCTCTGATGTTGTTTGAGTTTGTCTGAGTTATTCCCGCCTTCAGGAAGCTGTGAGAGCTTTCCAGAACATGGGTAGGGGCTAGGCAAATGAACAGCGTGAATACGGATACCGCCCTGGCCAGTTGCAAGGGAGGGCAGTCCTGTGGCATGCTGGGAGTGGCATTTATGTTCTGCGAGCACATGGGCTCAGCGTCTTTCCTGGGAGAGGACTGAACAGCTGGGCTGGAGGCAGGCTGCCTCGCCTGGCGCCGGCTGCCATGAGGCCCCAGGTGGGTGGACCTGAGGGCCTCAAGCCAGTCAGGACGTCAATACTGCTTAACTAAGAGATCAGCTAGATGTCTTCAGTGTGAAAAGTTCTCATTTTGGAGTATCCTACTACAATTCCCCATCCCTATCCCCAGCTCGACAAGAAAACTCCAAAAACAAACATCCCCTAGTCCGGTCATTGAAGGCAAGGAGCGTTTGCGCGCGTGTGTATTTGGCTGAAGAAATACACTGTGCCTGGCTGCGGGGCGAAGTCAAGGGAAACCGGGGCAAACACGCCAGCGTCCCTCGCAAGGGTGGCGTTGCATCTGTGTTCTTTTGTCTTTAGACTCTTTTGGTTGCTACCATGTCAGCCGGATATTGCAGAGTCCTAAGAACCAGCTCGTGTTCCAGTGGGTGGTGGTGTGAGTCAAAAGGCAGATAGCGGTCTGTGTGGGTAGGTTTCCTGGAGACCTCCATGCCCAAGTCAGCCCCTTCCTTGCCTTGTAAGACGCCGTCCAAAAGGGGGCATTTGCTATTCAGTGCCTCTTCCCGTGTACACTTGATATATTTGTCCACTGACTTTATGGGTTCACTAAAAGCTTGTGGGGTGCTGATGCTCTAATCTTGACCCAAGTAGAATCCACATGCCTTTACAAACGGCTTGGTCTTTTCCCCATGGAACAATTCAAGGCTCAAGGGTCAGCAATGAATGCACTTGGTCAGGCTTTAGTTCTTTTTGGCTGTCAAGAGACTTACCTCCTTTCAGATGTTTCCCACAATCTCAACAGCCTCTGCCAAGTGTATACAAGTGAAAAGGCCGATGGCATCATGGGACGTGATTGTTTCTTCCGGCTCCAACTTCAGTCTACATTCCTTGTTGACACATTCTTTAGCATTCTTCCAAATGGTGCATTATCTTGCCAGTTGAGGGTGTTAGAATGGTAGGCAGATACTTTTGAAACGCTGTGTGTGACAGAGTTGATTCTTTGGGAATCAGTGGTTGAAATGCCTGAACCTTGTTGCTTGATACTGCTGTACCCCGCGAGCGAGTTAAAGCAGGAGGCCGGAGCCTGTTGGGATGCCGAGGAATATTTCCACAGTCGTCACTAAGGCAAGACATCTAAGGAGCTTTTGATAAGGACCTGGGGCCCTGTGGTATTTTGTCAAGGGCGCAAAGAAGGAGATTGCGTTGGCCGGGAATCGAACCCGGGTCAACTGCTTGGAAGGCAGCTATGCTCACCACTATACCACCAACGCAAGGCTGTGCGCCAGGCATCCTGCTACCTCTATACAATTAAGGCCACACATGACATTGACTCACGGACCCCCTCCAGCGCAAGGTCCATTCGCTGCCGTACCAAGTGACCACTAGGAAGATCAGCTAGAAATATTTCCCCATTCGTGGAGAGAAAGGAAGCCAAGCCAGTAGATACGGTAAAGGTGTGATTGTGCAGTGCGCATGAAGGAACTGGAGATACAAGTTTTGCAAAGGCCTTTCACTCGGGCAAAAGGGACACGGAATGTGTCCCACGCCCAACGTGGGGCTCGAACCCACGACCCTGAGATTAAGAGTCTCATGCTCTACCGACTGAGCTAGCCGGGCTACAGCACTTTTGCTCTTCAAGGCCTCTCACAGCCACCTGAGTCCGCAGACTTTTTGATAGCTTTCGACATAATTCCTTTGGCTAAACTCAATGCGCTTCCAAGTACTACTCTGTTCACTTGCTGTCAGGGCGCTACATCACCATTTTTGCTGTGACTTTGGAGGATCACAACAAAATGCGCTGGCTGATTCCAAACCCTTTTCTCTCTGTGCAAAACATCAAGCCGTAGCCTCCCACATAACATCTGCCAAGTCATTCATTTGCCCTTTCCGGCCGAGGCGGCATCAAGCAATACCTCAACCGAGAAGGTCAAATGCAAAGTGTACGGCGCTGGCTTAGCATGCAAGGTGTCACATGCTCTTCCCAGTTCCCTTCGATAGCTCAGCTGGTAGAGCGGAGGACTGTAGAGACAAAGCAGCAATCCTTAGGTCGCTGGTTCAATTCCGGCTCGAAGGAAGAGCTTTTTACCCCGCGTCTCTACTTTTAGAAAGAAGGCAATCTCTTATCTCTACAAATGTGCAATTGGGAAGCTTTTTAGGCACCTTCAGTTCATCTTTCATGTCTCCTTTGGGCCAGCTCAAGCGCGCTTGTCGTGTGGTCTCTGTGGCGCAATCGGTTAGCGCGTTCGGCTGTTAACCGAAAGGTTGGTGGTTCAAGCCCACCCAGGGACTTTCTCTTTACCTTAGCAGGGCCCGCTGCCAAGTCTCACCCTAACCTAAGAAGACAAATAGCGTCCTTTGGCTTGTCTCACACGGCTGACGATTAACCATTCACTCGAGACATTCCTTGAAAACGGACTAGAATAATGTCGCAATCAATTGCTCTTCTTCTGGAATGTTCAAGATCTTTCATAGTTTAGTCAAGCCACTTCTACGCTTCCGCTGAGTCTCAGGAACAAACCCCAGCATTTCTATTCACACCTGAACACTAGGGGATGTGTGAGAATTGTGGAAGCACCTTTTTTCACCTTACATGATCCCATTGTTGGTGTCAGGAAGCCTGCATAGCTAAAAGTGCCTAGATTGACATGGCCAAAGGCCTCAATTGTTGTCAAATGGCCTGGATAGAGGTGTTAAAAACGTGGAATACAGATAGTGTCAATGTTTAAGCGTGTGCCCCGGGGCTATGCTGGGCTTGAAGTACACAGGGATGCAATGTTTCTTAAAGATCCTTCTGAGTTTTTCCGACGCTCCAGTTACATACGGGATGACTAGATTTCTCCTAGTGTTCTGCTTCTCCCCAGTTTGTTTCCCTGACCTTGCGGAGGTTTTAACCAAGACCCAGTCTGGGTAGCCACAAGCTTTCAAAGCCCTCCTGAGATGTCACGGTAGCACTCTCCTAGTCATGCGCTAGGATTTGTATAGTTGGTCTCTGCTTACCAGAGAGGCTGTCGGGTAAATTCAGTGTGGTATTCTGCTTAACAGAGTGCTGCCATGGATTAGTCAGGTCTGCTCATGATTCTCTGATGTTGTTTGAGTTTGTCTGAGTTATTCCCGCCTTCAGGAAGCTGTGAGAGCTTTCCAGAACATGGGTAGGGGCTAGGCAAATGAACAGCGTGAATACGGATACCGCCCTGGCCAGTTGCAAGGGAGGGCAGTCCTGTGGCATGCTGGGAGTGGCATTTATGTTCTGCGAGCACATGGGCTCAGCGTCTTTCCTGGGAGAGGACTGAACAGCTGGGCTGGAGGCAGGCTGCCTCGCCTGGCGCCGGCTGCCATGAGGCCCCAGGTGGGTGGACCTGAGGGCCTCAAGCCAGTCAGGACGTCAATACTGCTTAACTAAGAGATCAGCTAGATGTCTTCAGTGTGAAAAGTTCTCATTTTGGAGTATCCTACTACAATTCCCCATCCCTATCCCCAGCTCGACAAGAAAACTCCAAAAACAAACATCCCCTAGTCCGGTCATTGAAGGCAAGGAGCGTTTGCGCGCGTGTGTATTTGGCTGAAGAAATACACTGTGCCTGGCTGCGGGGCGAAGTCAAGGGAAACCGGGGCAAACACGCCAGCGTCCCTCGCAAGGGTGGCGTTGCATCTGTGTTCTTTTGTCTTTAGACTCTTTTGGTTGCTACCATGTCAGCCGGATATTGCAGAGTCCTAAGAACCAGCTCGTGTTCCAGTGGGTGGTGGTGTGAGTCAAAAGGCAGATAGCGGTCTGTGTGGGTAGGTTTCCTGGAGACCTCCATGCCCAAGTCAGCCCCTTCCTTGCCTTGTAAGACGCCGTCCAAAAGGGGGCATTTGCTATTCAGTGCCTCTTCCCGTGTACACTTGATATATTTGTCCACTGACTTTATGGGTTCACTAAAAGCTTGTGGGGTGCTGATGCTCTAATCTTGACCCAAGTAGAATCCACATGCCTTTACAAACGGCTTGGTCTTTTCCCCATGGAACAATTCAAGGCTCAAGGGTCAGCAATGAATGCACTTGGTCAGGCTTTAGTTCTTTTTGGCTGTCAAGAGACTTACCTCCTTTCAGATGTTTCCCACAATCTCAACAGCCTCTGCCAAGTGTATACAAGTGAAAAGGCCGATGGCATCATGGGACGTGATTGTTTCTTCCGGCTCCAACTTCAGTCTACATTCCTTGTTGACACATTCTTTAGCATTCTTCCAAATGGTGCATTATCTTGCCAGTTGAGGGTGTTAGAATGGTAGGCAGATACTTTTGAAACGCTGTGTGTGACAGAGTTGATTCTTTGGGAATCAGTGGCTGAAATGCCTGAACCTTGTTGCTTGATACTGCTGTACCCCGCGAGCGAGTTAAAGCAGGAGGCCGGAGCCTGTTGGGATGCCGAGGAATATTTCCACAGTCGTCACTAAGGCAAGACATCTAAGGAGCTTTTGATAAGGACCTGGGGCCCTGTGGTATTTTGTCAAGGGCGCAAAGAAGGAGATTGCGTTGGCCGGGAATCGAACCCGGGTCAACTGCTTGGAAGGCAGCTATGCTCACCACTATACCACCAACGCAAGGCTGTGCGCCAGGCATCCTGCTACCTCTATACAATTAAGGCCACACATGACATTGACTCACGGACCCCCTCCAGCGCAAGGTCCATTCGCTGCCGTACCAAGTGACCACTAGGAAGATCAGCTAGAAATATTTCCCCATTCGTGGAGAGAAAGGAAGCCAAGCCAGTAGATACGGTAAAGGTGTGATTGTGCAGTGCGCATGAAGGAACTGGAGATACAAGTTTTGCAAAGGCCTTTCACTCGGGCAAAAGGGACCCGGAATGCGTCCCACGCCCAACGTGGGGCTCGAACCCACGACCCTGAGATTAAGAGTCTCATGCTCTACCGACTGAGCTAGCCGGGCTACAGCACTTTTGCACTTCAAGGCCTCTCACAGCCACCTGAGTCCGCAGACTTTTTGATAGCTTTCGACATAATTCCTTTGGCTAAACTCAATGCGCTTCCAAGTACTACTCTGTTCACTTGCTGTCAGGGCGCTACATCACCATTTTTGCTGTGACTTTGGAGGATCACAACAAAATGCGCTGGCTGATTCCAAACCCTTTTCTCTCTGTGCAAAACATCAAGCCGTAGCCTCCCACATAACATCTGCCAAGTCATTCATTTGCCCTTTCCGGCCGAGGCGGCATCAAGCAATACCTCAACCGAGAAGGTCAAATGCAAAGTGTACGGCGCTGGCTTAGCATGCAAGGTGTCACTTGCTCTTCCCAGTTCCCTTCGATAGCTCAGCTGGTAGAGCGGAGGACTGTAGAGACAAAGCAGCAATCCTTAGGTCGCTGGTTCAATTCCGGCTCGAAGGCAGAGCTTTTTACCCCGCGTCTCTGCCTTTTAGAAAGAAGGCAATCTCTTATCACTACAAATGTGCAATTGGGAAGCTTTTTAGGCACCTTCAGTTCATCTTTCATGTCTCCTTTGGGCCAGCTCAAGCACGCTTGTCGTGTGGTCTCTGTGGCGCAATCGGTTAGCGCGTTCGGCTGTTAACCGAAAGGTTGGTGGTTCAAGCCCACCCAGGGACGCTCGTGCTTTCTCTTTACCTTAGTAGGGCCCGCTGCCAAGTCTCACCCTAACCTAAGAAGACAAATAGCGTCCTTTGGCTTGTCTCACACGGCTGACGATTAACCATTCACTCGAGACATTCCTTGAAAACGGACTAGAATAATGTCGCAATCAATTGCTCTTCTTCTGGAATGTTCAAGATCTTTCATAGTTTAGTCAAGCCACTTCTACGCTTCCGCTGAGTCTCAGGAACAAACCCCAGCATTTCTATTCACACCTGAACACTAGGGGATGTGTGAGAATTGTGGAAGCACCTTTTTTCACCTTACATGATCCCATTGTTGGTGTCAGGAAGCCTGCATAGCTAAAAGTGCCTAGATTGACATGGCCAAAGGCCTCAATTGTTGTCAAATGGCCTGGATAGAGGTGTTAAAAACGTGGAATACAGATAGTGTCAATGTTTAAGCGTGTGCCCCGGGGCTATGCTGGGCTTGAAGTACACAGGGATGCAATGTTTCTTAAAGATCCTTCTGAGTTTTTCCGACGCTCCAGTTACATACGGGATGACTAGATTTCTCCTAGTGTTCTGCTTCTCCCCAGTTTGTTTCCCTGACCTTGCGGAGGTTTTAACCAAGACCCAGTCTGGGTAGCCACAAGCTTTCAAAGCCCTCCTGAGATGTCACGGTAGCACTCTCCTAGTCATGCGCTAGGATTTGTATAGTTGGTCTCTGCTTACCAGAGAGGCTGTCGGGTAAATTCAGTGTGGTATTCTGCTTAACAGAGTGCTGCCATGGATTAGTCAGGTCTGCTCATGATTCTCTGATGTTGTTTGAGTTTGTCTGAGTTATTCCCGCCTTCAGGAAGCTGTGAGAGCTTTCCAGAACATGGGTAGGGGCTAGGCAAATGAACAGCGTGAATACGGATACCGCCCTGGCCAGTTGCAAGGGAGGGCAGTCCTGTGGCATGCTGGGAGTGGCATTTATGTTCTGCGAGCACATGGGCTCAGCGTCTTTCCTGGGAGAGGACTGAACAGCTGGGCTGGAGGCAGGCTGCCTCGCCTGGCGCCGGCTGCCATGAGGCCCCAGGTGGGTGGACCTGAGGGCCTCAAGCCAGTCAGGACGTCAATACTGCTTAACTAAGAGATCAGCTAGATGTCTTCAGTGTGAAAAGTTCTCATTTTGGAGTATCCTACTACAATTCCCCATCCCTATCCCCAGCTCGACAAGAAAACTCCAAAAACAAACATCCCCTAGTCCGGTCATTGAAGGCAAGGAGCGTTTGCGCGCGTGTGTATTTGGCTGAAGAAATACACTGTGCCTGGCTGCGGGGCGAAGTCAAGGGAAACCGGGGCAAACACGCCAGCGTCCCTCGCAAGGGTGGCGTTGCATCTGTGTTCTTTTGTCTTTAGACTCTTTTGGTTGCTACCATGTCAGCCGGATATTGCAGAGTCCTAAGAACCAGCTCGTGTTCCAGTGGGTGGTGGTGTGAGTCAAAAGGCAGATAGCGGTCTGTGTGGGTAGGTTTCCTGGAGACCTCCATGCCCAAGTCAGCCCCTTCCTTGCCTTGTAAGACGCCGTCCAAAAGGGGGCATTTGCTATTCAGTGCCTCTTCCCGTGTACACTTGATATATTTGTCCACTGACTTTATGGGTTCACTAAAAGCTTGTGGGGTGCTGATGCTCTAATCTTGACCCAAGTAGAATCCACATGCCTTTACAAACGGCTTGGTCTTTTCCCCATGGAACAATTCAAGGCTCAAGGGTCAGCAATGAATGCACTTGGTCAGGCTTTAGTTCTTTTTGGCTGTCAAGAGACTTACCTCCTTTCAGATGTTTCCCACAATCTCAACAGCCTCTGCCAAGTGTATACAAGTGAAAAGGCCGATGGCATCATGGGACGTGATTGTTTCTTCCGGCTCCAACTTCAGTCTACATTCCTTGTTGACACATTCTTTAGCATTCTTCCAAATGGTGCATTATCTTGCCAGTTGAGGGTGTTAGAATGGTAGGCAGATACTTTTGAAACGCTGTGTGTGACAGAGTTGATTCTTTGGGAATCAGTGGTTGAAATGCCTGAACCTTGTTGCTTGATACTGCTGTACCCCGCGAGCGAGTTAAAGCAGGAGGCCGGAGCCTGTTGGGATGCCGAGGAATATTTCCACAGTCGTCACTAAGGCAAGACATCTAAGGAGCTTTTGATAAGGACCTGGGGCCCTGTGGTATTTTGTCAAGGGCGCAAAGAAGGAGATTGCGTTGGCCGGGAATCGAACCCGGGTCAACTGCTTGGAAGGCAGCTATGCTCACCACTATACCACCAACGCAAGGCTGTGCGCCAGGCATCCTGCTACCTCTATACAATTAAGGCCACACATGACATTGACTCACGGACCCCCTCCAGCGCAAGGTCCATTCGCTGCCGTACCAAGTGACCACTAGGAAGATCAGCTAGAAATATTTCCCCATTCGTGGAGAGAAAGGAAGCCAAGCCAGTAGATACGGTAAAGGTGTGATTGTGCAGTGCGCATGAAGGAACTATACAAGTTTTGCAAAGGCCTTTCACTCGGGCAAAAGGGACACGGAATGTGTCCCACGCCCAACGTGGGGCTCGAACCCACGACCCTGAGATTAAGAGTCTCATGCTCTACCGACTGAGCTAGCCGGGCTACAGCACTTTTGCTCTTCAAGGCCTCTCACAGCCACCTGAGTCCGCAGACTTTTTGATAGCTTTCGACATAATTCCTTTGGCTAAACTCAATGCGCTTCCAAGTACTACTCTGTTCACTTGCTGTCAGGGAGCTACATCACCATTTTTGCTGTGACTTTGGAGGATCACAACAAAATGCGCTGGCTGATTCCAAACCCTTTTCTCTCTGTGCAAAACATCAAGCCGTAGCCTCCCACATAACATCTGCCAAGTCATTCATTTGCCCTTTCCGGCCGAGGCGGCATCAAGCAATACCTCAACCGAGAAGGTCAAATGCAAAGTGTACGGCGCTGGCTTAGCATGCAAGGTGTCACGTGCTCTTCCCAGTTCCCTTAGATAGCTCAGCTGGTAGAGCGGAGGACTGTAGAGACAAAGCAGCAATCCTTAGGTCGCTGGTTCAATTCCGGCTCGAAGGAAGAGCTTTTTACCCCGCGTCTCTGCCTTTTAGAAAGAAGGCAATCTCTTATCACTACAAATGTGCAATTGGGAAGCTTTTTAGGCACCTTCAGTTCATCTTTTATGTCTCCTTTGGGCCAGCTCAAGCACACTTGTCGTGTGGTCTCTGTGGCGCAATCGGTTAGCGCGTTCGGCTGTTAACCGAAAGGTTGGTGGTTCAAGCCCACCCAGGGACGCTCGTGCTTTCTCTTTACCTTAGCAGGGCCCGCTGCCAAGTCTCACCCTAACCTAAGAAGACAAATAGCGTCCTTTGGCTTGTCTCACACGGCTGACGATTAACCATTCACTCGAGACATTCCTTGAAAACTGACTAGAATAATGTCGCAATCAATTGCTCTTCTTCTGGAATGTTCAAGATCTTTCATAGGTTAGTCAAGCCACTTCTTCGCTTCCGCTGAGTCTCAGGAACAAACCCCAGCATTTCTATTCACACCTGAACACCAGGGGATGTGTGAGAATTGTGGAAGCACCTTTTTTCACCTTACATGATCCCATTGTTGGTGTCAGGAAGCCTGCATAGCTAAAAGTGCCTAGATTGACATGGCCAAAGGCCTCAATTGTTGTCAAATGGCCTGGATAGAGGTGTTAAAAAGGTGGAATACAGATAGTGTCAATGTTTAAGCGTGTGCCCCGGGGCTATGCTGGGCTTGAAGTACACAGGGATGCAATGTTTCTTAAAGATCCTTCTGAGTTTTTCCGACGCTCCAGTTACATACGGGATGACTAGATTTCTCCTAGTGTTCTGCTTCTCCCCAGTTTGTTTCCCTGACCTTGCGGAGGTTTTAACCAAGACCCAGTCTGGGTAGCCACAAGCTTTCAAAGCCCTCCTGAGATGTCACGGTAGCACTCTCCTAGTCATGCGCTAGGATTTGTATAGTTGGTCTCTGCTTACCAGAGAGGCTGTCGGGTAAATTCAGTGTGGTATTCTGCTTAACAGAGTGCTGCCATGGATTAGTCAGGTCTGCTCATGATTCTCTGATGTTGTTTGAGTTTGTCTGAGTTATTCCCGCCTTCAGGAAGCTGTGAGAGCTTTCCAGAACATGGGTAGGGGCTAGGCAAATGAACAGCGTGAATACGGATACCGCCCTGGCCAGTTGCAAGGGAGGGCAGTCCTGTGGCATGCTGGGAGTGGCATTTATGTTCTGCGAGCACATGGGCTCAGCGTCTTTCCTGGGAGAGGACTGAACAGCTGGGCTGGAGGCAGGCTGCCTCGCCTGGCGCCGGCTGCCATGAGGCCCCAGGTGGGTGGACCTGAGGGCCTCAAGCCAGTCAGGACGTCAATACTGCTTAACTAAGAGATCAGCTAGATGTCTTCAGTGTGAAAAGTTCTCATTTTGGAGTATCCTACTACAATTCCCCATCCCTATCCCCAGCTCGACAAGAAAACTCCAAAAACAAACATCCCCTAGTCCGGTCATTGAAGGCAAGGAGCGTTTGCGCGCGTGTGTATTTGGCTGAAGAAATACACTGTGCCTGGCTGCGGGGCGAAGTCAAGGGAAACCGGGGCAAACACGCCAGCGTCCCTCGCAAGGGTGGCGTTGCATCTGTGTTCTTTTGTCTTTAGACTCTTTTGGTTGCTACCATGTCAGCCGGATATTGCAGAGTCCTAAGAACCCCCAGCTCGTGTTCCAGTGGGTGGTGGTGTGAGTCAAAAGGCAGATAGCGGTCTGTGTGGGTAGGTTTCCTGGAGACCTCCATGCCCAAGTCAGCCCCTTCCTTGCCTTGTAAGACGCCGTCCAAAAGGGGGCATTTGCTATTCAGTGCCTCTTCCCGTGTACACTTGATGTATTTGTCCACTGACTTTATGGGTTCACTAAAAGCTTGTGGGGTGCTGATGCTCTAATCTTGACCCAAGTAGAATCCACATGCCTTTACAAACGGCTTGGTCTTTTCCCCATGGAACAATTCAAGTCTCAAGGGTCAGCAATGAATGCACCTGGTCAGGCTTTAGTTCTTTTTGGCTGTCAAGAGACTTACCTCCTTTCAGATGTTTCCCACAATCTCAACAGCCTCTGCCAAGTGTATGCAAGTGAAAAGGCCGATGGCATCATGGGACGTGATTGTTTCTTCCGGCTCCAACTTCAGTCTACATTCCTTGTTGACACATTCTTTAGCATTCTTCCAAATGGTGCATTATCTTGCCAGTTGAGGGTGTTAGAATGGTAGGCAGATACTTAGAAACGCTGTGTGTGACAGAGTTGATTCTTTGGGAATCAGTGGTTGAAATGCCTGAACCTTGTTGCTTGATACTGCTGTATCCCGCGAGCGAGTTAAAGCAGGAGGCCGGAGCCTGTTGGGATGCCGAGGAATATTTCCACAGTCGTCACTAAGGCAAGACATCTAAGGAGCTTTTGATAAGGACCTGGGGCCCTGTGGTATTTTGTCAAGGGCGCAAAGAAGGAGATTGCGTTGGCCGGGAATCGAACCCGGGTCAACTGCTTGGAAGGCAGCTATGCTCACCACTATACCACCAACGCAAGGCTGTGCGCCAGGCATCCTGCTACCTCTATACAATTAAGGCCACACATGACATTGACTCACGGACCCCCTCCAGCGCAAGGTCCATTCGCTGCCGTACCAAGTGACCACTAGGAAGATCAGCTAGAAATATTTCCCCATTCGTGGAGAGAAAGGAAGCCAAGCCAGTAGATACGGTAAAGGTGTGATTGTGCAGTGCGCATGAAGGAACTGGAGATACAAGTTTTGCAAAGGCCTTTCACTCGGGCAAAAGGGACACGGAATGTGTCCCACGCCCAACGTGGGGCTCGAACCCACGACCCTGAGATTAAGAGTCTCATGCTCTACCGACTGAGCTAGCCGGGCTACAGCGCTTTTGCTCTTCAAGGCCTCTCACAGCCACCTGAGTCCGCAGACTTTTTGATAGCTTTCGACATAATTCCTTTGGCTAAACTCAATGCGCTTCCAAGTACTACTCTGTTCACTTGCTGTCAGGGCGCTACATCACCATTTTTGCTGTGACTTTGGAGGATCACAACAAAATGCGCTGGCTGATTCCAAACCCTTTTCTCTCTGTGCAAAACATCAAGCCGTAGCCTCCCACATAACATCTGCCAAGTCATTCATTTGCCCTTTCCGGCCGAGGCGGCATCAAGCAATACCTCAACCGAGAAGGTCAAATGCAAAGTGTACGGCGCTGGCTTAGCATGCAAGGTGTCACCTGCTCTTCCCAGTTCCCTTCGATAGCTCAGCTGGTAGAGCGGAGGACTGTAGAGACAAAGCAGCAATCCTTAGGTCGCTGGTTCAATTCCGGCTCGAAGGCAGAGCTTTTTACCCCGCGTCTCTGCCTTTTAGAAAGAAGGCAATCTCTTATCACTACAAATGTGCAATTGGGAAGCTTTTTAGGCACCTTCAGTTCATCTTTCATGTCTCCTTTGGGCCAGCTCAAGCACGCTTGTCGTGTGGTCTCTGTGGCGCAATCGGTTAGCGTGTTCGGCTGTTAACCGAAAGGTTGGTGGTTCAAACCCACCCAGGGACGCCCGTGCTTTCTCTTTACCTTAGCAGGGCCCGCTGCCAAGTCTCACCCTAACCTAAGAAGACAAATAGCGTCCTTTGGCTTGTCTCACACGGCTGACGATTAACCATTCACTCGAGACATTCCTTGAAAACGGACTAGAATAATGTCGCAATCAATTGCTCTTCTTCTGGAATGTTCAAGATCTTTCATAGGTTAGTCAAGCCACTTCTTCACTTCCGCTGAGTCTCAGGAACAAACCCCAGCATTTCTATTCACACCTGAACACCAGGGGATGTGTGAGAATTGTGGAAGCACCTTTTTTCACCTTACATGATCCCATTGTTGGTGTCAGGAAGCCTGCATAGCTAAAAGTGCCTAGATTGACATGGCCAAAGGCCTCAATTGTTGTCAAATGGCCTGGATAGAGGTGTTAAAAAGGTGGAATACAGATAGTGTCAATGTTTAAGCGTGTGCCCCGGGGCTATGCTGGGCTTGAAGTACACAGGGATGCAATGTTTCTTAAAGATCCTTCTGAGTTTTTCCGACGCTCCAGTTACATACGGGATGACTAGATTTCTCCTAGTGTTCTGCTTCTCCCCAGTTTGTTTCCCTGACCTTGCGGAGGTTTTAACCAAGACCCAGTCTGGGTAGCCAGAAGCTTTCAAAGCCCTCCTGAGATGTCACGGTAGCACTCTCCTAGTCATGCGCTAGGATTTGTATAGTTGGTCTCTGCTTACCAGAGAGGCTGTCGGGTAAATTCAGTGTGGTATTCTGCTTAACAGAGTGCTGCCATGGATTAGTCAGGTCTGCTCATGATTCTCTGATGTTGTTTGAGTTTGTTTGAGTTATTCCCGCCTTCAGGAAGCTGTGAGAGCTTTCCAGAACATGGGTAGGGGCTAGGCAAATGAACAGCGTGAATACGGATACCGCCCTGGCCAGTTGCAAGGGAGGGCAGTCCTGTGGCATGCTGGGAGTGGCATTTATGTTCTGCAAGCACATGGGCTCAGCGTCTTTCCTGGGAGAGGACTGAACAGCTGGGCTGGAGGCAGGCTGCCTCGCCTGGCGCCGGCTGCCATGAGGCCCCAGGTGGGTGGACCTGAGGGCCTCAAGCCAGTCAGGACGTCAATACTGCTTAACTAAGAGATCAGCTAGATGTCTTCAGTGTGAAAAGTTCTCATTTTGGAGTATCCTACTACAATTCCCCATCCCTATCCCCAGCTCGACAAGAAAACTCCAAAAACAAACATGCCCTAGTCCGGTCATTGAAGGCAAGGAGCGTTTGCGCGTGTGTGTATTTGGCTGAAGAAATACACTGTGCCTGGCTGCGGGGCGAAGTCAAGGGAAACCGGGGCAAACACGCCAGCGTCCCTCGCAAGGGTGGCGTTGCATCTGTGTTCTTTTGTCTTTAGACTCTTTTGGTTGCTACCATGTCAGCCGGATATTGCAGAGTCCTAAGAACCCCCAGCTCGTGTTCCAGTGGGTGGTGGTGTGAGTCAAAAGGCAGATAGCGGTCTGTGTGGGTAGGTTTCCTGGAGACCTCCATGCCCAAGTCAGCCCCTTCCTTGCCTTGTAAGACGCCGTCCAAAAGGGGGCATTTGCTATTCAGTGCCTCTTCCCGTGTACACTTGATGTATTTGTCCACTGACTTTATGGGTTCACTAAAAGCTTGTGGGGTGCTGATGCTCTAATCTTGACCCAAGTAGAATCCACATGCCTTTACAAACGGCTTGGTCTTTTCCCCATGGAACAATTCAAGGCTCAAGGGTCAGCAATGAATGCACTTGGTCAGGCTTTAGTTCTTTTTGGCTGTCAAGAGACTTACCTCCTTTCAGATGTTTCCCACAATCTCAACAGCCTCTGCCAAGTGTATGCAAGTGAAAAGGCCGATGGCATCATGGGACGTGATTGTTTCTTCCGGCTCCAACTTCAGTCTACATTCCTTGTTGACACATTCTTTAGCATTCTTCCAAATGGTGCATTATCTTGCCAGTTGAGGGTGTTAGAATGGTAGGCAGATACTTAGAAACGCTGTGTGTGACAGAGTTGATTCTTTGGGAATCAGTGGTTGAAATGCCTGAACCTTGTTGCTTGATACTGCTGTACCCCGCGAGCGAGTTAAAGCAGGAGGCCGGAGCCTGTTGGGATGCCGAGGAATATTTCCACAGTCGTCACTAAGGCAAGACATCTAAGGAGCTTTTGATAAGGACCTGGGGCCCTGTGGTATTTTGTCAAGGGCGCAAAGAAGGAGATTGCGTTGGCCGGGAATCGAACCCGGGTCAACTGCTTGGAAGGCAGCTATGCTCACCACTATACCACCAACGCAAGGCTGTGCGCCAGGCATCCTGCTACCTCTATACAATTAAGGCCACACATGACATTGACTCACGGACCCCCTCCAGCGCAAGGTCCATTCGCTGCCGTACCAAGTGACCACTAGGAAGATCAGCTAGAAATATTTCCCCATTCGTGGAGAGAAAGGAAGCCAAGCCAGTAGATACGGTAAAGGTGTGATTGTGCAGTGCGCATGAAGGAACTGGAGATACAAGTTTTGCAAAGGCCTTTCACTCGGGCAAAAGGGACACGGAATGTGTCCCACGCCCAATGTCGGGCTCGAACCCACGACCCTGAGATTAAGAGTCTCATGCTCTACCGACTGAGCTAGCCGGGCTACAGCGCTTTTGCTCTTCAAGGCCTCTCACAGCCACCTGAGTCCGCAGACTTTTTGATAGCTTTCGACATAATTCCTTTGGCTAAACTCAATGCGCTTCCAAGTACTACTCTGTTCACTTGCTGTCAGGGCGCTACATCACCATTTTTGCTGTGACTTTGGAGGATCACAACAAAATGCGCTGGCTGATTCCAAACCCTTTTCTCTCTGTGCAAAACATCAAGCCGTAGCCTCCCACATAACATCTGCCAAGTCATTCATTTGCCCTTTCCGGCCGAGGCGGCATCAAGCAATACCTCAACCGAGAAGGTCAAATGCAAAGTGTACGGCGCTGGCTTAGCATGCAAGGTGTCACGTGCTCTTCCCAGTTCCCTTCGATAGCTCAGCTGGTAGAGTGGAGGACTGTAGAGACAAAGCAGCAATCCTTAGGTCGCTGGTTCAATTCCGGCTCGAAGGCAGAGCTTTTTACCCCGCGTCTCTGCCTTTTAGAAAGAAGGCAATCTCTTATCACTACAAATGTGCAATTGGGAAGCTTTTTAGGCACCTTCAGTTCATCTTTCATGTCTCCTTTGGGCCAGCTCAAGCACGCTTGTCGTGTGGTCTCTGTGGCGCAATCGGTTAGCGCGTTCGGCTGTTAACCGAAAGGTTGGTGGTTCAAGCCCACCCAGGGACGCTCGTGCTTTCTCTTTACCTTAGCAGGGCCCGCTGCCAAGTCTCACCCTAACCTAAGAAGACAAATAGCGTCCTTTGGCTTGTCTCACACGGCTGACGATTAACCATTCACTCGAGACATTCCTTGAAAACGGACTAGAATAATGTCGCAATCAATTGCTCTTCTTCTGGAATGTTCAAGATCTTTCATAGGTTAGTCAAGCCACTTCTTCGCTTCCGCTGAGTCTCAGGAACAAACCCCAGCATTTCTATTCACACCTGAACACCAGGGGATGTGTGAGAATTGTGGAAGCACCTTTTTTCACCTTACATGATCCCATTGTTGGTGTCAGGAAGCCTGCATAGCTAAAAGTGCCTAGATTGACATGGCCAAAGGCCTCAATTGTTGTCAAATGGCCTGGATAGAGGTGTTAAAAAGGTGGAATACAGATAGTGTCAATGTTTAAGCGTGTGCCCCGGGGCTATGCTGGGCTTGAAGTACACAGGGATGCAATGTTTCTTAAAGATCCTTCTGAGTTTTTCCGACGCTCCAGTTACATACGGGATGACTAGATTTCTCCTAGTGTTCTGCTTCTCCCCAGTTTGTTTCCCTGACCTTGCGGAGGTTTTAACCAAGACCCAGTCTGGGTAGCCACAAGCTTTCAAAGCCCTCCTGAGATGTCACGGTAGCACTCTCCTAGTCATGCGCTAGGATTTGTATAGTTGGTCTCTGCTTACCAGAGAGGCTGTCGGGTAAATTCAGTGTGGTATTCTGCTTAACAGAGTGCTGCCATGGATTAGTCAGGTCTGATCATGATTCTCTGATGTTGTTTGAGTTTGTCTGAGTTATTCCCGCCTTCAGGAAGCTGTGAGAGCTTTCCAGAACATGGGTAGGGGCTAGGCAAATGAACAGCGTGAATACGGATACCGCCCTGGCCAGTTGCAAGGGAGGGCAGTCCTGTGGCATGCTGGGAGTGGCATTTATGTTCTGCGAGCACATGGGCTCAGCGTCTTTCCTGGGAGAGGACTGAACAGCTGGGCTGGAGGCAGGCTGCCTCGCCTGGCGCCGGCTGCCATGAGGCCCCAGGTGGGTGGACCTGAGGGCCTCAAGCCAGTCAGGACGTCAATACTGCTTAACTAAGAGATCAGCTAGATGTCTTCAGTGTGAAAAGTTCTCATTTTGGAGTATCCTACTACAATTCCCCATCCCTATCCCCAGCTCGACAAGAAAACTCCAAAAACAAACATGCCCTAGTCCGGTCATTGAAGGCAAGGAGCGTTTGCGCGCGTGTGTATTTGGCTGAAGAAATACACTGTGCCTGGCTGCGGGGCGAAGTCAAGGGAAACCGGGGCAAACACGCCAGCGTCCCTCGCAAGGGTGGCGTTGCATCTGTGTTCTTTTGTCTTTAGACTCTTTTGGTTGCTACCATGTCAGCCGGATATTGCAGAGTCCTAAGAACCCCCAGCTCGTGTTCCAGTGGGTGGTGGTGTGAGTCAAAAGGCAGATAGCGGTCTGTGTGGGTAGGTTTCCTGGAGACCTCCATGCCCAAGTCAGCCCCTTCCTTGCCTTGTAAGACGCCGTCCAAAAGGGGGCATTTGCTATTCAGTGCCTCTTCCCGTGTACACTTGATGTATTTGTCCACTGACTTTATGGGTTCACTAAAAGCTTGTGGGGTGCTGATGCTCTAATCTTGACCCAAGTAGAATCCACATGCCTTTACAAACGGCTTGGTCTTTTCCCCATGGAACAATTCAAGTCTCAAGGGTCAGCAATGAATGCACCTGGTCAGGCTTTAGTTCTTTTTGGCTGTCAAGAGACTTACCTCCTTTCAGATGTTTCCCACAATCTCAACAGCCTCTGCCAAGTGTATGCAAGTGAAAAGGCCGATGGCATCATGGGACGTGATTGTTTCTTCCGGCTCCAACTTCAGTCTACATTCCTTGTTGACACATTCTTTAGCATTCTTCCAAATGGTGCATTATCTTGCCAGTTGAGGGTGTTAGAATGGTAGGCAGATACTTAGAAACGCTGTGTGTGACAGAGTTGATTCTTTGGGAATCAGTGGTTGAAATGCCTGAACCTTGTTGCTTGATACTGCTGTATCCCGCGAGCGAGTTAAAGCAGGAGGCCGGAGCCTGTTGGGATGCCGAGGAATATTTCCACAGTCGTCACTAAGGCAAGACATCTAAGGAGCTTTTGATAAGGACCTGGGGCCCTGTGGTATTTTGTCAAGGGCGCAAAGAAGGAGATTGCGTTGGCCGGGAATCGAACCCGGGTCAACTGCTTGGAAGGCAGCTATGCACACCACTATACCACCAACGCAAGGCTGTGCGCCAGGCATCCTGCTACCTCTATACAATTAAGGCCACACATGACATTGACTCACGGACCCCCTCCAGCGCAAGGTCCATTCGCTGCCGTACCAAGTGACCACTAGGAAGATCAGCTAGAAATATTTCCCCATTCGTGGAGAGAAAGGAAGCCAAGCCAGTAGATACGGTAAAGGTGTGATTGTGCAGTGCGCATGAAGGAACTGGAGATACAAGTTTTGCAAAGGCCTTTCACTCGGGCAAAAGGGACACGGAATGTGTCCCACGCCCAACGTGGGGCTCGAACCCACGACCCTGAGATTAAGAGTCTCATGCTCTACCGACTGAGCTAGCCGGGCTACAGCGCTTTTGCTCTTCAAGGCCTCTCACAGCCACCTGAGTCCGCAGACTTTTTGATAGCTTTCGACATAATTCCTTTGGCTAAACTCAATGCGCTTCCAAGTACTACTCTGTTCACTTGCTGTCAGGGCGCTACATCACCATTTTTGCTGTGACTTTGGAGGATCACAACAAAATGCGCTGGCTGATTCCAAACCCTTTTCTCTCTGTGCAAAACATCAAGCCGTAGCCTCCCACATAACATCTGCCAAGTCATTCATTTGCCCTTTCCGGCCGAGGCGGCATCAAGCAATACCTCAACCGAGAAGGTCAAATGCAAAGTGTACGGCGCTGGCTTAGCATGCAAGGTGTCACGTGCTCTTCCCAGTTCCCTTCGATAGCTCAGCTGGTAGAGCGGAGGACTGTAGAGACAAAGCAGCAATCCTTAGGTCGCTGGTTCAATTCCGGCTCGAAGGCAGAGCTTTTTACCCCGCGTCTCTGCCTTTTAGAAAGAAGGCAATCTCTTATCACTACAAATGTGCAATTGGGAAGCTTTTTAGGCACCTTCAGTTCATCTTTCATGTCTCCTTTGGGCCAGCTCAAGCACGCTTGTCGTGTGGTCTCTGTGGCACAATCGGTTAGCGCGTTCGGCTGTTAACCGAAAGGTTGGTGGTTCAAGCCCACCCAGGGACGCTCGTGCTTTCTCTTTACCTTAGCAGGGCCCGCTGCCAAGTCTCACCCTAACCTAAGAAGACAAATAGCGTCCTTTGGCTTGTCTCACACGGCTGACGATTAACCATTCACTCGAGACATTCCTTGAAAACGGACTAGAATAATGTCGCAATCAATTGCTCTTCTTCTGGAATGTTCAAGATCTTTCATAGGTTAGTCAAGCCACTTCTTCGCTTCCGCTGAGTCTCAGGAACAAACCCCAGCATTTCTATTCACACCTGAACACCAGGGGATGTGTGAGAATTGTGGAAGCACCTTTTTTCACCTTACATGATCCCATTGTTGGTGTCAGGAAGCCTGCATAGCTAAAAGTGCCTAGATTGACATGGCCAAAGGCCTCAATTGTTGTCAAATGGCCTGGATAGAGGTGTTAAAAAGGTGGAATACAGATAGTGTCAATGTTTAAGCGTGTGCCCCGGGGCTATGCTGGGCTTGAAGTACACAGGGATGCAATGTTTCTTAAAGATCCTTCTGAGTTTTTCCGACGCTCCAGTTACATACGGGATGACTAGATTTCTCCTAGTGTTCTGCTTCTCCCCAGTTTGTTTCCCTGACCTTGCGGAGGTTTTAACCAAGACCCAGTCTGGGTAGCCACAAGCTTTCAAAGCCCTCCTGAGATGTCACGGTAGCACTCTCCTAGTCATGCGCTAGGATTTGTATAGTTGGTCTCTGCTTACCAGAGAGGCTGTCGGGTAAATTCAGTGTGGTATTCTGCTTAACAGAGTGCTGCCATGGATTAGTCAGGTCTGCTCATGATTCTCTGATGTTGTTTGAGTTTGTCTGAGTTATTCCCGCCTTCAGGAAGCTGTGAGAGCTTTCCAGAACATGGGTAGGGGCTAGGCAAATGAACAGCGTGAATACGGATACCGCCCTGGCCAGTTGCAAGGGAGGGCAGTCCTGTGGCATGCTGGGAGTGGCATTTATGTTCTGCGAGCACATGGGCTCAGCGTCTTTCCTGGGAGAGGACTGAACAGCTGGGCTGGAGGCAGGCTGCCTCGCCTGGCGCCGGCTGCCATGAGGCCCCAGGTGGGTGGACCTGAGGGCCTCAAGCCAGTCAGGACGTCAATACTGCTTAACTAAGAGATCAGCTAGATGTCTTCAGTGTGAAAAGTTCTCATTTTGGAGTATCCTACTACAATTCCCCATCCCTATCCCCAGCTCGACAAGAAAACTCCAAAAACAAACATGCCCTAGTCCGGTCATTGAAGGCAAGGAGCGTTTGCGCGCGTGTGTATTTGGCTGAAGAAATACACTGTGCCTGGCTGCGGGGCGAAGTCAAGGGAAACCGGGGCAAACACGCCAGCGTCCCTCGCAAGGGTGGCGTTGCATCTGTGTTCTTTTGTCTTTAGACTCTTTTGGTTGCTACCATGTCAGCCGGATATTGCAGAGTCCTAAGAACCCCCAGCTCGTGTTCCAGTGGGTGGTGGTGTGAGTCAAAAGGCAGATAGCGGTCTGTGTGGGTAGGTTTCCTGGAGACCTCCATGCCCAAGTCAGCCCCTTCCTTGCCTTGTAAGACGCCGTCCAAAAGGGGGCATTTGCTATTCAGTGCCTCTTCCCGTGTACACTTGATGTATTTGTCCACTGACTTTATGGGTTCACTAAAAGCTTGTGGGGTGCTGATGCTCTAATCTTGACCCAAGTAGAATCCACATGCCTTTACAAACGGCTTGGTCTTTTCCCCATGGAACAATTCAAGTCTCAAGGGTCAGCAATGAATGCACCTGGTCAGGCTTTAGTTCTTTTTGGCTGTCAAGAGACTTACCTCCTTTCAGATGTTTCCCACAATCTCAACAGCCTCTGCCAAGTGTATGCAAGTGAAAAGGCCGATGGCATCATGGGACGTGATTGTTTCTTCCGGCTCCAACTTCAGTCTACATTCCTTGTTGACACATTCTTTAGCATTCTTCCAAATGGTGCATTATCTTGCCAGTTGAGGGTGTTAGAATGGTAGGCAGATACTTAGAAACGCTGTGTGTGACAGAGTTGATTCTTTGGGAATCAGTGGTTGAAATGCCTGAACCTTGTTGCTTGATACTGCTGTATCCCGCGAGCGAGTTAAAGCAGGAGGCCGGAGCCTGTTGGGATGCCGAGGAATATTTCCACAGTCGTCACTAAGGCAAGACATCTAAGGAGCTTTTGATAAGGACCTGGGGCCCTGTGGTATTTTGTCAAGGGCGCAAAGAAGGAGATTGCGTTGGCCGGGAATCGAACCCGGGTCAACTGCTTGGAAGGCAGCTATGCTCACCACTATACCACCAACGCAAGGCTGTGCGCCAGGCATCCTGCTACCTCTATACAATTAAGGCCACACATGACATTGACTCACGGACCCCCTCCAGCGCAAGGTCCATTCGCTGCCGTACCAAGTGACCACTAGGAAGATCAGCTAGAAATATTTCCCCATTCGTGGAGAGAAAGGAAGCCAAGCCAGTAGATACGGTAAAGGTGTGATTGTGCAGTGCGCATGAAGGAACTGGAGATACAAGTTTTGCAAAGGCCTTTCACTCGGGCAAAAGGGACACGGAATGTGTCCCACGCCCAACGTGGGGCTCGAACCCACGACCCTGAGATTAAGAGTCTCATGCTCTACCGACTGAGCTAGCCGGGCTACAGCGCTTTTGCTCTTCAAGGCCTCTCACAGCCACCTGAGTCCGCAGACTTTTTGATAGCTTTCGACATAATTCCTTTGGCTAAACTCAATGCGCTTCCAAGTACTACTCTGTTCACTTGCTGTCAGGGCGCTACATCACCATTTTTGCTGTGACTTTGGAGGATCACAACAAAATGCGCTGGCTGATTCCAAACCCTTTTCTCTCTGTGCAAAACATCAAGCCGTAGCCTCCCACATAACATCTGCCAAGTCATTCATTTGCCCTTTCCGGCCGAGGCGGCATCAAGCAATACCTCAACCGAGAAGGTCAAATGCAAAGTGTACGGCGCTGGCTTAGCATGCAAGGTGTCACGTGCTCTTCCCAGTTCCCTTCGATAGCTCAGCTGGTAGAGCGGAGGACTGTAGAGACAAAGCAGCAATCCTTAGGTCGCTGGTTCAATTCCGGCTCGAAGGCAGAGCTTTTTACCCCGCGTCTCTGCCTTTTAGAAAGAAGGCAATCTCTTATCACTACAAATGTGCAATTGGGAAGCTTTTTAGGCACCTTCAGTTCATCTTTCATGTCTCCTTTGGGCCAGCTCAAGCACGCTTGTCGTGTGGTCTCTGTGGCACAATCGGTTAGCGCGTTCGGCTGTTAACCGAAAGGTTGGTGGTTCAAGCCCACCCAGGGACGCTCGTGCTTTCTCTTTACCTTAGCAGGGCCCGCTGCCAAGTCTCACCCTAACCTAAGAAGACAAATAGCGTCCTTTGGCTTGTCTCACACGGCTGACGATTAACCATTCACTCGAGACATTCCTTGAAAACGGACTAGAATAATGTCGCAATCAATTGCTCTTCTTCTGGAATGTTCAAGATCTTTCATAGGTTAGTCAAGCCACTTCTTCGCTTCCGCTGAGTCTCAGGAACAAACCCCAGCATTTCTATTCACACCTGAACACCAGGGGATGTGTGAGAATTGTGGAAGCACCTTTTTTCACCTTACATGATCCCATTGTTGGTGTCAGGAAGCCTGCATAGCTAAAAGTGCCTAGATTGACATGGCCAAAGGCCTCAATTGTTGTCAAATGGCCTGGATAGAGGTGTTAAAAAGGTGGAATACAGATAGTGTCAATGTTTAAGCGTGTGCCCCGGGGCTATGCTGGGCTTGAAGTACACAGGGATGCAATGTTTCTTAAAGATCCTTCTGAGTTTTTCCGACGCTCCAGTTACATACGGGATGACTAGATTTCTCCTAGTGTTCTGCTTCTCCCCAGTTTGTTTCCCTGACCTTGCGGAGGTTTTAACCAAGACCCAGTCTGGGTAGCCACAAGCTTTCAAAGCCCTCCTGAGATGTCACGGTAGCACTCTCCTAGTCATGCGCTAGGATTTGTATAGTTGGTCTCTGCTTACCAGAGAGGCTGTCGGGTAAATTCAGTGTGGTATTCTGCTTAACAGAGTGCTGCCATGGATTAGTCAGGTCTGCTCATGATTCTCTGATGTTGTTTGAGTTTGTCTGAGTTATTCCCGCCTTCAGGAAGCTGTGAGAGCTTTCCAGAACATGGGTAGGGGCTAGGCAAATGAACAGCGTGAATACGGATACCGCCCTGGCCAGTTGCAAGGGAGGGCAGTCCTGTGGCATGCTGGGAGTGGCATTTATGTTCTGCGAGCACATGGGCTCAGCGTCTTTCCTGGGAGAGGACTGAACAGCTGGGCTGGAGGCAGGATGCCTCGCCTGGCGCCGGCTGCCATGAGGCCCCAGGTGGGTGGACCTGAGGGCCTCAAGCCAGTCAGGACGTCAATACTGCTTAACTAAGAGATCAGCTAGATGTCTTCAGTGTGAAAAGTTCTCATTTTGGAGTATCCTACTACAATTCCCCATCCCTATCCCCAGCTCGACAAGAAAACTCCAAAAACAAACATGCCCTAGTCCGGTCATTGAAGGCAAGGAGAGTTTGCGCGCGTGTGTATTTGGCTGAAGAAATACACTGTGCCTGGCTGCGGGGCGAAGTCAAGGGAAACCGGGGCAAACACGCCAGCGTCCCTCGCAAGGGTGGCGTTGCATCTGTGTTCTTTTGTCTTTAGACTCTTTTGGTTGCTACCATGTCAGCCGGATATTGCAGAGTCCTAAGAACCCCCAGCTCGTGTTCCAGTGGGTGGTGGTGTGAGTCAAAAGGCAGATAGCGGTCTGTGTGGGTAGGTTTCCTGGAGACCTCCATGCCCAAGTCAGCCCCTTCCTTGCCTTGTAAGACGCCGTCCAAAAGGGGGCATTTGCTATTCAGTGCCTCTTCCCGTGTACACTTGATGTATTTGTCCACTGACTTTATGGGTTCACTAAAAGCTTGTGGGGTGCTGATGCTCTAATCTTGACCCAAGTAGAATCCACATGCCTTTACAAACGGCTTGGTCTTTTCCCCATGGAACAATTCAAGGCTCAAGGGTCAGCAATGAATGCACTTGGTCAGGCTTTAGTTCTTTTTGGCTGTCAAGAGACTTACCTCCTTTCAGATGTTTCCCACAATCTCAACAGCCTCTGCCAAGTGTATGCAAGTGAAAAGGCCGATGGCATCATGGGACGTGATTGTTTCTTCCGGCTCCAACTTCAGTCTACATTCCTTGTTGACACATTCTTTAGCATTCTTCCAAATGGTGCATTATCTTGCCAGTTGAGGGTGTTAGAATGGTAGGCAGATACTTAGAAACGCTGTGTGTGACAGAGTTGATTCTTTGGGAATCAGTGGTTGAAATGCCTGAACCTTGTTGCTTGATACTGCTGTACCCCGCGAGCGAGTTAAAGCAGGAGGCCGGAGCCTGTTGGGATGCCGAGGAATATTTCCACAGTCGTCACTAAGGCAAGACATCTAAGGAGCTTTTGATAAGGACCTGGGGCCCTGTGGTATTTTGTCAAGGGCGCAAAGAAGGAGATTGCGTTGGCCGGGAATCGAACCCGGGTCAACTGCTTGGAAGGCAGCTATGCTCACCACTATACCACCAACGCAAGGCTGTGTGCCAGGCATCCTGCTACCTCTATACAATTAAGGCCACACATGACATTGACTCACGGACCCCCTCCAGCGCAAGGTCCATTCGCTGCCGTACCAAGTGACCACTAGGAAGATCAGCTAGAAATATTTCCCCATTCGTGGAGAGAAAGGAAGCCAAGCCAGTAGATACGGTAAAGGTGTGATTGTGCAGTGCGCATGAAGGAACTGGAGATACAAGTTTTGCAAAGGCCTTTCACTCGGGCAAAAGGGACACGGAATGTGTCCCACGCCCAACGTGGGGCTCGAACCCACGACCCTGAGATTAAGAGTCTCATGCTCTACCGACTGAGCTAGCCGGGCTACAGCACTTTTGCTCTTCAAGGCCTCTCACAGCCACCTGAGTCCGCAGACTTTTTGATAGCTTTCGACATAATTCCTTTGGCTAAACTCAATGCGCTTCCAAGTACTACTCTGTTCACTTGCTGTCAGGGCGCTACATCACCATTTTTGCTGTGACTTTGGAGGATCACAACAAAATGCGCTGGCTGATTCCAAACCCTTTTCTCTCTGTGCAAAACATCAAGCCGTAGCCTCCCACATAACATCTGCCAAGTCATTCATTTGCCCTTTCCGGCCGAGGCGGCATCAAGCAATACCTCAACCGAGAAGGTCAAATGCAAAGTGTACGGCGCTGGCTTAGCATGCAAGGTGTCACGTGCTCTTCCCAGTTCCCTTCGATAGCTCAGCTGGTAGAGCGGAGGACTGTAGAGACAAAGCAGCAATCCTTAGGTCGCTGGTTCAATTCCGGCTCGAAGGCAGAGCTTTTTACCCCGCGTCTCTGCCTTTTAGAAAGAAGGCAATCTCTTATCACTACAAATGTGCAATTGGGAAGCTTTTTAGGCACCTTCAGTTCATCTTTCATGTCTCCTTTGGGCCAGCTCAAGCACGCTTGTCGTGTGGTCTCTGTGGCGCAATCGGTTAGCGCGTTCGGCTGTTAACCGAAAGGTTGGTGGTTCAAGCCCACCCAGGGACGCTCGTGCTTTCTCTTTACCTTAGCAGGGCCCGCTGCCAAGTCTCACCCTAACCTAAGAAGACAAATAGCGTCCTTTGGCTTGTCTCACACGGCTGACGATTAACCATTCACTCGAGACATTCCTTGAAAACGGACTAGAATAATGTCGCCATCAATTGCTCTTCTTCTGGAATGTTCAAGATCTTTCATAGGTTAGTCAAGCCACTTCTTCGCTTCCGCTGAGTCTCAGGAACAAACCCCAGCATTTCTATTCACACCTGAACACCAGGGGATGTGTGAGAATTGTGGAAGCACCTTTTTTCACCTTACATGATCCCATTGTTGGTGTCAGGAAGCCTGCATAGCTAAAAGTGCCTAGATTGACATGGCCAAAGGCCTCAATTGTTGTCAAATGGCCTGAATAGAGGTGTTAAAAAGGTGGAATACAGATAGTGTCAATGTTTAAGCGTGTGCCCCGGGGCTATGCTGGGCTTGAAGTACACAGGGATGCAATGTTTCTTAAAGATCCTTCTGAGTTTTTCCGACGCTCCAGTTACATACGGGATGACTAGATTTCTCCTAGTGTTCTGCTTCTCCCCAGTTTGTTTCCCTGACCTTGCGGAGGTTTTAACCAAGACCCAGTCTGGGTAGCCACAAGCTTTCAAAGCCCTCCTGAGATGTCACGGTAGCACTCTCCTAGTCATGCGCTAGGATTTGTATAGTTGGCCTCTGCTTACCAGAGAGGCTGTCGGGTAAATTCAGTGTGGTATTCTGCTTAACAGAGTGCTGCCATGGATTAGTCAGGTCTGATCATGATTCTCTGATGTTGTTTGAGTTTGTCTGAGTTATTCCCGCCTTCAGGAAGCTGTGAGAGCTTTCCAGAACATGGGTAGGGGCTAGGCAAATGAACAGCGTGAATACGGATACCGCCCTGGCCAGTTGCAAGGGAGGGCAGTCCTGTGGCATGCTGGGAGTGGCATTTATGTTCTGCGAGCACATGGGCTCAGCGTCTTTCCTGGGAGAGGACTGAACAGCTGGGCTGGAGGCAGGCTGCCTCGCCTGGCGCCGGCTGCCATGAGGCCCCAGGTGGGTGGACCTGAGGGCCTCAAGCCAGTCAGGACGTCAATACTGCTTAACTAAGAGATCAGCTAGATGTCTTCAGTGTGAAAAGTTCTCATTTTGGAGTATCCTACTACAATTCCCCATCCCTATCCCCAGCTCGACAAGAAAACTCCAAAAACAAACATGCCCTAGTCCGGTCATTGAAGGCAAGGAGCGTTTGCGCGCGTGTGTATTTGGCTGAAGAAATACACTGTGCCTGGCTGCGGGGCGAAGTCAAGGGAAACCGGGGCAAACACGCCAGCGTCCCTCGCAAGGGTGGCGTTGCATCTGTGTTCTTTTGTCTTTAGACTCTTTTGGTTGCTACCATGTCAGCCGGATATTGCAGAGTCCTAAGAACCCCCAGCTCGTGTTCCAGTGGGTGGTGGTGTGAGTCAAAAGGCAGATAGCGGTCTGTGTGGGTAGGTTTCCTGGAGACCTCCATGCCCAAGTCAGCCCCTTCCTTGCCTTGTAAGACGCCGTCCAAAAGGGGGCATTTGCTATTCAGTGCCTCTTCCCGTGTACACTTGATGTATTTGTCCACTGACTTTATGGGTTCACTAAAAGCTTGTGGGGTGCTGATGCTCTAATCTTGACCCAAGTAGAATCCACATGCCTTTACAAACGGCTTGGTCTTTTCCCCATGGAACAATTCAAGGCTCAAGGGTCAGCAATGAATGCACTTGGTCAGGCTTTAGTTCTTTTTGGCTGTCAAGAGACTTACCTCCTTTCAGATGTTTCCCACAATCTCAACAGCCTCTGCCAAGTGTATGCAAGTGAAAAGGCCGATGGCATCATGGGACGTGATTGTTTCTTCCGGCTCCAACTTCAGTCTACATTCCTTGTTGACACATTCTTTAGCATTCTTCCAAATGGTGCATTATCTTGCCAGTTGAGGGTGTTAGAATGGTAGGCAGATACTTAGAAACGCTGTGTGTGACAGAGTTGATTCTTTGGGAATCAGTGGTTGAAATGCCTGAACCTTGTTGCTTGATACTGCTGTACCCCGCGAGCGAGTTAAAGCAGGAGGCCGGAGCCTGTTGGGATGCCGAGGAATATTTCCACAGTCGTCACTAAGGCAAGACATCTAAGGAGCTTTTGATAAGGACCTGGGGCCCTGTGGTATTTTGTCAAGGGCGCAAAGAAGGAGATTGCGTTGGCCGGGAATCGAACCCGGGTCAACTGCTTGGAAGGCAGCTATGCTCACCACTATACCACCAACGCAAGGCTGTGCGCCAGGCATCCTGCTACCTCTATACAATTAAGGCCACACATGACATTGACTCACGGACCCCCTCCAGCGCAAGGTCCATTCGCTGCCGTACCAAGTGACCACTAGGAAGATCAGCTAGAAATATTTCCCCATTCGTGGAGAGAAAGGAAGCCAAGCCAGTAGATACGGTAAAGGTGTGATTGTGCAGTGCGCATGAAGGAACTGGAGATACAAGTTTTGCAAAGGCCTTTCACTCGGGCAAAAGGGACACGGAATGTGTCCCACGCCCAACGTGGGGCTCGAACCCACGACCCTGAGATTAAGAGTCTCATGCTCTACCGACTGAGCTAGCCGGGCTACAGCACTTTTGCTCTTCAAGGCCTCTCACAGCCACCTGAGTCCGCAGACTTTTTGATAGCTTTCGACATAATTCCTTTGGCTAAACGCAATGCGCTTCCAAGTACTACTCTGTTCACTTGCTGTCAGGGCGCTACATCACCATTTTTGCTGTGACTTTGGAGGATCACAACAAAATGCGCTGGCTGATTCCAAACCCTTTTCTCTCTGTGCAAAACATCAAGCCGTAGCCTCCCACATAACATCTGCCAAGTCATTCATTTGCCCTTTCCGGCCGAGGCGGCATCAAGCAATACCTCAACCGAGAAGGTCAAATGCAAAGTGTACGGCGCTGGCTTAGCATGCAAGGTGTCACGTGCTCTTCCCAGTTCCCTTCGATAGCTCAGCTGGTAGAGTGGAGGACTGTAGAGACAAAGCAGCAATCCTTAGGTCGCTGGTTCAATTCCGGCTCGAAGGCAGAGCTTTTTACCCCGCGTCTCTGCCTTTTAGAAAGAAGGCAATCTCTTATCACTACAAATGTGCAATTGGGAAGCTTTTTAGGCACCTTCAGTTCATCTTTCATGTCTCCTTTGGGCCAGCTCAAGCACGCTTGTCGTGTGGTCTCTGTGGCGCAATCGGTTAGCGCGTTCGGCTGTTAACCGAAAGGTTGGTGGTTCAAGCCCACCCAGGGACGCTCGTGCTTTCTCTTTACCTTAGCAGGGCCCGCTGCCAAGTCTCACCCTAACCTAAGAAGACAAATAGCGTCCTTTGGCTTGTCTCACAGGGCTGACGATTAACCATTCACTCGAGACATTCCTTGAAAACGGACTAGAATAATGTCGCAATCAATTGCTCTTCTTCTGGAATGTTCAAGATCTTTCATAGGTTAGTCAAGCCACTTCTTCGCTTCCGCTGAGTCTCAGGAACAAACCCCAGCATTTCTATTCACACCTGAACACCAGGGGATGTGTGAGAATTGTGGAAGCACCTTTTTTCACCTTACATGATCCCATTGTTGGTGTCAGGAAGCCTGCATAGCTAAAAGTGCCTAGATTGACATGGCCAAAGGCCTCAATTGTTGTCAAATGGCCTGGATAGAGGTGTTAAAAAGGTGGAATACAGATAGTGTCAATGTTTAAGCGTGTGCCCCGGGGCTATGCTGGGCTTGAAGTACACAGGGATGCAATGTTTCTTAAAGATCCTTCTGAGTTTTTCCGACGCTCCAGTTACATACGGGATGACTAGATTTCTCCTAGTGTTCTGCTTCTCCCCAGTTTGTTTCCCTGACCTTGCGGAGGTTTTAACCAAGACCCAGTCTGGGTAGCCACAAGCTTTCAAAGCCCTCCTGAGATGTCACGGTAGCACTCTCCTAGTCATGCGCTAGGATTTGTATAGTTGGTCTCTGCTTACCAGAGAGGCTGTCGGGTAAATTCAGTGTGGTATTCTGCTTAACAGAGTGCTGCCATGGATTAGTCAGGTCTGCTCATGATTCTCTGATGTTGTTTGAGTTTGTCTGAGTTATTCCCGCCTTCAGGAAGCTGTGAGAGCTTTCCAGAACATGGGTAGGGGCTAGGCAAATGAACAGCGTGAATACGGATACCGCCCTGGCCAGTTGCAAGGGAGGGCAGTCCTGTGGCATGCTGGGAGTGGCATTTATGTTCTGCGAGCACATGGGCTCAGCGTCTTTCCTGGGAGAGGACTGAACAGCTGGGCTGGAGGCAGGCTGCCTCGCCTGGCGCCGGCTGCCATGAGGCCCCAGGTGGGTGGACCTGAGGGCCTCAAGCCAGTCAGGACGTCAATACTGCTTAACTAAGAGATCAGCTAGATGTCTTCAGTGTGAAAAGTTCTCATTTTGGAGTATCCTACTACAATTCCCCATCCCTATCCCCAGCTCGACAAGAAAACTCCAAAAACAAACATGCCCTAGTCCGGTCATTGAAGGCAAGGAGCGTTTGCGCGCGTGTGTATTTGGCTGAAGAAATACACTGTGCCTGGCTGCGGGGCGAAGTCAAGGGAAACCGGGGCAAACACGCCAGCGTCCCTCGCAAGGGTGGCGTTGCATCTGTGTTCTTTTGTCTTTAGACTCTTTTGGTTGCTACCATGTCAGCCGGATATTGCAGAGTCCTAAGAACCCCCAGCTCGTGTTCCAGTGGGTGGTGGTGTGAGTCAAAAGGCAGATAGCGGTCTGTGTGGGTAGGTTTCCTGGAGACCTCCATGCCCAAGTCAGCCCCTTCCTTGCCTTGTAAGACGCCGTCCAAAAGGGGGCATTTGCTATTCAGTGCCTCTTCCCGTGTACACTTGATGTATTTGTCCACTGACTTTATGGGTTCACTAAAAGCTTGTGGGGTGCTGATGCTCTAATCTTGACCCAAGTAGAATCCACATGCCTTTACAAACGGCTTGGTCTTTTCCCCATGGAACAATTCAAGTCTCAAGGGTCAGCAATGAATGCACCTGGTCAGGCTTTAGTTCTTTTTGGCTGTCAAGAGACTTACCTCCTTTCAGATGTTTCCCACAATCTCAACAGCCTCTGCCAAGTGTATGCAAGTGAAAAGGCCGATGGCATCATGGGACGTGATTGTTTCTTCCGGCTCCAACTTCAGTCTACATTCCTTGTTGACACATTCTTTAGCATTCTTCCAAATGGTGCATTATCTTGCCAGTTGAGGGTGTTAGAATGGTAGGCAGATACTTAGAAACGCTGTGTGTGACAGAGTTGATTCTTTGGGAATCAGTGGTTGAAATGCCTGAACCTTGTTGCTTGATACTGCTGTATCCCGCGAGCGAGTTAAAGCAGGAGGCCGGAGCCTGTTGGGATGCCGAGGAATATTTCCACAGTCGTCACTAAGGCAAGACATCTAAGGAGCTTTTGATAAGGACCTGGGGCCCTGTGGTATTTTGTCAAGGGCGCAAAGAAGGAGATTGCGTTGGCCGGGAATCGAACCCGGGTCAACTGCTTGGAAGGCAGCTATGCTCACCACTATACCACCAACGCAAGGCTGTGCGCCAGGCATCCTGCTACCTCTATACAATTAAGGCCACACATGACATTGACTCACGGACCCCCTCCAGCGCAAGGTCCATTCGCTGCCGTACCAAGTGACCACTAGGAAGATCAGCTAGAAATATTTCCCCATTCGTGGAGAGAAAGGAAGCCAAGCCAGTAGATACGGTAAAGGTGTGATTGTGCAGTGCGCATGAAGGAACTGGAGATACAAGTTTTGCAAAGGCCTTTCACTCGGGCAAAAGGGACACGGAATGTGTCCCACGCCCAACGTGGGGCTCGAACCCACGACCCTGAGATTAAGAGTCTCATGCTCTACCGACTGAGCTAGCCGGGCTACAGCGCTTTTGCTCTTCAAGGCCTCTCACAGCCACCTGAGTCCGCAGACTTTTTGATAGCTTTCGACATAATTCCTTTGGCTAAACTCAATGCGCTTCCAAGTACTACTCTGTTCACTTGCTGTCAGGGCGCTACATCACCATTTTTGCTGTGACTTTGGAGGATCACAACAAAATGCGCTGGCTGATTCCAAACCCTTTTCTCTCTGTGCAAAACATCAAGCCGTAGCCTCCCACATAACATCTGCCAAGTCATTCATTTGCCCTTTCCGGCCGAGGCGGCATCAAGCAATACCTCAACCGAGAAGGTCAAATGCAAAGTGTACGGCGCTGGCTTAGCATGCAAGGTGTCACGTGCTCTTCCCAGTTCCCTTCGATAGCTCAGCTGGTAGAGCGGAGGACTGTAGAGACAAAGCAGCAATCCTTAGGTCGCTGGTTCAATTCCGGCTCGAAGGCAGAGCTTTTTACCCCGCGTCTCTGCCTTTTAGAAAGAAGGCAATCTCTTATCACTACAAATGTGCAATTGGGAAGCTTTTTAGGCACCTTCAGTTCATCTTTCATGTCTCCTTTGGGCCAGCTCAAGCACGCTTGTCGTGTGGTCTCTGTGGCACAATCGGTTAGCGCGTTCGGCTGTTAACCGAAAGGTTGGTGGTTCAAGCCCACCCAGGGACGCTCGTGCTTTCTCTTTACCTTAGCAGGGCCCGCTGCCAAGTCTCACCCTAACCTAAGAAGACAAATAGCGTCCTTTGGCTTGTCTCACACGGCTGACGATTAACCATTCACTCGAGACATTCCTTGAAAACGGACTAGAATAATGTCGCAATCAATTGCTCTTCTTCTGGAATGTTCAAGATCTTTCATAGGTTAGTCAAGCCACTTCTTCGCTTCCGCTGAGTCTCAGGAACAAACCCCAGCATTTCTATTCACACCTGAACACCAGGGGATGTGTGAGAATTGTGGAAGCACCTTTTTTCACCTTACATGATCCCATTGTTGGTGTCAGGAAGCCTGCATAGCTAAAAGTGCCTAGATTGACATGGCCAAAGGCCTCAATTGTTGTCAAATGGCCTGGATAGAGGTGTTAAAAAGGTGGAATACAGATAGTGTCAATGTTTAAGCGTGTGCCCCGGGGCTATGCTGGGCTTGAAGTACACAGGGATGCAATGTTTCTTAAAGATCCTTCTGAGTTTTTCCGACGCTCCAGTTACATACGGGATGACTAGATTTCTCCTAGTGTTCTGCTTCTCCCCAGTTTGTTTCCCTGACCTTGCGGAGGTTTTAACCAAGACCCAGTCTGGGTAGCCACAAGCTTTCAAAGCCCTCCTGAGATGTCACGGTAGCACTCTCCTAGTCATGCGCTAGGATTTGTATAGTTGGTCTCTGCTTACCAGAGAGGCTGTCGGGTAAATTCAGTGTGGTATTCTGCTTAACAGAGTGCTGCCATGGATTAGTCAGGTCTGATCATGATTCTCTGATGTTGTTTGAGTTTGTCTGAGTTATTCCCGCCTTCAGGAAGCTGTGAGAGCTTTCCAGAACATGGGTAGGGGCTAGGCAAATGAACAGCGTGAATACGGATACCGCCCTGGCCAGTTGCAAGGGAGGGCAGTCCTGTGGCATGCTGGGAGTGGCATTTATGTTCTGCGAGCACATGGGCTCAGCGTCTTTCCTGGGAGAGGACTGAACAGCTGGGCTGGAGGCAGGCTGCCTCGCCTGGCGCCGGCTGCCATGAGGCCCCAGGTGGGTGGACCTGAGGGCCTCAAGCCAGTCAGGACGTCAATACTGCTTAACTAAGAGATCAGCTAGATGTCTTCAGTGTGAAAAGTTCTCATTTTGGAGTATCCTACTACAATTCCCCATCCCTATCCCCAGCTCGACAAGAAAACTCCAAAAACAAACATGCCCTAGTCCGGTCATTGAAGGCAAGGAGAGTTTGCGCGCGTGTGTATTTGGCTGAAGAAATACACTGTGCCTGGCTGCGGGGCGAAGTCAAGGGAAACCGGGGCAAACACGCCAGCGTCCCTCGCAAGGGTGGCGTTGCATCTGTGTTCTTTTGTCTTTAGACTCTTTTGGTTGCTACCATGTCAGCCGGATATTGCAGAGTCCTAAGAACCCCCAGCTCGTGTTCCAGTGGGTGGTGGTGTGAGTCAAAAGGCAGATAGCGGTCTGTGTGGGTAGGTTTCCTGGAGACCTCCATGCCCAAGTCAGCCCCTTCCTTGCCTTGTAAGACGCCGTCCAAAAGGGGGCATTTGCTATTCAGTGCCTCTTCCCGTGTACACTTGATGTATTTGTCCACTGACTTTATGGGTTCACTAAAAGCTTGTGGGGTGCTGATGCTCTAATCTTGACCCAAGTAGAATCCACATGCCTTTACAAACGGCTTGGTCTTTTCCCCATGGAACAATTCAAGGCTCAAGGGTCAGCAATGAATGCACTTGGTCAGGCTTTAGTTCTTTTTGGCTGTCAAGAGACTTACCTCCTTTCAGATGTTTCCCACAATCTCAACAGCCTCTGCCAAGTGTATGCAAGTGAAAAGGCCGATGGCATCATGGGACGTGATTGTTTCTTCCGGCTCCAACTTCAGTCTACATTCCTTGTTGACACATTCTTTAGCATTCTTCCAAATGGTGCATTATCTTGCCAGTTGAGGGTGTTAGAATGGTAGGCAGATACTTAGAAACGCTGTGTGTGACAGAGTTGATTCTTTGGGAATCAGTGGTTGAAATGCCTGAACCTTGTTGCTTGATACTGCTGTACCCCGCGAGCGAGTTAAAGCAGGAGGCCGGAGCCTGTTGGGATGCCGAGGAATATTTCCACAGTCGTCACTAAGGCAAGACATCTAAGGAGCTTTTGATAAGGACCTGGGGCCCTGTGGTATTTTGTCAAGGGCGCAAAGAAGGAGATTGCGTTGGCCGGGAATCGAACCCGGGTCAACTGCTTGGAAGGCAGCTATGCTCACCACTATACCACCAACGCAAGGCTGTGTGCCAGGCATCCTGCTACCTCTATACAATTAAGGCCACACATGACATTGACTCACGGACCCCCTCCAGCGCAAGGTCCATTCGCTGCCGTACCAAGTGACCACTAGGAAGATCAGCTAGAAATATTTCCCCATTCGTGGAGAGAAAGGAAGCCAAGCCAGTAGATACGGTAAAGGTGTGATTGTGCAGTGCGCATGAAGGAACTGGAGATACAAGTTTTGCAAAGGCCTTTCACTCGGGCAAAAGGGACACAGAATGTGTCCCACGCCCAACGTGGGGCTCGAACCCACGACCCTGAGATTAAGAGTCTCATGCTCTACCGACTGAGCTAGCCGGGCTACAGCACTTTTGCTCTTCAAGGCCTCTCACAGCCACCTGAGTCCGCAGACTTTTTGATAGCTTTCGACATAATTCCTTTGGCTAAACTCAATGCGCTTCCAAGTACTACTCTGTTCACTTGCTGTCAGGGCGCTACATCACCATTTTTGCTGTGACTTTGGAGGATCACAACAAAATGCGCTGGCTGATTCCAAACCCTTTTCTCTCTGTGCAAAACATCAAGCCGTAGCCTCCCACATAACATCTGCCAAGTCATTCATTTGCCCTTTCCGGCCGAGGCGGCATCAAGCAATACCTCAACCGAGAAGGTCAAATGCAAAGTGTACGGCGCTGGCTTAGCATGCAAGGTGTCACGTGCTCTTCCCAGTTCCCTTCGATAGCTCAGCTGGTAGAGCGGAGGACTGTAGAGACAAAGCAGCAATCCTTAGGTCGCTGGTTCAATTCCGGCTCGAAGGCAGAGCTTTTTACCCCGCGTCTCTGCCTTTTAGAAAGAAGGCAATCTCTTATCACTACAAATGTGCAATTGGGAAGCTTTTTAGGCACCTTCAGTTCATCTTTCATGTCTCCTTTGGGCCAGCTCAAGCACGCTTGTCGTGTGGTCTCTGTGGCGCAATCGGTTAGCGCGTTCGGCTGTTAACCGAAAGGTTGGTGGTTCAAGCCCACCCAGGGACGCTCGTGCTTTCTCTTTACCTTAGCAGGGCCCGCTGCCAAGTCTCACCCTAACCTAAGAAGACAAATAGCGTCCTTTGGCTTGTCTCACACGGCTGACGATTAACCATTCACTCGAGACATTCCTTGAAAACGGACTAGAATAATGTCGCAATCAATTGCTCTTCTTCTGGAATGTTCAAGATCTTTCATAGGTTAGTCAAGCCACTTCTTCGCTTCCGCTGAGTCTCAGGAACAAACCCCAGCATTTCTATTCACACCTGAACACCAGGGGATGTGTGAGAATTGTGGAAGCACCTTTTTTCACCTTACATGATCCCATTGTTGGTGTCAGGAAGCCTGCATAGCTAAAAGTGCCTAGATTGACATGGCCAAAGGCCTCAATTGTTGTCAAATGGCCTGAATAGAGGTGTTAAAAAGGTGGAATACAGATAGTGTCAATGTTTAAGCGTGTGCCCCGGGGCTATGCTGGGCTTGAAGTACACAGGGATGCAATGTTTCTTAAAGATCCTTCTGAGTTTTTCCGACGCTCCAGTTACATACGGGATGACTAGATTTCTCCTAGTGTTCTGCTTCTCCCCAGTTTGTTTCCCTGACCTTGCGGAGGTTTTAACCAAGACCCAGTCTGGGTAGCCACAAGCTTTCAAAGCCCTCCTGAGATGTCACGGTAGCACTCTCCTAGTCATGCGCTAGGATTTGTATAGTTGGTCTCTGCTTACCAGAGAGGCTGTCGGGTAAATTCAGTGTGGTATTCTGCTTAACAGAGTGCTGCCATGGATTAGTCAGGTCTGATCATGATTCTCTGATGTTGTTTGAGTTTGTCTGAGTTATTCCCGCCTTCAGGAAGCTGTGAGAGCTTTCCAGAACATGGGTAGGGGCTAGGCAAATGAACAGCGTGAATACGGATACCGCCCTGGCCAGTTGCAAGGGAGGGCAGTCCTGTGGCATGCTGGGAGTGGCATTTATGTTCTGCGAGCACATGGGCTCAGCGTCTTTCCTGGGAGAGGACTGAACAGCTGGGCTGGAGGCAGGCTGCCTCGCCTGGCGCCGGCTGCCATGAGGCCCCAGGTGGGTGGACCTGAGGGCCTCAAGCCAGTCAGGACGTCAATACTGCTTAACTAAGAGATCAGCTAGATGTCTTCAGTGTGAAAAGTTCTCATTTTGGAGTATCCTACTACAATTCCCCATCCCTATCCCCAGCTCGACAAGAAAACTCCAAAAACAAACATGCCCTAGTCCGGTCATTGAAGGCAAGGAGCGTTTGCGCGCGTGTGTATTTGGCTGAAGAAATACACTGTGCCTGGCTGCGGGGCGAAGTCAAGGGAAACCGGGGCAAACACGCCAGCGTCCCTCGCAAGGGTGGCGTTGCATCTGTGTTCTTTTGTCTTTAGACTCTTTTGGTTGCTACCATGTCAGCCGGATATTGCAGAGTCCTAAGAACCCCCAGCTCGTGTTCCAGTGGGTGGTGGTGTGAGTCAAAAGGCAGATAGCGGTCTGTGTGGGTAGGTTTCCTGGAGACCTCCATGCCCAAGTCAGCCCCTTCCTTGCCTTGTAAGACGCCGTCCAAAAGGGGGCATTTGCTATTCAGTGCCTCTTCCCGTGTACACTTGATGTATTTGTCCACTGACTTTATGGGTTCACTAAAAGCTTGTGGGGTGCTGATGCTCTAATCTTGACCCAAGTAGAATCCACATGCCTTTACAAACGGCTTGGTCTTTTCCCCATGGAACAATTCAAGGCTCAAGGGTCAGCAATGAATGCACTTGGTCAGGCTTTAGTTCTTTTTGGCTGTCAAGAGACTTACCTCCTTTCAGATGTTTCCCACAATCTCAACAGCCTCTGCCAAGTGTATGCAAGTGAAAAGGCCGATGGCATCATGGGACGTGATTGTTTCTTCCGGCTCCAACTTCAGTCTACATTCCTTGTTGACACATTCTTTAGCATTCTTCCAAATGGTGCATTATCTTGCCAGTTGAGGGTGTTAGAATGGTAGGCAGATACTTAGAAACGCTGTGTGTGACAGAGTTGATTCTTTGGGAATCAGTGGTTGAAATGCCTGAACCTTGTTGCTTGATACTGCTGTACCCCGCGAGCGAGTTAAAGCAGGAGGCCGGAGCCTGTTGGGATGCCGAGGAATATTTCCACAGTCGTCACTAAGGCAAGACATCTAAGGAGCTTTTGATAAGGACCTGGGGCCCTGTGGTATTTTGTCAAGGGCGCAAAGAAAGAGATTGCGTTGGCCGGGAATCGAACCCGGGTCAACTGCTTGGAAGGCAGCTATGCTCACCATTATACCACCAACGCAAGGCTGTGCGCCAGGCATCCTGCTACCTCTATACAATTAAGGCCACACATGACATTGACTCACGGACCCCCTCCAGCGCAAGGTCCATTCGCTGCCGTACCAAGTGACCACTAGGAAGATCAGCTAGAAATATTTCCCCATTCGTGGAGAGAAAGGAAGCCAAGCCAGTAGATACGGTAAAGGTGTGATTGTGCAGTGCGCATGAAGGAACTGGAGATACAAGTTTTGCAAAGGCCTTTCACTCGGGCAAAAGGGACACGGAATGTGTCCCACGCCCAACGTGGGGCTCGAACCCACGACCCTGAGATTAAGAGTCTCATGCTCTACCGACTGAGCTAGCCGGGCTACAGCACTTTTGCTCTTCAAGGCCTCTCACAGCCTCCTGAGTCCGCAGACTTTTTGATAGCTTTCGACATAATTCCTTTGGCTAAACTCAATGCGCTTCCAAGTACTACTCTGTTCACTTGCTGTCAGGGCGCTACATCACCATTTTTGCTGTGACTTTGGAGGATCACAACAAAATGCGCTGGCTGATTCCAAACCCTTTTCTCTCTGTGCAAAACATCAAGCCGTAGCCTCCCACATAACATCTGCCAAGTCATTCATTTGCCCTTTCCGGCCGAGGCGGCATCAAGCAATACCTCAACCGAGAAGGTCAAATGCAAAGTGTACGGCGCTGGCTTAGCATGCAAGGTGTCACGTGCTCTTCTCAGTTCCCTTCGATAGCTCAGCTGGTAGAGCGGAGGACTGTAGAGACAAAGCAGCAATCCTTAGGTCGCTGGTTCAATTCCGGCTCGAAGGAAGAGCTTTTTACCCCGCGTCTCTGCCTTTTAGAAAGAAGGCAATCTCTTATCACTACAAATGTGCAATTGGGAAGCTTTTTAGGCACCTTCAGTTCATCTTTCATGTCTCCTTTGGGTCAGCTCAAGCGCGCTTGTCGTGTGGTCTCTGTGGCGCAATCGGTTAGCGCGTTCGGCTGTTAACCGAAAGGTTGGTGGTTCAAGCCCACCCAGGGACGCTCGTGCTTTCTCTTTACCTTAGCAGGGCCCGCTGCCAAGTCTCACCCTACCCTAAGAAGACAAATAGCGTCCTTTGGCTTGTCTCACACGGCTGACGATTAACCATTCACTCGAGACATTCCTTGAAAACGGACTAGAATAATGTCGCAATCAATTGCTCTTCTTCTGGAATGTTCAAGATCTTTCATAGGTTAGTCAAGCCACTTCTTCGCTTCCGCTGAGTCTCAGGAACAAACCCCAGCATTTCTATTCACACCTGAACACCAGGGGATGTGTGAGAATTGTGGAAGCACCTTTTTTCACCTTACATGATCCCATTGTTGGTGTCAGGAAGCCTGCATAGCTAAAAGTGCCTAGATTGACATGGCCAAAGGCCTCAATTGTTGTCAAATGGCCTGGATAGAGGTGTTAAAAACGTGGAATACAGATAGTGTCAATGTTTAAGCGTGTGCCCCGGGGCTATGCTGGGCTTGAAGTACACAGGGATGCAATGTTTCTTAAAGATCCTTCTGAGTTTTTCCGACGCTCCAGTTACATACGGGATGACTAGATTTCCCCTAGTGTTCTGCTTCTCCCCAGTTTGTTTCCCTGACCTTGCTGAGGTTTTAACCAAGACCCAGTCTGGGTAGCCACAAGCTTTCAAAGCCCTCCTGAGATGTCACGGTAGCACTCTCCTAGTCATGCGCTAGGATTTGTATAGTTGGTCTCTGCTTACCAGAGAGGCTGTCGGGTAAATTCAGTGTGGTATTCTGCTTAACAGAGTGCTGCCATGGATTAGTCAGGTCTGCTCATGATTCTCTGATGTTGTTTGAGTTTGTCTGAGTTATTCCCGCCTTCAGGAAGCTGTGAGAGCTTTCCAGAACATGGGTAGGGGCTAGGCAAATGAACAGCGTGAATACGGATACCGCCCTGGCCAGTTGCAAGGGAGGGCAGTCCTGTGGCATGCTGGGAGTGGCATTTATGTTCTGCGAGCACATGGGCTCAGCGTCTTTCCTGGGAGAGGACTGAACAGCTGGGCTGGAGGCAGGCTGCCTCGCCTGGCGCCGGCTGCCATGAGGCCCCAGGTGGGTGGACCTGAGGGCCTCAAGCCAGTCAGGACGTCAATACTGCTTAACTAAGAGATCAGCTAGATGTCTTCAGTGTGAAAAGTTCTCATTTTGGAGTATCCTACTACAATTCCCCATCCCTATCCCCAGCTCGACAAGAAAACTCCAAAAACAAACATCCCCTAGTCCGGTCATTGAAGGCAAGGAGCGTTTGCGCGCGTGTGTATTTGGCTGAAGAAATACACTGTGCCTGGCTGCGGGGCGAAGTCAAGGGAAACCGGGGCAAACACGCCAGCGTCCCTCGCAAGGGTGGCGTTGCATCTGTGTTCTTTTGTCTTTAGACTCTTTTGGTTGCTACCATGTCAGCCGGATATTGCAGAGTCCTAAGAACCCCCAGCTCGTGTTCCAGTGGGTGGTGGTGTGAGTCAAAAGGCAGATAGCGGTCTGTGTGGGTAGGTTTCCTGGAGACCTCCATGCCCAAGTCAGCCCCTTCCTTGCCTTGTAAGACGCCGTCCAAAAGGGGGCATTTGCTATTCAGTGCCTCTTCCCGTGTACACTTGATGTATTTGTCCACTGACTTTATGGGTTCACTAAAAGCTTGTGGGGTGCTGATGCTCTAATCTTGACCCAAGTAGAATCCACATGCCTTTACAAACGGCTTGGTCTTTTCCCCATGGAACAATTCAAGGCTCAAGGGTCAGCAATGAATGCACTTGGTCAGGCTTTAGTTCTTTTTGGCTGTCAAGAGACGTACCTCCTTTCAGATGTTTCCCACAATCTCAACAGCCTCTGCCAAGTGTATACAAGTGAAAAGGCCGATGGCATCATGGGACGTGATTGTTTCTTCCGGCTCCAACTTCAGTCTACATTCCTTGTTGACACATTCTTTAGCATTCTTCCAAATGGTGCATTATCTTGCCAGTTGAGGGTGTTAGAATGGTAGGCAGATACTTAGAAACGCTGTGTGTGACAGAGTTGATTCTTTGGGAATCAGTGGTTGAAATGCCTGAACCTTGTTGCTTGATACTGCTGTACCCCGCGAGCGAGTTAAAGCAGGAGGCCGGAGCCTGTTGGGATGCCGAGGAATATTTCCACAGTCGTCACTAAGGCAAGAAATCTAAGGAGCTTTTGATAAGGACCTGGGGCCCTGTGGTTTTTTGTCAAGGGCGCAAAGAAGGAGATTGCGTTGGCCGGGAACCGAACCCGGGTCAACTGCTTGGAAGGCAGCTATGCTCACCACTATACCACCAACGCAAGGCTGTGCGCCAGGCATCCTGCTACCTCTATACAATTAAGGCCACACATGACATTGACTCACGGACCCCCTCCAGCGCAAGGTCCATTCGCTGCCGTACCAAGTGACCACTAGGAAGATCAGCTAGAAATATTTCCCCATTCGTGGAGAGAAAGGAAGCCAAGCCAGTAGATACGGTAAAGGTGTGATTGTGCAGTGCGCATGAAGGAACTGGAGATACAAGTTTTGCAAAGGCCTTTCACTCGGGCAAAAGGGACACGGAATGCGTCCCACGCCCAACGTGGGGCTCGAACCCACGACCCTGAGATTAAGAGTCTCATGCTCTACCGACTGAGCTAGCCGGGCTACAGCACTTTTGCACTTCAAGGCCTCTCACAGCCACCTGAGTCCGCAGACTTTTTGATAGCTTTCGACATAATTCCTTTGGCTAAACTCAATGCGCTTCCAAGTACTACTCTGTTTACTTGCTGTCAGGGCGCTACATCACCATTTTTGCTGTGACTTTGGAGGATCACAACAAAATGCGCTGGCTGATTCCAAACCCTTTTCTCTCTGTGCAAAACATCAAGCCGTAGCCTCCCACATAACATCTGCCAAGTCATTCATTTGCCCTTTCCGGCCGAGGCGGCATCAAGCAATACCTCAACCGAGAAGGTCAAATGCAAAGTGTACGGCGCTGGCTTAGCATGCAAGGTGTCACGTGCTCTTCCCAGTTCCCTTCGATAGCTCAGCTGGTAGAGCGGAGGACTGTAGAGACAAAGCAGCAATCCTTAGGTCGCTGGTTCAATTCCGGCTCGAAGGAAGAGCTTTTTACCCCGCGTCTCTGCCTTTTAGAAAGAAGGCAATCTCTTATCACTACAAATGTGCAATTGGGAAGCTTTTTAGGCACCTTCAGTTCATCTTTCATGTCTCCTTTGGGCCAGCTCAAGCACGCTTGTCGTGTGGTCTCTGTGGCGCAATCGGTTAGCGCGTTCGGCTGTTAACCGAAAGGTTGGTGGTTCAAGCCCACCCAGGGACGCTCGTGCTTTCTCTTTACCTTAGCAGGGCCCGCTGCCAAGTCTCACCCTAACCTAAGAAGACAAATAGCGTCCTTTGGCTTGTCTCACACGGCTGACGATTAACCATTCACTCGAGACATTCCTTGAAAACGGACTAGAATAATGTCGCAATCAATTGCTCTTCTTCTGGAATGTTCAAGATCTTTCATAGGTTAGTCAAGCCACTTCTTCGCTTCCGCTGAGTCTCAGGAACAAACCCCAGCATTTCTATTCACACCTGAACACCAGGGGATGTGTGAGAATTGTGGAAGCACCTTTTTTCACCTTACATGATCCCATTGTTGGTGTCAGGAAGCCTGCATAGCTAAAAGTGCCTAGATTGACATGGCCAAAGGCCTCAATTGTTGTCAAATGGCCTGGATAGAGGTGTTAAAAACGTGGAATACAGATAGTGTCAATGTTTAAGCGTGTGCCCCGGGGCTATGCTGGGCTTGAAGTACACAGGGATGCAATGTTTCTTAAAGATCCTTCTGAGTTTTTCCGACGCTCCAGTTACATACGGGATGACTAGATTTCTCCTAGTGTTCTGCTTCTCCCCAGTTTGTTTCCCTGACCTTGCGGAGGTTTTAACCAAGACCCAGTCTGGGTAGCCACAAGCTTTCAAAGCCCTCCTGAGATGTCACGGTAGCACTCTCCTAGTCATGCGCTAGGATTTGTATAGTTGGTCTCTGCTTACCAGAGAGGCTGTCGGGTAAATTCAGTGTGGTATTCTGCTTAACAGAGTGCTGCCATGGATTAGTCAGGTCTGCTCATGATTCTCTGATGTTGTTTGAGTTTGTCTGAGTTATTCCCACCTTCAGGAAGCTGTGAGAGCTTTCCAGAACATGGGTAGGGGCTAGGCAAATGAACAGCGTGAATACGGATACCGCCCTGGCCAGTTGCAAGGGAGGGCAGTCCTGTGGCATGCTGGGAGTGGCATTTATGTTCTGCGAGCACATGGGCTCAGCGTCTTTCCTGGGAGAGGACTGAACAGCTGGGCTGGAGGCAGGCTGCCTCGCCTGGCGCCGGCTGCCATGAGGCCCCAGGTGGGTGGACCTGAGGGCCTCAAGCCAGTCAGGACGTCAATACTGCTTAACTAAGAGATCAGCTAGATGTCTTCAGTGTGAAAAGTTCTCATTTTGGAGTATCCTACTACAATTCCCCATCCCTATCCCCAGCTCGACAAGAAAACTCCAAAAACAAACATGCCCTAGTCCGGTCATTGAAGGCAAGGAGCGTTTGCGCGCGTGTGTATTTGGCTGAAGAAATACACTGTGCCTGGCTGCGGGGCGAAGTCAAGGGAAACCGGGGCAAACACGCCAGCGTCCCTCGCAAGGGTGGCGTTGCATCTGTGTTCTTTTGTCTTTAGACTCTTTTGGTTGCTACCATGTCAGCCGGATATTGCAGAGTCCTAAGAACCCCCAGCTCGTGTTCCAGTGGGTGGTGGTGTGAGTCAAAAGGCAGATAGCGGTCTGTGTGGGTAGGTTTCCTGGAGACCTCCATGCCCAAGTCAGCCCCTTCCTTGCCTTGTAAGACGCCGTCCAAAAGGGGGCATTTGCTATTCAGTGCCTCTTCCCGTGTACACTTGATGTATTTGTCCACTGACTTTATGGGTTCACTAAAAGCTTGTGGGGTGCTGATGCTCTAATCTTGACCCAAGTAGAATCCACATGCCTTTACAAACGGCTTGGTCTTTTCCCCATGGAACAATTCAAGGCTCAAGGGTCAGCAATGAATGCACTTGGTCAGGCTTTAGTTCTTTTTGGCTGTCAAGAGACTTACCTCCTTTCAGATGTTTCCCACAATCTCAACAGCCTCTGCCAAGTGTATGCAAGTGAAAAGGCCGATGGCATCATGGGACGTGATTGTTTCTTCCGGCTCCAACTTCAGTCTACATTCCTTGTTGACACATTCTTTAGCATTCTTCCAAATGGTGCATTATCTTGCCAGTTGAGGGTGTTAGAATGGTAGGCAGATACTTAGAAACGATGTGTGTGACAGAGTTGATTCTTTGGGAATCAGTGGTTGAAATGCCTGAACCTTGTTGCTTGATACTGCTGTACCCCGCGAGCGAGTTAAAGCAGGAGGCCGGAGCCTGTTGGGATGCCGAGGAATATTTCCACAGTCGTCACTAAGGCAAGACATCTAAGGAGCTTTTGATAAGGACCTGGGGCCCTGTGGTATTTTGTCAAGGGCGCAAAGAAGGAGATTGCGTTGGCCGGGAATCGAACCCGGGTCAACTGCTTGGAAGGCAGCTATGCTCACCACTATACCACCAACGCAAGGCTGTGCGCCAGGCATCCTGCTACCTCTATACAATTAAGGCCACACATGACATTGACTCACGGACCCCCTCCAGCGCAAGGTCCATTCGCTGCCGTACCAAGTGACCACTAGGAAGATCAGCTAGAAATACTTCCCCATTCGTGGAGAGAAAGGAAGCCAAGCCAGTAGATACGGTAAAGGTGTGATTGTGCAGTGCGCATGAAGGAACTGGAGATACAAGTTTTGCAAAGGCCTTTCACTCGGGCAAAAGGGACACGGAATGTGTCCCACGCCCAACGTGGGGCTCGAACCCACGACCCTGAGATTAAGAGTCTCATGCTCTACCGACTGAGCTAGCCGGGCTACAGCACTATTGCTCTTCAAGGCCTCTCACAGCCACCTGAGTCCATAGACTTTTTGATAGCTTTCGACATAATTCCTTTGGCTAAACTCAATGCGCTTCCAAGTACTACTCTGTTCACTTGCTGTCAGGGCGCTACATCACCATTTTTGCTGTGACTTTGGAGGATCACAACAAAATGCGCTGGCTGATTCCAAACCCTTTTCTCTCTGTGCAAAACATCAAGCCGTAGCCTCCCACATAACATCTGCCAAGTCATTCATTTGCCCTTTCCGGCCGAGGCGGCATCAAGCAATACCTCAACCGAGAAGGTCAAATGCAAAGTGTACGGCGCTGGCTTAGCATGCAAGGTGTCACGTGCTCTTCCCAGTTCCCTTCGATAGCTCAGCTGGTAGAGCGGAGGACTGTAGAGACAAAGCAGCAATCCTTAGGTCGCTGGTTCAATTCCGGCTCGAAGGCAGAGCTTTTTACCCCGCGTCTCTGCCTTTTAGAAAGAAGGCAATCTCTTATCACTACAAATGTGCAATTGGGAAGCTTTTTAGGCACCTTCAGTTCATCTTTCATGTCTCCTTTGGGCCAGCTCAAGCACACTTGTCGTGTGGTCTCTGTGGCGCAATCGGTTAGCGCGTTCGGCTGTTAACCGAAAGGTTGGTGGTTCAAGCCCACCCAGGGACGCTCGTGCTTTCTCTTTACCTTAGCAGGGCCCGCTGCCAAGTCTCACCCTAACCTAAGAAGACAAATAGCGTCCTTTGGCTTGTCTCACACGGCTGACGATTAACCATTCACTCGAGACATTCCTTGAAAACGGACTAGAATAATGTCGCAATCAATTGCTCTTCTTCTGGAATGTTTAAGATCTTTCATAGGTTAGTCAAGCCACTTCTTCGCTTCCGCTGAGTCTCAGGAACAAACCCCAGCATTTCTATTCACACCTGAACACCAGGGGATGTGTGAGAATTGTGGAAGCACCTTTTTTCACCTTACATGATCCCATTGTTGGTGTCAGGAAGCCTGCATAGCTAAAAGTGCCTAGATTGACATGGCCAAAGGCCTCAATTGTTGTCAAATGGCCTGGATAGAGGTGTTAAAAACGTGGAATACAGATAGTGTCAATGTTTAAGCGTGTGCCCCGGGGCTATGCTGGGCTTGAAGTACACAGGGATGCAATGTTTCTTAAAGATCCTTCTGAGTTTTTCCGACGCTCCAGTTACATACGGGATGACTAGATTTCTCCTAGTGTTCTGCTTCTCCCCAGTTTGTTTCCCTGACCTTGCGGAGGTTTTAACCAAGACCCAGTCTGGGTAGCCACAAGCTTTCAAAGCCCTCCTGAGATGTCACGGTAGCACTCTCCTAGTCATGCGCTAGGATTTGTATAGTTGGTCTCTGCTTACCAGAGAGGCTGTCGGGTAAATTCAGTGTGGTATTCTGCTTAACAGAGTGCTGCCATGGATTAGTCAGGTCTGCTCATGATTCTCTGATGTTGTTTGAGTTTGTCTGAGTTATTCCCGCCTTCAGGAAGCTGTGAGAGCTTTCCAGAACATGGGTAGGGGCTAGGCAAATGAACAGCGTGAATACGGATACCGCCCTGGCCAGTTGCAAGGGAGGGCAGTCCTGTGGCATGCTGGGAGTGGCATTTATGTTCTGCGAGCACATGGGCTCAGCGTCTTTCCTGGGAGAGGACTGAACAGCTGGGCTGGAGGCAGGCTGCCTCGCCTGGCGCCGGCTGCCATGAGGCCCCAGGTGGGTGGACCTGAGGGCCTCAAGCCAGTCAGGACGTCAATACTGCTTAACTAAGAGATCAGCTAGATGTCTTCAGTGTGAAAAGTTCTCATTTTGGAGTATCCTACTACAATTCCCCATCCCTATCCCCAGCTCGACAAGAAAACTCCAAAAACAAACATCCCCTAGTCCGGTCATTGAAGGCAAGGAGCGTTTGCGCGCGTGTGTATTTGGCTGAAGAAATACACTGTGCCTGGCTGCGGGGCGAAGTCAAGGGAAACCGGGGCAAACACGCCAGCGTCCCTCGCAAGGGTGGCGTTGCATCTGTGTTCTTTTGTCTTTAGACTCTTTTGGTTGCTACCATGTCAGCCGGATATTGCAGAGTCCTAAGAACCCCCAGCTCGTGTTCCAGTGGGTGGTGGTGTGAGTCAAAAGGCAGATAGCGGTCTGTGTGGGTAGGTTTCCTGGAGACCTCCATGCCCAAGTCAGCCCCTTCCTTGCCTTGTAAGACGCCGTCCAAAAGGGGGCATTTGCTATTCAGTGCCTCTTCCCGTGTACACTTGATGTATTTGTCCACTGACTTTATGAGTTCACTAAAAGCTTGTGGGGTGCTGATGCTCTAATCTTGACCCAAGTAGAATCCACATGCCTTTACAAACGGCTTGGTCTTTTCCCCATGGAACAATTCAAGGCTCAAGGGTCAGCAATGAATGCACTTGGTCAGGCTTTAGTTCTTTTTGGCTGTCAAGAGACTTACCTCCTTTCAGATGTTTCCCACAATTTCAACAGCCTTTGCCAAGTGTATACAAGTGAAAAGGCCGATGGCATCATGGGACGTGATTGTTTCTTCCGGCTCCAACTTCAGTCTACATTCCTTGTTGACACATTCTTTAGCATTCTTCCAAATGGTGCATTATCTTGCCAGTTGAGGGTGTTAGAATGGTAGGCAGATACTTAGAAACGCTGTGTGTGACAGAGTTGATTCTTTGGGAATCAGTGGTTGAAATGCCTGAACCTTGTTGCTTGATACTGCTGTACCCCGCGAGCGAGTTAAAGCAGGAGGCCGGAGCCTGTTGGGATGCCGAGGAATATTTCCACAGTCGTCACTAAGGCAAGACATCTAAGGAGCTTTTGATAAGGACCTGGGGCCCTGTGGTATTTTGTCAAGGGCGCAAAGAAGGAGATTGCGTTGGCCGGGAATCGAACCCGGGTCAACTGCTTGGAAGGCAGCTATGCTCACCACTATACCACCAACGCAAGGCTGTGCGCCAGGCATCCTGCTACCTCTATACAATTAAGGCCACACATGACATTGACTCACGGACCCCCTCCAGCGCAAGGTCCATTCGCTGCCGTACCAAGTGACCACTAGGAAGATCAGCTAGAAATATTTCCCCATTCGTGGAGAGAAAGGAAGCCAAGCCAGTAGATACGGTAAAGGTGTGATTGTGCAGTGCGCATGAAGGAACTGGAGATACAAGTTTTGCAAAGGCCTTTCACTCGGGCAAAAGGGACACGGAATGTGTCCCACGCCCAACGTGGGGCTCGAACCCACGACCCTGAGATTAAGAGTCTCATGCTCTACCGACTGAGCTAGCCGGGCTACAGCACAATTGCTCTTCAAGGCCTCTCACAGCCACCTGAGTCCATAGACTTTTTGATAGCTTTCGACATAATTCCTTTGGCTAAACTCAATGCGCTTCCAAGTACTACTCTGTTCACTTGCTGTCAGGGCGCTACATCACCATTTTTGCTGTGACTTTGGAGGATCACAACAAAATGCGCTGGCTGATTCCAAACCCTTTTCTCTCTGTGCAAAACATCAAGCCGTAGCCTCCCACATAACATCTGCCAAGTCATTCATTTGCCCTTTCCGGCCGAGGCGGCATCAAGCAATACCTCAACCGAGAAGGTCAAATGCAAAGTGTACGGCGCTGGCTTAGCATGCAAGGTGTCACGTGCTCTTCCCAGTTCCCTTCGATAGCTCAGCTGGTAGAGCGGAGGACTGTAGAGACAAAGCAGCAATCCTTAGGTCGCTGGTTCAATTCCGGCTCGAAGGAAGAGCTTTTTACCCCGCGTCTCTGCCTTTTAGAAAGAAGGCAATCTCTTATCACTACAAATGTGCAATTGGGAAGCTTTTTAGGCACCTTCAGTTCATCTTTCATGTCTCCTTTGGGCCAGCTCAAGCACACTTGTCGTGTGGTCTCTGTGGCGCAATCGGTTAGCGCGTTCGGCTGTTAACCGAAAGGTTGGTGGTTCAAGCCCACCCAGGGACGCTCGTGCTTTCTCTTTACCTTAGCAGGGCCCGCTGCCAAGTCTCACCCTAACCTAAGAAGACAAATAGCGTCCTTTGGCTTGTCTCACACGGCTGACGATTAACCATTCACTCGAGACATTCCTTGAAAACGGACTAGAATAATGTCGCAATCAATTGCTCTTCTTCTGGAATGTTCAAGATCTTTCATAGGTTAGTCAAGCCACTTCTTCGCTTCCGCTGAGTCTCAGGAACAAACCCCAGCATTTCTATTCACACCTGAACACCAGGGGATGTGTGAGAATTGTGGAAGCACCTTTTTTCACCTTACATGATCCCATTGTTGGTGTCAGGAAGCCTGCATAGCTAAAAGTGCCTAGATTGACATGGCCAAAGGCCTCAATTGTTGTCAAATGGCCTGGATAGAGGTGTTAAAAACGTGGAATACAGATAGTGTCAATGTTTAAGCGTGTGCCCCGGGGCTATGCTGGGCTTGAAGTACACAGGGATGCAATGTTTCTTAAAGATCCTTCTGAGTTTTTCCGACGCTCCAGTTACATACGGGATGACTAGATTTCTCCTAGTGTTCTGCTTCTCCCCAGTTTGTTTCCCTGACCTTGCGGAGGTTTTAACCAAGACCCAGTCTGGGTAGCCACAAGCTTTCAAAGCCCTCCTGAGATGTCACGGTAGCACTCTCCTAGTCATGCGCTAGGATTTGTATAGTTGGTCTCTGCTTACCAGAGAGGCTGTCGGGTAAATTCAGTGTGGTATTCTGCTTAACAGAGTGCTGCCATGGATTAGTCAGGTCTGCTCATGATTCTCTGATGTTGTTTGAGTTTGTCTGAGTTATTCCCGCCTTCAGGAAGCTGTGAGAGCTTTCCAGAACATGGGTAGGGGCTAGGCAAATGAACAGCGTGAATACGGATACCGCCCTGGCCAGTTGCAAGGGAGGGCAGTCCTGTGGCATGCTGGGAGTGGCATTTATGTTCTGCGAGCACATGGGCTCAGCGTCTTTCCTGGGAGAGGACTGAACAGCTGGGCTGGAGGCAGGCTGCCTCGCCTGGCGCCGGCTGCCATGAGGCCCCAGGTGGGTGGACCTGAGGGCCTCAAGCCAGTCAGGACGTCAATACTGCTTAACTAAGAGATCAGCTAGATGTCTTCAGTGTGAAAAGTTCTCATTTTGGAGTATCCTACTACAATTCCCCATCCCTATCCCCAGCTCGACAAGAAAACTCCAAAAACAAACATCCCCTAGTCCGGTCTTTGAAGGCAAGGAGCGTTTGCGCGCGTGTGTATTTGGCTGAAGAAATACACTGTGCCTGGCTGCGGGGCGAAGTCAAGGGAAACCGGGGCAAACACGCCAGCGTCCCTCGCAAGGGTGGCGTTGCATCTGTGTTCTTTTGTCTTTAGACTCTTTTGGTTGCTACCATGTCAGCCGGATATTGCAGAGTCCTAAGAACCCCCAGCTCGTGTTCCAGTGGGTGGTGGTGTGAGTCAAAAGGCAGATAGCGGTCTGTGTGGGTAGGTTTCCTGGAGACCTCCATGCCCAAGTCAGCCCCTTCCTTGCCTTGTAAGACGCCGTCCAAAAGGGGGCATTTGCTATTCAGTGCCTCTTCCCGTGTACACTTGATGTATTTGTCCACTGACTTTATGAGTTCACTAAAAGCTTGTGGGGTGCTGATGCTCTAATCTTGACCCAAGTAGAATCCACATGCCTTTACAAACGGCTTGGTCTTTTCCCCATGGAACAATTCAAGGCTCAAGGGTCAGCAATGAATGCACTTGGTCAGGCTTTAGTTCTTTTTGGCTGTCAAGAGACTTACCTCCTTTCAGATGTTTCCCACAATTTCAACAGCCTTTGCCAAGTGTATACAAGTGAAAAGGCCGATGGCATCATGGGACGTGATTGTTTCTTCCGGCTCCAACTTCAGTCTACATTCCTTGTTGACACATTCTTTAGCATTCTTCCAAATGGTGCATTATCTTGCCAGTTGAGGGTGTTAGAATGGTAGGCAGATACTTAGAAACGCTGTGTGTGACAGAGTTGATTCTTTGGGAATCAGTGGTTGAAATGCCTGAACCTTGTTGCTTGATACTGCTGTACCCCGCGAGCGAGTTAAAGCAGGAGGCCGGAGCCTGTTGGGATGCCGAGGAATATTTCCACAGTCGTCACTAAGGCAAGACATCTAAGGAGCTTTTGATAAGGACCTGGGGCCCTGTGGTATTTTGTCAAGGGCGCAAAGAAGGAGATTGCGTTGGCCGGGAATCGAACCCGGGTCAACTGCTTGGAAGGCAGCTATGCTCACCACTATACCACCAACGCAAGGCTGTGCGCCAGGCATCCTGCTACCTCTATACAATTAAGGCCACACATGACATTGACTCACGGACCCCCTCCAGCGCAAGGTCCATTCGCTGCCGTACCAAGTGACCACTAGGAAGATCAGCTAGAAATATTTCCCCATTCGTGGAGAGAAAGGAAGCCAAGCCAGTAGATACGGTAAAGGTGTGATTGTGCAGTGCGCATGAAGGAACTGGAGATACAAGTTTTGCAAAGGCCTTTCACTCGGGCAAAAGGGACACGGAATGTGTCCCACGCCCAACGTGGGGCTCGAACCCACGACCCTGAGATTAAGAGTCTCATGCTCTACCGACTGAGCTAGCCGGGCTACAGCACTTTTGCACTTCAAGGCCTCTCACAGCCACCTGAGTCCGCAGACTTTTTGATAGCTTTCGACATAATTCCTTTGGCTAAACTCAATGTGCTTCCAAGTACTACTCTGTTCACTTGCTGTCAGGGCGCTACATCACCATTTTTGCTGTGACTTTGGAGGATCACAACAAAATGCGCTGGCTGATTCCAAACCCTATTCTCTCTGTGCAAAACATCAAGCCGTAGCCTCCCACATAACATCTGCCAAGTCATTCATTTGCCCTTTCCGGCCGAGGCGGCATCAAGCAATACCTCAACCGAGAAGGTCAAATGCAAAGTGTACGGCGCTGGCTTAGCATGCAAGGTGTCACGTGCTCTTCCCAGTTCCCTTCGATAGCTCAGCTGGTAGAGCGGAGGACTGTAGAGACAAAGCAGCAATCCTTAGGTCGCTGGTTCAATTCCGGCTCGAAGGAAGAGCTTTTTACCCCGCGTCTCTGCCTTTTAGAAAGAAGGCAATCTCTTATCACTACAAATGTGCAATTGGGAAGCTTTTTAGGCACCGTCAGTTCATCTTTCATGTCTCCTTTGGGTCAGCTCAAGCACGCTTGTCGTGTGGTCTCTGTGGCGCAATCGGTTAGCGCGTTCGGCTGTTAACCGAAAGGTTGGTGGTTCAAGCCCACCCAGGGACGCTCGTGCTTTCTCTTTACCTTAGCAGGGCCCGCTGCCAAGTCTCACCCTAACCTAAGAAGACAAATAGCGTCCTTTGGCTTGTCTCACACGGCTGACGATTAACCATTCACTCGAGACATTCCTTGAAAACGGACTAGAATAATGTCGCAATCAATTGCTCTTCTTCTGGAATGTTCAAGATCTTTCATAGGTTAGTCAAGCCACTTCTTCGCTTCCGCTGAGTCTCAGGAACAAACCCCAGCATTTCTATTCACACCTGAACACCAGGGGATGTGTGAGAATTGTGGAAGCACCTTTTTTCACCTTACATGATCCCATTGTTGGTGTCAGGAAGCCTGCATAGCTAAAAGTGCCTAGATTGACATGGCCAAAGGCCTCAATTGTTGTCAAATGGCCTGGATAGAGGTGTTAAAAACGTGGAATACAGATAGTGTCAATGTTTAAGCGTGTGCCCCGGGGCTATGCTGGGCTTGAAGTACACAGGGATGCAATGTTTCTTAAAGATCCTTCTGAGTTTTTCCGACGCTCCAGTTACATACGGGATGACTAGATTTCTCCTAGTGTTCTGCTTCTCCCCAGTTTGTTTCCCTGACCTTGCGGAGGTTTTAACCAAGACCCAGTCTGGGTAGCCACAAGCTTTCAAAGCCCTCCTGAGATGTCACGGTAGCACTCTCCTAGTCATGCGCTAGGATTTGTATAGTTGGTCTCTGCTTACCAGAGAGGCTGTCGGGTAAATTCAGTGTGGTATTCTGCTTAACAGAGTGCTGCCATGGATTAGTCAGGTCTGCTCATGATTCTCTGATGTTGTTTGAGTTTGTCTGAGTTATTCCCGCCTTCAGGAAGCTGTGAGAGCTTTCCAGAACATGGGTAGGGGCTAGGCAAATGAACAGCGTGAATACGGATACCGCCCTGGCCAGTTGCAAGGGAGGGCAGTCCTGTGGCATGCTGGGAGTGGCATTTATGTTCTGCGAGCACATGGGCTCAGCGTCTTTCCTGGGAGAGGACTGAACAGCTGGGCTGGAGGCAGGCTGCCTCGCCTGGCGCCGGCTGCCATGAGGCCCCAGGTGGGTGGACCTGAGGGCCTCAAGCCAGTCAGGACGTCAATACTGCTTAACTAAGAGATCAGCTAGATGTCTTCAGTGTGAAAAGTTCTCATTTTGGAGTATCCTACTACAATTCCCCATCCCTATCCCCAGCTCGACAAGAAAACTCCAAAAACAAACATCCCCTAGTCCGGTCATTGAAGGCAAGGAGCGTTTGCGCGCGTGTGTATTTGGCTGAAGAAATACACTGTGCCTGGCTGCGGGGCGAAGTCAAGGGAAACCGGGGCAAACACGCCAGCGTCCCTCGCAAGGGTGGCGTTGCATCTGTGTTCTTTTGTCTTTAGACTCTTTTGGTTGCTACCATGTCAGCCGGATATTGCAGAGTCCTAAGAACCCCCAGCTCGTGTTCCAGTGGGTGGTGGTGTGAGTCAAAAGGCAGATAGCGGTCTGTGTGGGTAGGTTTCCTGGAGACCTCCATGCCCAAGTCAGCCCCTTCCTTGCCTTGTAAGACGCCGTCCAAAAGGGGGCATTTGCTATTCAGTGCCTCTTCCCGTGTACACTTGATGTATTTGTCCACTGACTTTATGGGTTCACTAAAAGCTTGTGGGGTGCTGATGCTCTAATCTTGACCCAAGTAGAATCCACATGCCTTTACAAACGGCTTGGTCTTTTCCCCATGGAACAATTCAAGGCTCAAGGGTCAGCAATGAATGCACTTGGTCAGGCTTTAGTTCTTTTTGGCTGTCAAGAGACTTACCTCCTTTCAGATGTTTCCCACAATCTCAACAGCCTCTGCCAAGTGTATGCAAGTGAAAAGGCCGATGGCATCATGGGACGTGATTGTTTCTTCCGGCTCCAACTTCAGTCTACATTCCTTGTTGACACATTCTTTAGCATTCTTCCAAATGGTGCATTATCTTGCCAGTTGAGGGTGTTAGAATGGTAGGCAGATACTTTTGAAACGCTGTGTGTGACAGAGTTGATTCTTTGGGAATCAGTGGTTGAAATGCCTGAACCTTGTTGCTTGATACTGCTGTACCCCGCGAGCGAGTTAAAGCAGGAGGCCGGAGCCTGTTGGGATGCCGAGGAATATTTCCACAGTCGTCACTAAGGCAAGACATCTAAGGAGCTTTTGATAAGGACCTGGGGCCCTGTGGTATTTTGTCAAGGGCGCAAAGAAGGAGATTGCGTTGGCCGGGAATTGAACCCGGGTCAACTGCTTGGAAGGCAGCTATGCTCACCACTATACCACCAACGCAAGGCTGTGCGCCAGGCATCCTGCTACCTCTATACAATTAAGGCCACACATGACATTGACTCACGGACCCCCTCCAGCGCAAGGTCCATTCGCTGCCGTACCAAGTGACCACTAGGAAGATCAGCTAGAAATATTTCCCCATTCGTGGAGAGAAAGGAAGCCAAGCCAGTAGATACGGTAAAGGTGTGATTGTGCAGTGCGCATGAAGGAACTGGAGATACAAGTTTTGCAAAGGCCTTTCACTCGGGCAAAAGGGACACGGAATGCGTCCCACGCCCAACGTGGGGCTCGAACCCACGACCCTGAGATTAAGAGTCTCATGCTCTACCGACTGAGCTAGCCGGGCTACAGCACTTTTGCACTTCAAGGCCTCTCACAGCCACCTGAGTCCGCAGACTTTTTGATAGCTTTCGACATAATTCCTTTGGCTAAACTCAATGCGCTTCCAAGTACTACTCTGTTCACTTGCTGTCAGGGCGCTACATCACCATTTTTGCTGTGACTTTGGAGGATCACAACAAAATGCGCTGGCTGATTCCAAACCCTTTTCTCTCTGTGCAAAACATCAAGCCGTAGCCTCCCACATAACATCTGCCAAGTCATTCATTTGCCCTTTCCGGCCGAGGCGGCATCAAGCAATACCTCAACCGAGAAGGTCAAATGCAAAGTGTACGGCGCTGGCTTAGCATGCAAGGTGTCACGTGCTTTTCCCAGTTCCCTTCGATAGCTCAGCTGGTAGAGCGGAGGACTGTAGAGACAAAGCAGCAATCCTTAGGTCGCTGGTTCAATTCCGGCTCGAAGGCAGAGCTTTTTACCCCGCGTCTCTGCCTTTTAGAAAGAAGGCAATCTCTTATCACTACAAATGTGCAATTGGGAAGCTTTTTAGGCACCTTCAGTTCATCTTTCATGTCTCCTTTGGGCCAGCTCAAGCACGCTTGTCGTGTGGTCTCTGTGGCGCAATCGGTTAGCGCGTTCGGCTGTTAACCGAAAGGTTGGTGGTTCAAGCCCACCCAGGGACGCTCGTGCTTTCTCTTTACCTTAGTAGGGCCCGCTGCCAAGTCTCACCCTAACCTAAGAAGACAAATAGCGTCCTTTGGCTTGTCTCACACGGCTGACGATTAACCATTCACTCGAGACATTCCTTGAAAACGGACTAGAATAATGTCGCAATCAATTGCTCTTCTTCTGGAATGTTCAAGATCTTTCATAGTTTAGTCAAGCCACTTCTTCGCTTCCGCTGAGTCTCAGGAACAAACCCCAGCATTTCTATTCACACCTGAACACCAGGGGATGTGTGAGAATTGTGGAAGCACCTTTTTTCACCTTACATGATCCCATTGTTGGTGTCAGGAAGCCTGCATAGCTAAAAGTGCCTAGATTGACATGGCCAAAGGCCTCAATTGTTGTCAAATGGCCTGGATAGAGGTGTTAAAAACGTGGAATACAGATAGTGTCAATGTTTAAGCGTGTGCCCCGGGGCTATGCTGGGCTTGAAGTACACAGGGATGCAATGTTTCTTAAAGATCCTTCTGAGTTTTTCCGACGCTCCAGTTACATACGGGATGACTAGATTTCTCCTAGTGTTCTGCTTCTCCCCAGTTTGTTTCCCTGACCTTGCGGAGGTTTTAACCAAGACCCAGTCTGGGTAGCCACAAGCTTTCAAAGCCCTCCTGAGATGTCACGGTAGCACTCTCCTAGTCATGCGCTAGGATTTGTATAGTTGGTCTCTGCTTACCAGAGAGGCTGTCGGGTAAATTCAGTGTGGTATTCTGCTTAACAGAGTGCTGCCATGGATTAGTCAGGTCTGCTCATGATTCTCTGATGTTGTTTGAGTTTGTCTGAGTTATTCCCGCCTTCAGGAAGCTGTGAGAGCTTTCCAGAACATGGGTAGGGGCTAGGCAAATGAACAGCGTGAATACGGATACCGCCCTGGCCAGTTGCAAGGGAGGGCAGTCCTGTGGCATGCTGGGAGTGGCATTTATGTTCTGCGAGCACATGGGCTCAGCGTCTTTCCTGGGAGAGGACTGAACAGCTGGGCTGGAGGCAGGCTGCCTCGCCTGGCGCCGGCTGCCATGAGGCCCCAGGTGGGTGGACCTGAGGGCCTCAAGCCAGTCAGGACGTCAATACTGCTTAACTAAGAGATCAGCTAGATGTCTTCAGTGTGAAAAGTTCTCATTTTGGAGTATCCTACTACAATTCCCCATCCCTATCCCCAGCTCGACAAGAAAACTCCAAAAACAAACATCCCCTAGTCCGGTCATTGAAGGCAAGGAGCGTTTGCGCGCGTGTGTATTTGGCTGAAGAAATACACTGTGCCTGGCTGCGGGGCGAAGTCAAGGGAAACCGGGGCAAACACGCCAGCGTCCCTCGCAAGGGTGGCGTTGCATCTGTGTTCTTTTGTCTTTAGACTCTTTTGGTTGCTACCATGTCAGCCGGATATTGCAGAGTCCTAAGAACCAGCTCGTGTTCCAGTGGGTGGTGGTGTGAGTCAAAAGGCAGATAGCGGTCTGTGTGGGTAGGTTTCCTGGAGACCTCCATGCCCAAGTCAGCCCCTTCCTTGCCTTGTAAGACGCCGTCCAAAAGGGGGCATTTGCTATTCAGTGCCTCTTCCCGTGTACACTTGATATATTTGTCCACTGACTTTATGGGTTCACTAAAAGCTTGTGGGGTGCTGATGCTCTAATCTTGACCCAAGTAGAATCCACATGCCTTTACAAACGGCTTGGTCTTTTCCCCATGGAACAATTCAAGGCTCAAGGGTCAGCAATGAATGCACTTGGTCAGGCTTTAGTTCTTTTTGGCTGTCAAGAGACTTACCTCCTTTCAGATGTTTCCCACAATCTCAACAGCCTCTGCCAAGTGTATACAAGTGAAAAGGCCGATGGCATCATGGGACGTGATTGTTTCTTCCGGCTCCAACTTCAGTCTACATTCCTTGTTGACACATTCTTTAGCATTCTTCCAAATGGTGCATTATCTTGCCAGTTGAGGGTGTTAGAATGGTAGGCAGATACTTTTGAAACGCTGTGTGTGACAGAGTTGATTCTTTGGGAATCAGTGGTTGAAATGCCTGAACCTTGTTGCTTGATACTGCTGTACCCCGCGAGCGAGTTAAAGCAGGAGGCCGGAGCCTGTTGGGATGCCGAGGAATATTTCCACAGTCGTCACTAAGGCAAGACATCTAAGGAGCTTTTGATAAGGACCTGGGGCCCTGTGGTATTTTGTCAAGGGCGCAAAGAAGGAGATTGCGTTGGCCGGGAATCGAACCCGGGTCAACTGCTTGGAAGGCAGCTATGCTCACCACTATACCACCAACGCAAGGCTGTGCGCCAGGCATCCTGCTACCTCTATACAATTAAGGCCACACATGACATTGACTCACGGACCCCCTCCAGCGCAAGGTCCATTCGCTGCCGTACCAAGTGACCACTAGGAAGATCAGCTAGAAATATTTCCCCATTCGTGGAGAGAAAGGAAGCCAAGCCAGTAGATACGGTAAAGGTGTGATTGTGCAGTGCGCATGAAGGAACTGGAGATACAAGTTTTGCAAAGGCCTTTCACTCGGGCAAAAGGGACACGGAATGTGTCCCACGCCCAACGTGGGGCTCGAACCCACGACCCTGAGATTAAGAGTCTCATGCTCTACCGACTGAGCTAGCCGGGCTACAGCACTTTTGCTCTTCAAGGCCTCTCACAGCCACCTGAGTCCGCAGACTTTTTGATAGCTTTCGACATAATTCCTTTGGCTAAACTCAATGCGCTTCCAAGTACTACTCTGTTCACTTGCTGTCAGGGCGCTACATCACCATTTTTGCTGTGACTTTGGAGGATCACAACAAAATGCGCTGGCTGATTCCAAACCCTTTTCTCTCTGTGCAAAACATCAAGCCGTAGCCTCCCACATAACATCTGCCAAGTCATTCATTTGCCCTTTCCGGCCGAGGCGGCATCAAGCAATACCTCAACCGAGAAGGTCAAATGCAAAGTGTACGGCGCTGGCTTAGCATGCAAGGTGTCACATGCTCTTCCCAGTTCCCTTCGATAGCTCAGCTGGTAGAGCGGAGGACTGTAGAGACAAAGCAGCAATCCTTAGGTCGCTGGTTCAATTCCGGCTCGAAGGAAGAGCTTTTTACCCCGCGTCTCTACTTTTAGAAAGAAGGCAATCTCTTATCTCTACAAATGTGCAATTGGGAAGCTTTTTAGGCACCTTCAGTTCATCTTTCATGTCTCCTTTGGGCCAGCTCAAGCGCGCTTGTCGTGTGGTCTCTGTGGCGCAATCGGTTAGCGCGTTCGGCTGTTAACCGAAAGGTTGGTGGTTCAAGCCCACCCAGGGACTTTCTCTTTACCTTAGCAGGGCCCGCTGCCAAGTCTCACCCTAACCTAAGAAGACAAATAGCGTCCTTTGGCTTGTCTCACACGGCTGACGATTAACCATTCACTCGAGACATTCCTTGAAAACGGACTAGAATAATGTCGCAATCAATTGCTCTTCTTCTGGAATGTTCAAGATCTTTCATAGTTTAGTCAAGCCACTTCTACGCTTCCGCTGAGTCTCAGGAACAAACCCCAGCATTTCTATTCACACCTGAACACCAGGGGATGTGTGAGAATTGTGGAAGCACCTTTTTTCACCTTACATGATCCCATTGTTGGTGTCAGGAAGCCTGCATAGCTAAAAGTGCCTAGATTGACATGGCCAAAGGCCTCAATTGTTGTCAAATGGCCTGGATAGAGGTGTTAAAAACGTGGAATACAGATAGTGTCAATGTTTAAGCGTGTGCCCCGGGGCTATGCTGGGCTTGAAGTACACAGGGATGCAATGTTTCTTAAAGATCCTTCTGAGTTTTTCCGACGCTCCAGTTACATACGGGATGACTAGATTTCTCCTAGTGTTCTGCTTCTCCCCAGTTTGTTTCCCTGACCTTGCGGAGGTTTTAACCAAGACCCAGTCTGGGTAGCCACAAGCTTTCAAAGCCCTCCTGAGATGTCACGGTAGCACTCTCCTAGTCATGCGCTAGGATTTGTATAGTTGGTCTCTGCTTACCAGAGAGGCTGTCGGGTAAATTCAGTGTGGTATTCTGCTTAACAGAGTGCTGCCATGGATTAGTCAGGTCTGCTCATGATTCTCTGATGTTGTTTGAGTTTGTCTGAGTTATTCCCGCCTTCAGGAAGCTGTGAGAGCTTTCCAGAACATGGGTAGGGGCTAGGCAAATGAACAGCGTGAATACGGATACCGCCCTGGCCAGTTGCAAGGGAGGGCAGTCCTGTGGCATGCTGGGAGTGGCATTTATGTTCTGCGAGCACATGGGCTCAGCGTCTTTCCTGGGAGAGGACTGAACAGCTGGGCTGGAGGCAGGCTGCCTCGCCTGGCGCCGGCTGCCATGAGGCCCCAGGTGGGTGGACCTGAGGGCCTCAAGCCAGTCAGGACGTCAATACTGCTTAACTAAGAGATCAGCTAGATGTCTTCAGTGTGAAAAGTTCTCATTTTGGAGTATCCTACTACAATTCCCCATCCCTATCCCCAGCTCGACAAGAAAACTCCAAAAACAAACATCCCCTAGTCCGGTCATTGAAGGCAAGGAGCGTTTGCGCGCGTGTGTATTTGGCTGAAGAAATACACTGTGCCTGGCTGCGGGGCGAAGTCAAGGGAAACCGGGGCAAACACGCCAGCGTCCCTCGCAAGGGTGGCGTTGCATCTGTGTTCTTTTGTCTTTAGACTCTTTTGGTTGCTACCATGTCAGCCGGATATTGCAGAGTCCTAAGAACCAGCTCGTGTTCCAGTGGGTGGTGGTGTGAGTCAAAAGGCAGATAGCGGTCTGTGTGGGTAGGTTTCCTGGAGACCTCCATGCCCAAGTCAGCCCCTTCCTTGCCTTGTAAGACGCCGTCCAAAAGGGGGCATTTGCTATTCAGTGCCTCTTCCCGTGTACACTTGATATATTTGTCCACTGACTTTATGGGTTCACTAAAAGCTTGTGGGGTGCTGATGCTCTAATCTTGACCCAAGTAGAATCCACATGCCTTTACAAACGGCTTGGTCTTTTCCCCATGGAACAATTCAAGGCTCAAGGGTCAGCAATGAATGCACTTGGTCAGGCTTTAGTTCTTTTTGGCTGTCAAGAGACTTACCTCCTTTCAGATGTTTCCCACAATCTCAACAGCCTCTGCCAAGTGTATACAAGTGAAAAGGCCGATGGCATCATGGGACGTGATTGTTTCTTCCGGCTCCAACTTCAGTCTACATTCCTTGTTGACACATTCTTTAGCATTCTTCCAAATGGTGCATTATCTTGCCAGTTGAGGGTGTTAGAATGGTAGGCAGATACTTTTGAAACGCTGTGTGTGACAGAGTTGATTCTTTGGGAATCAGTGGTTGAAATGCCTGAACCTTGTTGCTTGATACTGCTGTACCCCGCGAGCGAGTTAAAGCAGGAGGCCGGAGCCTGTTGGGATGCCGAGGAATATTTCCACAGTCGTCACTAAGGCAAGACATCTAAGGAGCTTTTGATAAGGACCTGGGGCCCTGTGGTATTTTGTCAAGGGCGCAAAGAAGGAGATTGCGTTGGCCGGGAATCGAACCCGGGTCAACTGCTTGGAAGGCAGCTATGCTCACCACTATACCACCAACGCAAGGCTGTGCGCCAGGCATCCTGCTACCTCTATACAATTAAGGCCACACATGACATTGACTCACGGACCCCCTCCAGCGCAAGGTCCATTCGCTGCCGTACCAAGTGACCACTAGGAAGATCAGCTAGAAATATTTCCCCATTCGTGGAGAGAAAGGAAGCCAAGCCAGTAGATACGGTAAAGGTGTGATTGTGCAGTGCGCATGAAGGAACTGGAGATACAAGTTTTGCAAAGGCCTTTCACTCGGGCAAAAGGGACACGGAATGTGTCCCACGCCCAACGTGGGGCTCGAACCCACGACCCTGAGATTAAGAGTCTCATGCTCTACCGACTGAGCTAGCCGGGCTACAGCACTTTTGCTCTTCAAGGCCTCTCACAGCCACCTGAGTCCGCAGACTTTTTGATAGCTTTCGACATAATTCCTTTGGCTAAACTCAATGCGCTTCCAAGTACTACTCTGTTCACTTGCTGTCAGGGCGCTACATCACCATTTTTGCTGTGACTTTGGAGGATCACAACAAAATGCGCTGGCTGATTCCAAACCCTTTTCTCTCTGTGCAAAACATCAAGCCGTAGCCTCCCACATAACATCTGCCAAGTCATTCATTTGCCCTTTCCGGCCGAGGCGGCATCAAGCAATACCTCAACCGAGAAGGTCAAATGCAAAGTGTACGGCGCTGGCTTAGCATGCAAGGTGTCACGTGCTCTTTCCAGTTCCCTTCGATAGCTCAGCTGGTAGAGCGGAGGACTGTAGAGACAAAGCAGCAATCCTTAGGTCGCTGGTTCAATTCCGGCTCGAAGGAAGAGCTTTTTACCCCGCGTCTCTACTTTTAGAAAGAAGGCAATCTCTTATCTCTACAAATGTGCAATTGGGAAGCTTTTTAGGCACCTTCAGTTCATCTTTCATGTCTCCTTTGGGCCAGCTCAAGCGCGCTTGTCGTGTGGTCTCTGTGGCGCAATCGGTTAGCGCGTTCGGCTGTTAACCGAAAGGTTGGTGGTTCAAGCCCACCCAGGGACTTTCTCTTTACCTTAGCAGGGCCCGCTGCCAAGTCTCACCCTAACCTAAGAAGACAAATAGCGTCCTTTGGCTTGTCTCACACGGCTGACGATTAACCATTCACTCGAGACATTCCTTGAAAACGGACTAGAATAATGTCGCAATCAATTGCTCTTCTTCTGGAATGTTCAAGATCTTTCATAGTTTAGTCAAGCCACTTCTTCGCTTCCGCTGAGTCTCAGGAACAAACCCCAGCATTTCTATTCACACCTGAACACCAGGGGATGTGTGAGAATTGTGGAAGCACCTTTTTTCACCTTACATGATCCCATTGTTGGTGTCAGGAAGCCTGCATAGCTAAAAGTGCCTAGATTGACATGGCCAAAGGCCTCAATTGTTGTCAAATGGCCTGGATAGAGGTGTTAAAAAGGTGGAATACAGATAGTGTCAATGTTTAAGCGTGTGCCCCGGGGCTATGCTGGGCTTGAAGTACACAGGGATGCAATGTTTCTTAAAGATCCTTCTGAGTTTTTCCGACGCTCCAGTTACATACGGGATGACTAGATTTCTCCTAGTGTTCTGCTTCTCCCCAGTTTGTTTCCCTGACCTTGCGGAGGTTTTAACCAAGACCCAGTCTGGGTAGCCACAAGCTTTCAAAGCCCTCCTGAGATGTCACGGTAGCACTCTCCTAGTCATGCGCTAGGATTTGTATAGTTGGTCTCTGCTTACCAGAGAGGCTGTCGGGTAAATTCAGTGTGGTATTCTGCTTAACAGAGTGCTGCCATGGATTAGTCAGGTCTGCTCATGATTCTCTGATGTTGTTTGAGTTTGTCTGAGTTATTCCCGCCTTCAGGAAGCTGTGAGAGCTTTCCAGAACATGGGTAGGGGCTAGGCAAATGAACAGCGTGAATACGGATACCGCCCTGGCCAGTTGCAAGGGAGGGCAGTCCTGTGGCATGCTGGGAGTGGCATTTATGTTCTGCGAGCACATGGGCTCAGCGTCTTTCCTGGGAGAGGACTGAACAGCTGGGCTGGAGGCAGGCTGCCTCGCCTGGCGCCGGCTGCCATGAGGCCCCAGGTGGGTGGACCTGAGGGCCTCAAGCCAGTCAGGACGTCAATACTGCTTAACTAAGAGATCAGCTAGATGTCTTCAGTGTGAAAAGTTCTCATTTTGGAGTATCCTACTACAATTCCCCATCCCTATCCCCAGCTCGACAAGAAAACTCCAAAAACAAACATCCCCTAGTCCGGTCATTGAAGGCAAGGAGCGTTTGCGCGCGTGTGTATTTGGCTGAAGAAATACACTGTGCCTGGCTGCGGGGCGAAGTCAAGGGAAACCGGGGCAAACACGCCAGCGTCCCTCGCAAGGGTGGCGTTGCATCTGTGTTCTTTTGTCTTTAGACTCTTTTGGTTGCTACCATGTCAGCCGGATATTGCAGAGTCCTAAGAACCAGCTCGTGTTCCAGTGGGTGGTGGTGTGAGTCAAAAGGCAGATAGCGGTCTGTGTGGGTAGGTTTCCTGGAGACCTCCATGCCCAAGTCAGCCCCTTCCTTGCCTTGTAAGACGCCGTCCAAAAGGGGGCATTTGCTATTCAGTGCCTCTTCCCGTGTACACTTGATATATTTGTCCACTGACTTTATGGGTTCACTAAAAGCTTGTGGGGTGCTGATGCTCTAATCTTGACCCAAGTAGAATCCACATGCCTTTACAAACGGCTTGGTCTTTTCCCCATGGAACAATTCAAGGCTCAAGGGTCAGCAATGAATGCACTTGGTCAGGCTTTAGTTCTTTTTGGCTGTCAAGAGACTTACCTCCTTTCAGATGTTTCCCACAATCTCAACAGCCTCTGCCAAGTGTATACAAGTGAAAAGGCCGATGGCATCATGGGACGTGATTGTTTCTTCCGGCTCCAACTTCAGTCTACATTCCTTGTTGACACATTCTTTAGCATTCTTCCAAATGGTGCATTATCTTGCCAGTTGAGGGTGTTAGAATGGTAGGCAGATACTTTTGAAACGCTGTGTGTGACAGAGTTGATTCTTTGGGAATCAGTGGTTGAAATGCCTGAACCTTGTTGCTTGATACTGCTGTACCCCGCGAGCGAGTTAAAGCAGGAGGCCGGAGCCTGTTGGGATGCCGAGGAATATTTCCACAGTCGTCACTAAGGCAAGACATCTAAGGAGCTTTTGATAAGGACCTGGGGCCCTGTGGTATTTTGTCAAGGGCGCAAAGAAGGAGATTGCGTTGGCCGGGAATCGAACCCGGGTCAACTGCTTGGAAGGCAGCTATGCTCACCACTATACCACCAACGCAAGGCTGTGCGCCAGGCATCCTGCTACCTCTATACAATTAAGGCCACACATGACATTGACTCACGGACCCCCTCCAGCGCAAGGTCCATTCGCTGCCGTACCAAGTGACCACTAGGAAGATCAGCTAGAAATATTTCCCCATTCGTGGAGAGAAAGGAAGCCAAGCCAGTAGATACGGTAAAGGTGTGATTGTGCAGTGCGCATGAAGGAACTGGAGATACAAGTTTTGCAAAGGCCTTTCACTCGGGCAAAAGAGACACGGAATGTGTCCCACGCCCAACGTGGGGCTCGAACCCACGACCCTGAGATTAAGAGTCTCATGCTCTACCGACTGAGCTAGCCGGGCTACAGCACTTTTGCTCTTCAAGGCCTCTCACAGCCATCTGAGTGCGCAGACTTTTTGATAGCTTTCGACATAATTCCTTTGGCTAAACTCAATGCGCTTCCAAGTACTACTCTGTTCACTTGCTGTCAGGGCGCTACATCACCATTTTTGCTGTGACTTTGGAGGATCACAACAAAATGCGCTGGCTGATTCCAAACCCTTTTCTCTCTGTGCAAAACATCAAGCCGTAGCCTCCCACATAACATCTGCCAAGTCATTCATTTGCCCTTTCCGGCCGAGGCGGCATCAAGCAATACCTCAACCGAGAAGGTCAAATGCAAAGTGTACGGCGCTGGCTTAGCATGCAAGGTGTCACGTGCTCTTCCCAGTTCCCTTCGATAGCTCAGCTGGTAGAGCGGAGGACTGTAGAGACAAAGCAGCAATCCTTAGGTCGCTGGTTCAATTCCGGCTCGAAGGAAGAGCTTTTTACCCCGCGTCTCTACTTTTAGAAAGAAGGCAATCTCTTATCTCTACAAATGTGCAATTGGGAAGCTTTTTAGGCACCTTCAGTTCATCTTTCATGTCTCCTTTGGGCCAGCTCAAGCGCGCTTGTCGTGTGGTCTCTGTGGCGCAATCGGTTAGCGCGTTCGGCTGTTAACCGAAAGGTTGGTGGTTCAAGCCCACCCAGGGACTTTCTCTTTACCTTAGCAGGGCCCGCTGCCAAGTCTCACCCTAACCTAAGAAGACAAATAGCGTCCTTTGGCTTGTCTCACACGGCTGACGATTAACCATTCACTCGAGACATTCCTTGAAAACGGACTAGAATAATGTCGCAATCAATTGCTCTTCTTCTGGAATGTTCAAGATCTTTCATAGTTTAGTCAAGCCACTTCTTCGCTTCCGCTGAGTCTCAGGAACAAACCCCAGCATTTCTATTCACACCTGAACACCAGGGGATGTGTGAGAATTGTGGAAGCACCTTTTTTCACCTTACATGATCCCATTGTTGGTGTCAGGAAGCCTGCATAGCTAAAAGTGCCTAGATTGACATGGCCAAAGGCCTCAATTGTTGTCAAATGGCCTGGATAGAGGTGTTAAAAAGGTGGAATACAGATAGTGTCAATGTTTAAGCGTGTGCCCCGGGGCTATGCTGGGCTTGAAGTACACAGGGATGCAATGTTTCTTAAAGATCCTTCTGAGTTTTTCCGACGCTCCAGTTACATACGGGATGACTAGATTTCTCCTAGTGTTCTGCTTCTCCCCAGTTTGTTTCCCTGACCTTGCGGAGGTTTTAACCAAGACCCAGTCTGGGTAGCCACAAGCTTTCAAAGCCCTCCTGAGATGTCACGGTAGCACTCTCCTAGTCATGCGCTAGGATTTGTATAGTTGGTCTCTGCTTACCAGAGAGGCTGTCGGGTAAATTCAGTGTGGTATTCTGCTTAACAGAGTGCTGCCATGGATTAGTCAGGTCTGCTCATGATTCTCTGATGTTGTTTGAGTTTGTCTGAGTTATTCCCGCCTTCAGGAAGCTGTGAGAGCTTTCCAGAACATGGGTAGGGGCTAGGCAAATGAACAGCGTGAATACGGATACCGCCCTGGCCAGTTGCAAGGGAGGGCAGTCCTGTGGCATGCTGGGAGTGGCATTTATGTTCTGCGAGCACATGGGCTCAGCGTCTTTCCTGGGAGAGGACTGAACAGCTGGGCTGGAGGCAGGCTGCCTCGCCTGGCGCCGGCTGCCATGAGGCCCCAGGTGGGTGGACCTGAGGGCCTCAAGCCAGTCAGGACGTCAATACTGCTTAACTAAGAGATCAGCTAGATGTCTTCAGTGTGAAAAGTTCTCATTTTGGAGTATCCTACTACAATTCCCCATCCCTATCCCCAGCTCGACAAGAAAACTCCAAAAACAAACATCCCCTAGTCCGGTCATTGAAGGCAAGGAGCGTTTGCGCGCGTGTGTATTTGGCTGAAGAAATACACTGTGCCTGGCTGCGGGGCGAAGTCAAGGGAAACCGGGGCAAACACGCCAGCGTCCCTCGCAAGGGTGGCGTTGCATCTGTGTTCTTTTGTCTTTAGACTCTTTTGGTTGCTACCATGTCAGCCGGATATTGCAGAGTCCTAAGAACCAGCTCGTGTTCCAGTGGGTGGTGGTGTGAGTCAAAAGGCAGATAGCGGTCTGTGTGGGTAGGTTTCCTGGAGACCTCCATGCCCAAGTCAGCCCCTTCCTTGCCTTGTAAGACGCCGTCCAAAAGGGGGCATTTGCTATTCAGTGCCTCTTCCCGTGTACACTTGATATATTTGTCCACTGACTTTATGGGTTCACTAAAAGCTTGTGGGGTGCTGATGCTCTAATCTTGACCCAAGTAGAATCCACATGCCTTTACAAACGGCTTGGTCTTTTCCCCATGGAACAATTCAAGGCTCAAGGGTCAGCAATGAATGCACTTGGTCAGGCTTTAGTTCTTTTTGGCTGTCAAGAGACTTACCTCCTTTCAGATGTTTCCCACAATCTCAACAGCCTCTGCCAAGTGTATACAAGTGAAAAGGCCGATGGCATCATGGGACGTGATTGTTTCTTCCGGCTCCAACTTCAGTCTACATTCCTTGTTGACACATTCTTTAGCATTCTTCCAAATGGTGCATTATCTTGCCAGTTGAGGGTGTTAGAATGGTAGGCAGATACTTTTGAAACGCTGTGTGTGACAGAGTTGATTCTTTGGGAATCAGTGGTTGAAATGCCTGAACCTTGTTGCTTGATACTGCTGTACCCCGCGAGCGAGTTAAAGCAGGAGGCCGGAGCCTGTTGGGATGCCGAGGAATATTTCCACAGTCGTCACTAAGGCAAGACATCTAAGGAGCTTTTGATAAGGACCTGGGGCCCTGTGGTATTTTGTCAAGGGCGCAAAGAAGGAGATTGCGTTGGCCGGGAATCGAACCCGGGTCAACTGCTTGGAAGGCAGCTATGCTCACCACTATACCACCAACGCAAGGCTGTGTGCCAGGCATCCTGCTACCTCTATACAATTAAGGCCACACATGACATTGACTCACGGACCCCCTCCAGCGCAAGGTCCATTCGCTGCCGTACCAAGTGACCACTAGGAAGATCAGCTAGAAATATTTCCCCATTCGTGGAGAGAAAGGAAGCCAAGCCAGTAGATACGGTAAAGGTGTGATTGTGCAGTGCGCATGAAGGAACTATACAAGTTTTGCAAAGGCCTTTCACTCGGGCAAAAGGGACACGGAATGTGTCCCACGCCCAACGTGGGGCTCGAACCCACGACCCTGAGATTAAGAGTCTCATGCTCTACCGACTGAGCTAGCCGGGCTACAGCACTTTTGCTCTTCAAGGCCTCTCACAGCCACCTGAGTCCGCAGACTTTTTGATAGCTTTCGACATAATTCCTTTGGCTAAACTCAATGCGCTTCCAAGTACTACTCTGTTCACTTGCTGTCAGGGCGCTACATCACCATTTTTGCTGTGACTTTGGAGGATCACAACAAAATGCGCTGGCTGATTCCAAACCCTTTTCTCTCTGTGCAAAACATCAAGCCGTAGCCTCCCACATAACATCTGCCAAGTCATTCATTTGCCCTTTCCGGCCGAGGCGGCATCAAGCAATACCTCAACCGAGAAGGTCAAATGCAAAGTGTACGGCGCTGGCTTAGCATGCAAGGTGTCACGTGCTCTTCCCAGTTCCCTTCGATAGCTCAGCTGGTAGAGCGGAGGACTGTAGAGACAAAGCAGCAATCCTTAGGTCGCTGGTTCAATTCCGGCTCGAAGGAAGAGCTTTTTACCCCGCGTCTCTGCCTTTTAGAAAGAAGGCAATCTCTTATCACTACAAATGTGCAATTGGGAAGCTTTTTAGGCACCTTCAGTTCATCTTTTATGTCTCCTTTGGGCCAGCTCAAGCACACTTGTCGTGTGGTCTCTGTGGCGCAATCGGTTAGCGCGTTCGGCTGTTAACCGAAAGGTTGGTGGTTCAAGCCCACCCAGGGACTTTCTCTTTACCTTAGCAGGGCCCGCTGCCAAGTCTCACCCTAACCTAAGAAGACAAATAGCGTCCTTTGGCTTGTCTCACACGGCTGACGATTAACCATTCACTCGAGACATTCCTTGAAAACGGACTAGAATAATGTCGCAATCAATTGCTCTTCTTCTGGAATGTTCAAGATCTTTCATAGTTTAGTCAAGCCACTTCTTCGCTTCCGCTGAGTCTCAGGAACAAACCCCAGCATTTCTATTCACACCTGAACACCAGGGGATGTGTGAGAATTGTGGAAGCACCTTTTTTCACCTTACATGATCCCATTGTTGGTGTCAGGAAGCCTGCATAGCTAAAAGTGCCTAGATTGACATGGCCAAAGGCCTCAATTGTTGTCAAATGGCCTGGATAGAGGTGTTAAAAACGTGGAATACAGATAGTGTCAATGTTTAAGCGTGTGCCCCGGGGCTATGCTGGGCTTGAAGTACACAGGGATGCAATGTTTCTTAAAGATCCTTCTGAGTTTTTCCGACGCTCCAGTTACATACGGGATGACTAGATTTCTCCTAGTGTTCTGCTTCTCCCCAGTTTGTTTCCCTGACCTTGCGGAGGTTTTAACCAAGACCCAGTCTGGGTAGCCACAAGCTTTCAAAGCCCTCCTGAGATGTCACGGTAGCACTCTCCTAGTCATGCGCTAGGATTTGTATAGTTGGTCTCTGCTTACCAGAGAGGCTGTCGGGTAAATTCAGTGTGGTATTCTGCTTAACAGAGTGCTGCCATGGATTAGTCAGGTCTGCTCATGATTCTCTGATGTTGTTTGAGTTTGTCTGAGTTATTCCCGCCTTCAGGAAGCTGTGAGAGCTTTCCAGAACATGGGTAGGGGCTAGGCAAATGAACAGCGTGAATACGGATACCGCCCTGGCCAGTTGCAAGGGAGGGCAGTCCTGTGGCATGGTGGGAGTGGCATTTATGTTCTGCGAGCACATGGGCTCAGCGTCTTTCCTGGGAGAGGACTGAACAGCTGGGCTGGAGGCAGGCTGCCTCGCCTGGCGCCGGCTGCCATGAGGCCCCAGGTGGGTGGACCTGAGGGCCTCAAGCCAGTCAGGACGTCAATACTGCTTAACTAAGAGATCAGCTAGATGTCTTCAGTGTGAAAAGTTCTCATTTTGGAGTATCCTACTACAATTCCCCATCCCTATCCCCAGCTCGACAAGAAAACTCCAAAAACAAACATCCCCTAGTCCGGTCATTGAAGGCAAGGAGCGTTTGCGCCCGTGTGTATTTGGCTGAAGAAATACACTGTGCCTGGCTGCAGGGCGAAGTCAAGGGAAACCGGGGCAAACACGCCAGCGTCCCTCGCAAGGGTGGCGTTGCATCTGTGTTCTTTTGTCTTTAGACTCTTTTGGTTGCTACCATGTCAGCCGGATATTGCAGAGTCCTAAGAACCAGCTCGTGTTCCAGTGGGTGGTGGTGTGAGTCAAAAGGCAGATAGCGGTCTGTGTGGGTAGGTTTCCTGGAGACCTCCATGCCCAAGTCAGCCCCTTCCTTGCCTTGTAAGACGCCGTCCAAAAGGGGGCATTTGCTATTCAGTGCCTCTTCCCGTGTACACTTGATATATTTGTCCACTGACTTTATGGGTTCACTAAAAGCTTGTGGGGTGCTGATGCTCTAATCTTGACCCAAGTAGAATCCACATGCCTTTACAAACGGCTTGGTCTTTTCCCCATGGAACAATTCAAGGCTCAAGGGTCAGCAATGAATGCACTTGGTCAGGCTTTAGTTCTTTTTGGCTGTCAAGAGACTTACCTCCTTTCAGATGTTTCCCACAATCTCAACAGCCTCTGCCAAGTGTATACAAGTGAAAAGGCCGATGGCATCATGGGACGTGATTGTTTCTTCCGGCTCCAACTTCAGTCTACATTCCTTGTTGACACATTCTTTAGCATTCTTCCAAATGGTGCATTATCTTGCCAGTTGAGGGTGTTAGAATGGTAGGCAGATACTTTTGAAACGCTGTGTGTGACAGAGTTGATTCTTTGGGAATCAGTGGTTGAAATGCCTGAACCTTGTTGCTTGATACTGCTGTACCCCGCGAGCGAGTTAAAGCAGGAGGCCGGAGCCTGTTGGGATGCCGAGGAATATTTCCACAGTCGTCACTAAGGCAAGACATCTAAGGAGCTTTTGATAAGGACCTGGGGCCCTGTGGTATTTTGTCAAGGGCGCAAAGAAGGAGATTGCGTTGGCCGGGAATCGAACTCGGGTCAACTGCTTGGAAGGCAGCTATGCTCACCACTATACCACCAACGCAAGGCTGTGCGCCAGGCATCCTGCTACCTCTATACAATTAAGGCCACACATGACATTGACTCACGGACCCCCTCCAGCGCAAGGTCCATTCGCTGCCGTACCAAGTGACCACTAGGAAGATCAGCTAGAAATATTTCCCCATTCGTGGAGAGAAAGGAAGCCAAGCCAGTAGATACGGTAAAGGTGTGATTGTGCAGTGCGCATGAAGGAACTGGAGATACAAGTTTTGCAAAGGCCTTTCACTCGGGCAAAAGGGACACGGAATGTGTCCCACGCCCAACGTGGGGCTCGAACCCACGACCCTGAGATTAAGAGTCTCATGCTCTACCGACTGAGCTAGCCGGGCTACAGCACTTTTGCTCTTCAAGGCCTCTCACAGCCACCTGAGTCCGCAGACTTTTTGATAGCTTTCGACATAATTCCTTTGGCTAAACTCAATGCGCTTCCAAGTACTACTCTGTTCACTTGCTGTCAGGGCGCTACATCACCATTTTTGCTGTGACTTTGGAGGATCACAACAAAATGCGCTGGCTGATTCCAAACCCTTTTCTCTCTGTGCAAAACATCAAGCCGTAGCCTCCCACATAACATCTGCCAAGTCATTCATTTGCCCTTTCCGGCCGAGGCGGCATCAAGCAATACCTCAACCGAGAAGGTCAAATGCAAAGTGTACGGCGCTGGCTTAGCATGCAAGGTGTCACGTGCTCTTTCCAGTTCCCTTCGATAGCTCAGCTGGTAGAGCGGAGGACTGTAGAGACAAAGCAGCAATCCTTAGGTCGCTGGTTCAATTCCGGCTCGAAGGAAGAGCTTTTTACCCCGCGTCTCTACTTTTAGAAAGAAGGCAATCTCTTATCTCTACAAATGTGCAATTGGGAAGCTTTTTAGGCACCTTCAGTTCATCTTTCATGTCTCCTTTGGGCCAGCTCAAGCGCACTTGTCGTGTGGTCTCTGTGGCGCAATCGGTTAGCGCGTTCGGCTGTTAACCGAAAGGTTGGTGGTTCAAGCCCACCCAGGGACTTTCTCTTTACCTTAGCAGGGCCCGCTGCCAAGTCTCACCCTAACCTAAGAAGACAAATAGCGTCCTTTGGCTTGTCTCACACGGCTGACGATTAACCATTCACTCGAGACATTCCTTGAAAACGGACTAGAATAATGTCGCAATCAATTGCTCTTCTTCTGGAATGTTCAAGATCTTTCATAGTTTAGTCAAGCCACTTCTTCGCTTCCGCTGAGTCTCAGGAACAAACCCCAGCATTTCTATTCACACCTGAACACCAGGGGATGTGTGAGAATTGTGGAAGCACCTTTTTTCACCTTACATGATCCCATTGTTGGTGTCAGGAAGCCTGCATAGCTAAAAGTGCCTAGATTGACATGGCCAAAGGCCTCAATTGTTGTCAAATGGCCTGGATAGAGGTGTTAAAAACGTGGAATACAGATAGTGTCAATGTTTAAGCGTGTGCCCCGGGGCTATGCTGGGCTTGAAGTACACAGGGATGCAATGTTTCTTAAAGATCCTTCTGAGTTTTTCCGACGCTCCAGTTACATACGGGATGACTAGATTTCTCCTAGTGTTCTGCTTCTCCCCAGTTTGTTTCCCTGACCTTGCGGAGGTTTTAACCAAGACCCAGTCTGGGTAGCCACAAGCTTTCAAAGCCCTCCTGAGATGTCACGGTAGCACTCTCCTAGTCATGCGCTAGGATTTGTATAGTTGGTCTCTGCTTACCAGAGAGGCTGTCGGGTAAATTCAGTGTGGTATTCTGCTTAACAGAGTGCTGCCATGGATTAGTCAGGTCTGCTCATGATTCTCTGATGTTGTTTGAGTTTGTCTGAGTTATTCCCGCCTTCAGGAAGCTGTGAGAGCTTTCCAGAACATGGGTAGGGGCTAGGCAAATGAACAGCGTGAATACGGATACCGCCCTGGCCAGTTGCAAGGGAGGGCAGTCCTGTGGCATGCTGGGAGTGGCATTTATGTTCTGCGAGCACATGGGCTCAGCGTCTTTCCTGGGAGAGGACTGAACAGCTGGGCTGGAGGCAGGCTGCCTCGCCTGGCGCCGGCTGCCATGAGGCCCCAGGTGGGTGGACCTGAGGGCCTCAAGCCAGTCAGGACGTCAATACTGCTTAACTAAGAGATCAGCTAGATGTCTTCAGTGTGAAAAGTTCTCATTTTGGAGTATCCTACTACAATTCCCCATCCCTATCCCCAGCTCGACAAGAAAACTCCAAAAACAAACATCCCCTAGTCCGGTCATTGAAGGCAAGGAGCGTTTGCGCGCGTGTGTATTTGGCTGAAGAAATACACTGTGCCTGGCTGCGGGGCGAAGTCAAGGGAAACCGGGGCAAACACGCCAGCGTCCCTCGCAAGGGTGGCGTTGCATCTGTGTTCTTTTGTCTTTAGACTCTTTTGGTTGCTACCATGTCAGCCGGATATTGCAGAGTCCTAAGAACCAGCTCGTGTTCCAGTGGGTGGTGGTGTGAGTCAAAAGGCAGATAGCGGTCTGTGTGGGTAGGTTTCCTGGAGACCTCCATGCCCAAGTCAGCCCCTTCCTTGCCTTGTAAGACGCCGTCCAAAAGGGGGCATTTGCTATTCAGTGCCTCTTCCCGTGTACACTTGATATATTTGTCCACTGACTTTATGGGTTCACTAAAAGCTTGTGGGGTGCTGATGCTCTAATCTTGACCCAAGTAGAATCCACATGCCTTTACAAACGGCTTGGTCTTTTCCCCATGGAACAATTCAAGGCTCAAGGGTCAGCAATGAATGCACTTGGTCAGGCTTTAGTTCTTTTTGGCTGTCAAGAGACTTACCTCCTTTCAGATGTTTCCCACAATCTCAACAGCCTCTGCCAAGTGTATACAAGTGAAAAGGCCGATGGCATCATGGGACGTGATTGTTTCTTCCGGCTCCAACTTCAGTCTACATTCCTTGTTGACACATTCTTTAGCATTCTTCCAAATGGTGCATTATCTTGCCAGTTGAGGGTGTTAGAATGGTAGGCAGATACTTTTGAAACGCTGTGTGTGACAGAGTTGATTCTTTGGGAATCAGTGGTTGAAATGCCTGAACCTTGTTGCTTGATACTGCTGTACCCCGCGAGCGAGTTAAAGCAGGAGGCCGGAGCCTGTTGGGATGCCGAGGAATATTTCCACAGTCGTCACTAAGGCAAGACATCTAAGGAGCTTTTGATAAGGACCTGGGGCCCTGTGGTATTTTGTCAAGGGCGCAAAGAAGGAGATTGCGTTGGCCGGGAATCGAACCCGGGTCAACTGCTTGGAAGGCAGCTATGCTCACCACTATACCACCAACGCAAGGCTGTGTGCCAGGCATCCTGCTACCTCTATACAATTAAGGCCACACATGACATTGACTCACGGACCCCCTCCAGCGCAAGGTCCATTCGCTGCCGTACCAAGTGACCACTAGGAAGATCAGCTAGAAATATTTCCCCATTCGTGGAGAGAAAGGAAGCCAAGCCAGTAGATACGGTAAAGGTGTGATTGTGCAGTGCGCATGAAGGAACTATACAAGTTTTGCAAAGGCCTTTCACTCGGGCAAAAGGGACACGGAATGTGTCCCACGCCCAACGTGGGGCTCGAACCCACGACCCTGAGATTAAGAGTCTCATGCTCTACCGACTGAGCTAGCCGGGCTACAGCACTTTTGCTCTTCAAGGCCTCTCACAGCCACCTGAGTCCGCAGACTTTTTGATAGCTTTCGACATAATTCCTTTGGCTAAACTCAATGCGCTTCCAAGTACTACTCTGTTCACTTGCTGTCAGGGCGCTACATCACCATTTTTGCTGTGACTTTGGAGGATCACAACAAAATGCGCTGGCTGATTCCAAACCCTTTTCTCTCTGTGCAAAACATCAAGCCGTAGCCTCCCACATAACATCTGCCAAGTCATTCATTTGCCCTTTCCGGCCGAGGCGGCATCAAGCAATACCTCAACCGAGAAGGTCAAATGCAAAGTGTACGGCGCTGGCTTAGCATGCAAGGTGTCACGTGCTCTTCCCAGTTCCCTTCGATAGCTCAGCTGGTAGAGCGGAGGACTGTAGAGACAAAGCAGCAATCCTTAGGTCGCTGGTTCAATTCCGGCTCGAAGGAAGAGCTTTTTACCCCGCGTCTCTGCCTTTTAGAAAGAAGGCAATCTCTTATCACTACAAATGTGCAATTGGGAAGCTTTTTAGGCACCTTCAGTTCATCTTTCATGTCTCCTTTGGGCCAGCTCAAGCACACTTGTCGTGTGGTCTCTGTGGCGCAATCGGTTAGCGCGTTCGGCTGTTAACCGAAAGGTTGGTGGTTCAAGCCCACCCAGGGACTTTCTCTTTACCTTAGCAGGGCCCGCTGCCAAGTCTCACCCTAACCTAAGAAGACAAATAGCGTCCTTTGGCTTGTCTCACACGGCTGACGATTAACCATTCACTCGAGACATTCCTTGAAAACGGACTAGAATAATGTCGCAATCAATTGCTCTTCTTCTGGAATGTTCAAGATCTTTCATAGTTTAGTCAAGCCACTTCTTCGCTTCCGCTGAGTCTCAGGAACAAACCCCAGCATTTCTATTCACACCTGAACACCAGGGGATGTGTGAGAATTGTGGAAGCACCTTTTTTCACCTTACATGATCCCATTGTTGGTGTCAGGAAGCCTGCATAGCTAAAAGTGCCTAGATTGACATGGCCAAAGGCCTCAATTGTTGTCAAATGGCCTGGATAGAGGTGTTAAAAACGTGGAATACAGATAGTGTCAATGTTTAAGCGTGTGCCCCGGGGCTATGCTGGGCTTGAAGTACACAGGGATGCAATGTTTCTTAAAGATCCTTCTGAGTTTTTCCGACGCTCCAGTTACATACGGGATGACTAGATTTCTCCTAGTGTTCTGCTTCTCCCCAGTTTGTTTCCCTGACCTTGCGGAGGTTTTAACCAAGACCCAGTCTGGGTAGCCACAAGCTTTCAAAGCCCTCCTGAGATGTCACGGTAGCACTCTCCTAGTCATGCGCTAGGATTTGTATAGTTGGTCTCTGCTTACCAGAGAGGCTGTCGGGTAAATTCAGTGTGGTATTCTGCTTAACAGAGTGCTGCCATGGATTAGTCAGGTCTGCTCATGATTCTCTGATGTTGTTTGAGTTTGTCTGAGTTATTCCCGCCTTCAGGAAGCTGTGAGAGCTTTCCAGAACATGGGTAGGGGCTAGGCAAATGAACAGCGTGAATACGGATACCGCCCTGGCCAGTTGCAAGGGAGGGCAGTCCTGTGGCATGCTGGGAGTGGCATTTATGTTCTGCGAGCACATGGGCTCAGCGTCTTTCCTGGGAGAGGACTGAACAGCTGGGCTGGAGGCAGGCTGCCTCGCCTGGCGCCGGCTGCCATGAGGCCCCAGGTGGGTGGACCTGAGGGCCTCAAGCCAGTCAGGACGTCAATACTGCTTAACTAAGAGATCAGCTAGATGTCTTCAGTGTGAAAAGTTCTCATTTTGGAGTATCCTACTACAATTCCCCATCCCTATCCCCAGCTCGACAAGAAAACTCCAAAAACAAACATCCCCTAGTCCGGTCATTGAAGGCAAGGAGCGTTTGCGCGCGTGTGTATTTGGCTGAAGAAATACACTGTGCCTGGCTGCAGGGCGAAGTCAAGGGAAACCGGGGCAAACACGCCAGCGTCCCTCGCAAGGGTGGCGTTGCATCTGTGTTCTTTTGTCTTTAGACTCTTTTGGTTGCTACCATGTCAGCCGGATATTGCAGAGTCCTAAGAACCAGCTCGTGTTCCAGTGGGTGGTGGTGTGAGTCAAAAGGCAGATAGCGGTCTGTGTGGGTAGGTTTCCTGGAGACCTCCATGCCCAAGTCAGCCCCTTCCTTGCCTTGTAAGACGCCGTCCAAAAGGGGGCATTTGCTATTCAGTGCCTCTTCCCGTGTACACTTGATATATTTGTCCACTGACTTTATGGGTTCACTAAAAGCTTGTGGGGTGCTGATGCTCTAATCTTGACCCAAGTAGAATCCACATGCCTTTACAAACGGCTTGGTCTTTTCCCCATGGAACAATTCAAGGCTCAAGGGTCAGCAATGAATGCACTTGGTCAGGCTTTAGTTCTTTTTGGCTGTCAAGAGACTTACCTCCTTTCAGATGTTTCCCACAATCTCAACAGCCTCTGCCAAGTGTATACAAGTGAAAAGGCCGATGGCATCATGGGACGTGATTGTTTCTTCCGGCTCCAACTTCAGTCTACATTCCTTGTTGACACATTCTTTAGCATTCTTCCAAATGGTGCATTATCTTGCCAGTTGAGGGTGTTAGAATGGTAGGCAGATACTTTTGAAACGCTGTGTGTGACAGAGTTGATTCTTTGGGAATCAGTGGTTGAAATGCCTGAACCTTGTTGCTTGATACTGCTGTACCCCGCGAGCGAGTTAAAGCAGGAGGCCGGAGCCTGTTGGGATGCCGAGGAATATTTCCACAGTCGTCACTAAGGCAAGACATCTAAGGAGCTTTTGATAAGGACCTGGGGCCCTGTGGTATTTTGTCAAGGGCGCAAAGAAGGAGATTGCGTTGGCCGGGAATCGAACCCGGGTCAACTGCTTGGAAGGCAGCTATGCTCACCACTATACCACCAACGCAAGGCTGTGCGCCAGGCATCCTGCTACCTCTATACAATTAAGGCCACACATGACATTGACTCACGGACCCCCTCCAGCGCAAGGTCCATTCGCTGCCGTACCAAGTGACCACTAGGAAGATCAGCTAGAAATATTTCCCCATTCGTGGAGAGAAAGGAAGCCAAGCCAGTAGATACGGTAAAGGTGTGATTGTGCAGTGCGCATGAAGGAACTGGAGATACAAGTTTTGCAAAGGCCTTTCACTCGGGCAAAAGGGACACGGAATGTGTCCCACGCCCAACGTCGGGCTCGAACCCACGACCCTGAGATTAAGAGTCTCATGCTCTACCGACTGAGCTAGCCGGGCTACAGCACTTTTGCTCTTCAAGGCCTCTCACAGCCACCTGAGTCCGCAGACTTTTTGATAGCTTTCGACATAATTCCTTTGGCTAAACTCAATGCGCTTCCAAGTACTACTCTGTTCACTTGCTGTCAGGGCGCTACATCACCATTTTTGCTGTGACTTTGGAGGATCACAACAAAATGCGCTGGCTGATTCCAAACCCTTTTCTCTCTGTGCAAAACATCAAGCCGTAGCCTCCCACATAACATCTGCCAAGTCATTCATTTGCCCTTTCCGGCCGAGGCGGCATCAAGCAATACCTCAACCGAGAAGGTCAAATGCAAAGTGTACGGCGCTGGCTTAGCATGCAAGGTGTCACGTGCTCTTTCCAGTTCCCTTCGATAGCTCAGCTGGTAGAGCGGAGGACTGTAGAGACAAAGCAGCAATCCTTAGGTCGCTGGTTCAATTCCGGCTCGAAGGAAGAGCTTTTTACCCCGCGTCTCTACTTTTAGAAAGAAGGCAATCTCTTATCTCTACAAATGTGCAATTGGGAAGCTTTTTAGGCACCTTCAGTTCATCTTTCATGTCTCCTTTGGGCCAGCTCAAGCGCACTTGTCGTGTGGTCTCTGTGGCGCAATCGGTTAGCGCGTTTGGCTGTTAACCGAAAGGTTGGTGGTTCAAGCCCACCCAGGGACTTTCTCTTTACCTTAGCAGGGCCCGCTGCCAAGTCTCACCCTAACCTAAGAAGACAAATAGCGTCCTTTGGCTTGTCTCACACGGCTGACGATTAACCATTCACTCGAGACATTCCTTGAAAACGGACTAGAATAATGTCGCAATCAATTGCTCTTCTTCTGGAATGTTCAAGATCTTTCATAGTTTAGTCAAGCCACTTCTTCGCTTCCGCTGAGTCTCAGGAACAAACCCCAGCATTTCTATTCACACCTGAACACCAGGGGATGTGTGAGAATTGTGGAAGCACCTTTTTTCACCTTACATGATCCCATTGTTGGTGTCAGGAAGCCTGCATAGCTAAAAGTGCCTAGATTGACATGGCCAAAGGCCTCAATTGTTGTCAAATGGCCTGGATAGAGGTGTTAAAAAGGTGGAATACAGATAGTGTCAATGTTTAAGCGTGTGCCCCGGGGCTATGCTGGGCTTGAAGTACACAGGGATGCAATGTTTCTTAAAGATCCTTCTGAGTTTTTCCGACGCTCCAGTTACATACGGGATGACTAGATTTCTCCTAGTGTTCTGCTTCTCCCCAGTTTGTTTCCCTGACCTTGCGGAGGTTTTAACCAAGACCCAGTCTGGGTAGCCACAAGCTTTCAAAGCCCTCCTGAGATGTCACGGTAGCACTCTCCTAGTCATGCGCTAGGATTTGTATAGTTGGTCTCTGCTTACCAGAGAGGCTGTCGGGTAAATTCAGTGTGGTATTCTGCTTAACAGAGTGCTGCCATGGATTAGTCAGGTCTGCTCATGATTCTCTGATGTTGTTTGAGTTTGTCTGAGTTATTCCCGCCTTCAGGAAGCTGTGAGAGCTTTCCAGAACATGGGTAGGGGCTAGGCAAATGAACAGCGTGAATACGGATACCGCCCTGGCCAGTTGCAAGGGAGGGCAGTCCTGTGGCATGCTGGGAGTGGCATTTATGTTCTGCGAGCACATGGGCTCAGCGTCTTTCCTGGGAGAGGACTGAACAGCTGGGCTGGAGGCAGGCTGCCTCGCCTGGCGCCGGCTGCCATGAGGCCCCAGGTGGGTGGACCTGAGGGCCTCAAGCCAGTCAGGACGTCAATACTGCTTAACTAAGAGATCAGCTAGATGTCTTCAGTGTGAAAAGTTCTCATTTTGGAGTATCCTACTACAATTCCCCATCCCTATCCCCAGCTCGACAAGAAAACTCCAAAAACAAACATCCCCTAGTCCGGTCATTGAAGGCAAGGAGCGTTTGCGCGCGTGTGTATTTGGCTGAAGAAATACACTGTGCCTGGCTGCGGGGCGAAGTCAAGGGAAACCGGGGCAAACACGCCAGCGTCCCTCGCAAGGGTGGCGTTGCATCTGTGTTCTTTTGTCTTTAGACTCTTTTGGTTGCTACCATGTCAGCCGGATATTGCAGAGTCCTAAGAACCAGCTCGTGTTCCAGTGGGTGGTGGTGTGAGTCAAAAGGCAGATAGCGGTCTGTGTGGGTAGGTTTCCTGGAGACCTCCATGCCCAAGTCAGCCCCTTCCTTGCCTTGTAAGACGCCGTCCAAAAGGGGGCATTTGCTATTCAGTGCCTCTTCCCGTGTACACTTGATATATTTGTCCACTGACTTTATGGGTTCACTAAAAGCTTGTGGGGTGCTGATGCTCTAATCTTGACCCAAGTAGAATCCACATGCCTTTACAAACGGCTTGGTCTTTTCCCCATGGAACAATTCAAGGCTCAAGGGTCAGCAATGAATGCACTTGGTCAGGCTTTAGTTCTTTTTGGCTGTCAAGAGACTTACCTCCTTTCAGATGTTTCCCACAATCTCAACAGCCTCTGCCAAGTGTATACAAGTGAAAAGGCCGATGGCATCATGGGACGTGATTGTTTCTTCCGGCTCCAACTTCAGTCTACATTCCTTGTTGACACATTCTTTAGCATTCTTCCAAATGGTGCATTATCTTGCCAGTTGAGGGTGTTAGAATGGTAGGCAGATACTTTTGAAACGCTGTGTGTGACAGAGTTGATTCTTTGGGAATCAGTGGTTGAAATGCCTGAACCTTGTTGCTTGATACTGCTGTACCCCGCGAGCGAGTTAAAGCAGGAGGCCGGAGCCTGTTGGGATGCCGAGGAATATTTCCACAGTCGTCACTAAGGCAAGACATCTAAGGAGCTTTTGATAAGGACCTGGGGCCCTGTGGTATTTTGTCAAGGGCGCAAAGAAGGAGATTGCGTTGGCCGGGAATCGAACCCGGGTCAACTGCTTGGAAGGCAGCTATGCTCACCACTATACCACCAACGCAAGGCTGTGTGCCAGGCATCCTGCTACCTCTATACAATTAAGGCCACACATGACATTGACTCACGGACCCCCTCCAGCGCAAGGTCCATTCGCTGCCGTACCAAGTGACCACTAGGAAGATCAGCTAGAAATATTTCCCCATTCGTGGAGAGAAAGGAAGCCAAGCCAGTAGATACGGTAAAGGTGTGATTGTGCAGTGCGCATGAAGGAACTGGAGATACAAGTTTTGCAAAGGCCTTTCACTCGGGCAAAAGGGACACGGAATGTGTCCCACGCCCAACGTGGGGCTCGAACCCACGACCCTGAGATTAAGAGTCTCATGCTCTACCGACTGAGCTAGCCGGGCTACAGCACTTTTGCTCTTCAAGGCCTCTCACAGCCACCTGAGTCCGCAGACTTTTTGATAGCTTTCGACATAATTCCTTTGGCTAAACTCAATGCGCTTCCAAGTACTACTCTGTTCACTTGCTGTCAGGGCGCTACATCACCATTTTTGCTGTGACTTTGGAGGATCACAACAAAATGCGCTGGCTGATTCCAAACCCTTTTCTCTCTGTGCAAAACATCAAGCCGTAGCCTCCCACATAACATCTGCCAAGTCATTCATTTGCCCTTTCCGGCCGAGGCGGCATCAAGCAATACCTCAACCGAGAAGGTCAAATGCAAAGTGTACGGCGCTGGCTTAGCATGCAAGGTGTCACCTGCTCTTTCCAGTTCCCTTCGATAGCTCAGCTGGTAGAGCGGAGGACTGTAGAGACAAAACAGCAATCCTTAGGTCGCTGGTTCAATTCCGGCTCGAAGGAAGAGCTTTTTACCCCGCGTCTCTGCCTTTTAGAAAGAAGGCAATCTCTTATCACTACAAATGTGCAATTGGGAAGCTTTTTAGGCACCTTCAGTTCATCTTTCATGTCTCCTTTGGGTCAGCTCAAGCACGCTTGTCGTGTGGTCTCTGTGGCGCAATCGGTTAGCGCGTTCGGCTGTTAACCGAAAGGTTGGTGGTTCAAGCCCACCCAGGGACGCTCGTGCTTTCTCTTTACCTTAGCAGGGCCCGCTGCCAAGTCTCACCCTAACCTAAGAAGACAAATAGCGTCCTTTGGCTTGTCTCACACGGCTGACGATTAACCATTCACTCGAGACATTCCTTGAAAACGGACTAGAATAATGTCGCAATCAATTGCTCTTCTTCTGGAATGTTCAAGATCTTTCATAGGTTAGTCAAGCCACTTCTTCGCTTCCGCTGAGTCTCAGGAACAAACCCCAGCATTTCTATTCACACCTGAACACCAGGGGATGTGTGAGAATTGTGGAAGCACCTTTTTTCACCTTACATGATCCCATTGTTGGTGTCAGGAAGCCTGCATAGCTAAAAGTGCCTAGATTGACATGGCCAAAGGCCTCAATTGTTGTCAAATGGCCTGGATAGAGGTGTTAAAAACATGGAATACAGATAGTGTCAATGTTTAAGCGTGTGCCCCGGGGCTATGCTGGGCTTGAAGTACACAGGGATGCAATGTTTCTTAAAGATCCTTCTGAGTTTTTCCGACGCTCCAGTTACATACGGGATGACTAGATTTCTCCTAGTGTTCTGCTTCTCCCCAGTTTGTTTCCCTGACCTTGCGGAGGTTTTAACCAAGACCCAGTCTGGGTAGCCACAAGCTTTCAAAGCCCTCCTGAGATGTCACGGTAGCACTCTCCTAGTCATGCGCTAGGATTTGTATAGTTGGTCTCTGCTTACCAGAGAGGCTGTCGGGTAAATTCAGTGTGGTATTCTGCTTAACAGAGTGCTGCCATGGATTAGTCAGGTCTGCTCATGATTCTCTGATGTTGTTTGAGTTTGTCTGAGTTATTCCCGCCTTCAGGAAGCTGTGAGAGCTTTCCAGAACATGGGTAGGGGCTAGGCAAATGAACAGCGTGAATACGGATACCGCCCTGGCCAGTTGCAAGGGAGGGCAGTCCTGTGGCATGCTGGGAGTGGCATTTATGTTCTGCGAGCACATGGGCTCAGCGTCTTTCCTGGGAGAGGACTGAACAGCTGGGCTGGAGGCAGGCTGCCTCGCCTGGCGCCGGCTGCCATGAGGCCCCAGGTGGGTGGACCTGAGGGCCTCAAGCCAGTCAGGACGTCAATACTGCTTAACTAAGAGATCAGCTAGATGTCTTCAGTGTGAAAAGTTCTCATTTTGGAGTATCCTACTACAATTCCCCATCCCTATCCCCAGCTCGACAAGAAAACTCCAAAAACAAACATGCCCTAGTCCGGTCATTGAAGGCAAGGAGCGTTTGCGCGCGTGTGTATTTGGCTGAAGAAATACACTGTGCCTGGCTGCGGGGCGAAGTCAAGGGAAACCGGGGCAAACACGCCAGCGTCCCTCGCAAGGGTGGCGTTGCATCTGTGTTCTTTTGTCTTTAGACTCTTTTGGTTGCTACCATGTCAGCCGGATATTGCAGAGTCCTAAGAACCCCCAGCTCGTGTTCCAGTGGGTGGTGGTGTGAGTCAAAAGGCAGATAGCGGTCTGTGTGGGTAGGTTTCCTGGAGACCTCCATGCCCAAGTCAGCCCCTTCCTTGCCTTGTAAGACGCCGTCCAAAAGGGGGCATTTGCTATTCAGTGCCTCTTCCCGTGTACACTTGATGTATTTGTCCACTGACTTTATGGGTTCACTAAAAGCTTGTGGGGTGCTGATGCTCTAATCTTGACCCAAGTAGAATCCACATGCCTTTACAAACGGCTTGGTCTTTTCCCCATGGAACAATTCAAGGCTCAAGGGTCAGCAATGAATGCACTTGGTCAGGCTTTAGTTCTTTTTGGCTGTCAAGAGACTTACCTCCTTTCAGATGTTTCCCACAATCTCAACAGCCTCTGCCAAGTGTATGCAAGTGAAAAGGCCGATGGCATCATGGGACGTGATTGTTTCTTCCGGCTCCAACTTCAGTCTACATTCCTTGTTGACACATTCTTTAGCATTCTTCCAAATGGTGCATTATCTTGCCAGTTGAGGGTGTTAGAATGGTAGGCAGATACTTAGAAACGCTGTGTGTGACAGAGTTGATTCTTTGGGAATCAGTGGTTGAAATGCCTGAACCTTGTTGCTTGATACTGCTGTACCCCGCGAGCGAGTTAAAGCAGGAGGCCGGAGCCTGTTGGGATGCCGAGGAATATTTCCACAGTCGTCACTAAGGCAAGACATCTAAGGAGCTTTTGATAAGGACCTGGGGCCCTGTGGTATTTTGTCAAGGGCGCAAAGAAGGAGATTGCGTTGGCCGGGAATCGAACCCGGGTCAACTGCTTGGAAGGCAGCTATGCTCACCACTATACCACCAACGCAAGGCTGTGCGCCAGGCATCCTGCTACCTCTATACAATTAAGGCCACACATGACATTGACTCACGGACCCCCTCCAGCGCAAGGTCCATTCGCTGCCGTACCAAGTGACCACTAGGAAGATCAGCTAGAAATATTTCCCCATTCGTGGAGAGAAAGGAAGCCAAGCCAGTAGATACGGTAAAGGTGTGATTGTGCAGTGCGCATGAAGGAACTGGAGATACAAGTTTTGCAAAGGCCTTTCACTCGGGCAAAAGGGACACGGAATGCGTCCCACGCCCAACGTGGGGCTCGAACCCACGACCCTGAGATTAAGAGTCTCATGCTCTACCGACTGAGCTAGCCGGGCTACAGCACTTTTGCTCTTCAAGGCCTCTCACAGCCACCTGAGTCCGCAGACTTTTTGATAGCTTTCGACATAATTCCTTTGGCTAAACTCAATGCGCTTCCAAGTACTACTCTGTTCACTTGCTGTCAGGGCGCTACATCACCATTTTTGCTGTGACTTTGGAGGATCACAACAAAATGCGCTGGCTGATTCCAAACCCTTTTCTCTCTGTGCAAAACATCAAGCCGTAGCCTCCCACATAACATCTGCCAAGTCATTCATTTGCCCTTTCCGGCCGAGGCGGCATCAAGCAATACCTCAACCGAGAAGGTCAAATGCAAAGTGTACGGCGCTGGCTTAGCATGCAAGGTGTCACGTGCTCTTCCCAGTTCCCTTCGATAGCTCAGCTGGTAGAGCGGAGGACTGTAGAGACAAAGCAGCAATCCTTAGGTCGCTGGTTCAATTCCGGCTCGAAGGCAGAGCTTTTTACCCCGCGTCTCTGCCTTTTAGAAAGAAGGCAATCTCTTATCACTACAAATGTGCAATTGGGAAGCTTTTTAGGCACCTTCAGTTCATCTTTCATGTCTCCTTTGGGCCAGCTCAAGCACGCTTGTCGTGTGGTCTCTGTGGCGCAATCGGTTAGCGCGTTCGGCTGTTAACCGAAAGGTTGGTGGTTCAAGCCCACCCAGGGACGCTCGTGCTTTCTCTTTACCTTAGTAGGGCCCGCTGCCAAGTCTCACCCTAACCTAAGAAGACAAATAGCGTCCTTTGGCTTGTCTCACACGGCTGACGATTAACCATTCACTCGAGACATTCCTTGAAAACGGACTAGAATAATGTCGCAATCAATTGCTCTTCTTCTGGAATGTTCAAGATCTTTCATAGTTTAGTCAAGCCACTTCTTCGCTTCCGCTGAGTCTCAGGAACAAACCCCAGCATTTCTATTCACACCTGAACACCAGGGGATGTGTGAGAATTGTGGAAGCACCTTTTTTCACCTTACATGATCCCATTGTTGGTGTCAGGAAGCCTGCATAGCTAAAAGTGCCTAGATTGACATGGCCAAAGGCCTCAATTGTTGTCAAATGGCCTGGATAGAGGTGTTAAAAACGTGGAATACAGATAGTGTCAATGTTTAAGCGTGTGCCCCGGGGCTATGCTGGGCTTGAAGTACACAGGGATGCAATGTTTCTTAAAGATCCTTCTGAGTTTTTCCGACGCTCCAGTTACATACGGGATGACTAGATTTCTCCTAGTGTTCTGCTTCTCCCCAGTTTGTTTCCCTGACCTTGCGGAGGTTTTAACCAAGACCCAGTCTGGGTAGCCACAAGCTTTCAAAGCCCTCCTGAGATGTCACGGTAGCACTCTCCTAGTCATGCGCTAGGATTTGTATAGTTGGTCTCTGCTTACCAGAGAGGCTGTCGGGTAAATTCAGTGTGGTATTCTGCTTAACAGAGTGCTGCCATGGATTAGTCAGGTCTGCTCATGATTCTCTGATGTTGTTTGAGTTTGTCTGAGTTATTCCCGCCTTCAGGAAGCTGTGAGAGCTTTCCAGAACATGGGTAGGGGCTAGGCAAATGAACAGCGTGAATACGGATACCGCCCTGGCCAGTTGCAAGGGAGGGCAGTCCTGTGGCATGCTGGGAGTGGCATTTATGTTCTGCGAGCACATGGGCTCAGCGTCTTTCCTGGGAGAGGACTGAACAGCTGGGCTGGAGGCAGGCTGCCTCGCCTGGCGCCGGCTGCCATGAGGCCCCAGGTGGGTGGACCTGAGGGCCTCAAGCCAGTCAGGACGTCAATACTGCTTAACTAAGAGATCAGCTAGATGTCTTCAGTGTGAAAAGTTCTCATTTTGGAGTATCCTACTACAATTCCCCATCCCTTTCCCCAGCTCGACAAGAAAACTCCAAAAACAAACATCCCCTAGTCCGGTCATTGAAGGCAAGGAGCGTTTGCGCGCGTGTGTATTTGGCTGAAGAAATACACTGTGCCTGGCTGCGGGGCGAAGTCAAGGGAAACCGGGGCAAACACGCCAGCGTCCCTCGCAAGGGTGGCGTTGCATCTGTGTTCTTTTGTCTTTAGACTCTTTTGGTTGCTACCATGTCAGCCGGATATTGCAGAGTCCTAAGAACCCCCAGCTCGTGTTCCAGTGAGTGGTGGTGTGAGTCAAAAGGCAGATAGCGGTCTGTGTGGGTAGGTTTCCTGGAGACCTCCATGCCCAAGTCAGCCCCTTCCTTGCCTTGTAAGACGCCGTCCAAAAGGGGGCATTTGCTATTCAGTGCCTCTTCCCGTGTACACTTGATATATTTGTCCACTGACTTTATGGGTTCACTAAAAGCTTGTGGGGTGCTGATGCTCTAATCTTGACCCAAGTAGAATCCACATGCCTTTACAAACGGCTTGGTCTTTTCCCCATGGAACAATTCAAGGCTCAAGGGTCAGCAATGAATGCACTTGGTCAGGCTTTAGTTCTTTTTGGCTGTCAAGAGACTTACCTCCTTTCAGATGTTTCCCACAATCTCAACAGCCTCTGCCAAGTGTATACAAGTGAAAAGGCCGATGGCATCATGGGACGTGATTGTTTCTTCCGGCTCCAACTTCAGTCTACATTCCTTGTTGACACATTCTTTAGCATTCTTCCAAATGGTGCATTATCTTGCCAGTTGAGGGTGTTAGAATGGTAGGCAGATACTTTTGAAACGCTGTGTGTGACAGAGTTGATTCTTTGGGAATCAGTGGTTGAAATGCCTGAACCTTGTTGCTTGATACTGCTGTACCCCGCGAGCGAGTTAAAGCAGGAGGCCGGAGCCTGTTGGGATGCCGAGGAATATTTCCACAGTCGTCACTAAGGCAAGACATCTAAGGAGCTTTTGATAAGGACCTGGGGCCCTGTGGTATTTTGTCAAGGGCGCAAAGAAGGAGATTGCGTTGGCCGGGAATCGAACCCGGGTCAACTGCTTGGAAGGCAGCTATGCTCACCACTATACCACCAACGCAAGGCTGTGCGCCAGGCATCCTGCTACCTCTATACAATTAAGGCCACACATGACATTGACTCACGGACCCCCTCCAGCGCAAGGTCCATTCGCTGCCGTACCAAGTGACCACTAGGAAGATCAGCTAGAAATATTTCCCCATTCGTGGAGAGAAAGGAAGCCAAGCCAGTAGATACGGTAAAGGTGTGATTGTGCAGTGCGCATGAAGGAACTGGAGATACAAGTTTTGCAAAGGCCTTTCACTCGGGCAAAAGGGACACGGAATGTGTCCCACGCCCAACGTGGGGCTCGAACCCACGACCCTGAGATTAAGAGTCTCATGCTCTACCGACTGAGCTAGCCGGGCTACAGCGCTTTTGCTCTTCAAGGCCTCTCACAGCCACCTGAGTCCGCAGACTTTTTGATAGCTTTCGACATAATTCCTTTGGCTAAACTCAATGAGCTTCCAAGTACTACTCTGTTCACTTGCTGTCAGGGCGCTACATCACCATTTTTGCTGTGACTTTGGAGGATCACAACAAAATGCGCTGGCTGATTCCAAACCCTTTTCTCTCTGTGCAAAACATCAAGCCGTAGCCTCCCACATAACATCTGCCAAGTCATTCATTTGCCCTTTCCGGCCGAGGCGGCATCAAGCAATACCTCAACCGAGAAGGTCAAATGCAAAGTGTACGGCGCTGGCTTAGCATGCAAGGTGTCACCTGCTCTTTCCAGTTCCCTTCGATAGCTCAGCTGGTAGAGCGGAGGACTGTAGAGACAAAGCAGCAATCCTTAGGTCGCTGGTTCAATTCCGGCTCGAAGGAAGAGCTTTTTACCCCACGTCTCTGCCTTTTAGAAAGAAGGCAATCTCTTATCACTACAAATGTGCAATTGGGAAGCTTTTTAGGCACCTTCAGTTCATCTTTCATGTCTCCTTTGGGTCAGCTCAAGCACGCTTGTCGTGTGGTCTCTGTGGCGCAATCGGTTAGCGCGTTCGGCTGTTAACCGAAAGGTTGGTGGTTCAAGCCCACCCAGGGACGCTCGTGCTTTCTCTTTACCTTAGCAGGGCCCGCTGCCAAGTCTCACCCTAACCTAAGAAGACAAATAGCGTCCTTTGGCTTGTCTCACACGGCTGACGATTAACCATTCACTCGAGACATTCCTTGAAAACGGACTAGAATAATGTCGCAATCAATTGCTCTTCTTCTGGAATGTTCAAGATCTTTCATAGGTTAGTCAAGCCACTTCTTCGCTTCCGCTGAGTCTCAGGAACAAACCCCAGCATTTCTATTCACACCTGAACACCAGGGGATGTGTGAGAATTGTGGAAGCACCTTTTTTCACCTTACATGATCCCATTGTTGGTGTCAGGAAGCCTGCATAGCTAAAAGTGCCTAGATTGACATGGCCAAAGGCCTCAATTGTTGTCAAATGGCCTGGATAGAGGTGTTAAAAACGTGGAATACAGATAGTGTCAATGTTTAAGCGTGTGCCCCGGGGCTATGCTGGGCTTGAAGTACACAGGGATGCAATGTTTCTTAAAGATCCTTCTGAGTTTTTCCGACGCTCCAGTTACATACGGGATGACTAGATTTCTCCTAGTGTTCTGCTTCTCCCCAGTTTGTTTCCCTGACCTTGCGGAGGTTTTAACCAAGACCCAGTCTGGGTAGCCACAAGCTTTCAAAGCCCTCCTGAGATGTCACGGTAGCACTCTCCTAGTCATGCGCTAGGATTTGTATAGTTGGTCTCTGCTTACCAGAGAGGCTGTCGGGTAAATTCAGTGTGGTATTCTGCTTAACAGAGTGCTGCCATGGATTAGTCAGGTCTGCTCATGATTCTCTGATGTTGTTTGAGTTTGTCTGAGTTATTCCCGCCTTCAGGAAGCTGTGAGAGCTTTCCAGAACATGGGTAGGGGCTAGGCAAATGAACAGCGTGAATACGGATACCGCCCTGGCCAGTTGCAAGGGAGGGCAGTCCTGTGGCATGCTGGGAGTGGCATTTATGTTCTGCGAGCACATGGGCTCAGCGTCTTTCCTGGGAGAGGACTGAACAGCTGGGCTGGAGGCAGGCTGCCTTGCCTGGCGCCGGCTGCCATGAGGCCCCAGGTGGGTGGACCTGAGGGCCTCAAGCCAGTCAGGACGTCAATACTGCTTAACTAAGAGATCAGCTAGATGTCTTCAGTGTGAAAAGTTCTCATTTTGGAGTATCCTACTACAATTCCCCATCCCTATCCCCAGCTCGACAAGAAAACTCCAAAAACAAACATGCCCTAGTCCGGTCATTGAAGGCAAGGAGCGTTTGCGCGCGTGTGTATTTGGCTGAAGAAATACACTGTGCCTGGCTGCGGGGCGAAGTCAAGGGAAACCGGGGCAAACACGCCAGCATCCCTCGCAAGGGTGGCGTTGCATCTGTGTTCTTTTGTCTTTAGACTCTTTTGGTTGCTACCATGTCAGCCGGATATTGCAGAGTCCTAAGAACCCCCAGCTCGTGTTCCAGTGGGTGGTGGTGTGAGTCAAAAGGCAGATAGCGGTCTGTGTGGGTAGGTTTCCTGGAGACCTCCATGCCCAAGTCAGCCCCTTCCTTGCCTTGTAAGACGCCGTCCAAAAGGGGGCATTTGCTATTCAGTGCCTCTTCCCGTGTACACTTGATGTATTTGTCCACTGACTTTATGGGTTCACTAAAAGCTTGTGGGGTGCTGATGCTCTAATCTTGACCCAAGTAGAATCCACATGCCTTTACAAACGGCTTGGTCTTTTCCCCATGGAACAATTCAAGGCTCAAGGGTCAGCAATGAATGCACTTGGTCAGGCTTTAGTTCTTTTTGGCTGTCAAGAGACTTACCTCCTTTCAGATGTTTCCCACAATCTCAACAGCCTCTGCCAAGTGTATGCAAGTGAAAAGGCCGATGGCATCATGGGACGTGATTGTTTCTTCCGGCTCCAACTTCAGTCTACATTCCTTGTTGACACATTCTTTAGCATTCTTCCAAATGGTGCATTATCTTGCCAGTTGAGGGTGTTAGAATGGTAGGCAGATACTTAGAAACGCTGTGTGTGACAGAGTTGATTCTTTGGGAATCAGTGGTTGAAATGCCTGAACCTTGTTGCTTGATACTGCTGTACCCCGCGAGCGAGTTAAAGCAGGAGGCCGGAGCCTGTTGGGATGCCGAGGAATATTTCCACAGTCGTCACTAAGGCAAGACATCTAAGGAGCTTTTGATAAGGACCTGGGGCCCTGTGGTATTTTGTCAAGGGCGCAAAGAAGGAGATTGCGTTGGCCGGGAATCGAACCCGGGTCAACTGCTTGGAAGGCAGCTATGCTCACCACTATACCACCAACGCAAGGCTGTGCGCCAGACATCCTGCTACCTCTATACAATTAAGGCCACACATGACATTGACTCACGGACCCCCTCCAGCGCAAGGTCCATTCGCTGCCGTACCAAGTGACCACTAGGAAGATCAGCTAGAAATATTTCCCCATTCGTGGAGAGAAAGGAAGCCAAGCCAGTAGATACGGTAAAGGTGTGATTGTGCAGTGCGCATGAAGGAACTGGAGATACAAGTTTTGCAAAGGCCTTTCACTCGGGCAAAAGGGACACGGAATGTGTCCCACGCCCAACGTGGGGCTCGAACCCACGACCCTGAGATTAAGAGTCTCATGCTCTACCGACTGAGCTAGCCGGGCTACAGCACTTTTGCTCTTCAAGGCCTCTCACAGCCACCTGAGTGCGCAGACTTTTTGATAGCTTTCGACATAATTCCTTTGGCTAAACTCAATGCGCTTCCAAGTACTACTCTGTTCACTTGCTGTCAGGGCGCTACATCACCATTTTTGCTGTGACTTTGGAGGATCACAACAAAATGCGCTGGCTGATTCCAAACCCTTTTCTCTCTGTGCAAAACATCAAGCCGTAGCCTCCCACATAACATCTGCCAAGTCATTCATTTGCCCTTTCCGGCCGAGGCGGCATCAAGCAATACCTCAACCGAGAAGGTCAAATGCAAAGTGTACGGCGCTGGCTTAGCATGCAAGGTGTCACGTGCTCTTCCCAGTTCCCTTCGATAGCTCAGCTGGTAGAGCGGAGGACTGTAGAGACAAAGCAGCAATCCTTAGGTCGCTGGTTCAATTCCGGCTCGAAGGCAGAGCTTTTTACCCCGCGTCTCTGCCTTTTAGAAAGAAGGCAATCTCTTATCACTACAAATGTGCAATTGGGAAGCTTTTTAGGCACCTTCAGTTCATCTTTCATGTCTCCTTTGGGCCAGCTCAAGCACGCTTGTCGTGTGGTCTCTGTGGCGCAATCGGTTAGCGCGTTCGGCTGTTAACCGAAAGGTTGGTGGTTCAAGCCCACCCAGGGACGCTCGTGCTTTCTCTTTACCTTAGTAGGGCCCGCTGCCAAGTCTCACCCTAACCTAAGAAGACAAATAGCGTCCTTTGGCTTGTCTCACACGGCTGACGATTAACCATTCACTCGAGACATTCCTTGAAAACGGACTAGAATAATGTCGCAATCAATTGCTCTTCTTCTGGAATGTTCAAGATCTTTCATAGTTTAGTCAAGCCACTTCTTCGCTTCCGCTGAGTCTCAGGAACAAACCCCAGCATTTCTATTCACACCTGAACACCAGGGGATGTGTGAGAATTGTGGAAGCACCTTTTTTCACCTTACATGATCCCATTGTTGGTGTCAGGAAGCCTGCATAGCTAAAAGTGCCTAGATTGACATGGCCAAAGGCCTCAATTGTTGTCAAATGGCCTGGATAGAGGTGTTAAAAACGTGGAATACAGATAGTGTCAATGTTTAAGCGTGTGCCCCGGGGCTATGCTGGGCTTGAAGTACACAGGGATGCAATGTTTCTTAAAGATCCTTCTGAGTTTTTCCGACGCTCCAGTTACATACGGGATGACTAGATTTCTCCTAGTGTTCTGCTTCTCCCCAGTTTGTTTCCCTGACCTTGCGGAGGTTTTAACCAAGACCCAGTCTGGGTAGCCACAAGCTTTCAAAGCCCTCCTGAGATGTCACGGTAGCACTCTCCTAGTCATGCGCTAGGATTTGTATAGTTGGTCTCTGCTTACCAGAGAGGCTGTCGGGTAAATTCAGTGTGGTATTCTGCTTAACAGAGTGCTGCCATGGATTAGTCAGGTCTGCTCATGATTCTCTGATGTTGTTTGAGTTTGTCTGAGTTATTCCCGCCTTCAGGAAGCTGTGAGAGCTTTCCAGAACATGGGTAGGGGCTAGGCAAATGAACAGCGTGAATACGGATACCGCCCTGGCCAGTTGCAAGGGAGGGCAGTCCTGTGGCATGCTGGGAGTGGCATTTATGTTCTGCGAGCACATGGGCTCAGCGTCTTTCCTGGGAGAGGACTGAACAGCTGGGCTGGAGGCAGGCTGCCTCGCCTGGCGCCGGCTGCCATGAGGCCCCAGGTGGGTGGACCTGAGGGCCTCAAGCCAGTCAGGACGTCAATACTGCTTAACTAAGAGATCAGCTAGATGTCTTCAGTGTGAAAAGTTCTCATTTTGGAGTATCCTACTACAATTCCCCATCCCTATCCCCAGCTCGACAAGAAAACTCCAAAAACAAACATCCCCTAGTCCGGTCATTGAAGGCAAGGAGCGTTTGCGCGCGTGTGTATTTGGCTGAAGAAATACACTGTGCCTGGCTGCGGGGCGAAGTCAAGGGAAACCGGGGCAAACACGCCAGCGTCCCTCGCAAGGGTGGCGTTGCATCTGTGTTCTTTTGTCTTTAGACTCTTTTGGTTGCTACCATGTCAGCCGGATATTGCAGAGTCCTAAGAACCAGCTCGTGTTCCAGTGGGTGGTGGTGTGAGTCAAAAGGCAGATAGCGGTCTGTGTGGGTAGGTTTCCTGGAGACCTCCATGCCCAAGTCAGCCCCTTCCTTGCCTTGTAAGACGCCGTCCAAAAGGGGGCATTTGCTATTCAGTGCCTCTTCCCGTGTACACTTGATATATTTGTCCACTGACTTTATGGGTTCACTAAAAGCTTGTGGGGTGCTGATGCTCTAATCTTGACCCAAGTAGAATCCACATGCCTTTACAAACGGCTTGGTCTTTTCCCCATGGAACAATTCAAGGCTCAAGGGTCAGCAATGAATGCACTTGGTCAGGCTTTAGTTCTTTTTGGCTGTCAAGAGACTTACCTCCTTTCAGATGTTTCCCACAATCTCAACAGCCTCTGCCAAGTGTATACAAGTGAAAAGGCCGATGGCATCATGGGACGTGATTGTTTCTTCCGGCTCCAACTTCAGTCTACATTCCTTGTTGACACATTCTTTAGCATTCTTCCAAATGGTGCATTATCTTGCCAGTTGAGGGTGTTAGAATGGTAGGCAGATACTTTTGAAACGCTGTGTGTGACAGAGTTGATTCTTTGGGAATCAGTGGTTGAAATGCCTGAACCTTGTTGCTTGATACTGCTGTACCCCGCGAGCGAGTTAAAGCAGGAGGCCGGAGCCTGTTGGGATGCCGAGGAATATTTCCACAGTCGTCACTAAGGCAAGACATCTAAGGAGCTTTTGATAAGGACCTGGGGCCCTGTGGTATTTTGTCAAGGGCGCAAAGAAGGAGATTGCGTTGGCCGGGAATCGAACCCGGGTCAACTGCTTGGAAGGCAGCTATGCTCACCACTATACCACCAACGCAAGGCTGTGCGCCAGGCATCCTGCTACCTCTATACAATTAAGGCCACACATGACATTGACTCACGGACCCCCTCCAGCGCAAGGTCCATTCGCTGCCGTACCAAGTGACCACTAGGAAGATCAGCTAGAAATATTTCCCCATTCGTGGAGAGAAAGGAAGCCAAGCCAGTAGATACGGTAAAGGTGTGATTGTGCAGTGCGCATGAAGGAACTGGAGATACAAGTTTTGCAAAGGCCTTTCACTCGGGCAAAAGGGACACGGAATGTGTCCCACGCCCAACGTGGGGCTCGAACCCACGACCCTGAGATTAAGAGTCTCATGCTCTACCGACTGAGCTAGCCGGGCTACAGCACTTTTGCTCTTCAAGGCCTCTCACAGCCACCTGAGTCCGCAGACTTTTTGATAGCTTTCGACATAATTCCTTTGGCTAAACTCAATGCGCTTCCAAGTACTACTCTGTTCACTTGCTGTCAGGGCGCTACATCACCATTTTTGCTGTGACTTTGGAGGATCACAACAAAATGCGCTGGCTGATTCCAAACCCTTTTCTCTCTGTGCAAAACATCAAGCCGTAGCCTCCCACATAACATCTGCCAAGTCTTTCATTTGCCCTTTCCGGCCGAGGCGGCATCAAGCAATACCTCAACCGAGAAGGTCAAATGCAAAGTGTACGGCGCTGGCTTAGCATGCAAGGTGTCACGTGCTCTTCCCAGTTCCCTTCGATAGCTCAGCTGGTAGAGCGGAGGACTGTAGAGACAAAGCAGCAATCCTTAGGTCGCTGGTTCAATTCCGGCTCGAAGGAAGAGCTTTTTACCCCGCGTCTCTACTTTTAGAAAGAAGGCAATCTCTTATCTCTACAAATGTGCAATTGGGAAGCTTTTTAGGCACCTTCAGTTCATCTTTCATGTCTCCTTTGGGCCAGCTCAAGCGCGCTTGTCGTGTGGTCTCTGTGGCGCAATCGGTTAGCGCGTTCGGCTGTTAACCGAAAGGTTGGTGGTTCAAGCCCACCCAGGGACTTTCTCTTTACCTTAGCAGGGCCCGCTGCCAAGTCTCACCCTAACCTAAGAAGACAAATAGCGCCCTTTGGCTTGTCTCACACGGCTGACGATTAACCATTCACTCGAGACATTCCTTGAAAACGGACTAGAATAATGTCGCAATCAATTGCTCTTCTTCTGGAATGTTCAAGATCTTTCATAGTTTAGTCAAGCCACTTCTTCGCTTCCGCTGAGTCTCAGGAACAAACCCCAGCATTTCTATTCACACCTGAACACCAGGGGATGTGTGAGAATTGTGGAAGCACCTTTTTTCACCTTACATGATCCCATTGTTGGTGTCAGGAAGCCTGCATAGCTAAAAGTGCCTAGATTGACATGGCCAAAGGCCTCAATTGTTGTCAAATGGCCTGGATAGAGGTGTTAAAAACGTGGAATACAGATAGTGTCAATGTTTAAGCGTGTGCCCCGGGGCTATGCTGGGCTTGAAGTACACAGGGATGCAATGTTTCTTAAAGATCCTTCTGAGTTTTTCCGACGCTCCAGTTACATACGGGATGACTAGATTTCTCCTAGTGTTCTGCTTCTCCCCAGTTTGTTTCCCTGACCTTGCGGAGGTTTTAACCAAGACCCAGTCTGGGTAGCCACAAGCTTTCAAAGCCCTCCTGAGATGTCACGGTAGCACTCTCCTAGTCATGCGCTAGGATTTGTATAGTTGGTCTCTGCTTACCAGAGAGGCTGTCGGGTAAATTCAGTGTGGTATTCTGCTTAACAGAGTGCTGCCATGGATTAGTCAGGTCTGCTCATGATTCTCTGATGTTGTTTGAGTTTGTCTGAGTTATTCCCGCCTTCAGGAAGCTGTGAGAGCTTTCCAGAACATGGGTAGGGGCTAGGCAAATGAACAGCGTGAATACGGATACCGCCCTGGCCAGTTGCAAGGGAGGGCAGTCCTGTGGCATGCTGGGAGTGGCATTTATGTTCTGCGAGCACATGGGCTCAGCGTCTTTCCTGGGAGAGGACTGAACAGCTGGGCTGGAGGCAGGCTGCCTCGCCTGGCGCCGGCTGCCATGAGGCCCCAGGTGGGTGGACCTGAGGGCCTCAAGCCAGTCAGGACGTCAATACTGCTTAACTAAGAGATCAGCTAGATGTCTTCAGTGTGAAAAGTTCTCATTTTGGAGTATCCTACTACAATTCCCCATCCCTATCCCCAGCTCGACAAGAAAACTCCAAAAACAAACATGCCCTAGTCCGGTCATTGAAGGCAAGGAGCGTTTGCGCGCGTGTGTATTTGGCTGAAGAAATACACTGTGCCTGGCTGCGGGGCGAAGTCAAGGGAAACCGGGGCAAACACGCCAGCGTCCCTCGCAAGGGTGGCGTTGCATCTGTGTTCTTTTGTCTTTAGACTCTTTTGGTTGCTACCATGTCAGCCGGATATTGCAGAGTCCTAAGAACCCCCAGCTCGTGTTCCAGTGGGTGGTGGTGTGAGTCAAAAGGCAGATAGCGGTCTGTGTGGGTAGGTTTCCTGGAGACCTCCATGCCCAAGTCAGCCCCTTCCTTGCCTTGTAAGACGCCGTCCAAAAGGGGGCATTTGCTATTCAGTGCCTCTTCCCGTGTACACTTGATGTATTTGTCCACTGACTTTATGGGTTCACTAAAAGCTTGTGGGGTGCTGATGCTCTAATCTTGACCCAAGTAGAATCCACATGCCTTTACAAACGGCTTGGTCTTTTCCCCATGGAACAATTCAAGGCTCAAGGGTCAGCAATGAATGCACTTGGTCAGGCTTTAGTTCTTTTTGGCTGTCAAGAGACTTACCTCCTTTCAGATGTTTCCCACAATCTCAACAGCCTCTGCCAAGTGTATGCAAGTGAAAAGGCCGATGGCATCATGGGACGTGATTGTTTCTTTCGGCTCCAACTTCAGTCTACATTCCTTGTTGACACATTCTTTAGCATTCTTCCAAATGGTGCATTATCTTGCCAGTTGAGGGTGTTAGAATGGTAGGCAGATACTTAGAAACGCTGTGTGTGACAGAGTTGATTCTTTGGGAATCAGTGGTTGAAATGCCTGAACCTTGTTGCTTGATACTGCTGTACCCCGCGAGCGAGTTAAAGCAGGAGGCCGGAGCCTGTTGGGATGCCGAGGAATATTTCCACAGTCGTCACTAAGGCAAGACATCTAAGGAGCTTTTGATAAGGACCTGGGGCCCTGTGGTATTTTGTCAAGGGCGCAAAGAAGGAGATTGCGTTGGCCGGGAATCGAACCCGGGTCAACTGCTTGGAAGGCAGCTATGCTCACCACTATACCACCAACGCAAGGCTGTGCGCCAGGCATCCTGCTACCTCTATACAATTAAGGCCACACATGACATTGACTCACGGACCCCCTCCAGCGCAAGGTCCATTCGCTGCCGTACCAAGTGACCACTAGGAAGATCAGCTAGAAATATTTCCCCATTCGTGGAGAGAAAGGAAGCCAAGCCAGTAGATACGGTAAAGGTGTGATTGTGCAGTGCGCATGAAGGAACTGGAGATACAAGTTTTGCAAAGGCCTTTCACTCGGGCAAAAGGGACACGGAATGCGTCCCACGCCCAACGTGGGGCTCGAACCCACGACCCTGAGATTAAGAGTCTCATGCTCTACCGACTGAGCTAGCCGGGCTACAGCACTTTTGCTCTTCAAGGCCTCTCACAGCCACCTGAGTCCGCAGACTTTTTGATAGCTTTCGACATAATTCCTTTGGCTAAACTCAATGCGCTTCCAAGTACTACTCTGTTCACTTGCTGTCAGGGCGCTACATCACCATTTTTGCTGTGACTTTGGAGGATCACAACAAAATGCGCTGGCTGATTCCAAACCCTTTTCTCTCTGTGCAAAACATCAAGCCGTAGCCTCCCACATAACATCTGCCAAGTCATTCATTTGCCCTTTCCGGCCGAGGCGGCATCAAGCAATACCTCAACCGAGAAGGTCAAATGCAAAGTGTACGGCGCTGGCTTAGCATGCAAGGTGTCACGTGCTCTTCCCAGTTCCCTTCGATAGCTCAGCTGGTAGAGCGGAGGACTGTAGAGACAAAGCAGCAATCCTTAGGTCGCTGGTTCAATTCCGGCTCGAAGGCAGAGCTTTTTACCCCGCGTCTCTGCCTTTTAGAAAGAAGGCAATCTCTTATCACTACAAATGTGCAATTGGGAAGCTTTTTAGGCACCTTCAGTTCATCTTTCATGTCTCCTTTGGGCCAGCTCAAGCACGCTTGTCGTGTGGTCTCTGTGGCGCAATCGGTTAGCGCGTTCGGCTGTTAACCGAAAGGTTGGTGGTTCAAGCCCACCCAGGGACGCTCGTGCTTTCTCTTTACCTTAGCAGGGCCCGCTGCCAAGTCTCACCCTAACCTAAGAAGACAAATAGCGTCCTTTGGCTTGTCTCACACGGCTGACGATTAACCATTCACTCGAGACATTCCTTGAAAACGGACTAGAATAATGTCGCAATCAATTGCTCTTCTTCTGGAATGTTCAAGATCTTTCATAGGTTAGTCAAGCCACTTCTTCGCTTCCGCTGAGTCTCAGGAACAAACCCCAGCATTTCTATTCACACCTGAACACCAGGGGATGTGTGAGAATTGTGGAAGCACCTTTTTTCACCTTACATGATCCCATTGTTGGTGTCAGGAAGCCTGCATAGCTAAAAGTGCCTAGATTGACATGGCCAAAGGCCTCAATTGTTGTCAAATGGCCTGGATAGAGGTGTTAAAAACGTGGAATACAGATAGTGTCAATGTTTAAGCGTGTGCCCCGGGGCTATGCTGGGCTTGAAGTACACAGGGATGCAATGTTTCTTAAAGATCCTTCTGAGTTTTTCCGACGCTCCAGTTACATACGGGATGACTAGATTTCTCCTAGTGTTCTGCTTCTCCCCAGTTTGTTTCCCTGACCTTGCGGAGGTTTTAACCAAGACCCAGTCTGGGTAGCCACAAGCTTTCAAAGCCCTCCTGAGATGTCACGGTAGCACTCTCCTAGTCATGCGCTAGGATTTGTATAGTTGGTCTCTGCTTACCAGAGAGGCTGTCGGGTAAATTCAGTGTGGTATTCTGCTTAACAGAGTGCTGCCATGGATTAGTCAGGTCTGCTCATGATTCTCTGATGTTGTTTGAGTTTGTCTGAGTTATTCCCGCCTTCAGGAAGCTGTGAGAGCTTTCCAGAACATGGGTAGGGGCTAGGCAAATGAACAGCGTGAATACGGATACCGCCCTGGCCAGTTGCAAGGGAGGGCAGTCCTGTGGCATGCTGGGAGTGGCATTTATGTTCTGCGAGCACATGGGCTCAGCGTCTTTCCTGGGAGAGGACTGAACAGCTGGGCTGGAGGCAGGCTGCCTCGCCTGGCGCCGGCTGCCATGAGGCCCCAGGTGGGTGGACCTGAGGGCCTCAAGCCAGTCAGGACGTCAATACTGCTTAACTAAGAGATCAGCTAGATGTCTTCAGTGTGAAAAGTTCTCATTTTGGAGTATCCTACTACAATTCCCCATCCCTATCCCCAGCTCGACAAGAAAACTCCAAAAACAAACATCCCCTAGTCCGGTCATTGAAGGCAAGGAGCGTTTGCGCGCGTGTGTATTTGGCTGAAGAAATACACTGTGCCTGGCTGCGGGGCGAAGTCAAGGGAAACCGGGGCAAACACGCCAGCGTCCCTCGCAAGGGTGGCGTTGCATCTGTGTTCTTTTGTCTTTAGACTCTTTTGGTTGCTACCATGTCAGCCGGATATTGCAGAGTCCTAAGAACCAGCTCGTGTTCCAGTGGGTGGTGGTGTGAGTCAAAAGGCAGATAGCGGTCTGTGTGGGTAGGTTTCCTGGAGACCTCCATGCCCAAGTCAGCCCCTTCCTTGCCATGTAAGACGCCGTCCAAAAGGGGGCATTTGCTATTCAGTGCCTCTTCCCGTGTACACTTGATATATTTGTCCACTGACTTTATGGGTTCACTAAAAGCTTGTGGGGTGCTGATGCTCTAATCTTGACCCAAGTAGAATCCACATGCCTTTACAAACGGCTTGGTCTTTTCCCCATGGAACAATTCAAGGCTCAAGGGTCAGCAATGAATGCACTTGGTCAGGCTTTAGTTCTTTTTGGCTGTCAAGAGACTTACCTCCTTTCAGATGTTTCCCACAATCTCAACAGCCTCTGCCAAGTGTATACAAGTGAAAAGGCCGATGGCATCATGGGACGTGATTGTTTCTTCCGGCTCCAACTTCAGTCTACATTCCTTGTTGACACATTCTTTAGCATTCTTCCAAATGGTGCATTATCTTGCCAGTTGAGGGTGTTAGAATGGTAGGCAGATACTTTTGAAACGCTGTGTGTGACAGAGTTGATTCTTTGGGAATCAGTGGTTGAAATGCCTGAACCTTGTTGCTTGATACTGCTGTACCCCGCGAGCGAGTTAAAGCAGGAGGCCGGAGCCTGTTGGGATGCCGAGGAATATTTCCACAGTCGTCACTAAGGCAAGACATCTAAGGAGCTTTTGATAAGGACCTGGGGCCCTGTGGTATTTTGTCAAGGGCGCAAAGAAGGAGATTGCGTTGGCCGGGAATCGAACCCGGGTCAACTGCTTGGAAGGCAGCTATGCTCACCACTATACCACCAACGCAAGGCTGTGCGCCAGGCATCCTGCTACCTCTATACAATTAAGGCCACACATGACATTGACTCACGGACCCCCTCCAGCGCAAGGTCCATTCGCTGCCGTACCAAGTGACCACTAGGAAGATCAGCTAGAAATATTTCCCCATTCGTGGAGAGAAAGGAAGCCAAGCCAGTAGATACGGTAAAGGTGTGATTGTGCAGTGCGCATGAAGGAACTGGAGATACAAGTTTTGCAAAGGCCTTTCACTCGGGCAAAAGGGACACGGAATGTGTCCCACGCCCAACGTGGGGCTCGAACCCACGACCCTGAGATTAAGAGTCTCATGCTCTACCGACTGAGCTAGCCGGGCTACAGCACTTTTGCTCTTCAAGGCCTCTCACAGCCACCTGAGTCCGCAGACTTTTTGATAGCTTTCGACATAATTCCTTTGGCTAAACTCAATGCGCTTCCAAGTACTACTCTGTTCACTTGCTGTCAGGGCGCTACATCACCATTTTTGCTGTGACTTTGGAGGATCACAACAAAATGCGCTGGCTGATTCCAAACCCTTTTCTCTCTGTGCAAAACATCAAGCCGTAGCCTCCCACATAACATCTGCCAAGTCATTCATTTGCCCTTTCCGGCCGAGGCGGCATCAAGCAATACCTCAACCGAGAAGGTCAAATGCAAAGTGTACGGCGCTGGCTTAGCATGCAAGGTGTCACGTGCTCTTCCCAGTTCCCTTCGATAGCTCAGCTGGTAGAGCGGAGGACTGTAGAGACAAAGCAGCAATCCTTAGGTCGCTGGTTCAATTCCGGCTCGAAGGAAGAGCTTTTTACCCCGCGTCTCTACTTTTAGAAAGAAGGCAATCTCTTATCTCTACAAATGTGCAATTGGGAAGCTTTTTAGGCACCTTCAGTTCATCTTTCATGTCTCCTTTGGGCCAGCTCAAGCGCACTTGTCGTGTGGTCTCTGTGGCGCAATCGGTTAGCGCGTTCGGCTGTTAACCGAAAGGTTGGTGGTTCAAGCCCACCCAGGGACTTTCTCTTTACCTTAGCAGGGCCCGCTGCCAAGTCTCACCCTAACCTAAGAAGACAAATAGCGTCCTTTGGCTTGTCTCACACGGCTGACGATTAACCATTCACTCGAGACATTCCTTGAAAACGGACTAGAATAATGTCGCAATCAATTGCTCTTCTTCTGGAATGTTCAAGATCTTTCATAGTTTAGTCAAGCCACTTCTTCGCTTCCGCTGAGTCTCAGGAACAAACCCCAGCATTTCTATTCACACCTGAACACCAGGGGATGTGTGAGAATTGTGGAAGCACCTTTTTTCACCTTACATGATCCCATTGTTGGTGTCAGGAAGCCTGCATAGCTAAAAGTGCCTAGATTGACATGGCCAAAGGCCTCAATTGTTGTCAAATGGCCTGGATAGAGGTGTTAAAAACGTGGAATACAGATAGTGTCAATGTTTAAGCGTGTGCCCCGGGGCTATGCTGGGCTTGAAGTACACAGGGATGCAATGTTTCTTAAAGATCCTTCTGAGTTTTTCCGACGCTCCAGTTACATACGGGATGACTAGATTTCTCCTAGTGTTCTGCTTCTCCCCAGTTTGTTTCCCTGACCTTGCGGAGGTTTTAACCAAGACCCAGTCTGGGTAGCCACAAGCTTTCAAAGCCCTCCTGAGATGTCACGGTAGCACTCTCCTAGTCATGCGCTAGGATTTGTATAGTTGGTCTCTGCTTACCAGAGAGGCTGTCGGGTAAATTCAGTGTGGTATTCTGCTTAACAGAGTGCTGCCATGGATTAGTCAGGTCTGCTCATGATTCTCTGATGTTGTTTGAGTTTGTCTGAGTTATTCCCGCCTTCAGGAAGCTGTGAGAGCTTTCCAGAACATGGGTAGGGGCTAGGCAAATGAACAGCGTGAATACGGATACCGCCCTGGCCAGTTGCAAGGGAGGGCAGTCCTGTGGCATGCTGGGAGTGGCATTTATGTTCTGCGAGCACATGGGCTCAGCGTCTTTCCTGGGAGAGGACTGAACAGCTGGGCTGGAGGCAGGCTGCCTCGCCTGGCGCCGGCTGCCATGAGGCCCCAGGTGGGTGGACCTGAGGGCCTCAAGCCAGTCAGGACGTCAATACTGCTTAACTAAGAGATCAGCTAGATGTCTTCAGTGTGAAAAGTTCTCATTTTGGAGTATCCTACTACAATTCCCCATCCCTATCCCCAGCTCGACAAGAAAACTCCAAAAACAAACATCCCCTAGTCCGGTCATTGAAGGCAAGGAGCGTTTGCGCGCGTGTGTATTTGGCTGAAGAAATACACTGTGCCTGGCTGCGGGGCGAAGTCAAGGGAAACCGGGGCAAACACGCCAGCGTCCCTCGCAAGGGTGGCGTTGCATCTGTGTTCTTTTGTCTTTAGACTCTTTTGGTTGCTACCATGTCAGCCGGATATTGCAGAGTCCTAAGAACCAGCTCGTGTTCCAGTGGGTGGTGGTGTGAGTCAAAAGGCAGATAGCGGTCTGTGTGGGTAGGTTTCCTGGAGACCTCCATGCCCAAGTCAGCCCCTTCCTTGCCTTGTAAGACGCCATCCAAAAGGGGGCATTTGCTATTCAGTGCCTCTTCCCGTGTACACTTGATATATTTGTCCACTGACTTTATGGGTTCACTAAAAGCTTGTGGGGTGCTGATGCTCTAATCTTGACCCAAGTAGAATCCACATGCCTTTACAAACGGCTTGGTCTTTTCCCCATGGAACAATTCAAGGCTCAAGGGTCAGCAATGAATGCACTTGGTCAGGCTTTAGTTCTTTTTGGCTGTCAAGAGACTTACCTCCTTTCAGATTTTTACCACAATCTCAACAGCCTCTGCCAAGTGTATACAAGTGAAAAGGCCGATGGCATCATGGGACGTGATTGTTTCTTCCGGCTCCAACTTCAGTCTACATTCCTTGTTGACACATTCTTTAGCATTCTTCCAAATGGTGCATTATCTTGCCAGTTGAGGGTGTTAGAATGGTAGGCAGATACTTTTGAAACACTGTGTGTGACAGAGTTGATTCTTTGGGAATCAGTGGTTGAAATGCCTGAACCTTGTTGCTTGATACTGCTGTACCCCGCGAGCGAGTTAAAGCAGGAGGCCGGAGCCTGTTGGGATGCCGAGGAATATTTCCACAGTCGTCACTAAGGCAAGACATCTAAGGAGCTTTTGATAAGGACCTGGGGCCCTGTGGTATTTTGTCAAGGGCGCAAAGAAGGAGATTGCGTTGGCCGGGAATCGAACCCGGGTCAACTGCTTGGAAGGCAGCTATGCTCACCACTATACCACCAACGCAAGGCTGTGCGCCAGGCATCCTGCTACCTCTATACAATTAAGGCCACACATGACATTGACTCACGGACCCCCTCCAGCGCAAGGTCCATTCGCTGCCGTACCAAGTGACCACTAGGAAGATCAGCTAGAAATATTTCCCCATTCGTGGAGAGAAAGGAAGCCAAGCCAGTAGATACGGTAAAGGTGTGATTGTGCAGTGCGCATGAAGGAACTGGAGATACAAGTTTTGCAAAGGCCTTTCACTCGGGCAAAAGGGACACGGAATGTGTCCCACGCCCAACGTGGGGCTCGAACCCACGACCCTGAGATTAAGAGTCTCATGCTCTACCGACTGAGCTAGCCGGGCTACAGCACTTTTGCTCTTCAAGGCCTCTCACAGCCACCTGAGTCCGCAGACTTTTTGATAGCTTTCGACATAATTCCTTTGGCTAAACTCAATGCGCTTCCAAGTACTACTCTGTTCACTTGCTGTCAGGGCGCTACATCACCATTTTTGCTGTGACTTTGGAGGATCACAACAAAATGCGCTGGCTGATTCCAAACCCTTTTCTCTCTGTGCAAAACATCAAGCCGTAGCCTCCCACATAACATCTGCCAAGTCATTCATTTGCCCTTTCCGGCCGAGGCGGCATCAAGCAATACCTCAACCGAGAAGGTCAAATGCAAAGTGTACGGCGCTGGCTTAGCATGCAAGGTGTCACGTGCTCTTCCCAGTTCCCTTCGATAGCTCAGCTGGTAGAGCGGAGGACTGTAGAGACAAAGCAGCAATCCTTAGGTCGCTGGTTCAATTCCGGCTCGAAGGAAGAGCTTTTTACCCCGCGTCTCTACTTTTAGAAAGAAGGCAATCTCTTATCTCTACAAATGTGCAATTGGGAAGCTTTTTAGGCACCTTCAGTTCATCTTTCATGTCTCCTTTGGGCCAGCTCAAGCGCGCTTGTCGTGTGGTCTTTGTGGCGCAATCGGTTAGCGCGTTCGGCTGTTAACCGAAAGGTTGGTGGTTCAAGCCCACCCAGGGACTTTCTCTTTACCTTAGCAGGGCCCGCTGCCAAGTCTCACCCTAACCTAAGAAGACAAATAGCGTCCTTTGGCTTGTCTCACACGGCTGACGATTAACCATTCACTCGAGACATTCCTTGAAAACGGACTAGAATAATGTCGCAATCAATTGCTCTTCTTCTGGAATGTTCAAGATCTTTCATAGGTTAGTCAAGCCACTTCTTCGCTTCCGCTGAGTCTCAGGAACAAACCCCAGCATTTCTATTCACACCTGAACACCAGGGGATGTGTGAGAATTGTGGAAGCACCTTTTTTCACCTTACATGATCCCATTGTTGGTGTCAGGAAGCCTGCATAGCTAAAAGTGCCTAGATTGACATGGCCAAAGGCCTCAATTGTTGTCAAATGGCCTGGATAGAGGTGTTAAAAACGTGGAATACAGATAGTGTCAATGTTTAAGCGTGTGCCCCGGGGCTATGCTGGGCTTGAAGTACACAGGGATGCAATGTTTCTTAAAGATCCTTCTGAGTTTTTCCGACGCTCCAGTTACATACGGGATGACTAGATTTCTCCTAGTGTTCTGCTTCTCCCCAGTTTGTTTCCCTGACCTTGCGGAGGTTTTAACCAAGACCCAGTCTGGGTAGCCACAAGCTTTCAAAGCCCTCCTGAGATGTCACGGTAGCACTCTCCTAGTCATGCGCTAGGATTTGTATAGTTGGTCTCTGCTTACCAGAGAGGCTGTCGGGTAAATTCAGTGTGGTATTCTGCTTAACAGAGTGCTGCCATGGATTAGTCAGGTCTGCTCATGATTCTCTGATGTTGTTTGAGTTTGTCTGAGTTATTCCCGCCTTCAGGAAGCTGTGAGAGCTTTCCAGAACATGGGTAGGGGCTAGGCAAATGAACAGCGTGAATACGGATACCGCCCTGGCCAGTTGCAAGGGAGGGCAGTCCTGTGGCATGCTGGGAGTGGCATTTATGTTCTGCGAGCACATGGGCTCAGCGTCTTTCCTGGGAGAGGACTGAACAGCTGGGCTGGAGGCAGGCTGCCTCGCCTGGCGCCGGCTGCCATGAGGCCCCAGGTGGGTGGACCTGAGGGCCTCAAGCCAGTCAGGACGTCAATACTGCTTAACTAAGAGATCAGCTAGATGTCTTCAGTGTGAAAAGTTCTCATTTTGGAGTATCCTACTACAATTCCCCATCCCTATCCCCAGCTCGACAAGAAAACTCCAAAAACAAACATCCCCTAGTCCGGTCATTGAAGGCAAGGAGCGTTTGCGCGCGTGTGTATTTGGCTGAAGAAATACACTGTGCCTGGCTGCGGGGCGAAGTCAAGGGAAACCGGGGCAAACACGCCAGCGTCCCTCGCAAGGGTGGCGTTGCATCTGTGTTCTTTTGTCTTTAGACTCTTTTGGTTGCTACCATGTCAGCCGGATATTGCAGAGTCCTAAGAACCCCCAGCTCGTGTTCCAGTGGGTGGTGGTGTGAGTCAAAAGGCAGATAGCGGTCTGTGTGGGTAGGTTTCCTGGAGACCTCCATGCCCAAGTCAGCCCTTTCCTTGCCTTGTAAGACGCCGTCCAAAAGGGGGCATTTGCTATTCAGTGCCTCTTCCCGTGTACACTTGATGTATTTGTCCACTGACTTTATGGGTTCACTAAAAGCTTGTGGGGTGCTGATGCTCTAATCTTGACCCAAGTAGAATCCACATGCCTTTACAAACGGCTTGGTCTTTTCCCCATGGAACAATTCAAGGCTCAAGGGTCAGCAATGAATGCACTTGGTCAGGCTTTAGTTCTTTTTGGCTGTCAAGAGACTTACCTCCTTTCAGATGTTTCCCACAATCTCAACAGCCTCTGCCAAGTGTATGCAAGTGAAAAGGCCGATGGCATCATGGGACGTGATTGTTTCTTCCGGCTCCAACTTCAGTCTACATTCCTTGTTGACACATTCTTTAGCATTCTTCCAAATGGTGCATTATCTTGCCAGTTGAGGGTGTTAGAATGGTAGGCAGATACTTAGAAACGCTGTGTGTGACAGAGTTGATTCTTTGGGAATCAGTGGTTGAAATGCCTGAACCTTGTTGCTTGATACTGCTGTACCCCGCGAGCGAGTTAAAGCAGGAGGCCGGAGCCTGTTGGGATGCCGAGGAATATTTCCACAGTCGTCACTAAGGCAAGACATCTAAGGAGCTTTTGATAAGGACCTGGGGCCCTGTGGTATTTTGTCAAGGGCGCAAAGAAGGAGATTGCGTTGGCCGGGAATCAAACCCGGGTCAACTGCTTGGAAGGCAGCTATGCTCACCACTATACCACCAACGCAAGGCTGTGCGCCAGGCATCCTGCTACCTCTATACAATTAAGGCCACACATGACATTGACTCACGGACCCCCTCCAGCGCAAGGTCCATTCGCTGCCGTACCAAGTGACCACTAGGAAGATCAGCTAGAAATATTTCCCCATTCGTGGAGAGAAAGGAAGCCAAGCCAGTAGATACGGTAAAGGTGTGATTGTGCAGTGCGCATGAAGGAACTGGAGATACAAGTTTTGCAAAGGCCTTTCACTCGGGCAAAAGGGACACGGAATGCGTCCCACGCCCAACGTGGGGCTCGAACCCACGACCCTGAGATTAAGAGTCTCATGCTCTACCGACTGAGCTAGCCGGGCTACAGCACTTTTGCTCTTCAAGGCCTCTCACAGCCACCTGAGTGCGCAGACTTTTTGATAGCTTTCGACATAATTCCTTTGGCTAAACTCAATGCGCTTCCAAGTACTACTCTGTTCACTTGCTGTCAGGGCGCTACATCACCATTTTTGCTGTGACTTTGGAGGATCACAACAAAATGCGCTGGCTGATTCCAAACCCTTTTCTCTCTGTGCAAAACATCAAGCCGTAGCCTCCCACATAACATCTGCCAAGTCATTCATTTGCCCTTTCCGGCCGAGGCGGCATCAAGCAATACCTCAACCGAGAAGGTCAAATGCAAAGTGTACGGCGCTGGCTTAGCATGCAAGGTGTCACGTGCTCTTCCCAGTTCCCTTCGATAGCTCAGCTGGTAGAGCGGAGGACTGTAGAGACAAAGCAGCAATCCTTAGGTCGCTGGTTCAATTCCGGCTCGAAGGCAGAGCTTTTTACCCCGCGTCTCTGCCTTTTAGAAAGAAGGCAATCTCTTATCACTACAAATGTGCAATTGGGAAGCTTTTTAGGCACCTTCAGTTCATCTTTCATGTCTCCTTTGGGCCAGCTCAAGCACGCTTGTCGTGTGGTCTCTGTGGCGCAATCGGTTAGCGCGTTCGGCTGTTAACCGAAAGGTTGGTGGTTCAAGCCCACCCAGGGACGCTCGTGCTTTCTCTTTACCTTAGTAGGGCCCGCTGCCAAGTCTCACCCTAACCTAAGAAGACAAATAGCGTCCTTTGGCTTGTCTCACACGGCTGACGATTAACCATTCACTCGAGACATTCCTTGAAAACGGACTAGAATAATGTCGCAATCAATTGCTCTTCTTCTGGAATGTTCAAGATCTTTCATAGTTTAGTCAAGCCACTTCTTCGCTTCCGCTGAGTCTCAGGAACAAACCCCAGCATTTCTATTCACACCTGAACACCAGGGGATGTGTGAGAATTGTGGAAGCACCTTTTTTCACCTTACATGATCCCATTGTTGGTGTCAGGAAGCCTGCATAGCTAAAAGTGCCTAGATTGACATGGCCAAAGGCCTCAATTGTTGTCAAATGGCCTGGATAGAGGTGTTAAAAAGGTGGAATACAGATAGTGTCAATGTTTAAGCGTGTGCCCCGGGGCTATGCTGGGCTTGAAGTACACAGGGATGCAATGTTTCTTAAAGATCCTTCTGAGTTTTTCCGACGCTCCAGTTACATACGGGATGACTAGATTTCTCCTAGTGTTCTGCTTCTCCCCAGTTTGTTTCCCTGACCTTGCGGAGGTTTTAACCAAGACCCAGTCTGGGTAGCCACAAGCTTTCAAAGCCCTCCTGAGATGTCACGGTAGCACTCTCCTAGTCATGCGCTAGGATTTGTATAGTTGGTCTCTGCTTACCAGAGAGGCTGTCGGGTAAATTCAGTGTGGTATTCTGCTTAACAGAGTGCTGCCATGGATTAGTCAGGTCTGCTCATGATTCTCTGATGTTGTTTGAGTTTGTCTGAGTTATTCCCGCCTTCAGGAAGCTGTGAGAGCTTTCCAGAACATGGGTAGGGGCTAGGCAAATGAACAGCGTGAATACGGATACCGCCCTGGCCAGTTGCAAGGGAGGGCAGTCCTGTGGCATGCTGGGAGTGGCATTTATGTTCTGCGAGCACATGGGCTCAGCGTCTTTCCTGGGAGAGGACTGAACAGCTGGGCTGGAGGCAGGCTGCCTCGCCTGGCGCCGGCTGCCATGAGGCCCCAGGTGGGTGGACCTGAGGGCCTCAAGCCAGTCAGGACGTCAATACTGCTTAACTAAGAGATCAGCTAGATGTCTTCAGTGTGAAAAGTTCTCATTTTGGAGTATCCTACTACAATTCCCCATCCCTATCCCCAGCTCGACAAGAAAACTCCAAAAACAAACATCCCCTAGTCCGGTCATTGAAGGCAAGGAGCGTTTGCGCGCGTGTGTATTTGGCTGAAGAAATACACTGTGCCTGGCTGCGGGGCGAAGTCAAGGGAAACCGGGGCAAACACGCCAGCGTCCCTCGCAAGGGTGGCGTTGCATCTGTGTTCTTTTGTCTTTAGACTCTTTTGGTTGCTACCATGTCAGCCGGATATTGCAGAGTCCTAAGAACCAGCTCGTGTTCCAGTGGGTGGTGGTGTGAGTCAAAAGGCAGATAGCGGTCTGTGTGGGTAGGTTTCCTGGAGACCTCCATGCCCAAGTCAGCCCCTTCCTTGCCTTGTAAGACGCCGTCCAAAAGGGGGCATTTGCTATTCAGTGCCTCTTCCCGTGTACACTTGATATATTTGTCCACTGACTTTATGGGTTCACTAAAAGCTTGTGGGGTGCTGATGCTCTAATCTTGACCCAAGTAGAATCCACATGCCTTTACAAACGGCTTGGTCTTTTCCCCATGGAACAATTCAAGGCTCAAGGGTCAGCAATGAATGCACTTGGTCAGGCTTTAGTTCTTTTTGGCTGTCAAGAGACTTACCTCCTTTCAGATGTTTCCCACAATCTCAACAGCCTCTGCCAAGTGTATACAAGTGAAAAGGCCGATGGCATCATGGGACGTGATTGTTTCTTCCGGCTCCAACTTCAGTCTACATTCCTTGTTGACACATTCTTTAGCATTCTTCCAAATGGTGTATTATCTTGCCAGTTGAGGGTGTTAGAATGGTAGGCAGATACTTTTGAAACGCTGTGTGTGACAGAGTTGATTCTTTGGGAATCAGTGGTTGAAATGCCTGAACCTTGTTGCTTGATACTGCTGTACCCCGCGAGCGAGTTAAAGCAGGAGGCCGGAGCCTGTTGGGATGCCGAGGAATATTTCCACAGTCGTCACTAAGGCAAGACATCTAAGGAGCTTTTGATAAGGACCTGGGGCCCTGTGGTATTTTGTCAAGGGCGCAAAGAAGGAGATTGCGTTGGCCGGGAATCGAACCCGGGTCAACTGCTTGGAAGGCAGCTATGCTCACCACTATACCACCAACGCAAGGCTGTGCGCCAGGCATCCTGCTACCTCTATACAATTAAGGCCACACATGACATTGACTCACGGACCCCCTCCAGCGCAAGGTCCATTCGCTGCCGTACCAAGTGACCACTAGGAAGATCAGCTAGAAATATTTCCCCATTCGTGGAGAGAAAGGAAGCCAAGCCAGTAGATACGGTAAAGGTGTGATTGTGCAGTGCGCATGAAGGAACTGGAGATACAAGTTTTGCAAAGGCCTTTCACTCGGGCAAAAGGGACACGGAATGTGTCCCACGCCCAACGTGGGGCTCGAACCCACGACCCTGAGATTAAGAGTCTCATGCTCTACCGACTGAGCTAGCCGGGCTACAGCACTTTTGCTCTTCAAGGCCTCTCACAGCCACCTGAGTCCGCAGACTTTTTGATAGCTTTCGACATAATTCCTTTGGCTAAACTCAATGCGCTTCCAAGTACTACTCTGTTCACTTGCTGTCAGGGCGCTACATCACCATTTTTGCTGTGACTTTGGAGGATCACAACAAAATGCGCTGGCTGATTCCAAACCCTTTTCTCTCTGTGCAAAACATCAAGCCGTAGCCTCCCACATAACATCTGCCAAGTCATTCATTTGCCCTTTCCGGCCGAGGCGGCATCAAGCAATACCTCAACCGAGAAGGTCAAATGCAAAGTGTACGGCGCTGGCTTAGCATGCAAGGTGTCACGTGCTCTTCCCAGTTCCCTTCGATAGCTCAGCTGGTAGAGCGGAGGACTGTAGAGACAAAGCAGCAATCCTTAGGTCGCTGGTTCAATTCCGGCTCGAAGGAAGAGCTTTTTACCCCGCGTCTCTACTTTTAGAAAGAAGGCAATCTCTTATCTCTACAAATGTGCAATTGGGAAGCTTTTTAGGCACCTTCAGTTCATCTTTCATGTCTCCTTTGGGCCAGCTCAAGCGCACTTGTCGTGTGGTCTCTGTGGCGCAATCGGTTAGCGCGTTCGGCTGTTAACCGAAAGGTTGGTGGTTCAAGCCCACCCAGGGACTTTCTCTTTACCTTAGCAGGGCCCGCTGCCAAGTCTCACCCTAACCTAAGAAGACAAATAGCGTCCTTTGGCTTGTCTCACACGGCTGACGATTAACCATTCACTCGAGACATTCCTTGAAAACGGACTAGAATAATGTCGCAATCAATTGCTCTTCTTCTGGAATGTTCAAGATCTTTCATAGTTTAGTCAAGCCACTTCTTCGCTTCCGCTGAGTCTCAGGAACAAACCCCAGCATTTCTATTCACACCTGAACACCAGGGGATGTGTGAGAATTGTGGAAGCACCTTTTTTCACCTTACATGATCCCATTGTTGGTGTCAGGAAGCCTGCATAGCTAAAAGTGCCTAGATTGACATGGCCAAAGGCCTCAATTGTTGTCAAATGGCCTGGATAGAGGTGTTAAAAACGTGGAATACAGATAGTGTCAATGTTTAAGCGTGTGCCCCGGGGCTATGCTGGGCTTGAAGTACACAGGGATGCAATGTTTCTTAAAGATCCTTCTGAGTTTTTCCAACGCTCCAGTTACATACGGGATGACTAGATTTCTCCTAGTGTTCTGCTTCTCCCCAGTTTGTTTCCCTGACCTTGCGGAGGTTTTAACCAAGACCCAGTCTGGGTAGCCACAAGCTTTCAAAGCCCTCCTGAGATGTCACGGTAGCACTCTCCTAGTCATGCGCTAGGATTTGTATAGTTGGTCTCTGCTTACCAGAGAGGCTGTCGGGTAAATTCAGTGTGGTATTCTGCTTAACAGAGTGCTGCCATGGATTAGTCAGGTCTGCTCATGATTCTCTGATGTTGTTTGAGTTTGTCTGAGTTATTCCCGCCTTCAGGAAGCTGTGAGAGCTTTCCAGAACATGGGTAGGGGCTAGGCAAATGAACAGCGTGAATACGGATACCGCCCTGGCCAGTTGCAAGGGAGGGCAGTCCTGTGGCATGCTGGGAGTGGCATTTATGTTCTGCGAGCACATGGGCTCAGCGTCTTTCCTGGGAGAGGACTGAACAGCTGGGCTGGAGGCAGGCTGCCTCGCCTGGCGCCGGCTGCCATGAGGCCCCAGGTGGGTGGACCTGAGGGCCTCAAGCCAGTCAGGACGTCAATACTGCTTAACTAAGAGATCAGCTAGATGTCTTCAGTGTGAAAAGTTCTCATTTTGGAGTATCCTACTACAATTCCCCATCCCTATCCCCAGCTCGACAAGAAAACTCCAAAAACAAACATCCCCTAGTCCGGTCATTGAAGGCAAGGAGCGTTTGCGCGCGTGTGTATTTGGCTGAAGAAATACACTGTGCCTGGCTGCAGGGCGAAGTCAAGGGAAACCGGGGCAAACACGCCAGCGTCCCTCGCAAGGGTGGCGTTGCATCTGTGTTCTTTTGTCTTTAGACTCTTTTGGTTGCTACCATGTCAGCCGGATATTGCAGAGTCCTAAGAACCAGCTCGTGTTCCAGTGGGTGGTGGTGTGAGTCAAAAGGCAGATAGCGGTCTGTGTGGGTAGGTTTCCTGGAGACCTCCATGCCCAAGTCAGCCCCTTCCTTGCCTTGTAAGACGCCGTCCAAAAGGGGGCATTTGCTATTCAGTGCCTCTTCCCGTGTACACTTGATATATTTGTCCACTGACTTTATGGGTTCACTAAAAGCTTGTGGGGTGCTGATGCTCTAATCTTGACCCAAGTAGAATCCACATGCCTTTACAAACGGCTTGGTCTTTTCCCCATGGAACAATTCAAGGCTCAAGGGTCAGCAATGAATGCACTTGGTCAGGCTTTAGTTCTTTTTGGCTGTCAAGAGACTTACCTCCTTTCAGATGTTTCCCACAATCTCAACAGCCTCTGCCAAGTGTATACAAGTGAAAAGGCCGATGGCATCATGGGACGTGATTGTTTCTTCCGGCTCCAACTTCAGTCTACATTCCTTGTTGACACATTCTTTAGCATTCTTCCAAATGGTGCATTATCTTGCCAGTTGAGGGTGTTAGAATGGTAGGCAGATACTTAGAAACGCTGTGTGTGACAGAGTTGATTCTTTGGGAATCAGTGGTTGAAATGCCTGAACCTTGTTGCTTGATACTGCTGTACCCCGCGAGCGAGTTAAAGCAGGAGGCCGGAGCCTGTTGGGATGCCGAGGAATATTTCCACAGTCGTCACTAAGGCAAGACATCTAAGGAGCTTTTGATAAGGACCTGGGGCCCTGTGGTATTTTGTCAAGGGCGCAAAGAAGGAGATTGCGTTGGCCGGGAATCGAACCCGGGTCAACTGCTTGGAAGGCAGCTATGCTCACCACTATACCACCAACGCAAGGCTGTGCGCCAGGCATCCTGCTACCTCTATACAATTAAGGCCACACATGACATTGACTCACGGACCCCCTCCAGCGCAAGGTCCATTCGCTGCCGTACCAAGTGACCACTAGGAAGATCAGCTAGAAATATTTCCCCATTCGTGGAGAGAAAGGAAGCCAAGCCAGTAGATACGGTAAAGGTGTGATTGTGCAGTGCGCATGAAGGAACTGGAGATACAAGTTTTGCAAAGGCCTTTCACTCGGGCAAAAGGGACACGGAATGCGTCCCACGCCCAACGTGGGGCTCGAACCCACGACCCTGAGATTAAGAGTCTCATGCTCTACCGACTGAGCTAGCCGGGCTACAGCACTTTTGCTCTTCAAGGCCTCTCACAGCCACCTGAGTGCGCAGACTTTTTGATAGCTTTCGACATAATTCCTTTGGCTAAACTCAATGCGCTTCCAAGTACTACTCTGTTCACTTGCTGTCAGGGCGCTACATCACCATTTTTGCTGTGACTTTGGAGGATCACAACAAAATGCGCTGGCTGATTCCAAACCCTTTTCTCTCTGTGCAAAACATCAAGCCGTAGCCTCCCACATAACATCTGCCAAGTCATTCATTTGCCCTTTCCGGCCGAGGCGGCATCAAGCAATACCTCAACCGAGAAGGTCAAATGCAAAGTGTACGGCGCTGGCTTAGCATGCAAGGTGTCACGTGCTCTTCCCAGTTCCCTTCGATAGCTCAGCTGGTAGAGCGGAGGACTGTAGAGACAAAGCAGCAATCCTTAGGTCGCTGGTTCAATTCCGGCTCGAAGGCAGAGCTTTTTACCCCGCGTCTCTGCCTTTTAGAAAGAAGGCAATCTCTTATCACTACAAATGTGCAATTGGGAAGCTTTTTAGGCACCTTCAGTTCATCTTTCATGTCTCCTTTGGGCCAGCTCAAGCACGCTTGTCGTGTGGTCTCTGTGGCGCAATCGGTTAGCGCGTTCGGCTGTTAACCGAAAGGTTGGTGGTTCAAGCCCACCCAGGGACGCTCGTGCTTTCTCTTTACCTTAGTAGGGCCCGCTGCCAAGTCTCACCCTAACCTAAGAAGACAAATAGCGTCCTTTGGCTTGTCTCACACGGCTGACGATTAACCATTCACTCGAGACATTCCTTGAAAACGGACTAGAATAATGTCGCAATCAATTGCTCTTCTTCTGGAATGTTCAAGATCTTTCATAGTTTAGTCAAGCCACTTCTTCGCTTCCGCTGAGTCTCAGGAACAAACCCCAGCATTTCTATTCACACCTGAACACCAGGGGATGTGTGAGAATTGTGGAAGCACCTTTTTTCACCTTACATGATCCCATTGTTGGTGTCAGGAAGCCTGCATAGCTAAAAGTGCCTAGATTGACATGGCCAAAGGCCTCAATTGTTGTCAAATGGCCTGGATAGAGGTGTTAAAAACGTGGAATACAGATAGTGTCAATGTTTAAGCGTGTGCCCCGGGGCTATGCTGGGCTTGAAGTACACAGGGATGCAATGTTTCTTAAAGATCCTTCTGAGTTTTTCCGACGCTCCAGTTACATACGGGATGACTAGATTTCTCCTAGTGTTCTGCTTCTCCCCAGTTTGTTTCCCTGACCTTGCGGAGGTTTTAACCAAGACCCAGTCTGGGTAGCCACAAGCTTTCAAAGCCCTCCTGAGATGTCACGGTAGCACTCTCCTAGTCATGCGCTAGGATTTGTATAGTTGGTCTCTGCTTACCAGAGAGGCTGTCGGGTAAATTCAGTGTGGTATTCTGCTTAACAGAGTGCTGCCATGGATTAGTCAGGTCTGCTCATGATTCTCTGATGTTGTTTGAGTTTGTCTGAGTTATTCCCGCCTTCAGGAAGCTGTGAGAGCTTTCCAGAACATGGGTAGGGGCTAGGCAAATGAACAGCGTGAATACGGATACCGCCCTGGCCAGTTGCAAGGGAGGGCAGTCCTGTGGCATGCTGGGAGTGGCATTTATGTTCTGCGAGCACATGGGCTCAGCGTCTTTCCTGGGAGAGGACTGAACAGCTGGGCTGGAGGCAGGCTGCCTCGCCTGGCGCCGGCTGCCATGAGGCCCCAGGTGGGTGGACCTGAGGGCCTCAAGCCAGTCAGGACGTCAATACTGCTTAACTAAGAGATCAGCTAGATGTCTTCAGTGTGAAAAGTTCTCATTTTGGAGTATCCTACTACAATTCCCCATCCCTATCCCCAGCTCGACAAGAAAACTCCAAAAACAAACATCCCCTAGTCCGGTCATTGAAGGCAAGGAGCGTTTGCGCGCGTGTGTATTTGGCTGAAGAAATACACTGTGCCTGGCTGCGGGGCGAAGTCAAGGGAAACCGGGGCAAACACGCCAGCGTCCCTCGCAAGGGTGGCGTTGCATCTGTGTTCTTTTGTCTTTAGACTCTTTTGGTTGCTACCATGTCAGCCGGATATTGCAGAGTCCTAAGAACCAGCTCGTGTTCCAGTGGGTGGTGGTGTGAGTCAAAAGGCAGATAGCGGTCTGTGTGGGTAGGTTTCCTGGAGACCTCCATGCCCAAGTCAGCCCCTTCCTTGCCTTGTAAGACGCCGTCCAAAAGGGGGCATTTGCTATTCAGTGCCTCTTCCCGTGTACACTTGATATATTTGTCCACTGACTTTATGGGTTCACTAAAAGCTTGTGGGGTGCTGATGCTCTAATCTTGACCCAAGTAGAATCCACATGCCTTTACAAACGGCTTGGTCTTTTCCCCATGGAACAATTCAAGGCTCAAGGGTCAGCAATGAATGCACTTGGTCAGGCTTTAGTTCTTTTTGGCTGTCAAGAGACTTACCTCCTTTCAGATGTTTCCCACAATCTCAACAGCCTCTGCCAAGTGTATACAAGTGAAAAGGCCGATGGCATCATGGGACGTGATTGTTTCTTCCGGCTCCAACTTCAGTCTACATTCCTTGTTGACACATTCTTTAGCATTCTTCCAAATGGTGCATTATCTTGCCAGTTGAGGGTGTTAGAATGGTAGGCAGATACTTAGAAACGCTGTGTGTGACAGAGTTGATTCTTTGGGAATCAGTGGTTGAAATGCCTGAACCTTGTTGCTTGATACTGCTGTACCCCGCGAGCGAGTTAAAGCAGGAGGCCGGAGCCTGTTGGGATGCCGAGGAATATTTCCACAGTCGTCACTAAGGCAAGACATCTAAGGAGCTTTTGATAAGGACCTGGGGCCCTGTGGTATTTTGTCAAGGGCGCAAAGAAGGAGATTGCGTTGGCCGGGAATCGAACCCGGGTCAACTGCTTGGAAGGCAGCTATGCTCACCACTATACCACCAACGCAAGGCTGTGCGCCAGGCATCCTGCTACCTCTATACAATTAAGGCCACACATGACATTGACTCACGGACCCCCTCCAGCGCAAGGTCCATTCGCTGCCGTACCAAGTGACCACTAGGAAGATCAGCTAGAAATATTTCCCCATTCGTGGAGAGAAAGGAAGCCAAGCCAGTAGATACGGTAAAGGTGTGATTGTGCAGTGCGCATGAAGGAACTGGAGATACAAGTTTTGCAAAGGCCTTTCACTCGGGCAAAAGGGACACGGAATGTGTCCCACGCCCAACGTGGGGCTCGAACCCACGACCCTGAGATTAAGAGTCTCATGCTCTACCGACTGAGCTAGCCGGGCTACAGCACTTTTGCTCTTCAAGGCCTCTCACAGCCACCTGAGTCCGCAGACTTTTTGATAGCTTTCGACATAATTCCTTTGGCTAAACTCAATGCGCTTCCAAGTACTACTCTGTTCACTTGCTGTCAGGGCGCTACATCACCATTTTTGCTGTGACTTTGGAGGATCACAACAAAATGCGCTGGCTGATTCCAAACCCTTTTCTCTCTGTGCAAAACATCAAGCCGTAGCCTCCCACATAACATCTGCCAAGTCATTCATTTGCCCTTTCCGGCCGAGGCGGCATCAAGCAATACCTCAACCGAGAAGGTCAAATGCAAAGTGTACGGCGCTGGCTTAGCATGCAAGGTGTCACGTGCTCTTCCCAGTTCCCTTCGATAGCTCAGCTGGTAGAGCGGAGGACTGTAGAGACAAAGCAGCAATCCTTAGGTCGCTGGTTCAATTCCGGCTCGAAGGAAGAGCTTTTTACCCCGCGTCTCTACTTTTAGAAAGAAGGCAATCTCTTATCTCTACAAATGTGCAATTGGGAAGCTTTTTAGGCACCTTCAGTTCATCTTTCATGTCTCCTTTGGGCCAGCTCAAGCGCGCTTGTCGTGTGGTCTCTGTGGCGCAATCGGTTAGCGCGTTCGGCTGTTAACCGAAAGGTTGGTGGTTCAAGCCCACCCAGGGACTTTCTCTTTACCTTAGCAGGGCCCGCTGCCAAGTCTCACCCTAACCTAAGAAGACAAATAGCGTCCTTTGGCTTGTCTCACACGGCTGACGATTAACCATTCACTCGAGACATTCCTTGAAAACGGACTAGAATAATGTCGCAATCAATTGCTCTTCTTCTGGAATGTTCAAGATCTTTCATAGTTTAGTCAAGCCACTTCTTCGCTTCCGCTGAGTCTCAGGAACAAACCCCAGCATTTCTATTCACACCTGAACACCAGGGGATGTGTGAGAATTGTGGAAGCACCTTTTTTCACCTTACATGATCCCATTGTTGGTGTCAGGAAGCCTGCATAGCTAAAAGTGCCTAGATTGACATGGCCAAAGGCCTCAATTGTTGTCAAATGGCCTGGATAGAGGTGTTAAAAACGTGGAATACAGATAGTGTCAATGTTTAAGCGTGTGCCCCGGGGCTATGCTGGGCTTGAAGTACACAGGGATGCAATGTTTCTTAAAGATCCTTCTGAGTTTTTCCGACGCTCCAGTTACATACGGGATGACTAGATTTCTCCTAGTGTTCTGCTTCTCCCCAGTTTGTTTCCCTGACCTTGCGGAGGTTTTAACCAAGACCCAGTCTGGGTAGCCACAAGCTTTCAAAGCCCTCCTGAGATGTCACGGTAGCACTCTCCTAGTCATGCGCTAGGATTTGTATAGTTGGTCTCTGCTTACCAGAGAGGCTGTCGGGTAAATTCAGTGTGGTATTCTGCTTAACAGAGTGCTGCCATGGATTAGTCAGGTCTGCTCATGATTCTCTGATGTTGTTTGAGTTTGTCTGAGTTATTCCCGCCTTCAGGAAGCTGTGAGAGCTTTCCAGAACATGGGTAGGGGCTAGGCAAATGAACAGCGTGAATACGGATACCGCCCTGGCCAGTTGCAAGGGAGGGCAGTCCTGTGGCATGCTGGGAGTGGCATTTATGTTCTGCGAGCACATGGGCTCAGCGTCTTTCCTGGGAGAGGACTGAACAGCTGGGCTGGAGGCAGGCTGCCTCGCCTGGCGCCGGCTGCCATGAGGCCCCAGGTGGGTGGACCTGAGGGCCTCAAGCCAGTCAGGACGTCAATACTGCTTAACTAAGAGATCAGCTAGATGTCTTCAGTGTGAAAAGTTCTCATTTTGGAGTATCCTACTACAATTCCCCATCCCTATCCCCAGCTCGACAAGAAAACTCCAAAAACAAACATGCCCTAGTCCGGTCATTGAAGGCAAGGAGCGTTTGCGCGCGTGTGTATTTGGCTGAAGAAATACACTGTGCCTGGCTGCGGGGCGAAGTCAAGGGAAACCGGGGCAAACACGCCAGCGTCCCTCGCAAGGGTGGCGTTGCATCTGTGTTCTTTTGTCTTTAGACTCTTTTGGTTGCTACCATGTCAGCCGGATATTGCAGAGTCCTAAGAACCAGCTCGTGTTCCAGTGGGTGGTGGTGTGAGTCAAAAGGCAGATAGCGGTCTGTGTGGGTAGGTTTCCTGGAGACCTCCATGCCCAAGTCAGCCCCTTCCTTGCCTTGTAAGACGCCGTCCAAAAGGGGGCATTTGCTATTCAGTGCCTCTTCCCGTGTACACTTGATATATTTGTCCACTGACTTTATGGGTTCACTAAAAGCTTGTGGGGTGCTGATGCTCTAATCTTGACCCAAGTAGAATCCACATGCCTTTACAAACGGCTTGGTCTTTTCCCCATGGAACAATTCAAGGCTCAAGGGTCAGCAATGAATGCACTTGGTCAGGCTTTAGTTCTTTTTGGCTGTCAAGAGACTTACCTCCTTTCAGATGTTTCCCACAATCTCAACAGCCTCTGCCAAGTGTATACAAGTGAAAAGGCCGATGGCATCATGGGACGTGATTGTTTCTTCCGGCTCCAACTTCAGTCTACATTCCTTGTTGACACATTCTTTAGCATTCTTCCAAATGGTGCATTATCTTGCCAGTTGAGGGTGTTAGAATGGTAGGCAGATACTTTTGAAACGCTGTGTGTGACAGAGTTGATTCTTTGGGAATCAGTGGTTGAAATGCCTGAACCTTGTTGCTTGATACTGCTGTACCCCGCGAGCGAGTTAAAGCAGGAGGCCGGAGCCTGTTGGGATGCCGAGGAATATTTCCACAGTCGTCACTAAGGTAAGACATCTAAGGAGCTTTTGATAAGGACCTGGGGCCCTGTGGTATTTTGTCAAGGGCGCAAAGAAGGAGATTGCGTTGGCCGGGAATCGAACCCGGGTCAACTGCTTGGAAGGCAGCTATGCTCACCACTATACCACCAACGCAAGGCTGTGCGCCAGGCATCCTGCTACCTCTATACAATTAAGGCCACACATGACATTGACTCACGGACCCCCTCCAGCGCAAGGCCCATTCGCTGCCGTACCAAGTGACCACTAGGAAGATCAGCTAGAAATATTTCCCCATTCGTGGAGAGAAAGGAAGCCAAGCCAGTAGATACGGTAAAGGTGTGATTGTGCAGTGCGCATGAAGGAACTGGAGATACAAGTTTTGCAAAGGCCTTTCACTCGGGAAAAAGGGAGACGGAATGCGTCCCACGCCCAACGTGGGGCTCGAACCCACGACCCTGAGATTAAGAGTCTCATGCTCTACCGACTGAGCTAGCCGGGCTACAGCACTTTTGCTCTTCAAGGCCTCTCACAGCCACCTGAGTCCGCAGACTTTTTGATAGCTTTCGACATAATTCCTTTGGCTAAACTCAATGCGCTTCCAAGTACTACTCTGTTCACTTGCTGTCAGGGCGCTACATCACCATTTTTGCTGTGACTTTGGAGGATCACAACAAAATGCGCTGGCTGATTCCAAACCCTTTTCTCTCTGTGCAAAACATCAAGCCGTAGCCTCCCACATAACATCTGCCAAGTCATTCATTTGCCCTTTCCGGCCGAGGCGGCATCAAGCAATACCTCAACCGAGAAGGTCAAATGCAAAGTGTACGGCGCTGGCTTAGCATGCAAGGTGTCACGTGCTCTTCCCAGTTCCCTTCGATAGCTCAGCTGGTAGAGCGGAGGACTGTAGAGACAAAGCAGCAATCCTTAGGTCGCTGGTTCAATTCCGGCTCGAAGGCAGAGCTTTTTACCCCGCGTCTCTGCCTTTTAGAAAGAAGGCAATCTCTTATCACTACAAATGTGCAATTGGGAAGCTTTTTAGGCACCTTCAGTTCATCTTTCATGTCTCCTTTGGGCCAGCTCAAGCACACTTGTCGTGTGGTCTCTGTGGCGCAATCGGTTAGCGCGTTCGGCTGTTAACTGAAAGGTTGGTGGTTCAAGCCCACCCAGGGACGCTCGTGCTTTCTCTTTACCTTAGTAGGGCCCGCTGCCAAGTCTCACCCTAACCTAAGAAGACAAATAGCGTCCTTTGGCTTGTCTCACACGGCTGACGATTAACCATTCACTCGAGACATTCCTTGAAAACGGACTAGAATAATGTCGCAATCAATTGCTCTTCTTCTGGAATGTTCAAGATCTTTCATAGTTTAGTCAAGCCACTTCTTCGCTTCCGCTGAGTCTCAGGAACAAACCCCAGCATTTCTATTCACACCTGAACACCAGGGGATGTGTGAGAATTGTGGAAGCACCTTTTTTCACCTTACATGATCCCATTGTTGGTGTCAGGAAGCCTGCATAGCTAAAAGTGCCTAGATTGACATGGCCAAAGGCCTCAATTGTTGTCAAATGGCCTGGATAGAGGTGTTAAAAACGTGGAATACAGATAGTGTCAATGTTTAAGCGTGTGCCCCGGGGCTATGCTGGGCTTGAAGTACACAGGGATGCAATGTTTCTTAAAGATCCTTCTGAGTTTTTCCGACGCTCCAGTTACATACGGGATGACTAGATTTCTCCTAGTGTTCTGCTTCTCCCCAGTTTGTTTCCCTGACCTTGCGGAGGTTTTAACCAAGACCCAGTCTGGGTAGCCACAAGCTTTCAAAGCCCTCCTGAGATGTCACGGTAGCACTCTCCTAGTCATGCGCTAGGATTTGTATAGTTGGTCTCTGCTTACCAGAGAGGCTGTCGGGTAAATTCAGTGTGGTATTCTGCTTAACAGAGTGCTGCCATGGATTAGTCAGGTCTGCTCATGATTCTCTGATGTTGTTTGAGTTTGTCTGAGTTATTCCCGCCTTCAGGAAGCTGTGAGAGCTTTCCAGAACATGGGTAGGGGCTAGGCAAATGAACAGCGTGAATACGGATACCGCCCTGGCCAGTTGCAAGGGAGGGCAGTCCTGTGGCATGCTGGGAGTGGCATTTATGTTCTGCGAGCACATGGGCTCAGCGTCTTTCCTGGGAGAGGACTGAACAGCTGGGCTGGAGGCAGGCTGCCTCGCCTGGCGCCGGCTGCCATGAGGCCCCAGGTGGGTGGACCTGAGGGCCTCAAGCCAGTCAGGACGTCAATACTGCTTAACTAAGAGATCAGCTAGATGTCTTCAGTGTGAAAAGTTCTCATTTTGGAGTATCCTACTACAATTCCCCATCCCTATCCCCAGCTCGACAAGAAAACTCCAAAAACAAACATCCCCTAGTCCGGTCATTGAAGGCAAGGAGCGTTTGCGCGCGTGTGTATTTGGCTGAAGAAATACACTGTGCCTGGCTGCGGGGCGAAGTCAAGGGAAACCGGGGCAAACACGCCAGCGTCCCTCGCAAGGGTGGCGTTGCATCTGTGTTCTTTTGTCTTTAGACTCTTTTGGTTGCTACCATGTCAGCCGGATATTGCAGAGTCCTAAGAACCAGCTCGTGTTCCAGTGGGTGGTGGTGTGAGTCAAAAGGCAGATAGCGGTCTGTGTGGGTAGGTTTCCTGGAGACCTCCATGCCCAAGTCAGCCCCTTCCTTGCCTTGTAAGACGCCGTCCAAAAGGGGGCATTTGCTATTCAGTGCCTCTTCCCGTGTACACTTGATATATTTGTCCACTGACTTTATGGGTTCACTAAAAGCTTGTGGGGTGCTGATGCTCTAATCTTGACCCAAGTAGAATCCACATGCCTTTACAAACGGCTTGGTCTTTTCCCCATGGAACAATTCAAGGCTCAAGGGTCAGCAATGAATGCACTTGGTCAGGCTTTAGTTCTTTTTGGCTGTCAAGAGACTTACCTCCTTTCAGATGTTTCCCACAATCTCAACAGCCTCTGCCAAGTGTATACAAGTGAAAAGGCCGATGGCATCATGGGACGTGATTGTTTCTTCCGGCTCCAACTTCAGTCTACATTCCTTGTTGACACATTCTTTAGCATTCTTCCAAATGGTGCATTATCTTGCCAGTTGAGGGTGTTAGAATGGTAGGCAGATACTTTTGAAACGCTGTGTGTGACAGAGTTGATTCTTTGGGAATCAGTGGTTGAAATGCCTGAACCTTGTTGCTTGATACTGCTGTACCCCGCGAGCGAGTTAAAGCAGGAGGCCGGAGCCTGTTGGGATGCCGAGGAATATTTCCACAGTCGTCACTAAGGCAAGACATCTAAGGAGCTTTTGATAAGGACCTGGGGCCCTGTGGTATTTTGTCAAGGGCGCAAAGAAGGAGATTGCGTTGGCCGGGAATCGAACCCGGGTCAACTGCTTGGAAGGCAGCTATGCTCACCACTATACCACCAACGCAAGGCTGTTCGCCAGGCATCCTGCTACCTCTATACAATTAAGGCCACACATGACATTGACTCACGGACCCCCTCCAGCGCAAGGTCCATTCGCTGCCGTACCAAGTGACCACTAGGAAGATCAGCTAGAAATATTTCCCCATTCGTGGAGAGAAAGGAAGCCAAGCCAGTAGATACGGTAAAGGTGTGATTGTGCAGTGCGCATGAAGGAACTGGAGATACAAGTTTTGCAAAGGCCTTTCACTCGGGCAAAAGGGACACGGAATGTGTCCCACGCCCAACGTGGGGCTCGAACCCACGACCCTGAGATTAAGAGTCTCATGCTCTACCGACTGAGCTAGCCGGGCTACAGCACATTTGCTCTTCAAGGCCTCTCACAGCCACCTGAGTCCGCAGACTTTTTGATAGCTTTCGACATAATTCCTTTGGCTAAACTCAATGCGCTTCCAAGTACTACTCTGTTCACTTGCTGTCAGGGCGCTACATCACCATTTTTGCTGTGACTTTGGAGGATCACAACAAAATGCGCTGGCTGATTCCAAACCCTTTTCTCTCTGTGCAAAACATCAAGCCGTAGCCTCCCACATAACATCTGCCAAGTCATTCATTTGCCCTTTCCGGCCGAGGCGGCATCAAGCAATACCTCAACCGAGAAGGTCAAATGCAAAGTGTACGGCGCTGGCTTAGCATGCAAGGTGTCACGTGCTCTTCCCAGTTCCCTTCGATAGCTCAGCTGGTAGAGCGGAGGACTGTAGAGACAAAGCAGCAATCCTTAGGTCGCTGGTTCAATTCCGGCTCGAAGGAAGAGCTTTTTACCCCGCGTCTCTACTTTTAGAAAGAAGGCAATCTCTTATCTCTACAAATGTGCAATTGGGAAGCTTTTTAGGCACCTTCAGTTCATCTTTCATGTCTCCTTTGGGCCAGCTCAAGCGCGCTTGTCGTGTGGTCTCTGTGGCGCAATCGGTTAGCGCGTTCGGCTGTTAACCGAAAGGTTGGTGGTTCAAGCCCACCCAGGGACTTTCTCTTTACCTTAGCAGGGCCCGCTGCCAAGTCTCACCCTAACCTAAGAAGACAAATAGCATCCTTTGGCTTGTCTCACACGGCTGACGATTAACCATTCACTCGAGACATTCCTTGAAAACGGACTAGAATAATGTCGCAATCAATTGCTCTTCTTCTGGAATGTTCAAGATCTTTCATAGTTTAGTCAAGCCACTTCTTCGCTTCCGCTGAGTCTCAGGAACAAACCCCAGCATTTCTATTCACACCTGAACACCAGGGGATGTGTGAGAATTGTGGAAGCACCTTTTTTCACCTTACATGATCCCATTGTTGGTGTCAGGAAGCCTGCATAGCTAAAAGTGCCTAGATTGACATGGCCAAAGGCCTCAATTGTTGTCAAATGGCCTGGATAGAGGTGTTAAAAAGGTGGAATACAGATAGTGTCAATGTTTAAGCGTGTGCCCCGGGGCTATGCTGGGCTTGAAGTACACAGGGATGCAATGTTTCTTAAAGATCCTTCTGAGTTTTTCCGACGCTCCAGTTACATACGGGATGACTAGATTTCTCCTAGTGTTCTGCTTCTCCCCAGTTTGTTTCCCTGACCTTGCGGAGGTTTTAACCAAGACCCAGTCTGGGTAGCCACAAGCTTTCAAAGCCCTCCTGAGATGTCACGGTAGCACTCTCCTAGTCATGCGCTAGGATTTGTATAGTTGGTCTCTGCTTACCAGAGAGGCTGTCGGGTAAATTCAGTGTGGTATTCTGCTTAACAGAGTGCTGCCATGGATTAGTCAGGTCTGCTCATGATTCTCTGATGTTGTTTGAGTTTGTCTGAGTTATTCCCGCCTTCAGGAAGCTGTGAGAGCTTTCCAGAACATGGGTAGGGGCTAGGCAAATGAACAGCGTGAATACGGATACCGCCCTGGCCAGTTGCAAGGGAGGGCAGTCCTGTGGCATGCTGGGAGTGGCATTTATGTTCTGCGAGCACATGGGCTCAGCGTCTTTCCTGGGAGAGGACTGAACAGCTGGGCTGGAGGCAGGCTGCCTCGCCTGGCGCCGGCTGCCATGAGGCCCCAGGTGGGTGGACCTGAGGGCCTCAAGCCAGTCAGGACGTCAATACTGCTTAACTAAGAGATCAGCTAGATGTCTTCAGTGTGAAAAGTTCTCATTTTGGAGTATCCTACTACAATTCCCCATCCCTATCCCCAGCTCGACAAGAAAACTCCAAAAACAAACATCCCCTAGTCCGGTCATTGAAGGCAAGGAGCGTTTGCGCGCGTGTGTATTTGGCTGAAGAAATACACTGTGCCTGGCTGCGGGGCGAAGTCAAGGGAAACCGGGGCAAACACGCCAGCGTCCCTCGCAAGGGTGGCGTTGCATCTGTGTTCTTTTGTCTTTAGACTCTTTTGGTTGCTACCATGTCAGCCGGATATTGCAGAGTCCTAAGAACCAGCTCGTGTTCCAGTGGGTGGTGGTGTGAGTCAAAAGGCAGATAGCGGTCTGTGTGGGTAGGTTTCCTGGAGACCTCCATGCCCAAGTCAGCCCCTTCCTTGCCTTGTAAGACGCCGTCCAAAAGGGGGCATTTGCTATTCAGTGCCTCTTCCCGTGTACACTTGATATATTTGTCCACTGACTTTATGGGTTCACTAAAAGCTTGTGGGGTGCTGATGCTCTAATCTTGACCCAAGTAGAATCCACATGCCTTTACAAACGGCTTGGTCTTTTCCCCATGGAACAATTCAAGGCTCAAGGGTCAGCAATGAATGCACTTGGTCAGGCTTTAGTTCTTTTTGGCTGTCAAGAGACTTACCTCCTTTCAGATGTTTCCCACAATCTCAACAGCCTCTGCCAAGTGTATACAAGTGAAAAGGCCGATGGCATCATGGGACGTGATTGTTTCTTCCGGCTCCAACTTCAGTCTACATTCCTTGTTGACACATTCTTTAGCATTCTTCCAAATGGTGCATTATCTTGCCAGTTGAGGGTGTTAGAATGGTAGGCAGATACTTTTGAAACGCTGTGTGTGACAGAGTTGATTCTTTGGGAATCAGTGGTTGAAATGCCTGAACCTTGTTGCTTGATACTGCTGTACCCCGCGAGCGAGTTAAAGCAGGAGGCCGGAGCCTGTTGGGATGCCGAGGAATATTTCCACAGTCGTCACTAAGGCAAGACATCTAAGGAGCTTTTGATAAGGACCTGGGGCCCTGTGGTATTTTGTCAAGGGCGCAAAGAAGGAGATTGCGTTGGCCGGGAATCGAACCCGGGTCAACTGCTTGGAAGGCAGCTATGCTCACCACTATACCACCAACGCAAGGCTGTGCGCCAGGCATCCTGCTACCTCTATACAATTAAGGCCACACATGACATTGACTCACGGACCCCCTCCAGCGCAAGGTCCATTCGCTGCCGTACCAAGTGACCACTAGGAAGATCAGCTAGAAATATTTCCCCATTCGTGGAGAGAAAGGAAGCCAAGCCAGTAGATACGGTAAAGGTGTGATTGTGCAGTGCGCATGAAGGAACTGGAGATACAAGTTTTGCAAAGGCCTTTCACTCGGGCAAAAGGGACACGGAATGTGTCCCACGCCCAACGTGGGGCTCGAACCCACGACCCTGAGATTAAGAGTCTCATGCTCTACCGACTGAGCTAGCCGGGCTACAGCACTTTTGCTCTTCAAGGCCTCTCACAGCCACCTGAGTCCGCAGACTTTTTGATAGCTTTCGACATAATTCCTTTGGCTAAACTCAATGCGCTTCCAAGTACTACTCTGTTCACTTGCTGTCAGGGCGCTACATCACCATTTTTGCTGTGACTTTGGAGGATCACAACAAAATGCGCTGGCTGATTCCAAACCCTTTTCTCTCTGTGCAAAACATCAAGCCGTAGCCTCCCACATAACATCTGCCAAGTCATTCATTTGCCCTTTCCGGCCGAGGCGGCATCAAGCAATACCTCAACCGAGAAGGTCAAATGCAAAGTGTACGGCGCTGGCTTAGCATGCAAGGTGTCACGTGCTCTTCCCAGTTCCCTTCGATAGCTCAGCTGGTAGAGCGGAGGACTGTAGAGACAAAGCAGCAATCCTTAGGTCGCTGGTTCAATTCCGGCTCGAAGGAAGAGCTTTTTACCCCGCGTCTCTACTTTTAGAAAGAAGGCAATCTCTTATCTCTACAAATGTGCAATTGGGAAGCTTTTTAGGCACCTTCAGTTCATCTTTCATGTCTCCTTTGGGCCAGCTCAAGCGCGCTTGTCGTGTGGTCTCTGTGGCGCAATCGGTTAGCGCGTTCGGCTGTTAACCGAAAGGTTGGTGGTTCAAGCCCACCCAGGGACTTTCTCTTTACCTTAGCAGGGCCCGCTGCCAAGTCTCACCCTAACCTAAGAAGACAAATAGCGTCCTTTGGCTTGTCTCACACGGCTGACGATTAACCATTCACTCGAGACATTCCTTGAAAACGGACTAGAATAATGTCGCAATCAATTGCTCTTCTTCTGGAATGTTCAAGATCTTTCATAGTTTAGTCAAGCCACTTCTTCGCTTCCGCTGAGTCTCAGGAACAACCCTTAGCATTTCTATTCACACCTGAACACCAGGGGATGTGTGAGAATTGTGGAAGCACCTTTTTTCACCTTACATGATCCCATTGTTGGTGTCAGGAAGCCTGCATAGCTAAAAGTGCCTAGATTGACATGGCCAAAGGCCTCAATTGTTGTCAAATGGCCTGGATAGAGGTGTTAAAAACGTGGAATACAGATAGTGTCAATGTTTAAGCGTGTGCCCCGGGGCTATGCTGGGCTTGAAGTACACAGGGATGCAATGTTTCTTAAAGATCCTTCTGAGTTTTTCCAACGCTCCAGTTACATACGGGATGACTAGATTTCTCCTAGTGTTCTGCTTCTCCCCAGTTTGTTTCCCTGACCTTGCGGAGGTTTTAACCAAGACCCAGTCTGGGTAGCCACAAGCTTTCAAAGCCCTCCTGAGATGTCACGGTAGCACTCTCCTAGTCATGCGCTAGGATTTGTATAGTTGGTCTCTGCTTACCAGAGAGGCTGTCGGGTAAATTCAGTGTGGTATTCTGCTTAACAGAGTGCTGCCATGGATTAGTCAGGTCTGCTCATGATTCTCTGATGTTGTTTGAGTTTGTCTGAGTTATTCCCGCCTTCAGGAAGCTGTGAGAGCTTTCCAGAACATGGGTAGGGGCTAGGCAAATGAACAGCGTGAATACGGATACCGCCCTGGCCAGTTGCAAGGGAGGGCAGTCCTGTGGCATGCTGGGAGTGGCATTTATGTTCTGCGAGCACATGGGCTCAGTGTCTTTCCTGGGAGAGGACTGAACAGCTGGGCTGGAGGCAGGCTGCCTCGCCTGGCGCCGGCTGCCATGAGGCCCCAGGTGGGTGGACCTGAGGGCCTCAAGCCAGTCAGGACGTCAATACTGCTTAACTAAGAGATCAGCTAGATGTCTTCAGTGTGAAAAGTTCTCATTTTGGAGTATCCTACTACAATTCCCCATCCCTATCCCCAGCTCGACAAGAAAACTCCAAAAACAAACATCCCCTAGTCCGGTCATTGAAGGCAAGGAGCGTTTGCGCGCGTGTGTATTTGGCTGAAGAAATACACTGTGCCTGGCTGCGGGGCGAAGTCAAGGGAAACCGGGGCAAACACGCCAGCGTCCCTCGCAAGGGTGGCGTTGCATCTGTGTTCTTTTGTCTTTAGACTCTTTTGGTTGCTACCATGTCAGCCGGATATTGCAGAGTCCTAAGAACCAGCTCGTGTTCCAGTGGGTGGTGGTGTGAGTCAAAAGGCAGATAGCGGTCTGTGTGGGTAGGTTTCCTGGAGACCTCCATGCCCAAGTCAGCCCCTTCCTTGCCTTGTAAGACGCCGTCCAAAAGGGGGCATTTGCTATTCAGTGCCTCTTCCCGTGTACACTTGATATATTTGTCCACTGACTTTATGGCTTCACTAAAAGCTTGTGGGGTGCTGATGCTCTAATCTTGACCCAAGTAGAATCCACATGCCTTTACAAACGGCTTGGTCTTTTCCCCATGGAACAATTCAAGGCTCAAGGGTCAGCAATGAATGCACTTGGTCAGGCTTTAGTTCTTTTTGGCTGTCAAGAGACTTACCTCCTTTCAGATGTTTCCCACAATCTCAACAGCCTCTGCCAAGTGTATACAAGTGAAAAGGCCGATGGCATCATGGGACGTGATTGTTTCTTCCGGCTCCAACTTCAGTCTACATTCCTTGTTGACACATTCTTTAGCATTCTTCCAAATGGTGCATTATCTTGCCAGTTGAGGGTGTTAGAATGGTAGGCAGATACTTTTGAAACGCTGTGTGTGACAGAGTTGATTCTTTGGGAATCAGTGGTTGAAATGCCTGAACCTTGTTGCTTGATACTGCTGTACCCCGCGAGCGAGTTAAAGCAGGAGGCCGGAGCCTGTTGGGATGCCGAGGAATATTTCCACAGTCGTCACTAAGGCAAGACATCTAAGGAGCTTTTGATAAGGACCTGGGGCCCTGTGGTATTTTGTCAAGGGCGCAAAGAAGGAGATTGCGTTGGCCGGGAATCGAACCCGGGTCAACTGCTTGGAAGGCAGCTATGCTCAGCACTATACCACCAACGCAAGGCTGTGCGCCAGGCATCCTGCTACCTCTATACAATTAAGGCCACACATGACATTGACTCACGGACCCCCTCCAGCGCAAGGTCCATTCGCTGCCGTACCAAGTGACCACTAGGAAGATCAGCTAGAAATATTTCCCCATTCGTGGAGAGAAAGGAAGCCAAGCCAGTAGATACGGTAAAGGTGTGATTGTGCAGTGCGCATGAAGGAACTGGAGATACAAGTTTTGCAAAGGCCTTTCACTCGGGCAAAAGGGACACGGAATGTGTCCCACACCCAACGTGGGGCTCGAACCCACGACCCTGAGATTAAGAGTCTCATGCTCTACCGACTGAGCTAGCCGGGCTACAGCACTTTTGCTCTTCAAGGCCTCTCACAGCCATCTGAGTCCGCAGACTTTTTGATAGCTTTCGACATAATTCCTTTGGCTAAACTCAATGCGCTTCCAAGTACTACTCTGTTCACTTGCTGTCAGGGCGCTACATCACCATTTTTGCTGTGACTTTGGAGGATCACAACAAAATGCGCTGGCTGATTCCAAACCCTTTTCTCTCTGTGCAAAACATCAAGCCGTAGCCTCCCACATAACATCTGCCAAGTCATTCATTTGCCCTTTCCGGCCGAGGCGGCATCAAGCAATACCTCAACCGAGAAGGTCAAATGCAAAGTGTACGGCGCTGGCTTAGCATGCAAGGTGTCACATGCTCTTCCCAGTTCCCTTCGATAGCTCAGCTGGTAGAGCGGAGGACTGTAGAGACAAAGCAGCAATCCTTAGGTCGCTGGTTCAATTCCGGCTCGAAGGAAGAGCTTTTTACCCCGCGTCTCTACTTTTAGAAAGAAGGCAATCTCTTATCTCTACAAATGTGCAATTGGGAAGCTTTTTAGGCACCTTCAGTTCATCTTTCATGTCTCCTTTGGGCCAGCTCAAGCGCGCTTGTCGTGTGGTCTCTGTGGCGCAATCGGTTAGCGCGTTCGGCTGTTAACCGAAAGGTTGGTGGTTCAAGCCCACCCAGGGACTTTCTCTTTACCTTAGCAGGGCCCGCTGCCAAGTCTCACCCTAACCTAAGAAGACAAATAGCATCCTTTGGCTTGTCTCACACGGCTGACGATTAACCATTCACTCGAGACATTCCTTGAAAACGGACTAGAATAATGTCGCAATCAATTGCTCTTCTTCTGGAATGTTCAAGATCTTTCATAGTTTAGTCAAGCCACTTCTTCGCTTCCGCTGAGTCTCAGGAACAAACCCCAGCATTTCTATTCACACCTGAACACCAGGGGATGTGTGAGAATTGTGGAAGCACCTTTTTTCACCTTACATGATCCCATTGTTGGTGTCAGGAAGCCTGCATAGCTAAAAGTGCCTAGATTGACATGGCCAAAGGCCTCAATTGTTGTCAAATGGCCTGGATAGAGGTGTTAAAAAGGTGGAATACAGATAGTGTCAATGTTTAAGCGTGTGCCCCGGGGCTATGCTGGGCTTGAAGTACACAGGGATGCAATGTTTCTTAAAGATCCTTCTGAGTTTTTCCGACGCTCCAGTTACATACGGGATGACTAGATTTCTCCTAGTGTTCTGCTTCTCCCCAGTTTGTTTCCCTGACCTTGCGGAGGTTTTAACCAAGACCCAGTCTGGGTAGCCACAAGCTTTCAAAGCCCTCCTGAGATGTCACGGTAGCACTCTCCTAGTCATGCGCTAGGATTTGTATAGTTGGTCTCTGCTTACCAGAGAGGCTGTCGGGTAAATTCAGTGTGGTATTCTGCTTAACAGAGTGCTGCCATGGATTAGTCAGGTCTGCTCATGATTCTCTGATGTTGTTTGAGTTTGTCTGAGTTATTCCCGCCTTCAGGAAGCTGTGAGAGCTTTCCAGAACATGGGTAGGGGCTAGGCAAATGAACAGCGTGAATACGGATACCGCCCTGGCCAGTTGCAAGGGAGGGCAGTCCTGTGGCATGCTGGGAGTGGCATTTATGTTCTGCGAGCACATGGGCTCAGCGTCTTTCCTGGGAGAGGACTGAACAGCTGGGCTGGAGGCAGGCTGCCTCGCCTGGCGCCGGCTGCCATGAGGCCCCAGGTGGGTGGACCTGAGGGCCTCAAGCCAGTCAGGACGTCAATACTGCTTAACTAAGAGATCAGCTAGATGTCTTCAGTGTGAAAAGTTCTCATTTTGGAGTATCCTACTACAATTCCCCATCCCTATCCCCAGCTCGACAAGAAAACTCCAAAAACAAACATCCCCTAGTCCGGTCATTGAAGGCAAGGAGCGTTTGCGCGCGTGTGTATTTGGCTGAAGAAATACACTGTGCCTGGCTGCGGGGCGAAGTCAAGGGAAACCGGGGCAAACACGCCAGCGTCCCTCGCAAGGGTGGCGTTGCATCTGTGTTCTTTTGTCTTTAGACTCTTTTGGTTGCTACCATGTCAGCCGGATATTGCAGAGTCCTAAGAACCAGCTCGTGTTCCAGTGGGTGGTGGTGTGAGTCAAAAGGCAGATAGCGGTCTGTGTGGGTAGGTTTCCTGGAGACCTCCATGCCCAAGTCAGCCCCTTCCTTGCCTTGTAAGACGCCGTCCAAAAGGGGGCATTTGCTATTCAGTGCCTCTTCCCGTGTACACTTGATATATTTGTCCACTGACTTTATGGGTTCACTAAAAGCTTGTGGGGTGCTGATGCTCTAATCTTGACCCAAGTAGAATCCACATGCCTTTACAAACGGCTTGGTCTTTTCCCCATGGAACAATTCAAGGCTCAAGGGTCAGCAATGAATGCACTTGGTCAGGCTTTAGTTCTTTTTGGCTGTCAAGAGACTTACCTCCTTTCAGATGTTTCCCACAATCTCAACAGCCTCTGCCAAGTGTATACAAGTGAAAAGGCCGATGGCATCATGGGACGTGATTGTTTCTTCCGGCTCCAACTTCAGTCTACATTCCTTGTTGACACATTCTTTAGCATTCTTCCAAATGGTGCATTATCTTGCCAGTTGAGGGTGTTAGAATGGTAGGCAGATACTTTTGAAACGCTGTGTGTGACAGAGTTGATTCTTTGGGAATCAGTGGTTGAAATGCCTGAACCTTGTTGCTTGATACTGCTGTACCCCGCGAGCGAGTTAAAGCAGGAGGCCGGAGCCTGTTGGGATGCCGAGGAATATTTCCACAGTCGTCACTAAGGCAAGACATCTAAGGAGCTTTTGATAAGGACCTGGGGCCCTGTGGTATTTTGTCAAGGGCGCAAAGAAGGAGATTGCGTTGGCCGGGAATCGAACCCGGGTCAACTGCTTGGAAGGCAGCTATGCTCACCACTATACCACCAACGCAAGGCTGTGCGCCAGGCATCCTGCTACCTCTATACAATTAAGGCCACACATGACATTGACTCACGGACCCCCTCCAGCGCAAGGTCCATTCGCTGCCGTACCAAGTGACCACTAGGAAGATCAGCTAGAAATATTTCCCCATTCGTGGAGAGAAAGGAAGCCAAGCCAGTAGATACGGTAAAGGTGTGATTGTGCAGTGCGCATGAAGGAACTGGAGATACAAGTTTTGCAAAGGCCTTTCACTCGGGCAAAAGGGACACGGAATGTGTCCCACGCCCAACGTGGGGCTCGAACCCACGACCCTGAGATTAAGAGTCTCATGCTCTACCGACTGAGCTAGCCGGGCTACAGCACTTTTGCTCTTCAAGGCCTCTCACAGCCACCTGAGTCCGCAGACTTTTTGATAGCTTTCGACATAATTCCTTTGGCTAAACTCAATGCGCTTCCAAGTACTACTCTGTTCACTTGCTGTCAGGGCGCTACATCACCATTTTTGCTGTGACTTTGGAGGATCACAACAAAATGCGCTGGCTGATTCCAAACCCTTTTCTCTCTGTGCAAAACATCAAGCCGTAGCCTCCCACATAACATCTGCCAAGTCATTCATTTGCCCTTTCCGGCCGAGGCGGCATCAAGCAATACCTCAACCGAGAAGGTCAAATGCAAAGTGTACGGCGCTGGCTTAGCATGCAAGGTGTCACGTGCTCTTCCCAGTTCCCTTCGATAGCTCAGCTGGTAGAGCGGAGGACTGTAGAGACAAAGCAGCAATCCTTAGGTCGCTGGTTCAATTCCGGCTCGAAGGAAGAGCTTTTTACCCCGCGTCTCTACTTTTAGAAAGAAGGCAATCTCTTATCTCTACAAATGTGCAATTGGGAAGCTTTTTAGGCACCTTCAGTTCATCTTTCATGTCTCCTTTGGGCCAGCTCAAGCGCGCTTGTCGTGTGGTCTCTGTGGCGCAATCGGTTAGCGCGTTCGGCTGTTAACCGAAAGGTTGGTGGTTCAAGCCCACCCAGGGACTTTCTCTTTACCTTAGCAGGGCCCGCTGCCAAGTCTCACCCTAACCTAAGAAGACAAATAGCGTCCTTTGGCTTGTCTCACACGGCTGACGATTAACCATTCACTCGAGACATTCCTTGAAAACGGACTAGAATAATGTCGCAATCAATTGCTCTTCTTCTGGAATGTTCAAGATCTTTCATAGTTTAGTCAAGCCACTTCTTCGCTTCCGCTGAGTCTCAGGAACAAACCCCAGCATTTCTATTCACACCTGAACACCAGGGGATGTGTGAGAATTGTGGAAGCACCTTTTTTCACCTTACATGATCCCATTGTTGGTGTCAGGAAGCCTGCATAGCTAAAAGTGCCTAGATTGACATGGCCAAAGGCCTCAATTGTTGTCAAATGGCCTGGATAGAGGTGTTAAAAACGTGGAATACAGATAGTGTCAATGTTTAAGCGTGTGCCCCGGGGCTATGCTGGGCTTGAAGTACACAGGGATGCAATGTTTCTTAAAGATCCTTCTGAGTTTTTCCAACGCTCCAGTTACATACGGGATGACTAGATTTCTCCTAGTGTTCTGCTTCTCCCCAGTTTGTTTCCCTGACCTTGCGGAGGTTTTAACCAAGACCCAGTCTGGGTAGCCACAAGCTTTCAAAGCCCTCCTGAGATGTCACGGTAGCACTCTCCTAGTCATGCGCTAGGATTTGTATAGTTGGTCTCTGCTTACCAGAGAGGCTGTCGGGTAAATTCAGTGTGGTATTCTGCTTAACAGAGTGCTGCCATGGATTAGTCAGGTCTGCTCATGATTCTCTGATGTTGTTTGAGTTTGTCTGAGTTATTCCCGCCTTCAGGAAGCTGTGAGAGCTTTCCAGAACATGGGTAGGGGCTAGGCAAATGAACAGCGTGAATACGGATACCGCCCTGGCCAGTTGCAAGGGAGGGCAGTCCTGTGGCATGCTGGGAGTGGCATTTATGTTCTGCGAGCACATGGGCTCAGTGTCTTTCCTGGGAGAGGACTGAACAGCTGGGCTGGAGGCAGGCTGCCTCGCCTGGCGCCGGCTGCCATGAGGCCCCAGGTGGGTGGACCTGAGGGCCTCAAGCCAGTCAGGACGTCAATACTGCTTAACTAAGAGATCAGCTAGATGTCTTCAGTGTGAAAAGTTCTCATTTTGGAGTATCCTACTACAATTCCCCATCCCTATCCCCAGCTCGACAAGAAAACTCCAAAAACAAACATCCCCTAGTCCGGTCATTGAAGGCAAGGAGCGTTTGCGCGCGTGTGTATTTGGCTGAAGAAATACACTGTGCCTGGCTGCGGGGCGAAGTCAAGGGAAACCGGGGCAAACACGCCAGCGTCCCTCGCAAGGGTGGCGTTGCATCTGTGTTCTTTTGTCTTTAGACTCTTTTGGTTGCTACCATGTCAGCCGGATATTGCAGAGTCCTAAGAACCAGCTCGTGTTCCAGTGGGTGGTGGTGTGAGTCAAAAGGCAGATAGCGGTCTGTGTGGGTAGGTTTCCTGGAGACCTCCATGCCCAAGTCAGCCCCTTCCTTGCCTTGTAAGACGCCGTCCAAAAGGGGGCATTTGCTATTCAGTGCCTCTTCCCGTGTACACTTGATATATTTGTCCACTGACTTTATGGCTTCACTAAAAGCTTGTGGGGTGCTGATGCTCTAATCTTGACCCAAGTAGAATCCACATGCCTTTACAAACGGCTTGGTCTTTTCCCCATGGAACAATTCAAGGCTCAAGGGTCAGCAATGAATGCACTTGGTCAGGCTTTAGTTCTTTTTGGCTGTCAAGAGACTTACCTCCTTTCAGATGTTTCCCACAATCTCAACAGCCTCTGCCAAGTGTATACAAGTGAAAAGGCCGATGGCATCATGGGACGTGATTGTTTCTTCCGGCTCCAACTTCAGTCTACATTCCTTGTTGACACATTCTTTAGCATTCTTCCAAATGGTGCATTATCTTGCCAGTTGAGGGTGTTAGAATGGTAGGCAGATACTTTTGAAACGCTGTGTGTGACAGAGTTGATTCTTTGGGAATCAGTGGTTGAAATGCCTGAACCTTGTTGCTTGATACTGCTGTACCCCGCGAGCGAGTTAAAGCAGGAGGCCGGAGCCTGTTGGGATGCCGAGGAATATTTCCACAGTCGTCACTAAGGCAAGACATCTAAGGAGCTTTTGATAAGGACCTGGGGCCCTGTGGTATTTTGTCAAGGGCGCAAAGAAGGAGATTGCGTTGGCCGGGAATCGAACCCGGGTCAACTGCTTGGAAGGCAGCTATGCTCAGCACTATACCACCAACGCAAGGCTGTGCGCCAGGCATCCTGCTACCTCTATACAATTAAGGCCACACATGACATTGACTCACGGACCCCCTCCAGCGCAAGGTCCATTCGCTGCCGTACCAAGTGACCACTAGGAAGATCAGCTAGAAATATTTCCCCATTCGTGGAGAGAAAGGAAGCCAAGCCAGTAGATACGGTAAAGGTGTGATTGTGCAGTGCGCATGAAGGAACTGGAGATACAAGTTTTGCAAAGGCCTTTCACTCGGGCAAAAGGGACACGGAATGTGTCCCACACCCAACGTGGGGCTCGAACCCACGACCCTGAGATTAAGAGTCTCATGCTCTACCGACTGAGCTAGCCGGGCTACAGCACTTTTGCTCTTCAAGGCCTCTCACAGCCACCTGAGTCCGCAGACTTTTTGATAGCTTTCGACATAATTCCTTTGGCTAAACTCAATGCGCTTCCAAGTACTACTCTGTTCACTTGCTGTCAGGGCGCTACATCACCATTTTTGCTGTGACTTTGGAGGATCACAACAAAATGCGCTGGCTGATTCCAAACCCTTTTCTCTCTGTGCAAAACATCAAGCCGTAGCCTCCCACATAACATCTGCCAAGTCATTCATTTGCCCTTTCCGGCCGAGGCGGCATCAAGCAATACCTCAACCGAGAAGGTCAAATGCAAAGTGTACGGCGCTGGCTTAGCATGCAAGGTGTCACGTGCTCTTCCCAGTTCCCTTCGATAGCTCAGCTGGTAGAGCGGAGGACTGTAGAGACAAAGCAGCAATCCTTAGGTCGCTGGTTCAATTCCGGCTCGAAGGAAGAGCTTTTTACCCCGCGTCTCTACTTTTAGAAAGAAGGCAATCTCTTATCTCTACAAATGTGCAATTGGGAAGCTTTTTAGGCACCTTCAGTTCATCTTTCATGTCTCCTTTGGGCCAGCTCAAGCGCGCTTGTCGTGTGGTCTCTGTGGCGCAATCGGTTAGCGCGTTCGGCTGTTAACCGAAAGGTTGGTGGTTCAAGCCCACCCAGGGACTTTCTCTTTACCTTAGCAGGGCCCGCTGCCAAGTCTCACCCTAACCTAAGAAGACAAATAGCGTCCTTTGGCTTGTCTCACACGGCTGACGATTAACCATTCACTCGAGACATTCCTTGAAAACGGACTAGAATAATGTCGCAATCAATTGCTCTTCTTCTGGAATGTTCAAGATCTTTCATAGTTTAGTCAAGCCACTTCTTCGCTTCCGCTGAGTCTCAGGAACAAACCCCAGCATTTCTATTCACACCTGAACACCAGGGGATGTGTGAGAATTGTGGAAGCACCTTTTTTCACCTTACATGATCCCATTGTTGGTGTCAGGAAGCCTGCATAGCTAAAAGTGCCTAGATTGACATGGCCAAAGGCCTCAATTGTTGTCAAATGGCCTGGATAGAGGTGTTAAAAACGTGGAATACAGATAGTGTCAATGTTTAAGCGTGTGCCCCGGGGCTATGCTGGGCTTGAAGTACACAGGGATGCAATGTTTCTTAAAGATCCTTCTGAGTTTTTCCAACGCTCCAGTTACATACGGGATGACTAGATTTCTCCTAGTGTTCTGCTTCTCCCCAGTTTGTTTCCCTGACCTTGCGGAGGTTTTAACCAAGACCCAGTCTGGGTAGCCACAAGCTTTCAAAGCCCTCCTGAGATGTCACGGTAGCACTCTCCTAGTCATGCGCTAGGATTTGTATAGTTGGTCTCTGCTTACCAGAGAGGCTGTCGGGTAAATTCAGTGTGGTATTCTGCTTAACAGAGTGCTGCCATGGATTAGTCAGGTCTGCTCATGATTCTCTGATGTTGTTTGAGTTTGTCTGAGTTATTCCCGCCTTCAGGAAGCTGTGAGAGCTTTCCAGAACATGGGTAGGGGCTAGGCAAATGAACAGCGTGAATACGGATACCGCCCTGGCCAGTTGCAAGGGAGGGCAGTCCTGTGGCATGCTGGGAGTGGCATTTATGTTCTGCGAGCACATGGGCTCAGCGTCTTTCCTGGGAGAGGACTGAACAGCTGGGCTGGAGGCAGGCTGCCTCGCCTGGCGCCGGCTGCCATGAGGCCCCAGGTGGGTGGACCTGAGGGCCTCAAGCCAGTCAGGACGTCAATACTGCTTAACTAAGAGATCAGCTAGATGTCTTCAGTGTGAAAAGTTCTCATTTTGGAGTATCCTACTACAATTCCCCATCCCTATCCCCAGCTCGACAAGAAAACTCCAAAAACAAACATCCCCTAGTCCGGTCATTGAAGGCAAGGAGCGTTTGCGCGCGTGTGTATTTGGCTGAAGAAATACACTGTGCCTGGCTGCGGGGCGAAGTCAAGGGAAACCGGGGCAAACACGCCAGCGTCCCTCGCAAGGGTGGCGTTGCATCTGTGTTCTTTTGTCTTTAGACTCTTTTGGTTGCTACCATGTCAGCCGGATATTGCAGAGTCCTAAGAACCAGCTCGTGTTCCAGTGGGTGGTGGTGTGAGTCAAAAGGCAGATAGCGGTCTGTGTGGGTAGGTTTCCTGGAGACCTCCATGCCCAAGTCAGCCCCTTCCTTGCCTTGTAAGACGCCGTCCAAAAGGGGGCATTTGCTATTCAGTGCCTCTTCCCGTGTACACTTGATATATTTGTCCACTGACTTTATGGGTTCACTAAAAGCTTGTGGGGTGTTGATGCTCTAATCTTGACCCAAGTAGAATCCACATGCCATTACAAACGGCTTGGTCTTTTCCCCATGGAACAATTCAAGGCTCAAGGGTCAGCAATGAATGCACTTGGTCAGGCTTTAGTTCTTTTTGGCTGTCAAGAGACTTACCTCCTTTCAGATGTTTCCCACAATCTCAACAGCCTCTGCCAAGTGTATACAAGTGAAAAGGCCGATGGCATCATGGGACGTGATTGTTTCTTCCGGCTCCAACTTCAGTCTACATTCCTTGTTGACACATTCTTTAGCATTCTTCCAAATGGTGCATTATCTTGCCAGTTGAGGGTGTTAGAATGGTAGGCAGATACTTTTGAAACGCTGTGTGTGACAGAGTTGATTCTTTGGGAATCAGTGGTTGAAATGCCTGAACCTTGTTGCTTGATACTGCTGTACCCCGCGAGCGAGTTAAAGCAGGAGGCCGGAGCCTGTTGGGATGCCGAGGAATATTTCCACAGTCGTCACTAAGGCAAGACATCTAAGGAGCTTTTGATAAGGACCTGGGGCCCTGTGGTATTTTGTCAAGGGCGCAAAGAAGGAGATTGCGTTGGCCGGGAATCGAACCCGGGTCAACTGCTTGGAAGGCAGCTATGCTCACCACTATACCACCAACGCAAGGCTGTGCGCCAGGCATCCTGCTACCTCTATACAATTAAGGCCACACATGACATTGACTCACGGACCCCCTCCAGCGCAAGGTCCATTCGCTGCCGTACCAAGTGACCACTAGGAAGATCAGCTAGAAATATTTCCCCATTCGTGGAGAGAAAGGAAGCCAAGCCAGTAGATACGGTAAAGGTGTGATTGTGCAGTGCGCATGAAGGAACTGGAGATACAAGTTTTGCAAAGGCCTTTCACTCGGGCAAAAGGGACACGGAATGTGTCCCACGCCCAACGTGGGGCTCGAACCCACGACCCTGAGATTAAGAGTCTCATGCTCTACCGACTGAGCTAGCCGGGCTACAGCACTTTTGCTCTTCAAGGCCTCTCACAGCCACCTGAGTCCGCAGACTTTTTGATAGCTTTCGACATAATTCCTTTGGCTAAACTCAATGCGCTTCCAAGTACTACTCTGTTCACTTGCTGTCAGGGCGCTACATCACCATTTTTGCTGTGACTTTGGAGGATCACAACAAAATGCGCTGGCTGATTCCAAACCCTTTTCTCTCTGTGCAAAACATCAAGCCGTAGCCTCCCACATAACATCTGCCAAGTCATTCATTTGCCCTTTCCGGCCGAGGCGGCATCAAGCAATACCTCAACCGAGAAGGTCAAATGCAAAGTGTACGGCGCTGGCTTAGCATGCAAGGTGTCACGTGCTCTTCCCAGTTCCCTTCGATAGCTCAGCTGGTAGAGCGGAGGACTGTAGAGACAAAGCAGCAATCCTTAGGTCGCTGGTTCAATTCCGGCTCGAAGGAAGAGCTTTTTACCCCGCGTCTCTACTTTTAGAAAGAAGGCAATCTCTTATCTCTACAAATGTGCAATTGGGAAGCTTTTTAGGCACCTTCAGTTCATCTTTCATGTCTCCTTTGGGCCAGCTCAAGCGCGCTTGTCGTGTGGTCTCTGTGGCGCAATCGGTTAGCGCGTTCGGCTGTTAACCGAAAGGTTGGTGGTTCAAGCCCACCCAGGGACTTTCTCTTTACCTTAGCAGGGCCCGCTGCCAAGTCTCACCCTAACCTAAGAAGACAAATAGCGTCCTTTGGCTTGTCTCACACGGCTGACGATTAACCATTCACTCGAGACATTCCTTGAAAACGGACTAGAATAATGTCGCAATCAATTGCTCTTCTTCTGGAATGTTCAAGATCTTTCATAGTTTAGTCAAGCCACTTCTTCGCTTCCGCTGAGTCTCAGGAACAAACCCCAGCATTTCTATTCACACCTGAACACCAGGGGATGTGTGAGAATTGTGGAAGCACCTTTTTTCACCTTACATGATCCCATTGTTGGTGTCAGGAAGCCTGCATAGCTAAAAGTGCCTAGATTGACATGGCCAAAGGCCTCAATTGTTGTCAAATGGCCTGGATAGAGGTGTTAAAAACGTGGAATACAGATAGTGTCAATGTTTAAGCGTGTGCCCCGGGGCTATGCTGGGCTTGAAGTACACAGGGATGCAATGTTTCTTAAAGATCCTTCTGAGTTTTTCCGACGCTCCAGTTACATACGGGATGACTAGATTTCTCCTAGTGTTCTGCTTCTCCCCAGTTTGTTTCCCTGACCTTGCGGAGGTTTTAACCAAGACCCAGTCTGGGTAGCCACAAGCTTTCAAAGCCCTCCTGAGATGTCACGGTAGCACTCTCCTAGTCATGCGCTAGGATTTGTATAGTTGGTCTCTGCTTACCAGAGAGGCTGTCGGGTAAATTCAGTGTGGTATTCTGCTTAACAGAGTGCTGCCATGGATTAGTCAGGTCTGCTCATGATTCTCTGATGTTGTTTGAGTTTGTCTGAGTTATTCCCGCCTTCAGGAAGCTGTGAGAGCTTTCCAGAACATGGGTAGGGGCTAGGCAAATGAACAGCGTGAATACGGATACCGCCCTGGCCAGTTGCAAGGGAGGGCAGTCCTGTGGCATGCTGGGAGTGGCATTTATGTTCTGCGAGCACATGGGCTCAGCGTCTTTCCTGGGAGAGGACTGAACAGCTGGGCTGGAGGCAGGCTGCCTCGCCTGGCGCCGGCTGCCATGAGGCCCCAGGTGGGTGGACCTGAGGGCCTCAAGCCAGTCAGGACGTCAATACTGCTTAACTAAGAGATCAGCTAGATGTCTTCAGTGTGAAAAGTTCTCATTTTGGAGTATCCTACTACAATTCCCCATCCCTATCCCCAGCTCGACAAGAAAACTCCAAAAACAAACATCCCCTAGTCCGGTCATTGAAGGCAAGGAGCGTTTGCGCGCGTGTGTATTTGGCTGAAGAAATACACTGTGCCTGGCTGCAGGGCGAAGTCAAGGGAAACCGGGGCAAACACGCCAGCGTCCCTCGCAAGGGTGGCGTTGCATCTGTGTTCTTTTGTCTTTAGACTCTTTTGGTTGCTACCATGTCAGCCGGATATTGCAGAGTCCTAAGAACCAGCTCGTGTTCCAGTGGGTGGTGGTGTGAGTCAAAAGGCAGATAGCGGTCTGTGTGGGTAGGTTTCCTGGAGACCTCCATGCCCAAGTCAGCCCCTTCCTTGCCTTGTAAGACGCCGTCCAAAAGGGGGCATTTGCTATTCAGTGCCTCTTCCCGTGTACACTTGATATATTTGTCCACTGACTTTATGGGTTCACTAAAAGCTTGTGGGGTGCTGATGCTCTAATCTTGACCCAAGTAGAATCCACATGCCTTTACAAATGGCTTGGTCTTTTCCCCATGGAACAATTCAAGGCTCAAGGGTCAGCAATGAATGCACTTGGTCAGGCTTTAGTTCTTTTTGGCTGTCAAGAGACTTACCTCCTTTCAGATGTTTCCCACAATCTCAACAGCCTCTGCCAAGTGTATACAAGTGAAAAGGCCGATGGCATCATGGGACGTGATTGTTTCTTCCGGCTCCAACTTCAGTCTACATTCCTTGTTGACACATTCTTTAGCATTCTTCCAAATGGTGCATTATCTTGCCAGTTGAGGGTGTTAGAATGGTAGGCAGATACTTTTGAAACGCTGTGTGTGACAGAGTTGATTCTTTGGGAATCAGTGGTTGAAATGCCTGAACCTTGTTGCTTGATACTGCTGTACCCCGCGAGCGAGTTAAAGCAGGAGGCCGGAGCCTGTTGGGATGCCGAGGAATATTTCCACAGTCGTCACTAAGGCAAGACATCTAAGGAGCTTTTGATAAGGACCTGGGGCCCTGTGGTATTTTGTCAAGGGCGCAAAGAAGGAGATTGCGTTGGCCGGGAATCGAACCCGGGTCAACTGCTTGGAAGGCAGCTATGCTCACCACTATACCACCAACGCAAGGCTGTGCGCCAGGCATCCTGCTACCTCTATACAATTAAGGCCACACATGACATTGACTCACGGACCCCCTCCAGCGCAAGGTCCATTCGCTGCCGTACCAAGTGACCACTAGGAAGATCAGCTAGAAATATTTCCCCATTCGTGGAGAGAAAGGAAGCCAAGCCAGTAGATACGGTAAAGGTGTGATTGTGCAGTGCGCATGAAGGAACTGGAGATACAAGTTTTGCAAAGGCCTTTCACTCGGGCAAAAGGGACACGGAATGTGTCCCACGCCCAACGTGGGGCTCGAACCCACGACCCTGAGATTAAGAGTCTCATGCTCTACCGACTGAGCTAGCCGGGCTACAGCACTTTTGCTCTTCAAGGCCTCTCACAGCCACCTGAGTGCGCAGACTTTTTGATAGCTTTCGACATAATTCCTTTGGCTAAACTCAATGCGCTTCCAAGTACTACTCTGTTCACTTGCTGTCAGGGCGCTACATCACCATTTTTGCTGTGACTTTGGAGGATCACAACAAAATGCGCTGGCTGATTCCAAACCCTTTTCTCTCTGTGCAAAACATCAAGCCGTAGCCTCCCACATAACATCTGCCAAGTCATTCATTTGCCCTTTCCGGCCGAGGCGGCATCAAGCAATACCTCAACCGAGAAGGTCAAATGCAAAGTGTACGGCGCTGGCTTAGCATGCAAGGTGTCACGTGCTCTTTCCAGTTCCCTTCGATAGCTCAGCTGGTAGAGCGGAGGACTGTAGAGACAAAGCAGCAATCCTTAGGTCGCTGGTTCAATTCCGGCTCGAAGGAAGAGCTTTTTACCCCACGTCTCTGCCTTTTAGAAAGAAGGCAATCTCTTATCACTACAAATGTGCAATTGGGAAGCTTTTTAGGCACCTTCAGTTCATCTTTCATGTCTCCTTTGGGTCAGCTCAAGCACGCTTGTCGTGTGGTCTCTGTGGCGCAATCGGTTAGCGCGTTCGGCTGTTAACCGAAAGGTTGGTGGTTCAAGCCCACCCAGGGACGCTCGTGCTTTCTCCTTACCTTAGCAGGGCCCGCTGCCAAGTCTCACCCTAACCTAAGAAGACAAATAGCGTCCTTTGGCTTGTCTCACACGGCTGACGATTAACCATTCACTCGAGACATTCCTTGAAAACGGACTAGAATAATGTCGCAATCAATTGCTCTTCTTCTGGAATGTTCAAGATCTTTCATAGGTTAGTCAAGCCACTTCTTCGCTTCCGCTGAGTCTCAGGAACAAACCCCAGCATTTCTATTCACACCTGAACACCAGGGGATGTGTGAGAATTGTGGAAGCACCTTTTTTCACCTTACATGATCCCATTGTTGGTGTCAGGAAGCCTGCATAGCTAAAAGTGCCTAGATTGACATGGCCAAAGGCCTCAATTGTTGTCAAATGGCCTGGATAGAGGTGTTAAAAACGTGGAATACAGATAGTGTCAATGTTTAAGCGTGTGCCCCGGGGCTATGCTGGGCTTGAAGTACACAGGGATGCAATGTTTCTTAAAGATCCTTCTGAGTTTTTCCGACGCTCCAGTTACATACGGGATGACTAGATTTCTCCTAGTGTTCTGCTTCTCCCCAGTTTGTTTCCCTGACCTTGCGGAGGTTTTAACCAAGACCCAGTCTGGGTAGCCACAAGCTTTCAAAGCCCTCCTGAGATGTCACGGTAGCACTCTCCTAGTCATGCGCTAGGATTTGTATAGTTGGTCTCTGCTTACCAGAGAGGCTGTCGGGTAAATTCAGTGTGGTATTCTGCTTAACAGAGTGCTGCCATGGATTAGTCAGGTCTGCTCATGATTCTCTGATGTTGTTTGAGTTTGTCTGAGTTATTCCCGCCTTCAGGAAGCTGTGAGAGCTTTCCAGAACATGGGTAGGGGCTAGGCAAATGAACAGCGTGAATACGGATACCGCCCTGGCCAGTTGCAAGGGAGGGCAGTCCTGTGGCATGCTGGGAGTGGCATTTATGTTCTGCGAGCACATGGGCTCAGCGTCTTTCCTGGGAGAGGACTGAACAGCTGGGCTGGAGGCAGGCTGCCTCGCCTGGCGCCGGCTGCCATGAGGCCCCAGGTGGGTGGACCTGAGGGCCTCAAGCCAGTCAGGACGTCAATACTGCTTAACTAAGAGATCAGCTAGATGTCTTCAGTGTGAAAAGTTCTCATTTTGGAGTATCCTACTACAATTCCCCATCCCTATCCCCAGCTCGACAAGAAAACTCCAAAAACAAACATCCCCTAGTCCGGTCATTGAAGGCAAGGAGCGTTTGCGCGCGTGTGTATTTGGCTGAAGAAATACACTGTGCCTGGCTGCGGGGCGAAGTCAAGGGAAACCGGGGCAAACACGCCAGCGTCCCTCGTAAGGGTGGCGTTGCATCTGTGTTCTTTTGTCTTTAGACTCTTTTGGTTGCTACTATGTCAGCCGGATATTGCAGAGTCCTAAGAACCCCCAGCTCGTGTTCCAGTGGGTGGTGGTGTGAGTCAAAAGGCAGATAGCGGTCTGTGTGGGTAGGTTTCCTGGAGACCTCCATGCCCAAGTCAGCCCCTTCCTTGCCTTGTAAGACGCCGTCCAAAAGGGGGCATTTGCTATTCAGTGCCTCTTCCCGTGTACACTTGATGTATTTGTCCACTGACTTTATGGGTTCACTAAAAGCTTGTGGGGTGCTGATGCTCTAATCTTGACCCAAGTAGAATCCACATGCCTTTACAAACGGCTTGGTCTTTTCCCCATGGAACAATTCAAGGCTCAAGGGTCAGCAATGAATGCACTTGGTCAGGCTTTAGTTCTTTTTGGCTGTCAAGAGACTTACCTCCTTTCAGATGTTTCCCACAATCTCAACAGCCTCTGCCAAGTGTATGCAAGTGAAAAGGCCGATGGCATCATGGGACGTGATTGTTTCTTCCGGCTCCAACTTCAGTCTACATTCCTTGTTGACACATTCTTTAGCATTCTTCCAAATGGTGCATTATCTTGCCAGTTGAGGGTGTTAGAATGGTAGGCAGATACTTAGAAACGCTGTGTGTGACAGAGTTGATTCTTTGGGAATCAGTGGTTGAAATGCCTGAACCTTGTTGCTTGATACTGCTGTACCCCGCGAGCGAGTTAAAGCAGGAGGCCGGAGCCTGTTGGGATGCCGAGGAATATTTCCACAGTCGTCACTAAGGCAAGACATCTAAGGAGCTTTTGATAAGGACCTGGGGCCCTGTGGTATTTTGTCAAGGGCGCAAAGAAGGAGATTGCGTTGGCCGGGAATCGAACCCGGGTCAACTGCTTGGAAGGCAGCTATGCTCACCACTATACCACCAACGCAAGGCTGTGCGCCAGGCATCCTGCTACCTCTATACAATTAAGGCCACACATGACATTGACTCACGGACCCCCTCCAGCACAAGGTCCATTCGCTGCCGTACCAAGTGACCACTAGGAAGATCAGCTAGAAATATTTCCCCATTCGTGGAGAGAAAGGAAGCCAAGCCAGTAGATACGGTAAAGGTGTGATTGTGCAGTGCGCATGAAGGAACTGGAGATACAAGTTTTGCAAAGGCCTTTCACTCGGGCAAAAGGGACACGGAATGTGTCCCACGCCCAACGTGGGGTTCGAACCCACGACCCTGAGATTAAGAGTCTCATGCTCTACCGACTGAGCTAGCCGGGCTACAGCACTTTTGCTCTTCAAGGCCTCTCACAGCCACCTGAGTCCGCAGACTTTTTGATAGCTTTCGACATAATTCCTTTGGCTAAACTCAATGCGCTTCCAAGTACTACTCTGTTCACTTGCTGTCAGGGCGCTACATCACCATTTTTGCTGTGACTTTGGAGGATCACAACAAAATGCGCTGGCTGATTCCAAACCCTTTTCTCTCTGTGCAAAACATCAAGCCGTAGCCTCCCACATAACATCTGCCAAGTCATTCATTTGCCCTTTCCGGCCGAGGCGGCATCAAGCAATACCTCAACCGAGAAGGTCAAATGCAAAGTGTACGGCGCTGGCTTAGCATGCAAGGTGTCACGTGCTCTTCCCAGTTCCCTTCGATAGCTCAGCTGGTAGAGCGGAGGACTGTAGAGACAAAGCAGCAATCCTTAGGTCGCTGGCTCAAAGGAAGAGCTTTTTACCCCGCGTCTCTGCCTTTTAGAAAGAAGGCAATCTCTTATCTCTACAAATGTGCAATTGGGAAGCTTTTTAGGCACCTTCAGTTCATCTTTCATGTCTCCTTTGGGCCAGCTCAAGCACGCTTGTCGTGTGGTCTCTGTGGTGCAATCGGTTAGCGCGTTCGGCTGTTAACCGAAAGGTTGGTGGTTCAAGCCCACCCAGGGACGCTCGTGCTTTCTCTTTACCTTAGCAGGGCCCGCTGCCAAGTCTCACCCTAACCTAAGAAGACAAATAGCGTCCTTTGGCTTGTCTCACACGGCTGACGATTAACCATTCACTCGAGACATTCCTTGAAAACGGACTAGAATAATGTCGCAATCAATTGCTCTTCTTCTGGAATGTTCAAGATCTTTCATAGTTTAGTCAAGCCACTTCTTCGCTTCCGCTGAGTCTCAGGAACAAACCCCAGCATTTCTATTCACACCTGAACACCAGGGGATGTGTGAGAATTGTGGAAGCACCTTTTTTCACCTTACATGATCCCATTGTTGGTGTCAGGAAGCCTGCATAGCTAAAAGTGCCTAGATTGACATGGCCAAAGGCCTCAATTGTTGTCAAATCGCCTGGATAGAGGTGTTAAAAACGTGGAATACAGATAGTGTCAATGTTTAAGCGTGTGCCCTGGGGCTATGCTGGGCTTGAAGTACACAGGGATGCAATGTTTCTTAAAGATCCTTCTGAGTTTTTCCGACGCTCCAGTTACATACGGGATGACTAGATTTCTCCTAGTGTTCTGCTTCTCCCCAGTTTGTTTCCCTGACCTTGCGGAGGTTTTAACCAAGACCCAGTCTGGGTAGCCACAAGCTTTCAAAGCCCTCCTGAGATGTCACGGTAGCACTCTCCTAGTCATGCGCTAGGATTTGTATAGTTGGTCTCTGCTTACCAGAGAGGCTGTCGGGTAAATTCAGTGTGGTATTCTGCTTAACAGAGTGCTGCCATGGATTAGTCAGGTCTGCTCATGATTCTCTGATGTTGTTTGAGTTTGTCTGAGTTATTCCCGCCTTCAGGAAGCTGTGAGAGCTTTCCAGAACATGGGTAGGGGCTAGGCAAATGAACAGCGTGAATACGGATACCGCCCTGGCCAGTTGCAAGGGAGGGCAGTCCTGTGGCATGCTGGGAGTGGCATTTATGTTCTGCGAGCACATGGGCTCAGCGTCTTTCCTGGGAGAGGACTGAACAGCTGGGCTGGAGGCAGGCTGCCTCGCCTGGCGCCGGCTGCCATGAGGCCCCAGGTGGGTGGACCTGAGGGCCTCAAGCCAGTCAGGACGTCAATACTGCTTAACTAAGAGATCAGCTAGATGTCTTCAGTGTGAAAAGTTCTCATTTTGGAGTATCCTACTACAATTCCCCATCCCTATCCCCAGCTCGACAAGAAAACTCCAAAAACAAACATCCCCTAGTCCGGTCATTGAAGGCAAGGAGCGTTTGCGCGCATGTGTATTTGGCTGAAGAAATACACTGTGCCTGGCTGCGGGGCGAAGTCAAGGGAAACCGGGGCAAACACGCCAGCGTCCCTCGCAAGGGTGGCGTTGCATCTGTGTTCTTTTGTCTTTAGACTCTTTTGGTTGCTACCATGTCAGCCGGATATTGCAGAGTCCTAAGAACCCCCAGCTCGTGTTCCAGTGGGTGGTGGTGTGAGTCAAAAGGCAGATAGCGGTCTGTGTGGGTAGGTTTCCTGGAGACCTCCATGCCCAAGTCAGCCCCTTCCTTGCCTTGTAAGACGTCGTCCAAAAGGGGGCATTTGCTATTCAGTGCCTCTTCCCGTGTACACTTGATGTATTTGTCCACTGACTTTATGGGTTCACTAAAAGCTTGTGGGGTGCTGATGCTCTAATCTTGACCCAAGTAGAATCCACATGCCTTTACAAACGGCTTGGTCTTTTCCCCATGGAACAATTCAAGGCTCAAGGGTCAGCAATGAATGCACTTGGTCAGGCTTTAGTTCTTTTTGGCTGTCAAGAGACGTACCTCCTTTCAGATGTTTCCTACAATCTCAACAGCCTCTGCCAAGTGTATACAAGTGAAAAGGCCGATGGCATCATGGGACGTGATTGTTTCTTCCGGCTCCAACTTCAGTCTACATTCCTTGTTGACACATTCTTTAGCATTCTTCCAAATGGTGCATTATCTTGCCAGTTGAGGGTGTTAGAATGGTAGGCAGATACTTAGAAACGCTGTGTGTGACAGAGTTGATTCTTTGGGAATCAGTGGTTGAAATGCCTGAACCTTGTTGCTTGATACTGCTGTACCCCGCGAGCGAGTTAAAGCAGGAGGCCGGAGCCTGTTGGGATGCCGAGGAATATTTCCACAGTCGTCACTAAGGCAAGACATCTAAGGAGCTTTTGATAAGGACCTGGGGCCCTGTGGTATTTTGTCAAGGGCGCAAAGAAGGAGATTGCGTTGGCCGGGAATCGAACCCGGGTCAACTGCTTGGAAGGCAGCTATGCTCACCACTATACCACCAACGCAAGGCTGTGCGCCAGGCATCCTGCTACCTCCATACAATTAAGGCCACACATGACATTGACTCACGGACCCCCTCCAGCGCAAGGTCCATTCGCTGCCGTACCAAGTGACCACTAGGAAGATCAGCTAGAAATATTTCCCCATTCGTGGAGAGAAAGGAAGCCAAGCCAGTAGATACGGTAAAGGTGTGATTGTGCAGTGCGCATGAAGGAACTGGAGATACAAGTTTTGCAAAGGCCTTTCACTCGGGCAAAAGGGACACGGAATGTGCCCCACGCCCAACGTGGGGCTCGAACCCACGACCCTGAGATTAAGAGTCTCATGCTCTACCGACTGAGCTAGCCGGGCTACAGCACTTTTGCACTTCAAGGCCTCTCACAGCCACCTGAGTCCGCAGACTTTTTGATAGCTTTCGACATAATTCCTTTGGCTAAACTCAATGCGCTTCCAAGTACTACTCTGTTCACTTGCTGTCAGGGCGCTACATCACCATTTTTGCTGTGACTTTGGAGGATCACAACAAAATGCGCTGGCTGATTCCAAACCCTTTTCTCTCTGTGCAAAACATCAAGCCGTAGCCTCCCACATAACATCTGCCAAGTCATTCATTTGCCCTTTCCGGCCGAGGCGGCATCAAGCAATACCTCAACCGAGAAGGTCAAATGCAAAGTGTACGGCGCTGGCTTAGCATGCAAGGTGTCACGTGCTCTTCCCAGTTCCCTTGGATAGCTCAGCTGGTAGAGCGGAGGACTGTAGAGACAAAGCAGCAATCCTTAGGTCGCTGGTTCAATTCCGGCTTGAAGGAAGAGCTTTTTACCCCGCGTCTCTGCCTTTTAGAAAGAAGGCAATCTCTTATCTCTACAAATGTGCAATTGGGAAGCTTTTTAGGCACCTTCAGTTCATCTTTCATGTCTCCTTTGGGCCAGCTCAAGCACGCTTGTCGTGTGGTCTCTGTGGCGCAATCGGTTAGCGCGTTCGGCTGTTAACCAAAAGGTTGGTGGTTCAAGCCCACCCAGGGACGCTCGTGCTTTCTCTTTACCTTAGCAGGGCCCGCTGCCAAGTCTCACCCTAACCTAAGAAGACAAATAGCGTCCTTTGGCTTGTCTCACACAGCTGACGATTAACCATTCACTCGAGACATTCCTTGAAAACGGACTAGAATAATGTTGCAATCAATTGCTCTTCTTCTGGAATGTTCAAGATCTTTCATAGTTTAGTCAAGCCACTTCTTCGCTTCCGCTGAGTCTCAGGAACAAACCCCAGCATTTCTATTCACACCTGAACACCAGGGGATGTGTGAGAATTGTGGAAGCACCTTTTTTCACCTTACATGATCCCATTGTTGGTGTCAGGAAGCCTGCATAGCTAAAAGTGCCTAGATTGACATGGCCAAAGGCCTCAATTGTTGTCAAATGGCCTGGATAGAGGTGTTAAAAATGTGGAATACAGATAGTGTCAATGTTTAAGCGTGTGCCCCGGGGCTATGCTGGGCTTGAAGTACACAGGGATGCAATGTTTCTTAAAGATCCTTCTGAGTTTTTCCGACGCTCCAGTTACATACGGGATGACTAGATTTCTCCTAGTGTTCTGCTTCTCCCCAGTTTGTTTCCCTGACCTTGCGGAGGTTTTAACCAAGACCCAGTCTGGGTAGCCACAAGCTTTCAAAGCCCTCCTGAGATGTCACGGTAGCACTCTCCTAGTCATGCGCTAGGATTTGTATAGTTGGTCTCTGCTTACCAGAGAGGCTGTCGGGTAAATTCAGTGTGGTATTCTGCTTAACAGAGTGCTGCCATGGATTAGTCAGGTCTGCTCATGATTCTCTGATGTTGTTTGAGTTTGTCTGAGTTATTCCCGCCTTCAGGAAGCTGTGAGAGCTTTCCAGAACATGGGTAGGGGCTAGGCAAATGAACAGCGTGAATACGGATACCGCCCTGGCCAGTTGCAAGGGAGGGCAGTCCTGTGGCATGCTGGGAGTGGCATTTATGTTCTGCGAGCACATGGGCTCAGCGTCTTTCCTGGGAGAGGACTGAACAGCTGGGCTGGAGGCAGGCTGCCTCGCCTGGCGCCGGCTGCCATGAGGCCCCAGGTGGGTGGACCTGAGGGCCTCGAGCCAGTCAGGACGTCAATACTGCTTAACTAAGAGATCAGCTAGATGTCTTCAGTGTGAAAAGTTCTCATTTTGGAGTATCCTACTACAATTCCCCATCCCTATCCCCAGCTCGACAAGAAAACTCCAAAAACAAACATCCCCTAGTCCGGTCATTGAAGGCAAGGAGCGTTTGCACGCGTGTGTATTTGGCTGAAGAAATACACTGTGCCTGGCTGCGGGGCGAAGTCAAGGGAAACCGGGGCAAACACGCCAGCGTCCCTCGTAAGGGTGGCGTTGCATCTGTGTTCTTTTGTCTTTAGACTCTTTTGGTTGCTACTATGTCAGCCGGATATTGCAGAGTCCTAAGAACCCCCAGCTCGTGTTCCAGTGGGTGGTGGTGTGAGTCAAAAGGCAGATAGCGGTCTGTGTGGGTAGGTTTCCTGGAGACCTCCATGCCCAAGTCAGCCCCTTCCTTGCCTTGTAAGACGCCGTCCAAAAGGGGGCATTTGCTATTCAGTGCCTCTTCCCGTGTACACTTGATGTATTTGTCCACTGACTTTATGGGTTCACTAAAAGCTTGTGGGGTGCTGATGCTCTAATCTTGACCCAAGTAGAATCCACATGCCTTTACAAACGGCTTGGTCTTTTCCCCATGGAACAATTCAAGGCTCAAGGGTCAGCAATGAATGCACTTGGTCAGGCTTTAGTTCTTTTTGGCTGTCAAGAGACTTACCTCCTTTCAGATGTTTCCCACAATCTCAACAGCCTCTGCCAAGTGTATACAAGTGAAAAGGCCGATGGCATCATGGGACGTGATTGTTTCTTCCGGCTCCAACTTCAGTCTACATTCCTTGTTGACACATTCTTTAGCATTCTTCCAAATGGTGCATTATCTTGCCAGTTGAGGGTGTTAGAATGGTAGGCAGATACTTAGAAACGCTGTGTGTGACAGAGTTGATTCTTTGGGAATCAGTGGTTGAAATGCCTGAACCTTGTTGCTTGATACTGCTGTACCCCGCGAGCGAGTTAAAGCAGGAGGCCGGAGCCTGTTGGGATGCCGAGGAATATTTCCACAGTCGTCACTAAGGCAAGACATCTAAGGAGCTTTTGATAAGGACCTGGGGCCCTGTGGTATTTTGTCAAGGGCGCAAAGAAGGAGATTGCGTTGGCCGGGAATCGAACCCGGGTCAACTGCTTGGAAGGCAGCTATGCTCACCACTATACCACCAACGCAAGGCTGTGCGCCAGGCATCCTGCTACCTCTATACAATTAAGGCCACACATGACATTGACTCACGGACCCCCTCCAGCGCAAGGTCCATTCGCTGCCGTACCAAGTGACCACTAGGAAGATCAGCTAGAAATATTTCCCCATTCGTGGAGAGAAAGGAAGCCAAGCCAGTAGATACGGTAAAGGTGTGATTGTGCAGTGCGCATGAAGGAACTGGAGATACAAGTTTTGCAAAGGCCTTTCACTCGGGCAAAAGGGACACGGAATGTGTCCCACGCCCAACGTGGGGTTCGAACCCACGACCCTGAGATTAAGAGTCTCATGCTCTACCGACTGAGCTAGCCGGGCTACAGCACTTTTGCTTTTCAAGGCCTCTCACAGCCACCTGAGTCCGCAGACTTTTTGATAGCTTTCGACATAATTCCTTTGGCTAAACTCAATGCGCTTCCAAGTACTACTCTGTTCACTTGCTGTCAGGGCGCTACATCACCATTTTTGCTGTGACTTTGGAGGATCACAACAAAATGCGCTGGCTGATTCCAAACCCTTTTCTCTCTGTGCAAAACATCAAGCCGTAGCCTCCCACATAACATCTGCCAAGTCATTCATTTGCCCTTTCCGGCCGAGGCGGCATCAAGCAATACCTCAACCGAGAAGGTCAAATGCAAAGTGTACGGCGCTGGCTTAGCATGCAAGGTGTCACGTGCTCTTCCCAGTTCCCTTCGATAGCTCAGCTGGTAGAGCGGAGGACTGTAGAGACAAAGCAGCAATCCTTAGGTCGCTGGCTCAAAGGAAGAGCTTTTTACCCCGCGTCTCTGCCTTTTAGAAAGAAGGCAATCTCTTATCTCTACAAATGTGCAATTGGGAAGCTTTTTAGGCACCTTCAGTTCATCTTTCATGTCTCCTTTGGGCCAGCTCAAGCACGCTTGTCGTGTGGTCTCTGTGGTGCAATCGGTTAGCGCGTTCGGCTGTTAACCGAAAGGTTGGTGGTTCAAGCCCACCCAGGGACGCTCGTGCTTTCTCTTTACCTTAGCAGGGCCCGCTGCCAAGTCTCACCCTAACCTAAGAAGACAAATAGCGTCCTTTGGCTTGTCTCACACGGCTGACGATTAACCATTCACTCGAGACATTCCTTGAAAACGGACTAGAATAATGTCGCAATCAATTGCTCTTCTTCTGGAATGTTCAAGATCTTTCATAGTTTAGTCAAGCCACTTCTTCGCTTCCGCTGAGTCTCAGGAACAAACCCCAGCATTTCTATTCACACCTGAACACCAGGGGATGTGTGAGAATTGTGGAAGCACCTTTTTTCACCTTACATGATCCCATTGTTGGTGTCAGGAAGCCTGCATAGCTAAAAGTGCCTAGATTGACATGGCCAAAGGCCTCAATTGTTGTCAAATCGCCTGGATAGAGGTGTTAAAAACGTGGAATACAGATAGTGTCAATGTTTAAGCGTGTGCCCCGGGGCTATGCTGGGCTTGAAGTACACAGGGATGCAATGTTTCTTAAAGATCCTTCTGAGTTTTTCCGACGCTCCAGTTACATACGGGATGACTAGATTTCTCCTAGTGTTCTGCTTCTCCCCAGTTTGTTTCCCTGACCTTGCGGAGGTTTTAACCAAGACCCAGTCTGGGTAGCCACAAGCTTTCAAAGCCCTCCTGAGATGTCACGGTAGCACTCTCCTAGTCATGCGCTAGGATTTGTATAGTTGGTCTCTGCTTACCAGAGAGGCTGTCGGGTAAATTCAGTGTGGTATTCTGCTTAACAGAGTGCTGCCATGGATTAGTCAGGTCTGCTCATGATTCTCTGATGTTGTTTGAGTTTGTCTGAGTTATTCCCGCCTTCAGGAAGCTGTGAGAGCTTTCCAGAACATGGGTAGGGGCTAGGCAAATGAACAGCGTGAATACGGATACCGCCCTGGCCAGTTGCAAGGGAGGGCAGTCCTGTGGCATGCTGGGAGTGGCATTTATGTTCTGCGAGCACATGGGCTCAGCGTCTTTCCTGGGAGAGGACTGAACAGCTGGGCTGGAGGCAGGCTGCCTCGCCTGGCGCCGGCTGCCATGAGGCCCCAGGTGGGTGGACCTGAGGGCCTCAAGCCAGTCAGGACGTCAATACTGCTTAACTAAGAGATCAGCTAGATGTCTTCAGTGTGAAAAGTTCTCATTTTGGAGTATCCTACTACAATTCCCCATCCCTATCCCCAGCTCGACAAGAAAACTCCAAAAACAAACATCCCCTAGTCCGGTCATTGAAGGCAAGGAGCGTTTGCGCGCATGTGTATTTGGCTGAAGAAATACACTGTGCCTGGCTGCGGGGCGAAGTCAAGGGAAACCGGGGCAAACACGCCAGCGTCCCTCGCAAGGGTGGCGTTGCATCTGTGTTCTTTTGTCTTTAGACTCTTTTGGTTGCTACCATGTCAGCCGGATATTGCAGAGTCCTAAGAACCCCCAGCTCGTGTTCCAGTGGGTGGTGGTGTGAGTCAAAAGGCAGATAGCGGTCTGTGTGGGTAGGTTTCCTGGAGACCTCCATGCCCAAGTCAGCCCCTTCCTTGCCTTGTAAGACGTCGTCCAAAAGGGGGCATTTGCTATTCAGTGCCTCTTCCCGTGTACACTTGATGTATTTGTCCACTGACTTTATGGGTTCACTAAAAGCTTGTGGGGTGCTGATGCTCTAATCTTGACCCAAGTAGAATCCACATGCCTTTACAAACGGCTTGGTCTTTTCCCCATGGAACAATTCAAGGCTCAAGGGTCAGCAATGAATGCACTTGGTCAGGCTTTAGTTCTTTTTGGCTGTCAAGAGACGTACCTCCTTTCAGATGTTTCCTACAATCTCAACAGCCTCTGCCAAGTGTATACAAGTGAAAAGGCCGATGGCATCATGGGACGTGATTGTTTCTTCCGGCTCCAACTTCAGTCTACATTCCTTGTTGACACATTCTTTAGCATTCTTCCAAATGGTGCATTATCTTGCCAGTTGAGGGTGTTAGAATGGTAGGCAGATACTTAGAAACGCTGTGTGTGACAGAGTTGATTCTTTGGGAATCAGTGGTTGAAATGCCTGAACCTTGTTGCTTGATACTGCTGTACCCCGCGAGCGAGTTAAAGCAGGAGGCCGGAGCCTGTTGGGATGCCGAGGAATATTTCCACAGTCGTCACTAAGGCAAGACATCTAAGGAGCTTTTGATAAGGACCTGGGGCCCTGTGGTATTTTGTCAAGGGCGCAAAGAAGGAGATTGCGTTGGCCGGGAATCGAACCCGGGTCAACTGCTTGGAAGGCAGCTATGCTCACCACTATACCACCAACGCAAGGCTGTGCGCCAGGCATCCTGCTACCTCCATACAATTAAGGCCACACATGACATTGACTCACGGACCCCCTCCAGCGCAAGGTCCATTCGCTGCCGTACCAAGTGACCACTAGGAAGATCAGCTAGAAATATTTCCCCATTCGTGGAGAGAAAGGAAGCCAAGCCAGTAGATACGGTAAAGGTGTGATTGTGCAGTGCGCATGAAGGAACTGGAGATACAAGTTTTGCAAAGGCCTTTCACTCGGGCAAAAGGGACACGGAATGTGCCCCACGCCCAACGTGGGGCTCGAACCCACGACCCTGAGATTAAGAGTCTCATGCTCTACCGACTGAGCTAGCCGTGCTACAGCACTTTTGCACTTCAAGGTCTCTCACAGCCACCTGAGTCCGCAGACTTTTTGATAGCTTTCGACATAATTCCTTTGGCTAAACTCAATGCGCTTCCAAGTACTACTCTGTTCACTTGCTGTCAGGGCGCTACATCACCATTTTTGCTGTGACTTTGGAGGATCACAACAAAATGCGCTGGCTGATTCCAAACCCTTTTCTCTCTGTGCAAAACATCAAGCCGTAGCCTCCCACATAACATCTGCCAAGTCATTCATTTGCCCTTTCCGGCCGAGGCGGCATCAAGCAATACCTCAACCGAGAAGGTCAAATGCAAAGTGTACGGCGCTGGCTTAGCATGCAAGGTGTCACGTGCTCTTCCCAGTTCCCTTCGATAGCTCAGCTGGTAGAGCGGAGGACTGTAGAGACAAAGCAGCAATCCTTAGGTCGCTGGTTCAATTCCGGCTCGAAGGAAGAGCTTTTTACCCCGCGTCTCTGCCTTTTAGAAAGAAGGCAATCTCTTATCTCTACAAATGTGCAATTGGGAAGCTTTTTAGGCACCTTCAGTTCATCTTTCATGTCTCCTTTGGGCCAGCTCAAGCACGCTTGTCGTGTGGTCTCTGTGGCGCAATCGGTTAGCGCGTTCGGCTGTTAACCAAAAGGTTGGTGGTTCAAGCCCACCCAGGGACGCTCGTGCTTTCTCTTTACCTTAGCAGGGCCCGCTGCCAAGTCTCACCCTAACCTAAGAAGACAAATAGCGTCCTTTGGCTTGTCTCACACAGCTGACGATTAACCATTCACTCGAGACATTCCTTGAAAACGGACTAGAATAATGTTGCAATCAATTGCTCTTCTTCTGGAATGTTCAAGATCTTTCATAGTTTAGTCAAGCCACTTCTTCGCTTCCGCTGAGTCTCAGGAACAAACCCCAGCATTTCTATTCACACCTGAACACCAGGGGATGTGTGAGAATTGTGGAAGCACCTTTTTTCACCTTACATGATCCCATTGTTGGTGTCAGGAAGCCTGCATAGCTAAAAGTGCCTAGATTGACATGGCCAAAGGCCTCAATTGTTGTCAAATGGCCTGGATAGAGGTGTTAAAAATGTGGAATACAGATAGTGTCAATGTTTAAGCGTGTGCCCCGGGGCTATGCTGGGCTTGAAGTACACAGGGATGCAATGTTTCTTAAAGATCCTTCTGAGTTTTTCCGACGCTCCAGTTACATACGGGATGACTAGATTTCTCCTAGTGTTCTGCTTCTCCCCAGTTTGTTTCCCTGACCTTGCGGAGGTTTTAACCAAGACCCAGTCTGGGTAGCCACAAGCTTTCAAAGCCCTCCTGAGATGTCACGGTAGCACTCTCCTAGTCATGCGCTAGGATTTGTATAGTTGGTCTCTGCTTACCAGAGAGGCTGTCGGGTAAATTCAGTGTGGTATTCTGCTTAACAGAGTGCTGCCATGGATTAGTCAGGTCTGCTCATGATTCTCTGATGTTGTTTGAGTTTGTCTGAGTTATTCCCGCCTTCAGGAAGCTGTGAGAGCTTTCCAGAACATGGGTAGGGGCTAGGCAAATGAACAGCGTGAATACGGATACCGCCCTGGCCAGTTGCAAGGGAGGGCAGTCCTGTGGCATGCTGGGAGTGGCATTTATGTTCTGCGAGCACATGGGCTCAGCGTCTTTCCTGGGAGAGGACTGAACAGCTGGGCTGGAGGCAGGCTGCCTCGCCTGGCGCCGGCTGCCATGAGGCCCCAGGTGGGTGGACCTGAGGGCCTCGAGCCAGTCAGGACGTCAATACTGCTTAACTAAGAGATCAGCTAGATGTCTTCAGTGTGAAAAGTTCTCATTTTGGAGTATCCTACTACAATTCCCCATCCCTATCCCCAGCTCGACAAGAAAACTCCAAAAACAAACATCCCCTAGTCCGGTCATTGAAGGCAAGGAGCGTTTGCACGCGTGTGTATTTGGCTGAAGAAATACACTGTGCCTGGCTGCGGGGCGAAGTCAAGGGAAACCGGGGCAAACACGCCAGCGTCCCTCGTAAGGGTGGCGTTGCATCTGTGTTCTTTTGTCTTTAGACTCTTTTGGTTGCTACTATGTCAGCCGGATATTGCAGAGTCCTAAGAACCCCCAGCTCGTGTTCCAGTGGGTGGTGGTGTGAGTCAAAAGGCAGATAGCGGTCTGTGTGGGTAGGTTTCCTGGAGACCTCCATGCCCAAGTCAGCCCCTTCCTTGCCTTGTAAGACGCCGTCCAAAAGGGGGCATTTGCTATTCAGTGCCTCTTCCCGTGTACACTTGATGTATTTGTCCACTGACTTTATGGGTTCACTAAAAGCTTGTGGGGTGCTGATGCTCTAATCTTGACCCAAGTAGAATCCACATGCCTTTACAAACGGCTTGGTCTTTTCCCCATGGAACAATTCAAGGCTCAAGGGTCAGCAATGAATGCACTTGGTCAGGCTTTAGTTCTTTTTGGCTGTCAAGAGACTTACCTCCTTTCAGATGTTTCCCACAATCTCAACAGCCTCTGCCAAGTGTATACAAGTGAAAAGGCCGATGGCATCATGGGACGTGATTGTTTCTTCCGGCTCCAACTTCAGTCTACATTCCTTGTTGACACATTCTTTAGCATTCTTCCAAATGGTGCATTATCTTGCCAGTTGAGGGTGTTAGAATGGTAGGCAGATACTTAGAAACGCTGTGTGTGACAGAGTTGATTCTTTGGGAATCAGTGGTTGAAATGCCTGAACCTTGTTGCTTGATACTGCTGTACCCCGCGAGCGAGTTAAAGCAGAAGGCCGGAGCCTGTTGGGATGCCGAGGAATATTTCCACAGTCGTCACTAAGGCAAGACATCTAAGGAGCTTTTGATAAGGACCTGGGGCCCTGTGGTATTTTGTCAAGGGCGCAAAGAAGGAGATTGCGTTGGCCGGGAATCGAACCCGGGTCAACTGCTTGGAAGGCAGCTATGCTCACCACTATACCACCAACGCAAGGCTGTGCGCCAGGCATCCTGCTACCTCTATACAATTAAGGCCACACATGACATTGACTCACGGACCCCCTCCAGCGCAAGGTCCATTCGCTGCCGTACCAAGTGACCACTAGGAAGATCAGCTAGAAATATTTCCCCATTCGTGGAGAGAAAGGAAGCCAAGCCAGTAGATACGGTAAAGGTGTGATTGTGCAGTGCGCATGAAGGAACTGGAGATACAAGTTTTGCAAAGGCCTTTCACTCGGGCAAAAGGGACACGGAATGTGTCCCACGCCCAACGTGGGGTTCGAACCCACGACCCTGAGATTAAGAGTCTCATGCTCTACCGACTGAGCTAGCCGGGCTACAGCACTTTTGCTCTTCAAGGCCTCTCACAGCCACCTGAGTCCGCAGACTTTTTGATAGCTTTCGACATAATTCCTTTGGCTAAACTCAATGCGCTTCCAAGTACTACTCTGTTCACTTGCTGTCAGGGCGCTACATCACCATTTTTGCTGTGACTTTGGAGGATCACAACAAAATGCGCTGGCTGATTCCAAACCCTTTTCTCTCTGTGCAAAACATCAAGCCGTAGCCTCCCACATAACATCTGCCAAGTCATTCATTTGCCCTTTCCGGCCGAGGCGGCATCAAGCAATACCTCAACCGAGAAGGTCAAATGCAAAGTGTACGGCGCTGGCTTAGCATGCAAGGTGTCACGTGCTCTTCCCAGTTCCCTTCGATAGCTCAGCTGGTAGAGCGGAAGACTGTAGAGACAAAGCAGCAATCCTTAGGTCGCTGGCTCAAAGGAAGAGCTTTTTACCCCGCGTCTCTGCCTTTTAGAAAGAAGGCAATCTCTTATCTCTACAAATGTGCAATTGGGAAGCTTTTTAGGCACCTTCAGTACATCTTTCATGTCTCCTTTGGGCCAGCTCAAGCACGCTTGTCGTGTGGTCTCTGTGGTGCAATCGGTTAGCGCGTTCGGCTGTTAACCGAAAGGTTGGTGGTTCAAGCCCACCCAGGGACGCTCGTGCTTTCTCTTTACCTTAGCAGGGCCCGCTGCCAAGTCTCACCCTAACCTAAGAAGACAAATAGCGTCCTTTGGCTTGTCTCACACGGCTGACGATTAACCATTCACTCGAGACATTCCTTGAAAACGGACTAGAATAATGTCGCAATCAATTGCTCTTCTTCTGGAATGTTCAAGATCTTTCATAGTTTAGTCAAGCCACTTCTTCGCTTCCGCTGAGTCTCAGGAACAAACCCCAGCATTTCTATTCACACCTGAACACCAGGGGATGTGTGAGAATTGTGGAAGCACCTTTTTTCACCTTACATGATCCCATTGTTGGTGTCAGGAAGCCTGCATAGCTAAAAGTGCCTAGATTGACATGGCCAAAGGCCTCAATTGTTGTCAAATGGCCTGGATAGAGGTGTTAAAAACGTGGAATACAGATAGTGTCAATGTTTAAGCGTGTGCCCCGGGGCTATGCTGGGCTTGAAGTACACAGGGATGCAATGTTTCTTAAAGATCCTTCTGAGTTTTTCCGACGCTCCAGTTACATACGGGATGACTAGATTTCTCCTAGTGTTCTGCTTCTCCCCAGTTTGTTTCCCTGACCTTGCGGAGGTTTTAACCAAGACCCAGTCTGGGTAGCCACAAGCTTTCAAAGCCCTCCTGAGATGTCACGGTAGCACTCTCCTAGTCATGCGCTAGGATTTGTATAGTTGGTCTCTGCTTACCAGAGAGGCTGTCGGGTAAATTCAGTGTGGTATTCTGCTTAACAGAGTGCTGCCATGGATTAGTCAGGTCTGCTCATGATTCTCTGATGTTGTTTGAGTTTGTCTGAGTTATTCCCGCCTTCAGGAAGCTGTGAGAGCTTTCCAGAACATAAGTAGGGGCTAGGCAAATGAACAGCGTGAATACGGATACCGCCCTGGCCAGTTGCAAGGGAGGGCAGTCCTGTGGCATGCTAGGAGTGGCATTTATGTTCTGCGAGCACATGGGCTCAGCGTCTTTCCTGGGAGAGGACTGAACAGCTGGGCTGGAGGCAGGCTGCCTCGCCTGGCGCCGGCTGCCATGAGGCCCCAGGTGGGTGGACCTGAGGGCCTCAAGCCAGTCAGGACGTCAATACTGCTTAACTAAGAGATCAGCTAGATGTCTTCAGTGTGAAAAGTTCTCATTTTGGAGTATCCTACTACAATTCCCCATCCCTATCCCCAGCTCGACAAGAAAACTCCAAAAACAAACATCCCCTAGTCCGGTCATTGAAGGCAAGGAGCGTTTGCGCGCATGTGTATTTGGCTGAAGAAATACACTGTGCCTGGCTGCGGGGCGAAGTCAAGGGAAACCGGGGCAAACACGCCAGCGTCCCTCGCAAGGGTGGCGTTGCATCTGTGTTCTTTTGTCTTTAGACTCTTTTGGTTGCTACCATGTCAGCCGGATATTGCAGAGTCCTAAGAACCCCCAGCTCGTGTTCCAGTGGGTGGTGGTGTGAGTCAAAAGGCAGATAGCGGTCTGTGTGGGTAGGTTTCCTGGAGACCTCCATGCCCAAGTCAGCCCCTTCCTTGCCTTGTAAGACGCCGTCCAAAAGGGGGCATTTGCTATTCAGTGCCTCTTCCCGTGTACACTTGATGTATTTGTCCACTGACTTTATGGGTTCACTAAAAGCTTGTGGGGTGCTGATGCTCTAATCTTGACCCAAGTAGAATCCACATGCCTTTACAAACGGCTTGGTCTTTTCCCCATGGAACAATTCAAGGCTCAAGGGTCAGCAATGAATGCACTTGGTCAGGCTTTAGTTCTTTTTGGCTGTCAAGAGACTTACCTCCTTTCAGATGTTTCCCACAATCTCAACAGCCTCTGCCAAGTGTATACAAGTGAAAAGGCCGATGGCATCATGGGACGTGATTGTTTCTTCCGGCTCCAACTTCAGTCTACATTCCTTGTTGACACATTCTTTAGCATTCTTCCAAATGGTGCATTATCTTGCCAGTTGAGGGTGTTAGAATGGTAGGCAGATACTTAGAAACGCTGTGTGTGACAGAGTTGATTCTTTGGGAATCAGTGGTTGAAATGCCTGAACCTTGTTGCTTGATACTGCTGTACCCCGCGAGCGAGTTAAAGCAGGAGGCCGGAGCCTGTTGGGATGCCGAGGAATATTTCCACAGTCGTCACTAAGGCAAGACATCTAAGGAGCTTTTGATAAGGACCTGGGGCCCTGTGGTATTTTGTCAAGGGCGCAAAGAAGGAGATTGCGTTGGCCGGGAATCGAACCCGGGTCAACTGCTTGGAAGGCAGCTATGCTCACCACTATACCACCAACGCAAGGCTGTGCGCCAGGCATCCTGCTACCTCCATACAATTAAGGCCACACATGACATTGACTCACGGACCCCCTCCAGCGCAAGGTCCATTCGCTGCTGTACCAAGTGACCACTAAGAAGATCAGCTAGAAATATTTCCCCATAGAGAAAGGAAGCCAAGCCAGTAGATACGGTAAAGGTGTGATTGTGCAGTGCGCATGAAGGAACTGGAGATACAAGTTTTGCAAAGGCCTTTCACTCGGGCAAAAGGGACACGGAATGTGCCCCACGCCCAACGTGGGGCTCGAACCCACGACCCTGAGATTAAGAGTCTCATGCTCTACCGACTGAGCTAGCCGGGCTACAGCACTTTTGCACTTCAAGGCCTCTCACAGCCACCTGAGTCCGCAGACTTTTTGATAGCTTTCGACATAATTCCTTTGGCTAAACTCAATGCGCTTCCAAGTACTACTCTGTTCACTTGCTGTCAGGGCGCTACATCACCATTTTTGCTGTGACTTTGGAGGATCACAACAAAATGCGCTGGCTGATTCCAAACCCTTTTCTCTCTGTGCAAAACATCAAGCCGTAGCCTCCCACATAACATCTGCCAAGTCATTCATTTGCCCTTTCCGGCCGAGGCGGCATCAAGCAATACCTCAACCGAGAAGGTCAAATGCAAAGTGTACGGCGCTGGCTTAGCATGCAAGGTGTCACGTGCTCTTCCCAGTTCCCTTGGATAGCTCAGCTGGTAGAGCGGAGGACTGTAGAGACAAAGCAGCAATCCTTAGGTCGCTGGTTCAATTCCGGCTCGAAGGAAGAGCTTTTTACCCCGCGTCTCTGCCTTTTAGAAAGAAGGCAATCTCTTATCTCTACAAATGTGCAATTGGGAAGCTTTTTAGGCACCTTCAGTTCATCTTTCATGTCTCCTTTGGGCCAGCTCAAGCACGCTTGTCGTGTGGTCTCTGTGGCGCAATCGGTTAGCGCGTTCAGCTGTTAACCGAAAGGTTGGTGGTTCAAGCCCACCCAGGGACGCTCGTGCTTTCTCTTTACCTTAGCAGGGCCCGCTGCCAAGTCTCACCCTAACCTAAGAAGACAAATAGCGTCCTTTGGCTTGTCTCACACGGCTGACGATTAACCATTCACTCGAGACATTCCTTGAAAACGGACTAGAATAATGTCGCAATCAATTGCTCTTCTTCTGGAATGTTCAAGATCTTTCATAGTTTAGTCAAGCCACTTCTTCGCTTCCGCTGAGTCTCAGGAACAAACCCCAGCATTTCTATTCACACCTGAACACCAGGGGATGTGTGAGAATTGTGGAAGCACCTTTTTTCACCTTACATGATCCCATTGTTGGTGTCAGGAAGCCTGCATAGCTAAAAGTGCCTAGATTGACATGGCCAAAGGCCTCAATTGTTGTCAAATCGCCTGGATAGAGGTGTTAAAAACGTGGAATACAGATAGTGTCAATGTTTAAGCGTGTGCCCCGGGGCTATGCTGGGCTTGAAGTACACAGGGATGCAATGTTTCTTAAAGATCCTTCTGAGTTTTTCCGACGCTCCAGTTACATACGGGATGACTAGATTTCTCCTAGTGTTCTGCTTCTCCCCAGTTTGTTTCCCTGACCTTGCGGAGGTTTTAACCAAGACCCAGTCTGGGTAGCCACAAGCTTTCAAAGCCCTCCTGAGATGTCACGGTAGCACTCTCCTAGTCATGCGCTAGGATTTGTATAGTTGGTCTCTGCTTACCAGAGAGGCTGTCGGGTAAATTCAGTGTGGTATTCTGCTTAACAGAGTGCTGCCATGGATTAGTCAGGTCTGCTCATGATTCTCTGATGTTGTTTGAGTTTGTCTGAGTTATTCCCGCCTTCAGGAAGCTGTGAGAGCTTTCCAGAACATGGGTAGGGGCTAGGCAAATGAACAGCGTGAATACGGATACCGCCCTGGCCAGTTGCAAGGGAGGGCAGTCCTGTGGCATGCTGGGAGTGGCATTTATGTTCTGCGAGCACATGGGCTCAGCGTCTTTCCTGGGAGAGGACTGAACAGCTGGGCTGGAGGCAGGCTGCCTCGCCTGGCGCCGGCTGCCATGAGGCCCCAGGTGGGTGGACCTGAGGGCCTCAAGCCAGTCAGGACGTCAATACTGCTTAACTAAGAGATCAGCTAGATGTCTTCAGTGTGAAAAGTTCTCATTTTGGAGTATCCTACTACAATTCCCCATCCCTATCCCCAGCTCGACAAGAAAACTCCAAAAACAAACATCCCCTAGTCCGGTCATTGAAGGCAAGGAGCGTTTGCGCGCGTGTGTATTTGGCTGAAGAAATACACTGTGCCTGGCTGCGGGGCGAAGTCAAGGGAAACCGGGGCAAACACGCCAGCGTCCCTCGCAAGGGTGGCGTTGCATCTGTGTTCTTTTGTCTTTAGACTCTTTTGGTTGCTACCATGTCAGCCGGATATTGCAGAGTCCTAAGAACCCCCAGCTCGTGTTCCAGTGGGTGGTGGTGTGAGTCAAAAGGCAGATAGCGGTCTGTGTGGGTAGGTTTCCTGGAGACCTCCATGCCCAAGTCAGCCCCTTCCTTGCCTTGTAAGACGCCGTCCAAAAGGGGGCATTTGCTATTCAGTGCCTCTTCCCGTGTACACTTGATGTATTTGTCCACTGACTTTATGGGTTCACTAAAAGCTTGTGGGGTGCTGATGCTCTAATCTTGACCCAAGTAGAATCCACATGCCTTTACAAACGGCTTGGTCTTTTCCCCATGGAACAATTCAAGGCTCAAGGGTCAGCAATGAATGCACTTGGTCAGGCTTTAGTTCTTTTTGGCTGTCAAGAGACGTACCTCCTTTCAGATGTTTCCCACAATCTCAACAGCCTCTGCCAAGTGTATACAAGTGAAAAGGCCGATGGCATCATGGGACGTGATTGTTTCTTCCGGCTCCAACTTCAGTCTACATTCCTTGTTGACACATTCTTTAGCATTCTTCCAAATGGTGCATTATCTTGCCAGTTGAGGGTGTTAGAATGGTAGGCAGATACTTAGAAACGCTGTGTGTGACAGAGTTGATTCTTTGGGAATCAGTGGTTGAAATGCCTGAACCTTGTTGCTTGATACTGCTGTACCCCGCGAGCGAGTTAAAGCAGGAGGCCGGAGCCTGTTGGGATGCCGAGGAATATTTCCACAGTCGTCACTAAGGCAAGACATCTAAGGAGCTTTTGATAAGGACCTGGGGCCCTGTGGTATTTTGTCAAGGGCGCAAAGAAGGAGATTGCGTTGGCCGGGAATCGAACCCGGGTCAACTGCTTGGAAGGCAGCTATGCTCACCACTATACCACCAACGCAAGGCTGTGCGCCAGGCATCCTGCTACCTCTATACAATTAAGGCCACACATGACATTGACTCACGGACCCCCTCCAGCGCAAGGTCCATTCGCTGCCGTACCAAGTGACCACTAGGAAGATCAGCTAGAAATATTTCCCCATTCGTGGAGAGAAAGGAAGCCAAGCCAGTAGATACGGTAAAGGTGTGATTGTGCAGTGCGCATGAAGGAACTGGAGATACAAGTTTTGCAAAGGCCTTTCACTCTGGCAAAAGGGACACGGAATGTGTCCCACGCCCAACGTGGGGCTTGAACCCACGACCCTGAGATTAAGAGTCTCATGCTCTACCGACTGAGCTAGCCGGTCTACAGCACTTTTGCACTTCAAGGCCTCTCACAGCCACCTGAGTCCGCAGACTTTTTGATAGCTTTCGACATAATTCCTTTGGCTAAACTCAATGCGCTTCCAAGTACTACTCTGTTCACTTGCTGTCATGGCGCTACATCACCATTTTTGCTGTGACTTTGGAGGATCACAACAAAATGCGCTGGCTGATTCCAAACCCTTTTCTCTCTGTGCAAAACATCAAGCCGTAGCCTCCCACATAACATCTGCCAAGTCATTCATTTGCCCTTTCCGGCCGAGGCGGCATCAAGCAATACCTCAACCGAGAAGGTCAAATGCAAAGTGTACGGCGCTGGCTTAGCATGCAAGGTGTCACGTGCGCTTCCCAGTTCCCTTCGATAGCTCAGCTGGTAGAGCGGAGGACTGTAGAGACAAAGCAGCAATCCTTAGGTCGCTGGTTCAATTCCGGCTCGAAGGAAGAGCTTTTTACCCCGCGTCTCTGCCTTTTAGAAAGAAGGCAATCTCTTATCTCTACAAATGTGCAATTGGGAAGCTTTTTAGGCACCTTCAGTTCATCTTTCATGTCTCCTTTGGGCCAGCTCAAGCACGCTTGTCGTGTGGTCTCTGTGGCGCAATCGGTTAGCGCGTTCGGCTGTTAACCGAGAGGTTGGTGGTTCAAGCCCACCCAGGGACGCTCGTGCTTTCTCTTTACCTTAGCAGGGCCCGCTGCCAAGTCTCACCCTAACCTAAGAAGACAAATAGCGTCCTTTGGCTTGTCTCACACGGCTGACGATTAACCATTCACTCGAGACATTCCTTGAAAACGGACTAGAATAATGTCGCAATCAATTGCTCTTCTTCTGGAATGTTCAAGATCTTTCATAGTTTAGTCAAGCCACTTCTTCGCTTCCGCTGAGTCTCAGGAACAAACCCCAGCATTTCTATTCACACCTGAACACCAGGGGATGTGTGAGAATTGTGGAAGCACCTTTTTTCACCTTACATGATCCCATTGTTGGTGTCAGGAAGCCTGCATAGCTAAAAGTGCCTAGATTGACATGGCCAAAGGCCTCAATTGTTGTCAAATGGCCTGGATAGAGGTGTTAAAAACGTGGAATACAGATAGTGTCAATGTTTAAGCGTGTGCCCCGGGGCTATGCTGGGCTTGAAGTACACAGGGATGCAATGTTTCTTAAAGATCCTTCTGAGTTTTTCCGACGCTCCAGTTACATACGGGATGACTAGATTTCTCCTAGTGTTCTGCTTCTCCCCAGTTTGTTTCCCTGACCTTGCGGAGGTTTTAACCAAGACCCAGTCTGGGTAGCCACAAGCTTTCAAAGCCCTCCTGAGATGTCACGGTAGCACTCTCCTAGTCATGCGCTAGGATTTGTATAGTTGGTCTCTGCTTACCAGAGAGGCTGTCGGGTAAATTCAGTGTGGTATTCTGCTTAACAGAGTGCTGCCATGGATTAGTCAGGTCTGCTCATGATTCTCTGATGTTGTTTGAGTTTGTCTGAGTTATTCCCGCCTTCAGGAAGCTGTGAGAGCTTTCCAGAACATGGGTAGGGGCTAGGCAAATGAACAGCGTGAATACGGATACCGCCCTGGCCAGTTGCAAGGGAGGGCAGTCCTGTGGCATGCTGGGAGTGGCATTTATGTTCTGCGAGCACATGGGCTCAGCGTCTTTCCTGGGAGAGGACTGAACAGCTGGGCTGGAGGCAGGCTGCCTCGCCTGGCGCCGGCTGCCATGAGGCCCCAGGTGGGTGGACCTGAGGGCCTCAAGCCAGTCAGGACGTCAATACTGCTTAACTAAGAGATCAGCTAGATGTCTTCAGTGTGAAAAGTTCTCATTTTGGAGTATCCTACTACAATTCCCCATCCCTATCCCCAGCTCGACAAGAAAACTCCAAAAACAAACATCCCCTAGTCCGGTCATTGAAGGCAAGGAGCGTTTGCGCGCGTGTGTATTTGGCTGAAGAAATACACTGTGCCTGGCTGCGGGGCGAAGTCAAGGGAAACCGGGGCAAACACGCCAGCGTCCCTCGCAAGGGTGGCGTTGCATCTGTGTTCTTTTGTCTTTAGACTCTTTTGGTTGCTACCATGTCAGCCGGATATTGCAGAGTCCTAAGAACCAGCTCGTGTTCCAGTGGGTGGTGGTGTGAGTCAAAAGGCAGATAGCGGTCTGTGTGGGTAGGTTTCCTGGAGACCTCCATGCCCAAGTCAGCCCCTTCCTTGCCTTGTAAGACGCCGTCCAAAAGGGGGCATTTGCTATTCAGTGCCTCTTCCCGTGTACACTTGATATATTTGTCCACTGACTTTATGGGTTCACTAAAAGCTTGTGGGGTGCTGATGCTCTAATCTTGACCCAAGTAGAATCCACATGCCTTTACAAACGGCTTGGTCTTTTCCCCATGGAACAATTCAAGGCTCAAGGGTCAGCAATGAATGCACTTGGTCAGGCTTTAGTTCTTTTTGGCTGTCAAGAGACTTACCTCCTTTCAGATGTTTCCCACAATCTCAACAGCCTCTGCCAAGTGTATACAAGTGAAAAGGCCGATGGCATCATGGGACGTGATTGTTTCTTCCGGCTCCAACTTCAGTCTACATTCCTTGTTGACACATTCTTTAGCATTCTTCCAAATGGTGCATTATCTTGCCAGTTGAGGGTGTTAGAATGGTAGGCAGATACTTTTGAAACGCTGTGTGTGACAGAGTTGATTCTTTGGGAATCAGTGGTTGAAATGCCTGAACCTTGTTGCTTGATACTGCTGTACCCCGCGAGCGAGTTAAAGCAGGAGGCCGGAGCCTGTTGGGATGCCGAGGAATATTTCCACAGTCGTCACTAAGGCAAGACATCTAAGGAGCTTTTGATAAGGACCTGGGGCCCTGTGGTATTTTGTCAAGGGCGCAAAGAAGGAGATTGCGTTGGCCGGGAATCGAACCCGGGTCAACTGCTTGGAAGGCAGCTATGCTCACCACTATACCACCAACGCAAGGCTGTGCGCCAGGCATCCTGCTACCTCTATACAATTAAGGCCACACATGACATTGACTCACGGACCCCCTCCAGCGCAAGGTCCATTCGCTGCCGTACCAAGTGACCACTAGGAAGATCAGCTAGAAATATTTCCCCATTCGTGGAGAGAAAGGAAGCCAAGCCAGTAGATACGGTAAAGGTGTGATTGTGCAGTGCGCATGAAGGAACTGGAGATACAAGTTTTGCAAAGGCCTTTCACTCGGGCAAAAGGGACACGGAATGTGTCCCACGCCCAACGTGGGGCTCGAACCCACGACCCTGAGATTAAGAGTCTCATGCTCTACCGACTGAGCTAGCCGGGCTACAGCACTTTTGCTCTTCAAGGCCTCTCACAGCCACCTGAGTCCGCAGACTTTTTGATAGCTTTCGACATAATTCCTTTGGCTAAACTCAATGCGCTTCCAAGTACTACTCTGTTCACTTGCTGTCAGGGCGCTACATCACCATTTTTGCTGTGACTTTGGAGGATCACAACAAAATGCGCTGGCTGATTCCAAACCCTTTTCTCTCTGTGCAAAACATCAAGCCGTAGCCTCCCACATAACATCTGCCAAGTCATTCATTTGCCCTTTCCGGCCGAGGCGGCATCAAGCAATACCTCAACCGAGAAGGTCAAATGCAAAGTGTACGGCGCTGGCTTAGCATGCAAGGTGTCACGTGCTCTTTCCAGTTCCCTTCGATAGCTCAGCTGGTAGAGCGGAGGACTGTAGAAACAAAGCAGCAATCCTTAGGTCGCTGGTTCAATTCCGGCTCGAAGGAAGAGCTTTTTACCCCACGTCTCTGTCTTTTAGAAAGAAGGCAATCTCTTATCACTACAAATGTGCAATTGGGAAGCTTTTTAGGCACCTTCAGTTCATCTTTCATGTCTCCTTTGGGTCAGCTCAAGCACGCTTGTCGTGTGGTCTCTGTGGCGCAATCGGTTAGCGCGTTCGGCTGTTAACCGAAAGGTTGGTGGTTCAAGCCCACCCAGGGACGCTCGTGCTTTCTCTTTACCTTAGCAGGGCCCGCTGCCAAGTCTCACCCTAACCTAAGAAGACAAATAGCGTCCTTTGGCTTGTCTCACACGGCTGACGATTAACCATTCACTCGAGACATTCCTTGAAAACGGACTAGAATAATGTCGCAATCAATTGCTCTTCTTCTGGAATGTTCAAGATCTTTCATAGGTTAGTCAAGCCACTTCTTCGCTTCCGCTGAGTCTCAGGAACAAACCCCAGCATTTCTATTCACACCTGAACACCAGGGGATGTGTGAGAATTGTGGAAGCACCTTTTTTCACCTTACATGATCCCATTGTTGGTGTCAGGAAGCCTGCATAGCTAAAAGTGCCTAGATTGACATGGCCAAAGGCCTCAATTGTTGTCAAATGGCCTGGATAGAGGTGTTAAAAACGTGGAATACAGATAGTGTCAATGTTTAAGCGTGTGCCCCGGGGCTATGCTGGGCTTGAAGTACACAGGGATGCAATGTTTCTTAAAGATCCTTCTGAGTTTTTCCGACGCTCCAGTTACATACGGGATGACTAGATTTCTCCTAGTGTTCTGCTTCTCCCCAGTTTGTTTCCCTGACCTTGCGGAGGTTTTAACCAAGACCCAGTCTGGGTAGCCACAAGCTTTCAAAGCCCTCCTGAGATGTCACGGTAGCACTCTCCTAGTCATGCGCTAGGATTTGTATAGTTGGTCTCTGCTTACCAGAGAGGCTGTCGGGTAAATTCAGTGTGGTATTCTGCTTAACAGAGTGCTGCCATGGATTAGTCAGGTCTGCTCATGATTCTCTGATGTTGTTTGAGTTTGTCTGAGTTATTCCCGCCTTCAGGAAGCTGTGAGAGCTTTCCAGAACATGGGTAGGGGCTAGGCAAATGAACAGCGTGAATACGGATACCGCCCTGGCCAGTTGCAAGGGAGGGCAGTCCTGTGGCATGCTGGGAGTGGCATTTATGTTCTGCGAGCACATGGGCTCAGCGTCTTTCCTGGGAGAGGACTGAACAGCTGGGCTGGAGGCAGGCTGCCTCGCCTGGCGCCGGCTGCCATGAGGCCCCAGGTGGGTGGACCTGAGGGCCTCAAGCCAGTCAGGACGTCAATACTGCTTAACTAAGAGATCAGCTAGATGTCTTCAGTGTGAAAAGTTCTCATTTTGGAGTATCCTACTACAATTCCCCATCCCTATCCCCAGCTCGACAAGAAAACTCCAAAAACAAACATGCCCTAGTCCGGTCATTGAAGGCAAGGAGCGTTTGCGCGCGTGTGTATTTGGCTGAAGAAATACACTGTGCCTGGCTGCGGGGCGAAGTCAAGGGAAACCGGGGCAAACACGCCAGCGTCCCTCGCAAGGGTGGCGTTGCATCTGTGTTCTTTTGTCTTTAGACTCTTTTGGTTGCTACCATGTCAGCCGGATATTGCAGAGTCCTAAGAACCCCCAGCTCGTGTTCCAGTGGGTGGTGGTGTGAGTCAAAAGGCAGATAGCGGTCTGTGTGGGTAGGTTTCCTGGAGACCTCCATGCCCAAGTCAGCCCCTTCCTTGCCTTGTAAGACGCCGTCCAAAAGGGGGCATTTGCTATTCAGTGCCTCTTCCCGTGTACACTTGATGTATTTGTCCACTGACTTTATGGGTTCACTAAAAGCTTGTGGGGTGCTGATGCTCTAATCTTGACCCAAGTAGAATCCACATGCCTTTACAAACGGCTTGGTCTTTTCCCCATGGAACAATTCAAGGCTCAAGGGTCAGCAATGAATGCACTTGGTCAGGCTTTAGTTCTTTTTGGCTGTCAAGAGACTTACCTCCTTTCAGATGTTTCCCACAATCTCAACAGCCTCTGCCAAGTGTATGCAAGTGAAAAGGCCGATGGCATCATGGGACGTGATTGTTTCTTCCGGCTCCAACTTCAGTCTACATTCCTTGTTGACACATTCTTTAGCATTCTTCCAAATGGTGCATTATCTTGCCAGTTGAGGGTGTTAGAATGGTAGGCAGATACTTAGAAACGCTGTGTGTGACAGAGTTGATTCTTTGGGAATCAGTGGTTGAAATGCCTGAACCTTGTTGCTTGATACTGCTGTACCCCGCGAGCGAGTTAAAGCAGGAGGCCGGAGCCTGTTGGGATGCCGAGGAATATTTCCACAGTCGTCACTAAGGCAAGACATCTAAGGAGCTTTTGATAAGGACCTGGGGCCCTGTGGTATTTTGTCAAGGGCGCAAAGAAGGAGATTGCGTTGGCCGGGAATCGAACCCGGGTCAACTGCTTGGAAGGCAGCTATGCTCACCACTATACCACCAACGCAAGGCTGTGCGCCAGGCATCCTGCTACCTCTATACAATTAAGGCCACACATGACATTGACTCACGGACCCCCTCCAGCGCAAGGTCCATTCGCTGCCGTACCAAGTGACCACTAGGAAGATCAGCTAGAAATATTTCCCCATTCGTGGAGAGAAAGGAAGCCAAGCCAGTAGATACGGTAAAGGTGTGATTGTGCAGTGCGCATGAAGGAACTGGAGATACAAGTTTTGCAAAGGCCTTTCACTCGGGCAAAAGGGACACGGAATGCGTCCCACGCCCAACGTGGGGCTCGAACCCACGACCCTGAGATTAAGAGTCTCATGCTCTACCGACTGAGCTAGCCGGGCTACAGCACTTTTGCTCTTCAAGGCCTCTCACAGCCACCTGAGTCCGCAGACTTTTTGATAGCTTTCGACATAATTCCTTTGGCTAAACTCAATGCGCTTCCAAGTACTACTCTGTTCACTTGCTGTCAGGGCGCTACATCACCATTTTTGCTGTGACTTTGGAGGATCACAACAAAATGCGCTGGCTGATTCCAAACCCTTTTCTCTCTGTGCAAAACATCAAGCCGTAGCCTCCCACATAACATCTGCCAAGTCATTCATTTGCCCTTTCCGGCCGAGGCGGCATCAAGCAATACCTCAACCGAGAAGGTCAAATGCAAAGTGTACGGCGCTGGCTTAGCATGCAAGGTGTCACGTGCTCTTCCCAGTTCCCTTCGATAGCTCAGCTGGTAGAGCGGAGGACTGTAGAGACAAAGCAGCAATCCTTAGGTCGCTGGTTCAATTCCGGCTCGAAGGCAGAGCTTTTTACCCCGCGTCTCTGCCTTTTAGAAAGAAGGCAATCTCTTATCACTACAAATGTGCAATTGGGAAGCTTTTTAGGCACCTTCAGTTCATCTTTCATGTCTCCTTTGGGCCAGCTCAAGCACGCTTGTCGTGTGGTCTCTTTGGCGCAATCGGTTAGCGCATTCGGCTGTTAACCGAAAGGTTGGTGGTTCAAGCCCACCCAGGGACGCTCGTGCTTTCTCTTTACCTTAGTAGGGCCCGCTGCCAAGTCTCACCCTAACCTAAGAAGACAAATAGCGTCCTTTGGCTTGTCTCACACGGCTGACGATTAACCATTCACTCGAGACATTCCTTGAAAACGGACTAGAATAATGTCGCAATCAATTGCTCTTCTTCTGGAATGTTCAAGATCTTTCATAGTTTAGTCAAGCCACTTCTTCGCTTCCGCTGAGTCTCAGGAACAAACCCCAGCATTTCTATTCACACCTGAACACCAGGGGATGTGTGAGAATTGTGGAAGCACCTTTTTTCACCTTACATGATCCCATTGTTGGTGTCAGGAAGCCTGCATAGCTAAAAGTGCCTAGATTGACATGGCCAAAGGCCTCAATTGTTGTCAAATGGCCTGGATAGAGGTGTTAAAAACGTGGAATACAGATAGTGTCAATGTTTAAGCGTGTGCCCCGGGGCTATGCTGGGCTTGAAGTACACAGGGATGCAATGTTTCTTAAAGATCCTTCTGAGTTTTTCCGACGCTCCAGTTACATACGGGATGACTAGATTTCTCCTAGTGTTCTGCTTCTCCCCAGTTTGTTTCCCTGACCTTGCGGAGGTTTTAACCAAGACCCAGTCTGGGTAGCCACAAGCTTTCAAAGCCCTCCTGAGATGTCACGGTAGCACTCTCCTAGTCATGCGCTAGGATTTGTATAGTTGGTCTCTGCTTACCAGAGAGGCTGTCGGGTAAATTCAGTGTGGTATTCTGCTTAACAGAGTGCTGCCATGGATTAGTCAGGTCTGCTCATGATTCTCTGATGTTGTTTGAGTTTGTCTGAGTTATTCCCGCCTTCAGGAAGCTGTGAGAGCTTTCCAGAACATGGGTAGGGGCTAGGCAAATGAACAGCGTGAATACGGATACCGCCCTGGCCAGTTGCAAGGGAGGGCAGTCCTGTGGCATGCTGGGAGTGGCATTTATGTTCTGCGAGCACATGGGCTCAGCGTCTTTCCTGGGAGAGGACTGAACAGCTGGGCTGGAGGCAGGCTGCCTCGCCTGGCGCCGGCTGCCATGAGGCCCCAGGTGGGTGGACCTGAGGGCCTCAAGCCAGTCAGGACGTCAATACTGCTTAACTAAGAGATCAGCTAGATGTCTTCAGTGTGAAAAGTTCTCATTTTGGAGTATCCTACTACAATTCCCCATCCCTATCCCCAGCTCGACAAGAAAACTCCAAAAACAAACATCCCCTAGTCCGGTCATTGAAGGCAAGGAGCGTTTGCGCGCGTGTGTATTTGGCTGAAGAAATACACTGTGCCTGGCTGCGGGGCGAAGTCAAGGGAAACCGGGGCAAACACGCCAGCGTCCCTCGCAAGGGTGGCGTTGCATCTGTGTTCTTTTGTCTTTAGACTCTTTTGGTTGCTACCATGTCAGCCGGATATTGCAGAGTCCTAAGAACCAGCTCGTGTTCCAGTGGGTGGTGGTGTGAGTCAAAAGGCAGATAGCGGTCTGTGTGGGTAGGTTTCCTGGAGACCTCCATGCCCAAGTCAGCCCCTTCCTTGCCTTGTAAGACGCCGTCCAAAAGGGGGCATTTGCTATTCAGTGCCTCTTCCCGTGTACACTTGATATATTTGTCCACTGACTTTATGGGTTCACTAAAAGCTTGTGGGGTGCTGATGCTCTAATCTTGACCCAAGTAGAATCCACATGCCTTTACAAACGGCTTGGTCTTTTCCCCATGGAACAATTCAAGGCTCAAGGGTCAGCAATGAATGCACTTGGTCAGGCTTTAGTTCTTTTTGGCTGTCAAGAGACTTACCTCCTTTCAGATGTTTCCCACAATCTCAACAGCCTCTGCCAAGTGTATACAAGTGAAAAGGCCGATGGCATCACGGGACGTGATTGTTTCTTCCGGCTCCAACTTCAGTCTACATTCCTTGTTGACACATTCTTTAGCATTCTTCCAAATGGTGCATTATCTTGCCAGTTGAGGGTGTTAGAATGGTAGGCAGATACTTTTGAAACGCTGTGTGTGACAGAGTTGATTCTTTGGGAATCAGTGGTTGAAATGCCTGAACCTTGTTGCTTGATACTGCTGTACCCCGCGAGCGAGTTAAAGCAGGAGGCCGGAGCCTGTTGGGATGCCGAGGAATATTTCCACAGTCGTCACTAAGGCAAGACATCTAAGGAGCTTTTGATAAGGACCTGGGGCCCTGTGGTATTTTGTCAAGGGCGCAAAGAAGGAGATTGCGTTGGCCGGGAATCGAACCCGGGTCAACTGCTTGGAAGGCAGCTATGCTCACCACTATACCACCAACGCAAGGCTGTGCGCCAGGCATCCTGCTACCTCTATACAATTAAGGCCACACATGACATTGACTCACGGACCCCCTCCAGCGCAAGGTCCATTCGCTGCCGTACCAAGTGACCACTAGGAAGATCAGCTAGAAATATTTCCCCATTCGTGGAGAGAAAGGAAGCCAAGCCAGTAGATACGGTAAAGGTGTGATTGTGCAGTGCGCATGAAGGAACTGGAGATACAAGTTTTGCAAAGGCCTTTCACTCGGGCAAAAGGGACACGGAATGTGTCCCACGCCCAACGTGGGGCTCGAACCCACGACCCTGAGATTAAGAGTCTCATGCTCTACCGACTGAGCTAGCCGGGCTACAGCACTTTTGCTCTTCAAGGCCTCTCACAGCCACCTGAGTCCGCAGACTTTTTGATAGCTTTCGACATAATTCCTTTGGCTAAACTCAATGCGCTTCCAAGTACTACTCTGTTCACTTGCTGTCAGGGCGCTACATCACCATTTTTGCTGTGACTTTGGAGGATCACAACAAAATGCGCTGGCTGATTCCAAACCCTTTTCTCTCTGTGCAAAACATCAAGCCGTAGCCTCCCACATAACATCTGCCAAGTCATTCATTTGCCCTTTCCGGCCGAGGCGGCATCAAGCAATACCTCAACCGAGAAGGTCAAATGCAAAGTGTACGGCGCTGGCTTAGCATGCAAGGTGTCACGTGCTCTTCCCAGTTCCCTTCGATAGCTCAGCTGGTAGAGCGGAGGACTGTAGAGACAAAGCAGCAATCCTTAGGTCGCTGGTTCAATTCCGGCTCGAAGGAAGAGCTTTTTACCCCGCGTCTCTACTTTTAGAAAGAAGGCAATCTCTTATCTCTACAAATGTGCAATTGGGAAGCTTTTTAGGCACCTTCAGTTCATCTTTCATGTCTCCTTTGGGCCAGCTCAAGCGCGCTTGTCGTGTGGTCTCTGTGGCGCAATCGGTTAGCGCGTTCGGCTGTTAACCGAAAGGTTGGTGGTTCAAGCCCACCCAGGGACTTTCTCTTTACCTTAGCAGGGCCCGCTGCCAAGTCTCACCCTAACCTAAGAAGACAAATAGCGTCCTTTGGCTTGTCTCACACGGCTGACGATTAACCATTCACTCGAGACATTCCTTGAAAACGGACTAGAATAATGTCGCAATCAATTGCTCTTCTTCTGGAATGTTCAAGATCTTTCATAGGTTAGTCAAGCCACTTCTTCGCTTCCGCTGAGTCTCAGGAACAAACCCCAGCATTTCTATTCACACCTGAACACCAGGGGATGTGTGAGAATTGTGGAAGCACCTTTTTTCACCTTACATGATCCCATTGTTGGTGTCAGGAAGCCTGCATAGCTAAAAGTGCCTAGATTGACATGGCCAAAGGCCTCAATTGTTGTCAAATGGCCTGGATAGAGGTGTTAAAAACGTGGAATACAGATAGTGTCAATGTTTAAGCGTGTGCCCCGGGGCTATGCTGGGCTTGAAGTACACAGGGATGCAATGTTTCTTAAAGATCCTTCTGAGTTTTTCCAACGCTCCAGTTACATACGGGATGACTAGATTTCTCCTAGTGTTCTGCTTCTCCCCAGTTTGTTTCCCTGACCTTGCGGAGGTTTTAACCAAGACCCAGTCTGGGTAGCCACAAGCTTTCAAAGCCCTCCTGAGATGTCACGGTAGCACTCTCCTAGTCATGCGCTAGGATTTGTATAGTTGGTCTCTGCTTACCAGAGAGGCTGTCGGGTAAATTCAGTGTGGTATTCTGCTTAACAGAGTGCTGCCATGGATTAGTCAGGTCTGCTCATGATTCTCTGATGTTGTTTGAGTTTGTCTGAGTTATTCCCGCCTTCAGGAAGCTGTGAGAGCTTTCCAGAACATGGGTAGGGGCTAGGCAAATGAACAGCGTGAATACGGATACCGCCCTGGCCAGTTGCAAGGGAGGGCAGTCCTGTGGCATGCTGGGAGTGGCATTTATGTTCTGCGAGCACATGGGCTCAGCGTCTTTCCTGGGAGAGGACTGAACAGCTGGGCTGGAGGCAGGCTGCCTCGCCTGGCGCCGGCTGCCATGAGGCCCCAGGTGGGTGGACCTGAGGGCCTCAAGCCAGTCAGGACGTCAATACTGCTTAACTAAGAGATCAGCTAGATGTCTTCAGTGTGAAAAGTTCTCATTTTGGAGTATCCTACTACAATTCCCCATCCCTATCCCCAGCTCGACAAGAAAACTCCAAAAACAAACATCCCCTAGTCCGGTCATTGAAGGCAAGGAGCGTTTGCGCGCGTGTGTATTTGGCTGAAGAAATACACTGTGCCTGGCTGCGGGGCGAAGTCAAGGGAAACCGGGGCAAACACGCCAGCGTCCCTCGCAAGGGTGGCGTTGCATCTGTGTTCTTTTGTCTTTAGACTCTTTTGGTTGCTACCATGTCAGCCGGATATTGCAGAGTCCTAAGAACCAGCTCGTGTTCCAGTGGGTGGTGGTGTGAGTCAAAAGGCAGATAGCGGTCTGTGTGGGTAGGTTTCCTGGAGACCTCCATGCCCAAGTCAGCCCCTTCCTTGCCTTGTAAGACGCCGTCCAAAAGGGGGCATTTGCTATTCAGTGCCTCTTCCCGTGTACACTTGATATATTTGTCCACTGACTTTATGGCTTCACTAAAAGCTTGTGGGGTGCTGATGCTCTAATCTTGACCCAAGTAGAATCCACATGCCTTTACAAACGGCTTGGTCTTTTCCCCATGGAACAATTCAAGGCTCAAGGGTCAGCAATGAATGCACTTGGTCAGGCTTTAGTTCTTTTTGGCTGTCAAGAGACTTACCTCCTTTCAGATGTTTCCCACAATCTCAACAGCCTCTGCCAAGTGTATACAAGTGAAAAGGCCGATGGCATCATGGGACGTGATTGTTTCTTCCGGCTCCAACTTCAGTCTACATTCCTTGTTGACACATTCTTTAGCATTCTTCCAAATGGTGCATTATCTTGCCAGTTGAGGGTGTTAGAATGGTAGGCAGATACTTTTGAAACGCTGTGTGTGACAGAGTTGATTCTTTGGGAATCAGTGGTTGAAATGCCTGAACCTTGTTGCTTGATACTGCTGTACCCCGCGAGCGAGTTAAAGCAGGAGGCCGGAGCCTGTTGGGATGCCGAGGAATATTTCCACAGTCGTCACTAAGGCAAGACATCTAAGGAGCTTTTGATAAGGACCTGGGGCCCTGTGGTATTTTGTCAAGGGCGCAAAGAAGGAGATTGCGTTGGCCGGGAATCGAACCCGGGTCAACTGCTTGGAAGGCAGCTATGCTCACCACTATACCACCAACGCAAGGCTGTGCGCCAGGCATCCTGCTACCTCTATACAATTAAGGCCACACATGACATTGACTCACGGACCCCCTCCAGCGCAAGGTCCATTCGCTGCCGTACCAAGTGACCACTAGGAAGATCAGCTAGAAATATTTCCCCATTCGTGGAGAGAAAGGAAGCCAAGCCAGTAGATACGGTAAAGGTGTGATTGTGCAGTGCGCATGAAGGAACTGGAGATACAAGTTTTGCAAAGGCCTTTCACTCGGGCAAAAGGGACACGGAATGTGTCCCACACCCAACGTGGGGCTCGAACCCACGACCCTGAGATTAAGAGTCTCATGCTCTACCGACTGAGCTAGCCGGGCTACAGCACTTTTGCTCTTCAAGGCCTCTCACAGCCACCTGAGTCCGCAGACTTTTTGATAGCTTTCGACATAATTCCTTTGGCTAAACTCAATGCGCTTCCAAGTACTACTCTGTTCACTTGCTGCCAGGGCGCTACATCACCATTTTTGCTGTGACTTTGGAGGATCACAACAAAATGCGCTGGCTGATTCCAAACCCTTTTCTCTCTGTGCAAAACATCAAGCCGTAGCCTCCCACATAACATCTGCCAAGTCATTCATTTGCCCTTTCCGGCCGAGGCGGCATCAAGCAATACCTCAACCGAGAAGGTCAAATGCAAAGTGTACGGCGCTGGCTTAGCATGCAAGGTGTCACGTGCTCTTCCCAGTTCCCTTCGATAGCTCAGCTGGTAGAGCGGAGGACTGTAGAGACAAAGCAGCAATCCTTAGGTCGCTGGTTCAATTCCGGCTCGAAGGAAGAGCTTTTTACCCCGCGTCTCTACTTTTAGAAAGAAGGCAATCTCTTATCTCTACAAATGTGCAATTGGGAAGCTTTTTAGGCACCTTCAGTTCATCTTTCATGTCTCCTTTGGGCCAGCTCAAGCGCGCTTGTCGTGTGGTCTCTGTGGCGCAATCGGTTAGCGCGTTCGGCTGTTAACCGAAAGGTTGGTGGTTCAAGCCCACCCAGGGACTTTCTCTTTACCTTAGCAGGGCCCGCTGCCAAGTCTCACCCTAACCTAAGAAGACAAATAGCGTCCTTTGGCTTGTCTCACACGGCTGACGATTAACCATTCACTCGAGACATTCCTTGAAAACGGACTAGAATAATGTCGCAATCAATTGCTCTTCTTCTGGAATGTTCAAGATCTTTCATAGTTTAGTCAAGCCACTTCTTCGCTTCCGCTGAGTCTCAGGAACAAACCCCAGCATTTCTATTCACACCTGAACACCAGGGGATGTGTGAGAATTGTGGAAGCACCTTTTTTCACCTTACATGATCCCATTGTTGGTGTCAGGAAGCCTGCATAGCTAAAAGTGCCTAGATTGACATGGCCAAAGGCCTCAATTGTTGTCAAATGGCCTGGATAGAGGTGTTAAAAACGTGGAATACAGATAGTGTCAATGTTTAAGCGTGTGCCCCGGGGCTATGCTGGGCTTGAAGTACACAGGGATGCAATGTTTCTTAAAGATCCTTCTGAGTTTTTCCAACGCTCCAGTTACATACGGGATGACTAGATTTCTCCTAGTGTTCTGCTTCTCCCCAGTTTGTTTCCCTGACCTTGCGGAGGTTTTAACCAAGACCCAGTCTGGGTAGCCACAAGCTTTCAAAGCCCTCCTGAGATGTCACGGTAGCACTCTCCTAGTCATGCGCTAGGATTTGTATAGTTGGTCTCTGCTTACCAGAGAGGCTGTCGGGTAAATTCAGTGTGGTATTCTGCTTAACAGAGTGCTGCCATGGATTAGTCAGGTCTGCTCATGATTCTCTGATGTTGTTTGAGTTTGTCTGAGTTATTCCCGCCTTCAGGAAGCTGTGAGAGCTTTCCAGAACATGGGTAGGGGCTAGGCAAATGAACAGCGTGAATACGGATACCGCCCTGGCCAGTTGCAAGGGAGGGCAGTCCTGTGGCATGCTGGGAGTGGCATTTATGTTCTGCGAGCACATGGGCTCAGCGTCTTTCCTGGGAGAGGACTGAACAGCTGGGCTGGAGGCAGGCTGCCTCGCCTGGCGCCGGCTGCCATGAGGCCCCAGGTGGGTGGACCTGAGGGCCTCAAGCCAGTCAGGACGTCAATACTGCTTAACTAAGAGATCAGCTAGATGTCTTCAGTGTGAAAAGTTCTCATTTTGGAGTATCCTACTACAATTCCCCATCCCTATCCCCAGCTCGACAAGAAAACTCCAAAAACAAACATCCCCTAGTCCGGTCATTGAAGGCAAGGAGCGTTTGCGCGCGTGTGTATTTGGCTGAAGAAATACACTGTGCCTGGCTGCGGGGCGAAGTCAAGGGAAACCGGGGCAAACACGCCAGCGTCCCTCGCAAGGGTGGCGTTGCATCTGTGTTCTTTTGTCTTTAGACTCTTTTGGTTGCTACCATGTCAGCCGGATATTGCAGAGTCCTAAGAACCAGCTCGTGTTCCAGTGGGTGGTGGTGTGAGTCAAAAGGCAGATAGCGGTCTGTGTGGGTAGGTTTCCTGGAGACCTCCATGCCCAAGTCAGCCCCTTCCTTGCCTTGTAAGACGCCGTCCAAAAGGGGGCATTTGCTATTCAGTGCCTCTTCCCGTGTACACTTGATATATTTGTCCACTGACTTTATGGGTTCACTAAAAGCTTGTGGGGTGCTGATGCTCTAATCTTGACCCAAGTAGAATCCACATGCCTTTACAAACGGCTTGGTCTTTTCCCCATGGAACAATTCAAGGCTCAAGGGTCAGCAATGAATGCACTTGGTCAGGCTTTAGTTCTTTTTGGCTGTCAAGAGACTTACCTCCTTTCAGATGTTTCCCACAATCTCAACAGCCTCTGCCAAGTGTATACAAGTGAAAAGGCCGATGGCATCATGGGACGTGATTGTTTCTTCCGGCTCCAACTTCAGTCTACATTCCTTGTTGACACATTCTTTAGCATTCTTCCAAATGGTGCATTATCTTGCCAGTTGAGGGTGTTAGAATGGTAGGCAGATACTTTTGAAACGCTGTGTGTGACAGAGTTGATTCTTTGGGAATCAGTGGTTGAAATGCCTGAACCTTGTTGCTTGATACTGCTGTACCCCGCGAGCGAGTTAAAGCAGGAGGCCGGAGCCTGTTGGGATGCCGAGGAATATTTCCACAGTCGTCACTAAGGCAAGACATCTAAGGAGCTTTTGATAAGGACCTGGGGCCCTGTGGTATTTTGTCAAGGGCGCAAAGAAGGAGATTGCGTTGGCCGGGAATCGAACCCGGGTCAACTGCTTGGAAGGCAGCTATGCTCACCACTATACCACCAACGCAAGGCTGTGCGCCAGGCATCCTGCTACCTCTATACAATTAAGGCCACACATGACATTGACTCACGGACCCCCTCCAGCGCAAGGTCCATTCGCTGCCGTACCAAGTGACCACTAGGAAGATCAGCTAGAAATATTTCCCCATTCGTGGAGAGAAAGGAAGCCAAGCCAGTAGATACGGTAAAGGTGTGATTGTGCAGTGCGCATGAAGGAACTGGAGATACAAGTTTTGCAAAGGCCTTTCACTCGGGCAAAAGGGACACGGAATGTGTCCCACGCCCAACGTGGGGCTCGAACCCACGACCCTGAGATTAAGAGTCTCATGCTCTACCGACTGAGCTAGCCGGGCTACAGCACTTTTGCTCTTCAAGGCCTCTCACAGCCACCTGAGTCCGCAGACTTTTTGATAGCTTTCGACATAATTCCTTTGGCTAAACTCAATGCGCTTCCAAGTACTACTCTGTTCACTTGCTGTCAGGGCGCTACATCACCATTTTTGCTGTGACTTTGGAGGATCACAACAAAATGCGCTGGCTGATTCCAAACCCTTTTCTCTCTGTGCAAAACATCAAGCCGTAGCCTCCCACATAACATCTGCCAAGTCATTCATTTGCCCTTTCCGGCCGAGGCGGCATCAAGCAATACCTCAACCGAGAAGGTCAAATGCAAAGTGTACGGCGCTGGCTTAGCATGCAAGGTGTCACGTGCTCTTTCCAGTTCCCTTCGATAGCTCAGCTGGTAGAGCGGAGGACTGTAGAGACAAAGCAGCAATCCTTAGGTCGCTGGTTCAATTCCGGCTCGAAGGAAGAGCTTTTTACCCCACGTCTCTGTCTTTTAGAAAGAAGGCAATCTCTTATCACTACAAATGTGCAATTGGGAAGCTTTTTAGGCACCTTCAGTTCATCTTTCATGTCTCCTTTGGGTCAGCTCAAGCACGCTTGTCGTGTGGTCTCTGTGGCGCAATCGGTTAGCGCGTTCGGCTGTTAACCGAAAGGTTGGTGGTTCAAGCCCACCCAGGGACGCTCGTGCTTTCTCTTTACCTTAGCAGGGCCCGCTGCCAAGTCTCACCCTAACCTAAGAAGACAAATAGCGTCCTTTGGCTTGTCTCACACGGCTGACGATTAACCATTCACTCGAGACATTCCTTGAAAACGGACTAGAATAATGTCGCAATCAATTGCTCTTCTTCTGGAATGTTCAAGATCTTTCATAGTTTAGTCAAGCCACTTCTTCGCTTCCGCTGAGTCTCAGGAACAAACCCCAGCATTTCTATTCACACCTGAACACCAGGGGATGTGTGAGAATTGTGGAAGCACCTTTTTTCACCTTACATGATCCCATTGTTGGTGTCAGGAAGCCTGCATAGCTAAAAGTGCCTAGATTGACATGGCCAAAGGCCTCAATTGTTGTCAAATGGCCTGGATAGAGGTGTTAAAAACGTGGAATACAGATAGTGTCAATGTTTAAGCGTGTGCCCCGGGGCTATGCTGGGCTTGAAGTACACAGGGATGCAATGTTTCTTAAAGATCCTTCTGAGTTTTTCCAACGCTCCAGTTACATACGGGATGACTAGATTTCTCCTAGTGTTCTGCTTCTCCCCAGTTTGTTTCCCTGACCTTGCGGAGGTTTTAACCAAGACCCAGTCTGGGTAGCCACAAGCTTTCAAAGCCCTCCTGAGATGTCACGGTAGCACTCTCCTAGTCATGCGCTAGGATTTGTATAGTTGGTCTCTGCTTACCAGAGAGGCTGTCGGGTAAATTCAGTGTGGTATTCTGCTTAACAGAGTGCTGCCATGGATTAGTCAGGTCTGCTCATGATTCTCTGATGTTGTTTGAGTTTGTCTGAGTTATTCCCGCCTTCAGGAAGCTGTGAGAGCTTTCCAGAACATGGGTAGGGGCTAGGCAAATGAACAGCGTGAATACGGATACCGCCCTGGCCAGTTGCAAGGGAGGGCAGTCCTGTGGCATGCTGGGAGTGGCATTTATGTTCTGCGAGCACATGGGCTCAGCGTCTTTCCTGGGAGAGGACTGAACAGCTGGGCTGGAGGCAGGCTGCCTCGCCTGGCGCCGGCTGCCATGAGGCCCCAGGTGGGTGGACCTGAGGGCCTCAAGCCAGTCAGGACGTCAATACTGCTTAACTAAGAGATCAGCTAGATGTCTTCAGTGTGAAAAGTTCTCATTTTGGAGTATCCTACTACAATTCCCCATCCCTATCCCCAGCTCGACAAGAAAACTCCAAAAACAAACATCCCCTAGTCCGGTCATTGAAGGCAAGGAGCGTTTGCGCGCGTGTGTATTTGGCTGAAGAAATACACTGTGCCTGGCTGCGGGGCGAAGTCAAGGGAAACCGGGGCAAACACGCCAGCGTCCCTCGCAAGGGTGGCGTTGCATCTGTGTTCTTTTGTCTTTAGACTCTTTTGGTTGCTACCATGTCAGCCGGATATTGCAGAGTCCTAAGAACCAGCTCGTGTTCCAGTGGGTGGTGGTGTGAGTCAAAAGGCAGATAGCGGTCTGTGTGGGTAGGTTTCCTGGAGACCTCCATGCCCAAGTCAGCCCCTTCCTTGCCTTGTAAGACGCCGTCCAAAAGGGGGCATTTGCTATTCAGTGCCTCTTCCCGTGTACACTTGATATATTTGTCCACTGACTTTATGGGTTCACTAAAAGCTTGTGGGGTGCTGATGCTCTAATCTTGACCCAAGTAGAATCCACATGCCTTTACAAACGGCTTGGTCTTTTCCCCATGGAACAATTCAAGGCTCAAGGGTCAGCAATGAATGCACTTGGTCAGGCTTTAGTTCTTTTTGGCTGTCAAGAGACTTACCTCCTTTCAGATGTTTCCCACAATCTCAACAGCCTCTGCCAAGTGTATACAAGTGAAAAGGCCGATGGCATCATGGGACGTGATTGTTTCTTCCGGCTCCAACTTCAGTCTACATTCCTTGTTGACACATTCTTTAGCATTCTTCCAAATGGTGCATTATCTTGCCAGTTGAGGGTGTTAGAATGGTAGGCAGATACTTTTGAAACGCTGTGTGTGACAGAGTTGATTCTTTGGGAATCAGTGGTTGAAATGCCTGAACCTTGTTGCTTGATACTGCTGTACCCCGCGAGCGAGTTAAAGCAGGAGGCCGGAGCCTGTTGGGATGCCGAGGAATATTTCCACAGTCGTCACTAAGGCAAGACATCTAAGGAGCTTTTGATAAGGACCTGGGGCCCTGTGGTATTTTGTCAAGGGCGCAAAGAAGGAGATTGCGTTGGCCGGGAATCGAACCCGGGTCAACTGCTTGGAAGGCAGCTATGCTCACCACTATACCACCAACGCAAGGCTGTGCGCCAGGCATCCTGCTACCTCTATACAATTAAGGCCACACATGACATTGACTCACGGACCCCCTCCAGCGCAAGGTCCATTCGCTGCCGTACCAAGTGACCACTAGGAAGATCAGCTAGAAATATTTCCCCATTCGTGGAGAGAAAGGAAGCCAAGCCAGTAGATACGGTAAAGGTGTGATTGTGCAGTGCGCATGAAGGAACTGGAGATACAAGTTTTGCAAAGGCCTTTCACTCGGGCAAAAGGGACACGGAATGTGTCCCACGCCCAACGTGGGGCTCGAACCCACGACCCTGAGATTAAGAGTCTCATGCTCTACCGACTGAGCTAGCCGGGCTACAGCACTTTTGCTCTTCAAGGCCTCTCACAGCCACCTGAGTCCGCAGACTTTTTGATAGCTTTCGACATAATTCCTTTGGCTAAACTCAATGCGCTTCCAAGTACTACTCTGTTCACTTGCTGTCAGGGCGCTACATCACCATTTTTGCTGTGACTTTGGAGGATCACAACAAAATGCGCTGGCTGATTCCAAACCCTTTTCTCTCTGTGCAAAACATCAAGCCGTAGCCTCCCACATAACATCTGCCAAGTCATTCATTTGCCCTTTCCGGCCGAGGCGGCATCAAGCAATACCTCAACCGAGAAGGTCAAATGCAAAGTGTACGGCGCTGGCTTAGCATGCAAGGTGTCACGTGCTCTTTCCAGTTCCCTTCGATAGCTCAGCTGGTAGAGCGGAGGACTGTAGAAACAAAGCAGCAATCCTTAGGTCGCTGGTTCAATTCCGGCTCGAAGGAAGAGCTTTTTACCCCACGTCTCTGTCTTTTAGAAAGAAGGCAATCTCTTATCACTACAAATGTGCAATTGGGAAGCTTTTTAGGCACCTTCAGTTCATCTTTCATGTCTCCTTTGGGTCAGCTCAAGCACGCTTGTCGTGTGGTCTCTGTGGCGCAATCGGTTAGCGCGTTCGGCTGTTAACCGAAAGGTTGGTGGTTCAAGCCCACCCAGGGACGCTCGTGCTTTCTCTTTACCTTAGCAGGGCCCGCTGCCAAGTCTCACCCTAACCTAAGAAGACAAATAGCGTCCTTTGGCTTGTCTCACACGGCTGACGATTAACCATTCACTCGAGACATTCCTTGAAAACGGACTAGAATAATGTCGCAATCAATTGCTCTTCTTCTGGAATGTTCAAGATCTTTCATAGGTTAGTCAAGCCACTTCTTCGCTTCCGCTGAGTCTCAGGAACAAACCCCAGCATTTCTATTCACACCTGAACACCAGGGGATGTGTGAGAATTGTGGAAGCACCTTTTTTCACCTTACATGATCCCATTGTTGGTGTCAGGAAGCCTGCATAGCTAAAAGTGCCTAGATTGACATGGCCAAAGGCCTCAATTGTTGTCAAATGGCCTGGATAGAGGTGTTAAAAACGTGGAATACAGATAGTGTCAATGTTTAAGCGTGTGCCCCGGGGCTATGCTGGGCTTGAAGTACACAGGGATGCAATGTTTCTTAAAGATCCTTCTGAGTTTTTCCGACGCTCCAGTTACATACGGGATGACTAGATTTCTCCTAGTGTTCTGCTTCTCCCCAGTTTGTTTCCCTGACCTTGCGGAGGTTTTAACCAAGACCCAGTCTGGGTAGCCACAAGCTTTCAAAGCCCTCCTGAGATGTCACGGTAGCACTCTCCTAGTCATGCGCTAGGATTTGTATAGTTGGTCTCTGCTTACCAGAGAGGCTGTCGGGTAAATTCAGTGTGGTATTCTGCTTAACAGAGTGCTGCCATGGATTAGTCAGGTCTGCTCATGATTCTCTGATGTTGTTTGAGTTTGTCTGAGTTATTCCCGCCTTCAGGAAGCTGTGAGAGCTTTCCAGAACATGGGTAGGGGCTAGGCAAATGAACAGCGTGAATACGGATACCGCCCTGGCCAGTTGCAAGGGAGGGCAGTCCTGTGGCATGCTGGGAGTGGCATTTATGTTCTGCGAGCACATGGGCTCAGCGTCTTTCCTGGGAGAGGACTGAACAGCTGGGCTGGAGGCAGGCTGCCTCGCCTGGCGCCGGCTGCCATGAGGCCCCAGGTGGGTGGACCTGAGGGCCTCAAGCCAGTCAGGACGTCAATACTGCTTAACTAAGAGATCAGCTAGATGTCTTCAGTGTGAAAAGTTCTCATTTTGGAGTATCCTACTACAATTCCCCATCCCTATCCCCAGCTCGACAAGAAAACTCCAAAAACAAACATGCCCTAGTCCGGTCATTGAAGGCAAGGAGCGTTTGCGCGCGTGTGTATTTGGCTGAAGAAATACACTGTGCCTGGCTGCGGGGCGAAGTCAAGGGAAACCGGGGCAAACACGCCAGCGTCCCTCGCAAGGGTGGCGTTGCATCTGTGTTCTTTTGTCTTTAGACTCTTTTGGTTGCTACCATGTCAGCCGGATATTGCAGAGTCCTAAGAACCCCCAGCTCGTGTTCCAGTGGGTGGTGGTGTGAGTCAAAAGGCAGATAGCGGTCTGTGTGGGTAGGTTTCCTGGAGACCTCCATGCCCAAGTCAGCCCCTTCCTTGCCTTGTAAGACGCCGTCCAAAAGGGGGCATTTGCTATTCAGTGCCTCTTCCCGTGTACACTTGATGTATTTGTCCACTGACTTTATGGGTTCACTAAAAGCTTGTGGGGTGCTGATGCTCTAATCTTGACCCAAGTAGAATCCACATGCCTTTACAAACGGCTTGGTCTTTTCCCCATGGAACAATTCAAGGCTCAAGGGTCAGCAATGAATGCACTTGGTCAGGCTTTAGTTCTTTTTGGCTGTCAAGAGACTTACCTCCTTTCAGATGTTTCCCACAATCTCAACAGCCTCTGCCAAGTGTATGCAAGTGAAAAGGCCGATGGCATCATGGGACGTGATTGTTTCTTCCGGCTCCAACTTCAGTCTACATTCCTTGTTGACACATTCTTTAGCATTCTTCCAAATGGTGCATTATCTTGCCAGTTGAGGGTGTTAGAATGGTAGGCAGATACTTAGAAACGCTGTGTGTGACAGAGTTGATTCTTTGGGAATCAGTGGTTGAAATGCCTGAACCTTGTTGCTTGATACTGCTGTACCCCGCGAGCGAGTTAAAGCAGGAGGCCGGAGCCTGTTGGGATGCCGAGGAATATTTCCACAGTCGTCACTAAGGCAAGACATCTAAGGAGCTTTTGATAAGGACCTGGGGCCCTGTGGTATTTTGTCAAGGGCGCAAAGAAGGAGATTGCGTTGGCCGGGAATCGAACCCGGGTCAACTGCTTGGAAGGCAGCTATGCTCACCACTATACCACCAACGCAAGGCTGTGCGCCAGGCATCCTGCTACCTCTATACAATTAAGGCCACACATGACATTGACTCACGGACCCCCTCCAGCGCAAGGTCCATTCGCTGCCGTACCAAGTGACCACTAGGAAGATCAGCTAGAAATATTTCCCCATTCGTGGAGAGAAAGGAAGCCAAGCCAGTAGATACGGTAAAGGTGTGATTGTGCAGTGCGCATGAAGGAACTGGAGATACAAGTTTTGCAAAGGCCTTTCACTCGGGCAAAAGGGACACGGAATGCGTCCCACGCCCAACGTGGGGCTCGAACCCACGACCCTGAGATTAAGAGTCTCATGCTCTACCGACTGAGCTAGCCGGGCTACAGCACTTTTGCTCTTCAAGGCCTCTCACAGCCACCTGAGTCCGCAGACTTTTTGATAGCTTTCGACATAATTCCTTTGGCTAAACTCAATGCGCTTCCAAGTACTACTCTGTTCACTTGCTGTCAGGGCGCTACATCACCATTTTTGCTGTGACTTTGGAGGATCACAACAAAATGCGCTGGCTGATTCCAAACCCTTTTCTCTCTGTGCAAAACATCAAGCCGTAGCCTCCCACATAACATCTGCCAAGTCATTCATTTGCCCTTTCCGGCCGAGGCGGCATCAAGCAATACCTCAACCGAGAAGGTCAAATGCAAAGTGTACGGCGCTGGCTTAGCATGCAAGGTGTCACGTGCTCTTCCCAGTTCCCTTCGATAGCTCAGCTGGTAGAGCGGAGGACTGTAGAGACAAAGCAGCAATCCTTAGGTCGCTGGTTCAATTCCGGCTCGAAGGCAGAGCTTTTTACCCCGCGTCTCTGCCTTTTAGAAAGAAGGCAATCTCTTATCACTACAAATGTGCAATTGGGAAGCTTTTTAGGCACCTTCAGTTCATCTTTCATGTCTCCTTTGGGCCAGCTCAAGCACGCTTGTCGTGTGGTCTCTTTGGCGCAATCGGTTAGCGCATTCGGCTGTTAACCGAAAGGTTGGTGGTTCAAGCCCACCCAGGGACGCTCGTGCTTTCTCTTTACCTTAGTAGGGCCCGCTGCCAAGTCTCACCCTAACCTAAGAAGACAAATAGCGTCCTTTGGCTTGTCTCACACGGCTGACGATTAACCATTCACTCGAGACATTCCTTGAAAACGGACTAGAATAATGTCGCAATCAATTGCTCTTCTTCTGGAATGTTCAAGATCTTTCATAGTTTAGTCAAGCCACTTCTTCGCTTCCGCTGAGTCTCAGGAACAAACCCCAGCATTTCTATTCACACCTGAACACCAGGGGATGTGTGAGAATTGTGGAAGCACCTTTTTTCACCTTACATGATCCCATTGTTGGTGTCAGGAAGCCTGCATAGCTAAAAGTGCCTAGATTGACATGGCCAAAGGCCTCAATTGTTGTCAAATGGCCTGGATAGAGGTGTTAAAAACGTGGAATACAGATAGTGTCAATGTTTAAGCGTGTGCCCCGGGGCTATGCTGGGCTTGAAGTACACAGGGATGCAATGTTTCTTAAAGATCCTTCTGAGTTTTTCCGACGCTCCAGTTACATACGGGATGACTAGATTTCTCCTAGTGTTCTGCTTCTCCCCAGTTTGTTTCCCTGACCTTGCGGAGGTTTTAACCAAGACCCAGTCTGGGTAGCCACAAGCTTTCAAAGCCCTCCTGAGATGTCACGGTAGCACTCTCCTAGTCATGCGCTAGGATTTGTATAGTTGGTCTCTGCTTACCAGAGAGGCTGTCGGGTAAATTCAGTGTGGTATTCTGCTTAACAGAGTGCTGCCATGGATTAGTCAGGTCTGCTCATGATTCTCTGATGTTGTTTGAGTTTGTCTGAGTTATTCCCGCCTTCAGGAAGCTGTGAGAGCTTTCCAGAACATGGGTAGGGGCTAGGCAAATGAACAGCGTGAATACGGATACCGCCCTGGCCAGTTGCAAGGGAGGGCAGTCCTGTGGCATGCTGGGAGTGGCATTTATGTTCTGCGAGCACATGGGCTCAGCGTCTTTCCTGGGAGAGGACTGAACAGCTGGGCTGGAGGCAGGCTGCCTCGCCTGGCGCCGGCTGCCATGAGGCCCCAGGTGGGTGGACCTGAGGGCCTCAAGCCAGTCAGGACGTCAATACTGCTTAACTAAGAGATCAGCTAGATGTCTTCAGTGTGAAAAGTTCTCATTTTGGAGTATCCTACTACAATTCCCCATCCCTATCCCCAGCTCGACAAGAAAACTCCAAAAACAAACATCCCCTAGTCCGGTCATTGAAGGCAAGGAGCGTTTGCGCGCGTGTGTATTTGGCTGAAGAAATACACTGTGCCTGGCTGCGGGGCGAAGTCAAGGGAAACCGGGGCAAACACGCCAGCGTCCCTCGCAAGGGTGGCGTTGCATCTGTGTTCTTTTGTCTTTAGACTCTTTTGGTTGCTACCATGTCAGCCGGATATTGCAGAGTCCTAAGAACCAGCTCGTGTTCCAGTGGGTGGTGGTGTGAGTCAAAAGGCAGATAGCGGTCTGTGTGGGTAGGTTTCCTGGAGACCTCCATGCCCAAGTCAGCCCCTTCCTTGCCTTGTAAGACGCCGTCCAAAAGGGGGCATTTGCTATTCAGTGCCTCTTCCCGTGTACACTTGATATATTTGTCCACTGACTTTATGGGTTCACTAAAAGCTTGTGGGGTGCTGATGCTCTAATCTTGACCCAAGTAGAATCCACATGCCTTTACAAACGGCTTGGTCTTTTCCCCATGGAACAATTCAAGGCTCAAGGGTCAGCAATGAATGCACTTGGTCAGGCTTTAGTTCTTTTTGGCTGTCAAGAGACTTACCTCCTTTCAGATGTTTCCCACAATCTCAACAGCCTCTGCCAAGTGTATACAAGTGAAAAGGCCGATGGCATCACGGGACGTGATTGTTTCTTCCGGCTCCAACTTCAGTCTACATTCCTTGTTGACACATTCTTTAGCATTCTTCCAAATGGTGCATTATCTTGCCAGTTGAGGGTGTTAGAATGGTAGGCAGATACTTTTGAAACGCTGTGTGTGACAGAGTTGATTCTTTGGGAATCAGTGGTTGAAATGCCTGAACCTTGTTGCTTGATACTGCTGTACCCCGCGAGCGAGTTAAAGCAGGAGGCCGGAGCCTGTTGGGATGCCGAGGAATATTTCCACAGTCGTCACTAAGGCAAGACATCTAAGGAGCTTTTGATAAGGACCTGGGGCCCTGTGGTATTTTGTCAAGGGCGCAAAGAAGGAGATTGCGTTGGCCGGGAATCGAACCCGGGTCAACTGCTTGGAAGGCAGCTATGCTCACCACTATACCACCAACGCAAGGCTGTGCGCCAGGCATCCTGCTACCTCTATACAATTAAGGCCACACATGACATTGACTCACGGACCCCCTCCAGCGCAAGGTCCATTCGCTGCCGTACCAAGTGACCACTAGGAAGATCAGCTAGAAATATTTCCCCATTCGTGGAGAGAAAGGAAGCCAAGCCAGTAGATACGGTAAAGGTGTGATTGTGCAGTGCGCATGAAGGAACTGGAGATACAAGTTTTGCAAAGGCCTTTCACTCGGGCAAAAGGGACACGGAATGTGTCCCACACCCAACGTGGGGCTCGAACCCACGACCCTGAGATTAAGAGTCTCATGCTCTACCGACTGAGCTAGCCGGGCTACAGCACTTTTGCTCTTCAAGGCCTCTCACAGCCACCTGAGTCCGCAGACTTTTTGATAGCTTTCGACATAATTCCTTTGGCTAAACTCAATGCGCTTCCAAGTACTACTCTGTTCACTTGCTGTCAGGGCGCTACATCACCATTTTTGCTGTGACTTTGGAGGATCACAACAAAATGCGCTGGCTGATTCCAAACCCTTTTCTCTCTGTGCAAAACATCAAGCCGTAGCCTCCCACATAACATCTGCCAAGTCATTCATTTGCCCTTTCCGGCCGAGGCGGCATCAAGCAATACCTCAACCGAGAAGGTCAAATGCAAAGTGTACGGCGCTGGCTTAGCATGCAAGGTGTCACGTGCTCTTCCCAGTTCCCTTCGATAGCTCAGCTGGTAGAGCGGAGGACTGTAGAGACAAAGCAGCAATCCTTAGGTCGCTGGTTCAATTCCGGCTCGAAGGAAGAGCTTTTTACCCCGCGTCTCTACTTTTAGAAAGAAGGCAATCTCTTATCTCTACAAATGTGCAATTGGGAAGCTTTTTAGGCACCTTCAGTTCATCTTTCATGTCTCCTTTGGGCCAGCTCAAGCGCGCTTGTCGTGTGGTCTCTGTGGCGCAATCGGTTAGCGCGTTCGGCTGTTAACCGAAAGGTTGGTGGTTCAAGCCCACCCAGGGACTTTCTCTTTACCTTAGCAGGGCCCGCTGCCAAGTCTCACCCTAACCTAAGAAGACAAATAGCGTCCTTTGGCTTGTCTCACACGGCTGACGATTAACCATTCACTCGAGACATTCCTTGAAAACGGACTAGAATAATGTCGCAATCAATTGCTCTTCTTCTGGAATGTTCAAGATCTTTCATAGTTTAGTCAAGCCACTTCTTCGCTTCCGCTGAGTCTCAGGAACAAACCCCAGCATTTCTATTCACACCTGAACACCAGGGGATGTGTGAGAATTGTGGAAGCACCTTTTTTCACCTTACATGATCCCATTGTTGGTGTCAGGAAGCCTGCATAGCTAAAAGTGCCTAGATTGACATGGCCAAAGGCCTCAATTGTTGTCAAATGGCCTGGATAGAGGTGTTAAAAACGTGGAATACAGATAGTGTCAATGTTTAAGCGTGTGCCCCGGGGCTATGCTGGGCTTGAAGTACACAGGGATGCAATGTTTCTTAAAGATCCTTCTGAGTTTTTCCAACGCTCCAGTTACATACGGGATGACTAGATTTCTCCTAGTGTTCTGCTTCTCCCCAGTTTGTTTCCCTGACCTTGCGGAGGTTTTAACCAAGACCCAGTCTGGGTAGCCACAAGCTTTCAAAGCCCTCCTGAGATGTCACGGTAGCACTCTCCTAGTCATGCGCTAGGATTTGTATAGTTGGTCTCTGCTTACCAGAGAGGCTGTCGGGTAAATTCAGTGTGGTATTCTGCTTAACAGAGTGCTGCCATGGATTAGTCAGGTCTGCTCATGATTCTCTGATGTTGTTTGAGTTTGTCTGAGTTATTCCCGCCTTCAGGAAGCTGTGAGAGCTTTCCAGAACATGGGTAGGGGCTAGGCAAATGAACAGCGTGAATACGGATACCGCCCTGGCCAGTTGCAAGGGAGGGCAGTCCTGTGGCATGCTGGGAGTGGCATTTATGTTCTGCGAGCACATGGGCTCAGCGTCTTTCCTGGGAGAGGACTGAACAGCTGGGCTGGAGGCAGGCTGCCTCGCCTGGCGCCGGCTGCCATGAGGCCCCAGGTGGGTGGACCTGAGGGCCTCAAGCCAGTCAGGACGTCAATACTGCTTAACTAAGAGATCAGCTAGATGTCTTCAGTGTGAAAAGTTCTCATTTTGGAGTATCCTACTACAATTCCCCATCCCTATCCCCAGCTCGACAAGAAAACTCCAAAAACAAACATGCCCTAGTCCGGTCATTGAAGGCAAGGAGCGTTTGCGCGCGTGTGTATTTGGCTGAAGAAATACACTGTGCCTGGCTGCGGGGCGAAGTCAAGGGAAACCGGGGCAAACACGCCAGCGTCCCTCGCAAGGGTGGCGTTGCATCTGTGTTCTTTTGTCTTTAGACTCTTTTGGTTGCTACCATGTCAGCCGGATATTGCAGAGTCCTAAGAACCAGCTCGTGTTCCAGTGGGTGGTGGTGTGAGTCAAAAGGCAGATAGCGGTCTGTGTGGGTAGGTTTCCTGGAGACCTCCATGCCCAAGTCAGCCCCTTCCTTGCCTTGTAAGACGCCGTCCAAAAGGGGGCATTTGCTATTCAGTGCCTCTTCCCGTGTACACTTGATATATTTGTCCACTGACTTTATGGGTTCACTAAAAGCTTGTGGGGTGCTGATGCTCTAATCTTGACCCAAGTAGAATCCACATGCCTTTACAAACGGCTTGGTCTTTTCCCCATGGAACAATTCAAGGCTCAAGGGTCAGCAATGAATGCACTTGGTCAGGCTTTAGTTCTTTTTGGCTGTCAAGAGACTTACCTCCTTTCAGATGTTTCCCACAATCTCAACAGCCTCTGCCAAGTGTATACAAGTGAAAAGGCCGATGGCATCACGGGACGTGATTGTTTCTTCCGGCTCCAACTTCAGTCTACATTCCTTGTTGACACATTCTTTAGCATTCTTCCAAATGGTGCATTATCTTGCCAGTTGAGGGTGTTAGAATGGTAGGCAGATACTTTTGAAACGCTGTGTGTGACAGAGTTGATTCTTTGGGAATCAGTGGTTGAAATGCCTGAACCTTGTTGCTTGATACTGCTGTACCCCGCGAGCGAGTTAAAGCAGGAGGCCGGAGCCTGTTGGGATGCCGAGGAATATTTCCACAGTCGTCACTAAGGCAAGACATCTAAGGAGCTTTTGATAAGGACCTGGGGCCCTGTGGTATTTTGTCAAGGGCGCAAAGAAGGAGATTGCGTTGGCCGGGAATCGAACCCGGGTCAACTGCTTGGAAGGCAGCTATGCTCACCACTATACCACCAACGCAAGGCTGTGCGCCAGGCATCCTGCTACCTCTATACAATTAAGGCCACACATGACATTGACTCACGGACCCCCTCCAGCGCAAGGTCCATTCGCTGCCGTACCAAGTGACCACTAGGAAGATCAGCTAGAAATATTTCCCCATTCGTGGAGAGAAAGGAAGCCAAGCCAGTAGATACGGTAAAGGTGTGATTGTGCAGTGCGCATGAAGGAACTGGAGATACAAGTTTTGCAAAGGCCTTTCACTCGGGCAAAAGGGACACGGAATGTGTCCCACGCCCAACGTGGGGCTCGAACCCACGACCCTGAGATTAAGAGTCTCATGCTCTACCGACTGAGCTAGCCGGGCTACAGCACTTTTGCTCTTCAAGGCCTCTCACAGCCACCTGAGTCCGCAGACTTTTTGATAGCTTTCGACATAATTCCTTTGGCTAAACTCAATGCGCTTCCAAGTACTACTCTGTTCACTTGCTGTCAGGGCGCTACATCACCATTTTTGCTGTGACTTTGGAGGATCACAACAAAATGCGCTGGCTGATTCCAAACCCTTTTCTCTCTGTGCAAAACATCAAGCCGTAGCCTCCCACATAACATCTGCCAAGTCATTCATGTGCCCTTTCCGGCCGAGGCGGCATCAAGCAATACCTCAACCGAGAAGGTCAAATGCAAAGTGTACGGCGCTGGCTTAGCATGCAAGGTGTCACGTGCTCTTCCCAGTTCCCTTCGATAGCTCAGCTGGTAGAGCGGAGGACTGTAGAGACAAAGCAGCAATCCTTAGGTCGCTGGTTCAATTCCGGCTCGAAGGAAGAGCTTTTTACCCCGCGTCTCTACTTTTAGAAAGAAGGCAATCTCTTATCTCTACAAATGTGCAATTGGGAAGCTTTTTAGGTACCTTCAGTTCATCTTTCATGTCTCCTTTGGGCCAGCTCAAGCGCGCTTGTCGTGTGGTCTCTGTGGCGCAATCGGTTAGCGCGTTCGGCTGTTAACCGAAAGGTTGGTGGTTCAAGCCCACCCAGGGACTTTCTCTTTACCTTAGCAGGGCCCGCTGTCAAGTCTCACCCTAACCTAAGAAGACAAATAGCGTCCTTTGGCTTGTCTCACACGGCTGACGATTAACCATTCACTCGAGACATTCCTTGAAAACGGACTAGAATAATGTCGCAATCAATTGCTCTTCTTCTGGAATGTTCAAGATCTTTCATAGTTTAGTCAAGCCACTTCTTCGCTTCCGCTGAGTCTCAGGAACAAACCCCAGCATTTCTATTCACACCTGAACACCAGGGGATGTGTGAGAATTGTGGAAGCACCTTTTTTCACCTTACATGATCCCATTGTTGGTGTCAGGAAGCCTGCATAGCTAAAAGTGCCTAGATTGACATGGCCAAAGGCCTCAATTGTTGTCAAATGGCCTGGATAGAGGTGTTAAAAACGTGGAATACAGATAGTGTCAATGTTTAAGCGTGTGCCCCGGGGCTATGCTGGGCTTGAAGTACACAGGGATGCAATGTTTCTTAAAGATCCTTCTGAGTTTTTCCGACGCTCCAGTTACATACGGGATGACTAGATTTCTCCTAGTGTTCTGCTTCTCCCCAGTTTGTTTCCCTGACCTTGCGGAGGTTTTAACCAAGACCCAGTCTGGGTAGCCACAAGCTTTCAAAGCCCTCCTGAGATGTCACGGTAGCACTCTCCTAGTCATGCGCTAGGATTTGTATAGTTGGTCTCTGCTTACCAGAGAGGCTGTCGGGTAAATTCAGTGTGGTATTCTGCTTAACAGAGTGCTGCCATGGATTAGTCAGGTCTGCTCATGATTCTCTGATGTTGTTTGAGTTTGTCTGAGTTATTCCCGCCTTCAGGAAGCTGTGAGAGCTTTCCAGAACATGGGTAGGGGCTAGGCAAATGAACAGCGTGAATACGGATACCGCCCTGGCCAGTTGCAAGGGAGGGCAGTCCTGTGGCATGCTGGGAGTGGCATTTATGTTCTGCGAGCACATGGGCTCAGCGTCTTTCCTGGGAGAGGACTGAACAGCTGGGCTGGAGGCAGGCTGCCTCGCCTGGCGCCGGCTGCCATGAGGCCCCAGGTGGGTGGACCTGAGGGCCTCAAGCCAGTCAGGACGTCAATACTGCTTAACTAAGAGATCAGCTAGATGTCTTCAGTGTGAAAAGTTCTCATTTTGGAGTATCCTACTACAATTCCCCATCCCTATCCCCAGCTCGACAAGAAAACTCCAAAAACAAACATCCCCTAGTCCGGTCATTGAAGGCAAGGAGCGTTTGCGCGCGTGTGTATTTGGCTGAAGAAATACACTGTGCCTGGCTGCGGGGCGAAGTCAAGGGAAACCGGGGCAAACACGCCAGCGTCCCTCGCAAGGGTGGCGTTGCATCTGTGTTCTTTTGTCTTTAGACTCTTTTGGTTGCTACCATGTCAGCCGGATATTGCAGAGTCCTAAGAACCAGCTCGTGTTCCAGTGGGTGGTGGTGTGAGTCAAAAGGCAGATAGCGGTCTGTGTGGGTAGGTTTCCTGGAGACCTCCATGCCCAAGTCAGCCCCTTCCTTGCCTTGTAAGACGCCGTCCAAAAGGGGGCATTTGCTATTCAGTGCCTCTTCCCGTGTACACTTGATATATTTGTCCACTGACTTTATGGGTTCACTAAAAGCTTGTGGGGTGCTGATGCTCTAATCTTGACCCAAGTAGAATCCACATGCCTTTACAAACGGCTTGGTCTTTTCCCCATGGAACAATTCAAGGCTCAAGGGTCAGCAATGAATGCACTTGGTCAGGCTTTAGTTCTTTTTGGCTGTCAAGAGACTTACCTCCTTTCAGATGTTTCCCACAATCTCAACAGCCTCTGCCAAGTGTATACAAGTGAAAAGGCCGATGGCATCATGGGACGTGATTGTTTCTTCCGGCTCCAACTTCAGTCTACATTCCTTGTTGACACATTCTTTAGCATTCTTCCAAATGGTGCATTATCTTGCCAGTTGAGGGTGTTAGAATGGTAGGCAGATACTTTTGAAACGCTGTGTGTGACAGAGTTGATTCTTTGGGAATCAGTGGTTGAAATGCCTGAACCTTGTTGCTTGATACTGCTGTACCCCGCGAGCGAGTTAAAGCAGGAGGCCGGAGCCTGTTGGGATGCCGAGGAATATTTCCACAGTCGTCACTAAGGCAAGACATCTAAGGAGCTTTTGATAAGGACCTGGGGCCCTGTGGTATTTTGTCAAGGGCGCAAAGAAGGAGATTGCGTTGGCTGGGAATCGAACCCGGGTCAACTGCTTGGAAGGCAGCTATGCTCACCACTATACCACCAACGCAAGGCTGTGCGCCAGGCATCCTGCTACCTCTATACAATTAAGGCCACACATGACATTGACTCACGGACCCCCTCCAGCGCAAGGTCCATTCGCTGCCGTACCAAGTGACCACTAGGAAGATCAGCTAGAAATATTTCCCCATTCGTGGAGAGAAAGGAAGCCAAGCCAGTAGATACGGTAAAGGTGTGATTGTGCAGTGCGCATGAAGGAACTGGAGATACAAGTTTTGCAAAGGCCTTTCACTCGGGCAAAAGGGACACGGAATGTGTCCCACGCCCAACGTGGGGCTCGAACCCACGACCCTGAGATTAAGAGTCTCATGCTCTACCGACTGAGCTAGCCGGGCTACAGCACTTTTGCTCTTCAAGGCCTCTCACAGCCACCTGAGTCCGCAGACTTTTTGATAGCTTTCGACATAATTCCTTTGGCTAAACTCAATGCGCTTCCAAGTACTACTCTGTTCACTTGCTGTCAGGGCGCTACATCACCATTTTTGCTGTGACTTTGGAGGATCACAACAAAATGCGCTGGCTGATTCCAAACCCTTTTCTCTCTGTGCAAAACATCAAGCCGTAGCCTCCCACATAACATCTGCCAAGTCATTCATTTGCCCTTTCCGGCCGAGGCGGCATCAAGCAATACCTCAACCGAGAAGGTCAAATGCAAAGTGTACGGCGCTGGCTTAGCATGCAAGGTGTCACGTGCTCTTTCCAGTTCCCTTCGATAGCTCAGCTGGTAGAGCGGAGGATTGTAGAGACAAAGCAGCAATCCTTAGGTCGCTGGTTCAATTCCGGCTCGAAGGAAGAGCTTTTTACCCCACGTCTCTGCCTTTTAGAAAGAAGGCAATCTCTTATCACTACAAATGTGCAATTGGGAAGCTTTTTAGGCACCTTCAGTTCATCTTTCATGTCTCCTTTGGGTCAGCTCAAGCACGCTTGTCGTGTGGTCTCTGTGGCGCAATCGGTTAGCGCGTTCGGCTGTTAACCGAAAGGTTGGTGGTTCAAGCCCACCCAGGGACGCTCGTGCTTTCTCTTTACCTTAGCAGGGCCCGCTGCCAAGTCTCACCCTAACCTAAGAAGACAAATAGCGTCCTTTGGCTTGTCTCACACGGCTGACGATTAACCATTCACTCGAGACATTCCTTGAAAACGGACTAGAATAATGTCGCAATCAATTGCTCTTCTTCTGGAATGTTCAAGATCTTTCATAGGTTAGTCAAGCCACTTCTTCGCTTCCGCTGAGTCTCAGGAACAAACCCCAGCATTTCTATTCACACCTGAACACCAGGGGATGTGTGAGAATTGTGGAAGCACCTTTTTTCACCTTACATGATCCCATTGTTGGTGTCAGGAAGCCTGCATAGCTAAAAGTGCCTAGATTGACATGGCCAAAGGCCTCAATTGTTGTCAAATGGCCTGGATAGAGGTGTTAAAAACGTGGAATACAGATAGTGTCAATGTTTAAGCGTGTGCCCCGGGGCTATGCTGGGCTTGAAGTACACAGGGATGCAATGTTTCTTAAAGATCCTTCTGAGTTTTTCCGACGCTCCAGTTACATACGGGATGACTAGATTTCTCCTAGTGTTCTGCTTCTCCCCAGTTTGTTTCCCTGACCTTGCGGAGGTTTTAACCAAGACCCAGTCTGGGTAGCCACAAGCTTTCAAAGCCCTCCTGAGATGTCACGGTAGCACTCTCCTAGTCATGCGCTAGGATTTGTATAGTTGGTCTCTGCTTACCAGAGAGGCTGTCGGGTAAATTCAGTGTGGTATTCTGCTTAACAGAGTGCTGCCATGGATTAGTCAGGTCTGCTCATGATTCTCTGATGTTGTTTGAGTTTGTCTGAGTTATTCCCGCCTTCAGGAAGCTGTGAGAGCTTTCCAGAACATGGGTAGGGGCTAGGCAAATGAACAGCGTGAATACGGATACCGCCCTGGCCAGTTGCAAGGGAGGGCAGTCCTGTGGCATGCTGGGAGTGGCATTTATGTTCTGCGAGCACATGGGCTCAGCGTCTTTCCTGGGAGAGGACTGAACAGCTGGGCTGGAGGCAGGCTGCCTCGCCTGGCGCCGGCTGCCATGAGGCCCCAGGTGGGTGGACCTGAGGGCCTCAAGCCAGTCAGGACGTCAATACTGCTTAACTAAGAGATCAGCTAGATGTCTTCAGTGTGAAAAGTTCTCATTTTGGAGTATCCTACTACAATTCCCCATCCCTATCCCCAGCTCGACAAGAAAACTCCAAAAACAAACATGCCCTAGTCCGGTCATTGAAGGCAAGGAGCGTTTGCGCGCGTGTGTATTTGGCTGAAGAAATACACTGTGCCTGGCTGCGGGGCGAAGTCAAGGGAAACCGGGGCAAACACGCCAGCGTCCCTCGCAAGGGTGGCGTTGCATCTGTGTTCTTTTGTCTTTAGACTCTTTTGGTTGCTACCATGTCAGCCGGATATTGCAGAGTCCTAAGAACCCCCAGCTCGTGTTCCAGTGGGTGGTGGTGTGAGTCAAAAGGCAGATAGCGGTCTGTGTGGGTAGGTTTCCTGGAGACCTCCATGCCCAAGTCAGCCCCTTCCTTGCCTTGTAAGACGCCGTCCAAAAGGGGGCATTTGCTATTCAGTGCCTCTTCCCGTGTACACTTGATGTATTTGTCCACTGACTTTATGGGTTCACTAAAAGCTTGTGGGGTGCTGATGCTCTAATCTTGACCCAAGTAGAATCCACATGCCTTTACAAACGGCTTGGTCTTTTCCCCATGGAACAATTCAAGGCTCAAGGGTCAGCAATGAATGCACTTGGTCAGGCTTTAGTTCTTTTTGGCTGTCAAGAGACTTACCTCCTTTCAGATGTTTCCCACAATCTCAACAGCCTCTGCCAAGTGTATGCAAGTGAAAAGGCCGATGGCATCATGGGACGTGATTGTTTCTTCCGGCTCCAACTTCAGTCTACATTCCTTGTTGACACATTCTTTAGCATTCTTCCAAATGGTGCATTATCTTGCCAGTTGAGGGTGTTAGAATGGTAGGCAGATACTTAGAAACGCTGTGTGTGACAGAGTTGATTCTTTGGGAATCAGTGGTTGAAATGCCTGAACCTTGTTGCTTGATACTGCTGTACCCCGCGAGCGAGTTAAAGCAGGAGGCCGGAGCCTGTTGGGATGCCGAGGAATATTTCCACAGTCGTCACTAAGGCAAGACATCTAAGGAGCTTTTGATAAGGACCTGGGGCCCTGTGGTATTTTGTCAAGGGCGCAAAGAAGGAGATTGCGTTGGCCGGGAATCGAACCCGGGTCAACTGCTTGGAAGGCAGCTATGCTCACCACTATACCACCAACGCAAGGCTGTGCGCCAGGCATCCTGCTACCTCTATACAATTAAGGCCACACATGACATTGACTCACGGACCCCCTCCAGCGCAAGGTCCATTCGCTGCCGTACCAAGTGACCACTAGGAAGATCAGCTAGAAATATTTCCCCATTCGTGGAGAGAAAGGAAGCCAAGCCAGTAGATACGGTAAAGGTGTGATTGTGCAGTGCGCATGAAGGAACTGGAGATACAAGTTTTGCAAAGGCCTTTCACTCGGGCAAAAGGGACACGTAATGCATCCCACGCCCAACGTGGGGCTCGAACCCACGACCCTGAGATTAAGAGTCTCATGCTCTACCGACTGAGCTAGCCGGGCTACAGCACTTTTGCTCTTCAAGGCCTCTCACAGCCACCTGAGTCCGCAGACTTTTTGATAGCTTTCGACATAATTCCTTTGGCTAAACTCAATGCGCTTCCAAGTACTACTCTGTTCACTTGCTGTCAGGGCGCTACATCACCATTTTTGCTGTGACTTTGGAGGATCACAACAAAATGCGCTGGCTGATTCCAAACCCTTTTCTCTCTGTGCAAAACATCAAGCCGTAGCCTCCCACATAACATCTGCCAAGTCATTCATTTGCCCTTTCCGGCCGAGGCGGCATCAAGCAATACCTCAACCGAGAAGGTCAAATGCAAAGTGTACGGCGCTGGCTTAGCATGCAAGGTGTCACGTGCTCTTCCCAGTTCCCTTCGATAGCTCAGCTGGTAGAGCGGAGGACTGTAGAGACAAAGCAGCAATCCTTAGGTCGCTGGTTCAATTCCGGCTCGAAGGAAGAGCTTTTTACCCCGCGTCTCTACTTTTAGAAAGAAGGCAATCTCTTATCTCTACAAATGTGCAATTGGGAAGCTTTTTAGGCACCTTCAGTTCATCTTTCATGTCTCCTTTGGGCCAGCTCAAGCGCGCTTGTCGTGTGGTCTCTGTGGCGCAATCGGTTAGCGCGTTCGGCTGTTAACCGAAAGGTTGGTGGTTCAAGCCCACCCAGGGACTTTCTCTTTACCTTAGCAGGGCCCGCTGCCAAGTCTCACCCTAACCTAAGAAGACAAATAGCGTCCTTTGGCTTGTCTCACACGGCTGACGATTAACCATTCACTCGAGACATTCCTTGAAAACGGACTAGAATAATGTCGCAATCAATTGCTCTTCTTCTGGAATGTTCAAGATCTTTCATAGTTTAGTCAAGCCACTTCTTCGCTTCCGCTGAGTCTCAGGAACAAACCCCAGCATTTCTATTCACACCTGAACACCAGGGGATGTGTGAGAATTGTGGAAGCACCTTTTTTCACCTTACATGATCCCATTGTTGGTGTCAGGAAGCCTGCATAGCTAAAAGTGCCTAGATTGACATGGCCAAAGGCCTCAATTGTTGTCAAATGGCCTGGATAGAGGTGTTAAAAACGTGGAATACAGATAGTGTCAATGTTTAAGCGTGTGCCCCGGGGCTATGCTGGGCTTGAAGTACACAGGGATGCAATGTTTCTTAAAGATCCTTCTGAGTTTTTCCGACGCTCCAGTTACATACGGGATGACTAGATTTCTCCTAGTGTTCTGCTTCTCCCCAGTTTGTTTCCCTGACCTTGCGGAGGTTTTAACCAAGACCCAGTCTGGGTAGCCACAAGCTTTCAAAGCCCTCCTGAGATGTCACGGTAGCACTCTCCTAGTCATGCGCTAGGATTTGTATAGTTGGTCTCTGCTTACCAGAGAGGCTGTCGGGTAAATTCAGTGTGGTATTCTGCTTAACAGAGTGCTGCCATGGATTAGTCAGGTCTGCTCATGATTCTCTGATGTTGTTTGAGTTTGTCTGAGTTATTCCCGCCTTCAGGAAGCTGTGAGAGCTTTCCAGAACATGGGTAGGGGCTAGGCAAATGAACAGCGTGAATACGGATACCGCCCTGGCCAGTTGCAAGGGAGGGCAGTCCTGTGGCATGCTGGGAGTGGCATTTATGTTCTGCGAGCACATGGGCTCAGCGTCTTTCCTGGGAGAGGACTGAACAGCTGGGCTGGAGGCAGGCTGCCTCGCCTGGCGCCGGCTGCCATGAGGCCCCAGGTGGGTGGACCTGAGGGCCTCAAGCCAGTCAGGACGTCAATACTGCTTAACTAAGAGATCAGCTAGATGTCTTCAGTGTGAAAAGTTCTCATTTTGGAGTATCCTACTACAATTCCCCATCCCTATCCCCAGCTCGACAAGAAAACTCCAAAAACAAACATCCCCTAGTCCGGTCATTGAAGGCAAGGAGCGTTTGCGCGCGTGTGTATTTGGCTGAAGAAATACACTGTGCCTGGCTGCGGGGCGAAGTCAAGGGAAACCGGGGCAAACACGCCAGCGTCCCTCGCAAGGGTGGCGTTGCATCTGTGTTCTTTTGTCTTTAGACTCTTTTGGTTGCTACCATGTCAGCCGGATATTGCAGAGTCCTAAGAACCAGCTCGTGTTCCAGTGGGTGGTGGTGTGAGTCAAAAGGCAGATAGCGGTCTGTGTGGGTAGGTTTCCTGGAGACCTCCATGCCCAAGTCAGCCCCTTCCTTGCCTTGTAAGACGCCGTCCAAAAGGGGGCATTTGCTATTCAGTGCCTCTTCCCGTGTACACTTGATATATTTGTCCACTGACTTTATGGGTTCACTAAAAGCTTGTGGGGTGCTGATGCTCTAATCTTGACCCAAGTAGAATCCACATGCCTTTACAAACGGCTTGGTCTTTTCCCCATGGAACAATTCAAGGCTCAAGGGTCAGCAATGAATGCACTTGGTCAGGCTTTAGTTCTTTTTGGCTGTCAAGAGACTTACCTCCTTTCAGATGTTTCCCACAATCTCAACAGCCTCTGCCAAGTGTATGCAAGTGAAAAGGCCGATGGCATCATGGGACGTGATTGTTTCTTCCGGCTCCAACTTCAGTCTACATTCCTTGTTGACACATTCTTTAGCATTCTTCCAAATGGTGCATTATCTTGCCAGTTGAGGGTGTTAGAATGGTAGGCAGATACTTTTGAAACGCTGTGTGTGACAGAGTTGATTCTTTGGGAATCAGTGGTTGAAATGCCTGAACCTTGTTGCTTGATACTGCTGTACCCCGCGAGCGAGTTAAAGCAGGAGGCCGGAGCCTGTTGGGATGCCGAGGAATATTTCCACAGTCGTCACTAAGGCAAGACATCTAAGGAGCTTTTGATAAGGACCTGGGGCCCTGTGGTATTTTGTCAAGGGCGCAAAGAAGGAGATTGCGTTGGCCGGGAATCGAACCCGGGTCAACTGCTTGGAAGGCAGCTATGCTCACCACTATACCACCAACGCAAGGCTGTGCGCCAGGCATCCTGCTACCTCTATACAATTAAGGCCACACATGACATTGACTCACGGACCCCCTCCAGCGCAAGGTCCATTCGCTGCCGTACCAAGTGACCACTAGGAAGATCAGCTAGAAATATTTCCCCATTCGTGGAGAGAAAGGAAGCCAAGCCAGTAGATACGGTAAAGGTGTGATTGTGCAGTGCGCATGAAGGAACTGGAGATACAAGTTTTGCAAAGGCCTTTCACTCGGGCAAAAGGGACACGGAATGTGTCCCACGCCCAACGTGGGGCTCGAACCCACGACCCTGAGATTAAGAGTCTCATGCTCTACCGACTGAGCTAGCCGGGCTACAGCACTTTTGCTCTTCAAGGCCTCTCACAGCCACCTGAGTCCGCAGACTTTTTGATAGCTTTCGACATAATTCCTTTGGCTAAACTCAATGCGCTTCCAAGTACTACTCTGTTCACTTGCTGTCAGGGCGCTACATCACCATTTTTGCTGTGACTTTGGAGGATCACAACAAAATGCGCTGGCTGATTCCAAACCCTTTTCTCTCTGTGCAAAACATCAAGCCGTAGCCTCCCACATAACATCTGCCAAGTCATTCATTTGCCCTTTCCGGCCGAGGCGGCATCAAGCAATACCTCAACCGAGAAGGTCAAATGCAAAGTGTACGGCGCTGGCTTAGCATGCAAGGTGTCACGTGCTCTTCCCAGTTCCCTTCGATAGCTCAGCTGGTAGAGCGGAGGACTGTAGAGACAAAGCAGCAATCCTTAGGTCGCTGGTTCAATTCCGGCTCGAAGGAAGAGCTTTTTACCCCGCGTCTCTACTTTTAGAAAGAAGGCAATCTCTTATCTCTACAAATGTGCAATTGGGAAGCTTTTTAGGCACCTTCAGTTCATCTTTCATGTCTCCTTTGGGCCAGCTCAAGCGCGCTTGTCGTGTGGTCTCTGTGGCGCAATCGGTTAGCGCGTTCGGCTGTTAACCGAAAGGTTGGTGGTTCAAGCCCACCCAGGGACTTTCTCTTTACCTTAGCAGGGCCCGCTGCCAAGTCTCACCCTAACCTAAGAAGACAAATAGCGTCCTTTGGCTTGTCTCACACGGCTGACGATTAACCATTCACTCGAGACATTCCTTGAAAACGGACTAGAATAATGTCGCAATCAATTGCTCTTCTTCTGGAATGTTCAAGATCTTTCATAGTTTAGTCAAGCCACTTCTTCGCTTCCGCTGAGTCTCAGGAACAAACCCCAGCATTTCTATTCACACCTGAACACCAGGGGATGTGTGAGAATTGTGGAAGCACCTTTTTTCACCTTACATGATCCCATTGTTGGTGTCAGGAAGCCTGCATAGCTAAAAGTGCCTAGATTGACATGGCCAAAGGCCTCAATTGTTGTCAAATGGCCTGGATAGAGGTGTTAAAAACGTGGAATACAGATAGTGTCAATGTTTAAGCGTGTGCCCCGGGGCTATGCTGGGCTTGAAGTACACAGGGATGCAATGTTTCTTAAAGATCCTTCTGAGTTTTTCCGACGCTCCAGTTACATACGGGATGACTAGATTTCTCCTAGTGTTCTGCTTCTCCCCAGTTTGTTTCCCTGACCTTGCGGAGGTTTTAACCAAGACCCAGTCTGGGTAGCCACAAGCTTTCAAAGCCCTCCTGAGATGTCACGGTAGCACTCTCCTAGTCATGCGCTAGGATTTGTATAGTTGGTCTCTGCTTACCAGAGAGGCTGTCGGGTAAATTCAGTGTGGTATTCTGCTTAACAGAGTGCTGCCATGGATTAGTCAGGTCTGCTCATGATTCTCTGATGTTGTTTGAGTTTGTCTGAGTTATTCCCGCCTTCAGGAAGCTGTGAGAGCTTTCCAGAACATGGGTAGGGGCTAGGCAAATGAACAGCGTGAATACGGATACCGCCCTGGCCAGTTGCAAGGGAGGGCAGTCCTGTGGCATGCTGGGAGTGGCATTTATGTTCTGCGAGCACATGGGCTCAGCGTCTTTCCTGGGAGAGGACTGAACAGCTGGGCTGGAGGCAGGCTGCCTCGCCTGGCGCCGGCTGCCATGAGGCCCCAGGTGGGTGGACCTGAGGGCCTCAAGCCAGTCAGGACGTCAATACTGCTTAACTAAGAGATCAGCTAGATGTCTTCAGTGTGAAAAGTTCTCATTTTGGAGTATCCTACTACAATTCCCCATCCCTATCCCCAGCTCGACAAGAAAACTCCAAAAACAAACATCCCCTAGTCCGGTCATTGAAGGCAAGGAGCGTTTGCGCGCGTGTGTATTTGGCTGAAGAAATACACTGTGCCTGGCTGCGGGGCGAAGTCAAGGGAAACCGGGGCAAACACGCCAGCGTCCCTCGCAAGGGTGGCGTTGCATCTGTGTTCTTTTGTCTTTAGACTCTTTTGGTTGCTACCATGTCAGCCGGATATTGCAGAGTCCTAAGAACCAGCTCGTGTTCCAGTGGGTGGTGGTGTGAGTCAAAAGGCAGATAGCGGTCTGTGTGGGTAGGTTTCCTGGAGACCTCCATGCCCAAGTCAGCCCCTTCCTTGCCTTGTAAGACGCCGTCCAAAAGGGGGCATTTGCTATTCAGTGCCTCTTCCCGTGTACACTTGATATATTTGTCCACTGACTTTATGGGTTCACTAAAAGCTTGTGGGGTGCTGATGCTCTAATCTTGACCCAAGTAGAATCCACATGCCTTTACAAACGGCTTGGTCTTTTCCCCATGGAACAATTCAAGGCTCAAGGGTCAGCAATGAATGCACTTGGTCAGGCTTTAGTTCTTTTTGGCTGTCAAGAGACTTACCTCCTTTCAGATGTTTCCCACAATCTCAACAGCCTCTGCCAAGTGTATACAAGTGAAAAGGCCGATGGCATCATGGGACGTGATTGTTTCTTCCGGCTCCAACTTCAGTCTACATTCCTTGTTGACACATTCTTTAGCATTCTTCCAAATGGTGCATTATCTTGCCAGTTGAGGGTGTTAGAATGGTAGGCAGATACTTTTGAAACGCTGTGTGTGACAGAGTTGATTCTTTGGGAATCAGTGGTTGAAATGCCTGAACCTTGTTGCTTGATACTGCTGTACCCCGCGAGCGAGTTAAAGCAGGAGGCCGGAGCCTGTTGGGATGCCGAGGAATATTTCCACAGTCGTCACTAAGGCAAGACATCTAAGGAGCTTTTGATAAGGACCTGGGGCCCTGTGGTATTTTGTCAAGGGCGCAAAGAAGGAGATTGCGTTGGCCGGGAATCGAACCCGGGTCAACTGCTTGGAAGGCAGCTATGCTCACCACTATACCACCAACGCAAGGCTGTGCGCCAGGCATCCTGCTACCTCTATACAATTAAGGCCACACATGACATTGACTCACGGACCCCCTCCAGCGCAAGGTCCATTCGCTGCCGTACCAAGTGACCACTAGGAAGATCAGCTAGAAATATTTCCCCATTCGTGGAGAGAAAGGAAGCCAAGCCAGTAGATACGGTAAAGGTGTGATTGTGCAGTGCGCATGAAGGAACTGGAGATACAAGTTTTGCAAAGGCCTTTCACTCGGGCAAAAGGGACACGGAATGTGTCCCACGCCCAACGTGGGGCTCGAACCCACGACCCTGAGATTAAGAGTCTCATGCTCTACCGACTGAGCTAGCCGGGCTACAGCACTTTTGCTCTTCAAGGCCTCTCACAGCCACCTGAGTCCGCAGACTTTTTGATAGCTTTCGACATAATTCCTTTGGCTAAACTCAATGCGCTTCCAAGTACTACTCTGTTCACTTGCTGTCAGGGCGCTACATCACCATTTTTGCTGTGACTTTGGAGGATCACAACAAAATGCGCTGGCTGATTCCAAACCCTTTTCTCTCTGTGCAAAACATCAAGCCGTAGCCTCCCACATAACATCTGCCAAGTCATTCATTTGCCCTTTCCGGCCGAGGCGGCATCAAGCAATACCTCAACCGAGAAGGTCAAATGCAAAGTGTACGGCGCTGGCTTAGCATGCAAGGTGTCACGTGCTCTTCCCAGTTCCCTTCGATAGCTCAGCTGGTAGAGCGGAGGACTGTAGAGACAAAGCAGCAATCCTTAGGTCGCTGGTTCAATTCCGGCTCGAAGGAAGAGCTTTTTACCCCGCGTCTCTACTTTTAGAAAGAAGGCAATCTCTTATCTCTACAAATGTGCAATTGGGAAGCTTTTTAGGTACCTTCAGTTCATCTTTCATGTCTCCTTTGGGCCAGCTCAAGCGCGCTTGTCGTGTGGTCTCTGTGGCGCAATCGGTTAGCGCGTTCGGCTGTTAACCGAAAGGTTGGTGGTTCAAGCCCACCCAGGGACTTTCTCTTTACCTTAGCAGGGCCCGCTGCCAAGTCTCACCCTAACCTAAGAAGACAAATAGCGTCCTTTGGCTTGTCTCACACGGCTGACGATTAACCATTCACTCGAGACATTCCTTGAAAACGGACTAGAATAATGTCGCAATCAATTGCTCTTCTTCTGGAATGTTCAAGATCTTTCATAGTTTAGTCAAGCCACTTCTTCGCTTCCGCTGAGTCTCAGGAACAAACCCCAGCATTTCTATTCACACCTGAACACCAGGGGATGTGTGAGAATTGTGGAAGCACCTTTTTTCACCTTACATGATCCCATTGTTGGTGTCAGGAAGCCTGCATAGCTAAAAGTGCCTAGATTGACATGGCCAAAGGCCTCAATTGTTGTCAAATGGCCTGGATAGAGGTGTTAAAAACGTGGAATACAGATAGTGTCAATGTTTAAGCGTGTGCCCCGGGGCTATGCTGGGCTTGAAGTACACAGGGATGCAATGTTTCTTAAAGATCCTTCTGAGTTTTTCCGACGCTCCAGTTACATACGGGATGACTAGATTTCTCCTAGTGTTCTGCTTCTCCCCAGTTTGTTTCCCTGACCTTGCAGAGGTTTTAACCAAGACCCAGTCTGGGTAGCCACAAGCTTTCAAAGCCCTCCTGAGATGTCACGGTAGCACTCTCCTAGTCATGCGCTAGGATTTGTATAGTTGGTCTTTGCTTACCAGAGAGGCTGTCGGGTAAATTCAGTGTGGTATTCTGCTTAACAGAGTGCTGCCATGGATTAGTCAGGTCTGCTCATGATTCTCTGATGTTGTTTGAGTTTGTCTGAGTTATTCCCGCCTTCAGGAAGCTGTGAGAGCTTTCCAGAACATGGGTAGGGGCTAGGCAAATGAACAGCGTGAATACGGATACCGCCCTGGCCAGTTGCAAGGGAGGGCAGTCCTGTGGCATGCTGGGAGTGGCATTTATGTTCTGCGAGCACATGGGCTCAGCGTCTTTCCTGGGAGAGGACTGAACAGCTGGGCTGGAGGCAGGCTGCCTCGCCTGGCGCCGGCTGCCATGAGGCCCCAGGTGGGTGGACCTGAGGGCCTCAAGCCAGTCAGGACGTCAATACTGCTTAACTAAGAGATCAGCTAGATGTCTTCAGTGTGAAAAGTTCTCATTTTGGAGTATCCTACTACAATTCCCCATCCCTATCCCCAGCTCGACAAGAAAACTCCAAAAACAAACATCCCCTAGTCCGGTCATTGAAGGCAAGGAGCGTTTGCGCGCGTGTGTATTTGGCTGAAGAAATACACTGTGCCTGGCTGCGGGGCGAAGTCAAGGGAAACCGGGGCAAACACGCCAGCGTCCCTCGCAAGGGTGGCGTTGCATCTGTGTTCTTTTGTCTTTAGACTCTTTTGGTTGCTACCATGTCAGCCGGATATTGCAGAGTCCTAAGAACCCCCAGCTCGTGTTCCAGTGGGTGGTGGTGTGAGTCAAAAGGCAGATAGCGGTCTGTGTGGGTAGGTTTCCTGGAGACCTCCATGCCCAAGTCAGCCCCTTCCTTGCCTTGTAAGACGCCGTCCAAAAGGGGGCATTTGCTATTCAGTGCCTCTTCCCGTGTACACTTGATATATTTGTCCACTGACTTTATGGGTTCACTAAAAGCTTGTGGGGTGCTGATGCTCTAATCTTGACCCAAGTAGAATCCACATGCCTTTACAAATGGCTTGGTCTTTTCCCCATGGAACAATTCAAGGCTCAAGGGTCAGCAATGAATGCACTTGGTCAGGCTTTAGTTCTTTTTGGCTGTCAAGAGACTTACCTCCTTTCAGATGTTTCCCACAATCTCAACAGCCTCTGCCAAGTGTATACAAGTGAAAAGGCCGATGGCATCATGGGACGTGATTGTTTCTTCCGGCTCCAACTTCAGTCTACATTCCTTGTTGACACATTCTTTAGCATTCTTCCAAATGGTGCATTATCTTGCCAGTTGAGGGTGTTAGAATGGTAGGCAGATACTTTTGAAACGCTGTGTGTGACAGAGTTGATTCTTTGGGAATCAGTGGTTGAAATGCCTGAACCTTGTTGCTTGATACTGCTGTACCCCGCGAGCGAGTTAAAGCAGGAGGCCGGAGCCTGTTGGGATGCCGAGGAATATTTCCACAGTCGTCACTAAGGCAAGACATCTAAGGAGCTTTTGATAAGGACCTGGGGCCCTGTGGTATTTTGTCAAGGGCGCAAAGAAGGAGATTGCGTTGGCCGGGAATCGAACCCGGGTCAACTGCTTGGAAGGCAGCTATGCTCACCACTATACCACCAACGCAAGGCTGTGCGCCAGGCATCCTGCTACCTCTATACAATTAAGGCCACACATGACATTGACTCACGGACCCCCTCCAGCGCAAGGTCCATTCGCTGCCGTACCAAGTGACCACTAGGAAGATCAGCTAGAAATATTTCCCCATTCGTGGAGAGAAAGGAAGCCAAGCCAGTAGATACGGTAAAGGTGTGATTGTGCAGTGCGCATGAAGGAACTATACAAGTTTTGCAAAGGCCTTTCACTCGGGCAAAAGGGACACGGAATGTGTCCCACGCCCAACGTGGGGCTCGAACCCACGACCCTGAGATTAAGAGTCTCATGCTCTACCGACTGAGCTAGCCGGGCTACAGCACTTTTGCTCTTCAAGGCCTCTCACAGCCACCTGAGTCCGCAGACTTTTTGATAGCTTTCGACATAATTCCTTTGGCTAAACTCAATGCGCTTCCAAGTACTACTCTGTTCACTTGCTGTCAGGGCGCTACATCACCATTTTTGCTGTGACTTTGGAGGATCACAACAAAATGCGCTGGCTGATTCCAAACCCTTTTCTCTCTGTGCAAAACATCAAGCCGTAGCCTCCCACATAACATCTGCCAAGTCATTCATTTGCCCTTTCCGGCCGAGGCGGCATCAAGCAATACCTCAACCGAGAAGGTCAAATGCAAAGTGTACGGCGCTGGCTTAGCATGCAAGGTGTCACGTGCGCTTCCCAGTTCCCTTCGATAGCTCAGCTGGTAGAGCGGAGGACTGTAGAGACAAAGCAGCAATCCTTAGGTCGCTGGTTCAATTCCGGCTCGAAGGAAGAGCTTTTTACCCCGCGTCTCTACTTTTAGAAAGAAGGCAATCTCTTATCTCTACAAATGTGCAATTGGGAAGCTTTTTAGGCACCTTCAGTTCATCTTTCATGTCTCCTTTGGGCCAGCTCAAGCGCGCTTGTCGTGTGGTCTCTGTGGCGCAATCGGTTAGCGCGTTCGGCTGTTAACTGAAAGGTTGGTGGTTCAAGCCCACCCAGGGACTTTCTCTTTACCTTAGCAGGGCCCGCTGCCAAGTCTCACCCTAACCTAAGAAGACAAATAGCGTCCTTTGGCTTGTCTCACATGGCTGACGATTAACCATTCACTCGAGACATTCCTTGAAAACGGACTAGAATAATGTCGCAATCAATTGCTCTTCTTCTGGAATGTTCAAGATCTTTCATAGTTTAGTCAAGCCACTTCTTCGCTTCCGCTGAGTCTCAGGAACAAACCCCAGCATTTCTATTCACACCTGAACACCAGGGGATGTGTGAGAATTGTGGAAGCACCTTTTTTCACCTTACATGATCCCATTGTTGGTGTCAGGAAGCCTGCATAGCTAAAAGTGCCTAGATTGACATGGCCAAAGGCCTCAATTGTTGTCAAATGGCCTGGATAGAGGTGTTAAAAACGTGGAATACAGATAGTGTCAATGTTTAAGCGTGTGCCCCGGGGCTATGCTGGGCTTGAAGTACACAGGGATGCAATGTTTCTTAAAGATCCTTCTGAGTTTTTCCGACGCTCCAGTTACATACGGGATGACTAGATTTCTCCTAGTGTTCTGCTTCTCCCCAGTTTGTTTCCCTGACCTTGCGGAGGTTTTAACCAAGACCCAGTCTGGGTAGCCACAAGCTTTCAAAGCCCTCCTGAGATGTCACGGTAGCACTCTCCTAGTCATGCGCTAGGATTTGTATAGTTGGTCTCTGCTTACCAGAGAGGCTGTCGGGTAAATTCAGTGTGGTATTCTGCTTAACAGAGTGCTGCCATGGATTAGTCAGGTCTGCTCATGATTCTCTGATGTTGTTTGAGTTTGTCTGAGTTATTCCCGCCTTCAGGAAGCTGTGAGAGCTTTCCAGAACATGGGTAGGGGCTAGGCAAATGAACAGCGTGAATACGGATACCGCCCTGGCCAGTTGCAAGGGAGGGCAGTCCTGTGGCATGCTGGGAGTGGCATTTATGTTCTGCGAGCACATGGGCTCAGCGTCTTTCCTGGGAGAGGACTGAACAGCTGGGCTGGAGGCAGGCTGCCTCGCCTGGCGCCGGCTGCCATGAGGCCCCAGGTGGGTGGACCTGAGGGCCTCAAGCCAGTCAGGACGTCAATACTGCTTAACTAAGAGATCAGCTAGATGTCTTCAGTGTGAAAAGTTCTCATTTTGGAGTATCCTACTACAATTCCCCATCCCTATCCCCAGCTCGACAAGAAAACTCCAAAAACAAACATCCCCTAGTCCGGTCATTGAAGGCAAGGAGCGTTTGCGCGCGTGTGTATTTGGCTGAAGAAATACACTGTGCCTGGCTGCGGGGCGAAGTCAAGGGAAACCGGGGCAAACACGCCAGCGTCCCTCGCAAGGGTGGCGTTGCATCTGTGTTCTTTTGTCTTTAGACTCTTTTGGTTGCTACCATGTCAGCCGGATATTGCAGAGTCCTAAGAACCAGCTCGTGTTCCAGTGGGTGGTGGTGTGAGTCAAAAGGCAGATAGCGGTCTGTGTGGGTAGGTTTCCTGGAGACCTCCATGCCCAAGTCAGCCCCTTCCTTGCCTTGTAAGACGCCGTCCAAAAGGGGGCATTTGCTATTCAGTGCCTCTTCCCGTGTACACTTGATATATTTGTCCACTGACTTTATGGGTTCACTAAAAGCTTGTGGGGTGCTGATGCTCTAATCTTGACCCAAGTAGAATCCACATGCCTTTACAAACGGCTTGGTCTTTTCCCCATGGAACAATTCAAGGCTCAAGGGTCAGCAATGAATGCACTTGGTCAGGCTTTAGTTCTTTTTGGCTGTCAAGAGACTTACCTCCTTTCAGATGTTTCCCACAATCTCAACAGCCTCTGCCAAGTGTATACAAGTGAAAAGGCCGATGGCATCATGGGACGTGATTGTTTCTTCCGGCTCCAACTTCAGTCTACATTCCTTGTTGACACATTCTTTAGCATTCTTCCAAATGGTGCATTATCTTGCCAGTTGAGGGTGTTAGAATGGTAGGCAGATACTTTTGAAACGCTGTGTGTGACAGAGTTGATTCTTTGGGAATCAGTGGTTGAAATGCCTGAACCTTGTTGCTTGATACTGCTGTACCCCGCGAGCGAGTTAAAGCAGGAGGCCGGAGCCTGTTGGGATGCCGAGGAATATTTCCACAGTCGTCACTAAGGCAAGACATCTAAGGAGCTTTTGATAAGGACCTGGGGCCCTGTGGTATTTTGTCAAGGGCGCAAAGAAGGAGATTGCGTTGGCCGGGAATCGAACCCGGGTCAACTGCTTGGAAGGCAGCTATGCTCACCACTATACCACCAACGCAAGGCTGTGCGCCAGGCATCCTGCTACCTCTATACAATTAAGGCCACACATGACATTGACTCACGGACCCCCTCCAGCGCAAGGTCCATTCGCTGCCGTACCAAGTGACCACTAGGAAGATCAGCTAGAAATATTTCCCCATTCGTGGAGAGAAAGGAAGCCAAGCCAGTAGATACGGTAAAGGTGTGATTGTGCAGTGCGCATGAAGGAACTGGAGATACAAGTTTTGCAAAGGCCTTTCACTCGGGCAAAAGGGACACGGAATGCGTCCCACGCCCAACGTGGGGCTCGAACCCACGACCCTGAGATTAAGAGTCTCATGCTCTACCGACTGAGCTAGCCGGGCTACAGCACTTTTGCTCTTCAAGGCCTCTCACAGCCACCTGAGTCCGCAGACTTTTTGATAGCTTTCGACATAATTCCTTTGGCTAAACTCAATGCGCTTCCAAGTACTACTCTGTTCACTTGCTGTCAGGGCGCTACATCACCATTTTTGCTGTGACTTTGGAGGATCACAACAAAATGCGCTGGCTGATTCCAAACCCTTTTCTCTCTGTGCAAAACATCAAGCCGTAGCCTCCCACATAACATCTGCCAAGTCATTCATTTGCCCTTTCCGGCCGAGGCGGCATCAAGCAATACCTCAACCGAGAAGGTCAAATGCAAAGTGTACGGCGCTGGCTTAGCATGCAAGGTGTCACGTGCTCTTCCCAGTTCCCTTCGATAGCTCAGCTGGTAGAGCGGAGGACTGTAGAGACAAAGCAGCAATCCTTAGGTCGCTGGTTCAATTCCGGCTCGAAGGAAGAGCTTTTTACCCCGCGTCTCTACTTTTAGAAAGAAGGCAATCTCTTATCTCTACAAATGTGCAATTGGGAAGCTTTTTAGGCACCTTCAGTTCATCTTTCATGTCTCCTTTGGGCCAGCTCAAGCACGCTTGTCGTGTGGTCTCTGTGGCGCAATCGGTTAGCGCGTTCGGCTGTTAACCGAAAGGTTGGTGGTTCAAGCCCACCCAGGGACTTTCTCTTTACCTTAGCAGGGCCCGCTGCCAAGTCTCACCCTAACCTAAGAAGACAAATAGCGTCCTTTGGCTTGTCTCACACGGCTGACGATTAACCATTCACTCGAGACATTTTTTGAAAACGGACTAGAATAATGTCGCAATCAATTGCTCTTCTTCTGGAATGTTCAAGATCTTTCATAGTTTAGTCAAGCCACTTCTTCGCTTCCGCTGAGTCTCAGGAACAAACCCCAGCATTTCTATTCACACCTGAACACCAGGGGATGTGTGAGAATTGTGGAAGCACCTTTTTTCACCTTACATGATCCCATTGTTGGTGTCAGGAAGCCTGCATAGCTAAAAGTGCCTAGATTGACATGGCCAAAGGCCTCAATTGTTGTCAAATGGCCTGGATAGAGGTGTTAAAAACGTGGAATACAGATAGTGTCAATGTTTAAGCGTGTGCCCCGGGGCTATGCTGGGCTTGAAGTACACAGGGATGCAATGTTTCTTAAAGATCCTTCTGAGTTTTTCCGACGCTCCAGTTACATACGGGATGACTAGATTTCTCCTAGTGTTCTGCTTCTCCCCAGTTTGTTTCCCTGACCTTGCGGAGGTTTTAACCAAGACCCAGTCTGGGTAGCCACAAGCTTTCAAAGCCCTCCTGAGATGTCACGGTAGCACTCTCCTAGTCATGCGCTAGGATTTGTATAGTTGGTCTCTGCTTACCAGAGAGGCTGTCGGGTAAATTCAGTGTGGTATTCTGCTTAACAGAGTGCTGCCATGGATTAGTCAGGTCTGCTCATGATTCTCTGATGTTGTTTGAGTTTGTCTGAGTTATTCCCGCCTTCAGGAAGCTGTGAGAGCTTTCCAGAACATGGGTAGGGGCTAGGCAAATGAACAGCGTGAATACGGATACCGCCCTGGCCAGTTGCAAGGGAGGGCAGTCCTGTGGCATGCTGGGAGTGGCATTTATGTTCTGCGAGCACATGGGCTCAGCGTCTTTCCTGGGAGAGGACTGAACAGCTGGGCTGGAGGCAGGCTGCCTCGCCTGGCGCCGGCTGCCATGAGGCCCCAGGTGGGTGGACCTGAGGGCCTCAAGCCAGTCAGGACGTCAATACTGCTTAACTAAGAGATCAGCTAGATGTCTTCAGTGTGAAAAGTTCTCATTTTGGAGTATCCTACTACAATTCCCCATCCCTATCCCCAGCTCGACAAGAAAACTCCAAAAACAAACATCCCCTAGTCCGGTCATTGAAGGCAAGGAGCGTTTGCGCGCGTGTGTATTTGGCTGAAGAAATACACTGTGCCTGGCTGCGGGGCGAAGTCAAGGGAAACCGGGGCAAACACGCCAGCGTCCCTCGCAAGGGTGGCGTTGCATCTGTGTTCTTTTGTCTTTAGACTCTTTTGGTTGCTACCATGTCAGCCGGATATTGCAGAGTCCTAAGAACCCCCAGCTCGTGTTCCAGTGGGTGGTGGTGTGAGTCAAAAGGCAGATAGCGGTCTGTGTGGGTAGGTTTCCTGGAGACCTCCATGCCCAAGTCAGCCCCTTCCTTGCCTTGTAAGACGCCGTCCAAAAGGGGGCATTTGCTATTCAGTGCCTCTTCCCGTGTACACTTGATATATTTGTCCACTGACTTTATGGGTTCACTAAAAGCTTGTGGGGTGCTGATGCTCTAATCTTGACCCAAGTAGAATCCACATGCCTTTACAAATGGCTTGGTCTTTTCCCCATGGAACAATTCAAGGCTCAAGGGTCAGCAATGAATGCACTTGGTCAGGCTTTAGTTCTTTTTGGCTGTCAAGAGACTTACCTCCTTTCAGATGTTTCCCACAATCTCAACAGCCTCTGCCAAGTGTATACAAGTGAAAAGGCCGATGGCATCATGGGACGTGATTGTTTCTTCCGGCTCCAACTTCAGTCTACATTCCTTGTTGACACATTCTTTAGCATTCTTCCAAATGGTGCATTATCTTGCCAGTTGAGGGTGTTAGAATGGTAGGCAGATACTTTTGAAACGCTGTGTGTGACAGAGTTGATTCTTTGGGAATCAGTGGTTGAAATGCCTGAACCTTGTTGCTTGATACTGCTGTACCCCGCGAGCGAGTTAAAGCAGGAGGCCGGAGCCTGTTGGGATGCCGAGGAATATTTCCACAGTCGTCACTAAGGCAAGACATCTAAGGAGCTTTTGATAAGGACCTGGGGCCCTGTGGTATTTTGTCAAGGGCGCAAAGAAGGAGATTGCGTTGGCCGGGAATCGAACCCGGGTCAACTGCTTGGAAGGCAGCTATGCTCACCACTATACCACCAACGCAAGGCTGTGCGCCAGGCATCCTGCTACCTCTATACAATTAAGGCCACACATGACATTGACTCACGGACCCCCTCCAGCGCAAGGTCCATTCGCTGCCGTACCAAGTGACCACTAGGAAGATCAGCTAGAAATATTTCCCCATTCGTGGAGAGAAAGGAAGCCAAGCCAGTAGATACGGTAAAGGTGTGATTGTGCAGTGCGCATGAAGGAACTATACAAGTTTTGCAAAGGCCTTTCACTCGGGCAAAAGGGACACGGAATGTGTCCCACGCCCAACGTGGGGCTCGAACCCACGACCCTGAGATTAAGAGTCTCATGCTCTACCGACTGAGCTAGCCGGGCTACAGCACTTTTGCTCTTCAAGGCCTCTCACAGCCACCTGAGTCCGCAGACTTTTTGATAGCTTTCGACATAATTCCTTTGGCTAAACTCAATGCGCTTCCAAGTACTACTCTGTTCACTTGCTGTCAGGGCGCTACATCACCATTTTTGCTGTGACTTTGGAGGATCACAACAAAATGCGCTGGCTGATTCCAAACCCTTTTCTCTCTGTGCAAAACATCAAGCCGTAGCCTCCCACATAACATCTGCCAAGTCATTCATTTGCCCTTTCCGGCCGAGGCGGCATCAAGCAATACCTCAACCGAGAAGGTCAAATGCAAAGTGTACGGCGCTGGCTTAGCATGCAAGGTGTCACGTGCGCTTCCCAGTTCCCTTCGATAGCTCAGCTGGTAGAGCGGAGGACTGTAGAGACAAAGCAGCAATCCTTAGGTCGCTGGTTCAATTCCGGCTCGAAGGAAGAGCTTTTTACCCCGCGTCTCTACTTTTAGAAAGAAGGCAATCTCTTATCTCTACAAATGTGCAATTGGGAAGCTTTTTAGGCACCTTCAGTTCATCTTTCATGTCTCCTTTGGGCCAGCTCAAGCGCGCTTGTCGTGTGGTCTCTGTGGCGCAATCGGTTAGCGCGTTCGGCTGTTAACTGAAAGGTTGGTGGTTCAAGCCCACCCAGGGACTTTCTCTTTACCTTAGCAGGGCCCGCTGCCAAGTCTCACCCTAACCTAAGAAGACAAATAGCGTCCTTTGGCTTGTCTCACATGGCTGACGATTAACCATTCACTCGAGACATTCCTTGAAAACGGACTAGAATAATGTCGCAATCAATTGCTCTTCTTCTGGAATGTTCAAGATCTTTCATAGTTTAGTCAAGCCACTTCTTCGCTTCCGCTGAGTCTCAGGAACAAACCCCAGCATTTCTATTCACACCTGAACACCAGGGGATGTGTGAGAATTGTGGAAGCACCTTTTTTCACCTTACATGATCCCATTGTTGGTGTCAGGAAGCCTGCATAGCTAAAAGTGCCTAGATTGACATGGCCAAAGGCCTCAATTGTTGTCAAATGGCCTGGATAGAGGTGTTAAAAACGTGGAATACAGATAGTGTCAATGTTTAAGCGTGTGCCCCGGGGCTATGCTGGGCTTGAAGTACACAGGGATGCAATGTTTCTTAAAGATCCTTCTGAGTTTTTCCGACGCTCCAGTTACATACGGGATGACTAGATTTCTCCTAGTGTTCTGCTTCTCCCCAGTTTGTTTCCCTGACCTTGCGGAGGTTTTAACCAAGACCCAGTCTGGGTAGCCACAAGCTTTCAAAGCCCTCCTGAGATGTCACGGTAGCACTCTCCTAGTCATGCGCTAGGATTTGTATAGTTGGTCTCTGCTTACCAGAGAGGCTGTCGGGTAAATTCAGTGTGGTATTCTGCTTAACAGAGTGCTGCCATGGATTAGTCAGGTCTGCTCATGATTCTCTGATGTTGTTTGAGTTTGTCTGAGTTATTCCCGCCTTCAGGAAGCTGTGAGAGCTTTCCAGAACATGGGTAGGGGCTAGGCAAATGAACAGCGTGAATACGGATACCGCCCTGGCCAGTTGCAAGGGAGGGCAGTCCTGTGGCATGCTGGGAGTGGCATTTATGTTCTGCGAGCACATGGGCTCAGCGTCTTTCCTGGGAGAGGACTGAACAGCTGGGCTGGAGGCAGGCTGCCTCGCCTGGCGCCGGCTGCCATGAGGCCCCAGGTGGGTGGACCTGAGGGCCTCAAGCCAGTCAGGACGTCAATACTGCTTAACTAAGAGATCAGCTAGATGTCTTCAGTGTGAAAAGTTCTCATTTTGGAGTATCCTACTACAATTCCCCATCCCTATCCCCAGCTCGACAAGAAAACTCCAAAAACAAACATCCCCTAGTCCGGTCATTGAAGGCAAGGAGCGTTTGCGCGCGTGTGTATTTGGCTGAAGAAATACACTGTGCCTGGCTGCGGGGCGAAGTCAAGGGAAACCGGGGCAAACACGCCAGCGTCCCTCGCAAGGGTGGCGTTGCATCTGTGTTCTTTTGTCTTTAGACTCTTTTGGTTGCTACCATGTCAGCCGGATATTGCAGAGTCCTAAGAACCAGCTCGTGTTCCAGTGGGTGGTGGTGTGAGTCAAAAGGCAGATAGCGGTCTGTGTGGGTAGGTTTCCTGGAGACCTCCATGCCCAAGTCAGCCCCTTCCTTGCCTTGTAAGACGCCGTCCAAAAGGGGGCATTTGCTATTCAGTGCCTCTTCCCGTGTACACTTGATATATTTGTCCACTGACTTTATGGGTTCACTAAAAGCTTGTGGGGTGCTGATGCTCTAATCTTGACCCAAGTAGAATCCACATGCCTTTACAAACGGCTTGGTCTTTTCCCCATGGAACAATTCAAGGCTCAAGGGTCAGCAATGAATGCACTTGGTCAGGCTTTAGTTCTTTTTGGCTGTCAAGAGACTTACCTCCTTTCAGATGTTTCCCACAATCTCAACAGCCTCTGCCAAGTGTATACAAGTGAAAAGGCCGATGGCATCATGGGACGTGATTGTTTCTTCCGGCTCCAACTTCAGTCTACATTCCTTGTTGACACATTCTTTAGCATTCTTCCAAATGGTGCATTATCTTGCCAGTTGAGGGTGTTAGAATGGTAGGCAGATACTTTTGAAACGCTGTGTGTGACAGAGTTGATTCTTTGGGAATCAGTGGTTGAAATGCCTGAACCTTGTTGCTTGATACTGCTGTACCCCGCGAGCGAGTTAAAGCAGGAGGCCGGAGCCTGTTGGGATGCCGAGGAATATTTCCACAGTCGTCACTAAGGCAAGACATCTAAGGAGCTTTTGATAAGGACCTGGGGCCCTGTGGTATTTTGTCAAGGGCGCAAAGAAGGAGATTGCGTTGGCCGGGAATCGAACCCGGGTCAACTGCTTGGAAGGCAGCTATGCTCACCACTATACCACCAACGCAAGGCTGTGCGCCAGGCATCCTGCTACCTCTATACAATTAAGGCCACACATGACATTGACTCACGGACCCCCTCCAGCGCAAGGTCCATTCGCTGCCGTACCAAGTGACCACTAGGAAGATCAGCTAGAAATATTTCCCCATTCGTGGAGAGAAAGGAAGCCAAGCCAGTAGATACGGTAAAGGTGTGATTGTGCAGTGCGCATGAAGGAACTGGAGATACAAGTTTTGCAAAGGCCTTTCACTCGGGCAAAAGGGACACGGAATGCGTCCCACGCCCAACGTGGGGCTCGAACCCACGACCCTGAGATTAAGAGTCTCATGCTCTACCGACTGAGCTAGCCGGGCTACAGCACTTTTGCTCTTCAAGGCCTCTCACAGCCACCTGAGTCCGCAGACTTTTTGATAGCTTTCGACATAATTCCTTTGGCTAAACTCAATGCGCTTCCAAGTACTACTCTGTTCACTTGCTGTCAGGGCGCTACATCACCATTTTTGCTGTGACTTTGGAGGATCACAACAAAATGCGCTGGCTGATTCCAAACCCTTTTCTCTCTGTGCAAAACATCAAGCCGTAGCCTCCCACATAACATCTGCCAAGTCATTCATTTGCCCTTTCCGGCCGAGGCGGCATCAAGCAATACCTCAACCGAGAAGGTCAAATGCAAAGTGTACGGCGCTGGCTTAGCATGCAAGGTGTCACGTGCTCTTCCCAGTTCCCTTCGATAGCTCAGCTGGTAGAGCGGAGGACTGTAGAGACAAAGCAGCAATCCTTAGGTCGCTGGTTCAATTCCGGCTCGAAGGAAGAGCTTTTTACCCCGCGTCTCTACTTTTAGAAAGAAGGCAATCTCTTATCTCTACAAATGTGCAATTGGGAAGCTTTTTAGGTACCTTCAGTTCATCTTTCATGTCTCCTTTGGGCCAGCTCAAGCGCGCTTGTCGTGTGGTCTCTGTGGCGCAATCGGTTAGCGCGTTCGGCTGTTAACCGAAAGGTTGGTGGTTCAAGCCCACCCAGGGACGCTCGTGCTTTCTCTTTACCTTAGCAGGGCCCGCTGCCAAGTCTCACCCTAACCTAAGAAGACAAATAGCGTCCTTTGGCTTGTCTCACACGGCTGACGATTAACCATTCACTCGAGACATTCCTTGAAAACGGACTAGAATAATGTCGCAATCAATTGCTCTTCTTCTGGAATGTTCAAGATCTTTCATAGGTTAGTCAAGCCACTTCTTCGCTTCCGCTGAGTCTCAGGAACAAACCCCAGCATTTCTATTCACACCTGAACACCAGGGGATGTGTGAGAATTGTGGAAGCACCTTTTTTCACCTTACATGATCCCATTGTTGGTGTCAGGAAGCCTGCATAGCTAAAAGTGCCTAGATTGACATGGCCAAAGGCCTCAATTGTTGTCAAATGGCCTGGATAGAGGTGTTAAAAACGTGGAATACAGATAGTGTCAATGTTTAAGCGTGTGCCCCGGGGCTATGCTGGGCTTGAAGTACACAGGGATGCAATGTTTCTTAAAGATCCTTCTGAGTTTTTCCGACGCTCCAGTTACATACGGGATGACTAGATTTCTCCTAGTGTTCTGCTTCTCCCCAGTTTGTTTCCCTGACCTTGCGGAGGTTTTAACCAAGACCCAGTCTGGGTAGCCACAAGCTTTCAAAACCCTCCTGAGATGTCACGGTAGCACTCTCCTAGTCATGCGCTAGGATTTGTATAGTTGGTCTCTGCTTACCAGAGAGGCTGTCGGGTAAATTCAGTGTGGTATTCTGCTTAACAGAGTGCTGCCATGGATTAGTCAGGTCTGCTCATGATTCTCTGATGTTGTTTGAGTTTGTCTGAGTTATTCCCGCCTTCAGGAAGCTGTGAGAGCTTTCCAGAACATGGGTAGGGGCTAGGCAAATGAACAGCGTGAATACGGATACCGCCCTGGCCAGTTGCAAGGGAGGGCAGTCCTGTGGCATGCTGGGAGTGGCATTTATGTTCTGCGAGCACATGGGCTCAGCGTCTTTCCTGGGAGAGGACTGAACAGCTGGGCTGGAGGCAGGCTGCCTCGCCTGGCGCCGGCTGCCATGAGGCCCCAGGTGGGTGGACCTGAGGGCCTCAAGCCAGTCAGGACGTCAATACTGCTTAACTAAGAGATCAGCTAGATGTCTTCAGTGTGAAAAGTTCTCATTTTGGAGTATCCTACTACAATTCCCCATCCCTATCCCCAGCTCGACAAGAAAACTCCAAAAACAAACATCCCCTAGTCCGGTCATTGAAGGCAAGGAGCGTTTGCGCGCGTGTGTATTTGGCTGAAGAAATACACTGTGCCTGGCTGCGGGGCGAAGTCAAGGGAAACCGGGGCAAACACGCCAGCGTCCCTCGCAAGGGTGGCGTTGCATCTGTGTTCTTTTGTCTTTAGACTCTTTTGGTTGCTACCATGTCAGCCGGATATTGCAGAGTCCTAAGAACCCCCAGCTCGTGTTCCAGTGGGTGGTGGTGTGAGTCAAAAGGCAGATAGCGGTCTGTGTGGGTAGGTTTCCTGGAGACCTCCATGCCCAAGTCAGCCCCTTCCTTGCCTTGTAAGACGCCGTCCAAAAGGGGGCATTTGCTATTCAGTGCCTCTTCCCGTGTACACTTGATGTATTTGTCCACTGACTTTATGAGTTCACTAAAAGCTTGTGGGGTGCTGATGCTCTAATCTTGACCCAAGTAGAATCCACATGCCTTTACAAACGGCTTGGTCTTTTCCCCATGGAACAATTCAAGGCTCAAGGGTCAGCAATGAATGCACTTGGTCAGGCTTTAGTTCTTTTTGGCTGTCAAGAGACTTACCTCCTTTCAGATGTTTCCCACAATTTCAACAGCCTTTGCCAAGTGTATACAAGTGAAAAGGCCGATGGCATCATGGGACGTGATTGTTTCTTCCGGCTCCAACTTCAGTCTACATTCCTTGTTGACACATTCTTTAGCATTCTTCCAAATGGTGCATTATCTTGCCAGTTGAGGGTGTTAGAATGGTAGGCAGATACTTAGAAACGCTGTGTGTGACAGAGTTGATTCTTTGGGAATCAGTGGTTGAAATGCCTGAACCTTGTTGCTTGATACTGCTGTACCCCGCGAGCGAGTTAAAGCAGGAGGCCGGAGCCTGTTGGGATGCCGAGGAATATTTCCACAGTCGTCACTAAGGCAAGACATCTAAGGAGCTTTTGATAAGGACCTGGGGCCCTGTGGTATTTTGTCAAGGGCGCAAAGAAGGAGATTGCGTTGGCCGGGAATCGAACCCGGGTCAACTGCTTGGAAGGCAGCTATGCTCACCACTATACCACCAACGCAAGGCTGTGCGCCAGGCATCCTGCTACCTCTATACAATTAAGGCCACACATGACATTGACTCACGGACCCCCTCCAGCGCAAGGTCCATTCGCTGCCGTACCAAGTGACCACTAGGAAGATCAGCTAGAAATATTTCCCCATTCGTGGAGAGAAAGGAAGCCAAGCCAGTAGATACGGTAAAGGTGTGATTGTGCAGTGCGCATGAAGGAACTGGAGATACAAGTTTTGCAAAGGCCTTTCACTCGGGCAAAAGGGACACGGAATGTGTCCCACGCCCAACGTGGGGCTCGAACCCACGACCCTGAGATTAAGAGTCTCATGCTCTACCGACTGAGCTAGCCGGGCTACAGCACTTTTGCACTTCAAGGCCTCTCACAGCCACCTGAGTCCGCAGACTTTTTGATAGCTTTCGACATAATTCCTTTGGCTAAACTCAATGTGCTTCCAAGTACTACTCTGTTCACTTGCTGTCAGGGCGTTACATCACCATTTTTGCTGTGACTTTGGAGGATCACAACAAAATGCGCTGGCTGATTCCAAACCCTTTTCTCTCTGTGCAAAACATCAAGCCGTAGCCTCCCACATAACATCTGCCAAGTCATTCATTTGCCCTTTCCGGCCGAGGCGGCATCAAGCAATACCTCAACCGAGAAGGTCAAATGCAAAGTGTACGGCGCTGGCTTAGCAAGCAAGGTGTCACGTGCTCTTCCCAGTTCCCTTGGATAGCTCAGCTGGTAGAGCGGAGGACTGTAGAGACAAAGCAGCAATCCTTAGGTCGCTGGTTCAATTCCGGCTCGAAGGAAGAGCTTTTTACCCCGCGTCTCTGCCTTTTAGAAAGAAGGCAATCTCTTATCTCTACAAATGTGCAATTGGGAAGCTTTTTAGGCACCTTCAGTTCATCTTTCATGTCTCCTTTGGGCCAGCTCAAGCACGCTTGTCGTGTGGTCTCTGTGGCGCAATCAGTTAGCGCGTTCGGCTGTTAACCGAAAGGTTGGTGGTTCAAGCCCACCCAGGGACGCTCGTGCTTTCTCTTTACCTTAGCAGGGCCCGCTGCCAAGTCTCACCCTAACCTAAGAAGACAAATAGCGTCCTTTGGCTTGTCTCACACGGCTGACGATTAACCATTCACTCGAGACATTCCTTGAAAACGGACTAGAATAATGTCGCAATCAATTGCTCTTCTTCTGGAATGTTCAAGATCTTTCATAGTTTAGTCAAGCCACTTCTTCGCTTCCGCTGAGTCTCAGGAACAAACCCCAGCATTTCTATTCACACCTGAACACCAGGGGATGTGTGAGAATTGTGGAAGCACCTTTTTTCACCTTACATGATCCCATTGTTGGTGTCAGGAAGCCTGCATAGCTAAAAGTGCCTAGATTGACATGGCCAAAGGCCTCAATTGTTGTCAAATGGCCTGGATAGAGGTGTTAAAAACGTGGAATACAGATAGTGTCAATGTTTAAGCGTGTGCCCCGGGGCTATGCTGGGCTTGAAGTACACAGGGATGCAATGTTTCTTAAAGATCCTTCTGAGTTTTTCCGACGCTCCAGTTACATACGGGATGACTAGATTTCTCCTAGTGTTCTGCTTCTCCCCAGTTTGTTTCCCTGACCTTGCGGAGGTTTTAACCAAGACCCAGTCTGGGTAGCCACAAGCTTTCAAAGCCCTCCTGAGATGTCACGGTAGCACTCTCCTAGTCATGCGCTAGGATTTGTATAGTTGGTCTCTGCTTACCAGAGAGGCTGTCGGGTAAATTCAGTGTGGTATTCTGCTTAACAGAGTGCTGCCATGGATTAGTCAGGTCTGCTCATGATTCTCTGATGTTGTTTGAGTTTGTCTGAGTTATTCCCGCCTTCAGGAAGCTGTGAGAGCTTTCCAGAACATGGGTAGGGGCTAGGCAAATGAACAGCGTGAATACGGATACCGCCCTGGCCAGTTGCAAGGGAGGGCAGTCCTGTGGCATGCTGGGAGTGGCATTTATGTTCTGCGAGCACATGGGCTCAGCGTCTTTCCTGGGAGAGGACTGAACAGCTGGGCTGGAGGCAGGCTGCCTCGCCTGGCGCCGGCTGCCATGAGGCCCCAGGTGGGTGGACCTGAGGGCCTCAAGCCAGTCAGGACGTCAATACTGCTTAACTAAGAGATCAGCTAGATGTCTTCAGTGTGAAAAGTTCTCATTTTGGAGTATCCTACTACAATTCCCCATCCCTATCCCCAGCTCGACAAGAAAACTCCAAAAACAAACATCCCCTAGTCCGGTCATTGAAGGCAAGGAGCGTTTGCGCGCGTGTGTATTTGGCTGAAGAAATACACTGTGCCTGGCTGCAGGGCGAAGTCAAGGGAAACCGGGGCAAACACGCCAGCGTCCCTCGCAAGGGTGGCGTTGCATCTGTGTTCTTTTGTCTTTAGACTCTTTTGGTTGCTACCATGTCAGCCGGATATTGCAGAGTCCTAAGAACCAGCTCGTGTTCCAGTGGGTGGTGGTGTGAGTCAAAAGGCAGATAGCGGTCTGTGTGGGTAGGTTTCCTGGAGACCTCCATGCCCAAGTCAGCCCCTTCCTTGCCTTGTAAGACGCCGTCCAAAAGGGGGCATTTGCTATTCAGTGCCTCTTCCCGTGTACACTTGATATATTTGTCCACTGACTTTATGGGTTCACTAAAAGCTTGTGGGGTGCTGATGCTCTAATCTTGACCCAAGTAGAATCCACATGCCTTTACAAACGGCTTGGTCTTTTCCCCATGGAACAATTCAAGGCTCAAGGGTCAGCAATGAATGCACTTGGTCAGGCTTTAGTTCTTTTTGGCTGTCAAGAGACTTACCTCCTTTCAGATGTTTCCCACAATCTCAACAGCCTCTGCCAAGTGTATGCAAGTGAAAAGGCCGATGGCATCATGGGACGTGATTGTTTCTTCCGGCTCCAACTTCAGTCTACATTCCTTGTTGACACATTCTTTAGCATTCTTCCAAATGGTGCATTATCTTGCCAGTTGAGGGTGTTAGAATGGTAGGCAGATACTTTTGAAACGCTGTGTGTGACAGAGTTGATTCTTTGGGAATCAGTGGTTGAAATGCCTGAACCTTGTTGCTTGATACTGCTGTACCCCGCGAGCCAGTTAAAGCAGGAGGCCGGAGCCTGTTGGGATGCCGAGGAATATTTCCACAGTCGTCACTAAGGCAAGACATCTAAGGAGCTTTTGATAAGGACCTGGGGCCCTGTGGTATTTTGTCAAGGGCGCAAAGAAGGAGATTGCGTTGGCCGGGAATCGAACCCGGGTCAACTGCTTGGAAGGCAGCTATGCTCACCACTATACCACCAACGCAAGGCTGTGCGCCAGGCATCCTGCTACCTCTATACAATTAAGGCCACACATGACATTGACTCACGGACCCCCTCCAGCGCAAGGTCCATTCGCTGCCGTACCAAGTGACCACTAGGAAGATCAGCTAGAAATATTTCCCCATTCGTGGAGAGAAAGGAAGCCAAGCCAGTAGATACGGTAAAGGTGTGATTGTGCAGTGCGCATGAAGGAACTGGAGATACAAGTTTTGCAAAGGCCTTTCACTCGGGCAAAAGGGACACGGAATGTGTCCCACGCCCAACGTGGGGCTCGAACCCACGACCCTGAGATTAAGAGTCTCATGCTCTACCGACTGAGCTAGCCGGGCTACAGCACTTTTGCTCTTCAAGGCCTCTCACAGCCACCTGAGTCCGCAGACTTTTTGATAGCTTTCGACATAATTCCTTTGGCTAAACTCAATGCGCTTCCAAGTACTACTCTGTTCACTTGCTGTCAGGGCGCTACATCACCATTTTTGCTGTGACTTTGGAGGATCACAACAAAATGCGCTGGCTGATTCCAAACCCTTTTCTCTCTGTGCAAAACATCAAGCCGTAGCCTCCCACATAACATCTGCCAAGTCATTCATTTGCCCTTTCCGGCCGAGGCGGCATCAAGCAATACCTCAACCGAGAAGGTCAAATGCAAAGTGTACGGCGCTGGCTTAGCATGCAAGGTGTCACGTGCTCTTCCCAGTTCCCTTCGATAGCTCAGCTGGTAGAGCGGAGGACTGTAGAGACAAAGCAGCAATCCTTAGGTCGCTGGTTCAATTCCGGCTCGAAGGAAGAGCTTTTTACCCCGCGTCTCTACTTTTAGAAAGAAGGCAATCTCTTATCTCTACAAATGTGCAATTGGGAAGCTTTTTAGGCACCTTCAGTTCATCTTTCATGTCTCCTTTGGGCCAGCTCAAGCGCGCTTGTCGTGTGGTCTCTGTGGCGCAATCGGTTAGCGCGTTCGGCTGTTAACCGAAAGGTTGGTGGTTCAAGCCCACCCAGGGACTTTCTCTTTACCTTAGCAGGGCCCGCTGCCAAGTCTCACCCTAACCTAAGAAGACAAATAGCGTCCTTTGGCTTGTCTCACACGGCTGACGATTAACCATTCACTCGAGACATTCCTTGAAAACGGACTAGAATAATGTCGCAATCAATTGCTCTTCTTCTGGAATGTTCAAGATCTTTCATAGTTTAGTCAAGCCACTTCTTCGCTTCCGCTGAGTCTCAGGAACAAACCCCAGCATTTCTATTCACACCTGAACACCAGGGGATGTGTGAGAATTGTGGAAGCACCTTTTTTCACCTTACATGATCCCATTGTTGGTGTCAGGAAGCCTGCATAGCTAAAAGTGCCTAGATTGACATGGCCAAAGGCCTCAATTGTTGTCAAATGGCCTGGATAGAGGTGTTAAAAACGTGGAATACAGATAGTGTCAATGTTTAAGCGTGTGCCCCGGGGCTATGCTGGGCTTGAAGTACACAGGGATGCAATGTTTCTTAAAGATCCTTCTGAGTTTTTCCGACGCTCCAGTTACATACGGGATGACTAGATTTCTCCTAGTGTTCTGCTTCTCCCCAGTTTGTTTCCCTGACCTTGCGGAGGTTTTAACCAAGACCCAGTCTGGGTAGCCACAAGCTTTCAAAGCCCTCCTGAGATGTCACGGTAGCACTCTCCTAGTCATGCGCTAGGATTTGTATAGTTGGTCTCTGCTTACCAGAGAGGCTGTCGGGTAAATTCAGTGTGGTATTCTGCTTAACAGAGTGCTGCCATGGATTAGTCAGGTCTGCTCATGATTCTCTGATGTTGTTTGAGTTTGTCTGAGTTATTCCCGCCTTCAGGAAGCTGTGAGAGCTTTCCAGAACATGGGTAGGGGCTAGGCAAATGAACAGCGTGAATACGGATACCGCCCTGGCCAGTTGCAAGGGAGGGCAGTCCTGTGGCATGCTGGGAGTGGCATTTATGTTCTGCGAGCACATGGGCTCAGCGTCTTTCCTGGGAGAGGACTGAACAGCTGGGCTGGAGGCAGGCTGCCTCGCCTGGCGCCGGCTGCCATGAGGCCCCAGGTGGGTGGACCTGAGGGCCTCAAGCCAGTCCGGACGTCAATACTGCTTAACTAAGAGATCAGCTAGATGTCTTCAGTGTGAAAAGTTCTCATTTTGGAGTATCCTACTACAATTCCCCATCCCTATCCCCAGCTCGACAAGAAAACTCCAAAAACAAACATCCCCTAGTCCGGTCATTGAAGGCAAGGAGCGTTTGCGCGCGTGTGTATTTGGCTGAAGAAATACACTGTGCCTGGCTGCGGGGCGAAGTCAAGGGAAACCGGGGCAAACACGCCAGCGTCCCTCGCAAGGGTGGCGTTGCATCTGTGTTCTTTTGTCTTTAGACTCTTTTGGTTGCTACCATGTCAGCCGGATATTGCAGAGTCCTAAGAACCCCCAGCTCGTGTTCCAGTGGGTGGTGGTGTGAGTCAAAAGGCAGATAGCGGTCTGTGTGGGTAGGTTTCCTGGAGACCTCCATGCCCAAGTCAGCCCCTTCCTTGCCTTGTAAGACGCCGTCCAAAAGGGGGCATTTGCTATTCAGTGCCTCTTCCCGTGTACACTTGATGTATTTGTCCACTGACTTTATGGGTTCACTAAAAGCTTGTGGGGTGCTGATGCTCTAATCTTGACCCAAGTAGAATCCACATGCCTTTACAAACGGCTTGGTCTTTTCCCCATGGAACAATTCAAGGCTCAAGGGTCAGCAATGAATGCACTTGGTCAGGCTTTAGTTCTTTTTGGCTGTCAAGAGACGTACCTCCTTTCAGATGTTTCCCACAATCTCAACAGCCTCTGCCAAGTGTATACAAGTGAAAAGGCCGATGGCATCATGGGACGTGATTGTTTCTTCCGGCTCCAACTTCAGTCTACATTCCTTGTTGACACATTCTTTAGCATTCTTCCAAATGGTGAATTATCTTGCCAGTTGAGGGTGTTAGAATGGTAGGCAGATACTTAGAAACGCTGTGTGTGACAGAGTTGATTCTTTGGGAATCAGTGGTTGAAATGCCTGAACCTTGTTGCTTGATACTGCTGTACCCCGCGAGCGAGTTAAAGCAGGAGGCCGGAGCCTGTTGGGATGCCGAGGAATATTTCCACAGTCGTCACTAAGGCAAGAAATCTAAGGAGCTTTTGATAAGGACCTGGGGCCCTGTGGTATTTTGTCAAGGGCGCAAAGAAGGAGATTGCGTTGGCCGGGAAGCGAACCCGGGTCAACTGCTTGGAAGGCAGCTATGCTCACCACTATACCACCAACGCAAGGCTGTGCGCCAGGCATCCTGCTACCTCTATACAATTAAGGCCACACATGACATTGACTCACGGACCCCCTCCAGCGCAAGGTCCATTCGCTGCCGTACCAAGTGACCACTAGGAAGATCAGCTAGAAATATTTCCCCATTCGTGGAGAGAAAGGAAGCCAAGCCAGTAGATACGGTAAAGGTGTGATTGTGCAGTGCGCATGAAGGAACTGGAGATACAAGTTTTGCAAAGGCCTTTCACTCGGGCAAAAGGGACACGGAATGTGTCCCACGCTCAACGTGGGGCTCGAACCCACGACCCTGAGATTAAGAGTCTCATGCTCTACCGACTGAGCTAGCCGGGCTACAGCACTTTTGCTCTTCAAGGCCTCTCACAGCCACCTGAGTCCGCAGACTTTTTGATAGCTTTCGACATAATTCCTTTGGCTAAACTCAATGCGCTTCCAAGTACTACTCTGTTCACTTGCTGTCAGGGCGCTACATCACCATTTTTGCTGTGACTTTGGAGGATCACAACAAAATGCGCTGGCTGATTCCAAACCCTTTTCTCTCTGTGCAAAACATCAAGCCGTAGCCTCCCACATAACATCTGCCAAGTCATTCATTTGCCCTTTCCGGCCGAGGCGGCATCAAGCAATACCTCAACCGAGAAGGTCAAATGCAAAGTGTACGGCGCTGGCTTAGCATGCAAGGTGTCACGTGCTCTTTCCAGTTCCCTTCGATAGCTCAGCTGGTAGAGCGGAGGACTGTAGAGACAAAGCAGCAATCCTTAGGTCGCTGGTTCAATTCCGGCTCGAAGGAAGAGCTTTTTACCCCACGTCTCTGCCTTTTAGAAAGAAGGCAATCTCTTATCACTACAAATGTGCAATTGGGAAGCTTTTTAGGCACCTTCAGTTCATCTTTCATGTCTCCTTTGGGTCAGCTCAAGCACGCTTGTCGTGTGGTCTCTGTGGCGCAATCGGTTAGCGCGTTCGGCTGTTAACCGAAAGGTTGGTGGTTCAAGCCCACCCAGGGACGCTCGTGCTTTCTCTTTACCTTAGCAGGGCCCGCTGCCAAGTCTCACCCTAACCTAAGAAGACAAATAGCGTCCTTTGGCTTGTCTCACACGGCTGACGATTAACCATTCACTCGAGACATTCCTTGAAAACGGACTAGAATAATGTCGCAATCAATTGCTCTTCTTCTGGAATGTTCAAGATCTTTCATAGGTTAGTCAAGCCACTTCTTCGCTTCCGCTGAGTCTCAGGAACAAACCCCAGCATTTCTATTCACACCTGAACACCAGGGGATGTGTGAGAATTGTGGAAGCACCTTTTTTCACCTTACATGATCCCATTGTTGGTGTCAGGAAGCCTGCATAGCTAAAAGTGCCTAGATTGACATGGCCAAAGGCCTCAATTGTTGTCAAATGGCCTGGATAGAGGTGTTAAAAACGTGGAATACAGATAGTGTCAATGTTTAAGCGTGTGCCCCGGGGCTATGCTGGGCTTGAAGTACACAGGGATGCAATGTTTCTTAAAGATCCTTCTGAGTTTTTCCGACGCTCCAGTTACATACGGGATGACTAGATTTCTCCTAGTGTTCTGCTTCTCCCCAGTTTGTTTCCCTGACCTTGCGGAGGTTTTAACCAAGACCCAGTCTGGGTAGCCACAAGCTTTCAAAGCCCTCCTGAGATGTCACGGTAGCACTCTCCTAGTCATGCGCTAGGATTTGTATAGTTGGTCTCTGCTTACCAGAGAGGCTGTCGGGTAAATTCAGTGTGGTATTCTGCTTAACAGAGTGCTGCCATGGATTAGTCAGGTCTGCTCATGATTCTCTGATGTTGTTTGAGTTTGTCTGAGTTATTCCCGCCTTCAGGAAGCTGTGAGAGCTTTCCAGAACATGGGTAGGGGCTAGGCAAATGAACAGCGTGAATACGGATACCGCCCTGGCCAGTTGCAAGGGAGGGCAGTCCTGTGGCATGCTGGGAGTGGCATTTATGTTCTGCGAGCACATGGGCTCAGCGTCTTTCCTGGGAGAGGACTGAACAGCTGGGCTGGAGGCAGGCTGCCTCGCCTGGCGCCGGCTGCCATGAGGCCCCAGGTGGGTGGACCTGAGGGCCTCAAGCCAGTCAGGACGTCAATACTGCTTAACTAAGAGATCAGCTAGATGTCTTCAGTGTGAAAAGTTCTCATTTTGGAGTATCCTACTACAATTCCCCATCCCTATCCCCAGCTCGACAAGAAAACTCCAAAAACAAACATGCCCTAGTCCGGTCATTGAAGGCAAGGAGCGTTTGCGCGCGTGTGTATTTGGCTGAAGAAATACACTGTGCCTGGCTGCGGGGCGAAGTCAAGGGAAACCGGGGCAAACACGCCAGCGTCCCTCGCAAGGGTGGCGTTGCATCTGTGTTCTTTTGTCTTTAGACTCTTTTGGTTGCTACCATGTCAGCCGGATATTGCAGAGTCCTAAGAACCCCCAGCTCGTGTTCCAGTGGGTGGTGGTGTGAGTCAAAAGGCAGATAGAGGTCTGTGTGGGTAGGTTTCCTGGAGACCTCCATGCCCAAGTCAGCCCCTTCCTTGCCTTGTAAGACGCCGTCCAAAAGGGGGCATTTGCTATTCAGTGCCTCTTCCCGTGTACACTTGATGTATTTGTCCACTGACTTTATGGGTTCACTAAAAGCTTGTGGGGTGCTGATGCTCTAATCTTGACCCAAGTAGAATCCACATGCCTTTACAAACGGCTTGGTCTTTTCCCCATGGAACAATTCAAGGCTCAAGGGTCAGCAATGAATGCACTTGGTCAGGCTTTAGTTCTTTTTGGCTGTCAAGAGACTTACCTCCTTTCAGATGTTTCCCACAATCTCAACAGCCTCTGCCACGTGTATGCAAGTGAAAAGGCCGATGGCATCATGGGACGTGATTGTTTCTTCCGGCTCCAACTTCAGTCTACATTCCTTGTTGACACATTCTTTAGCATTCTTCCAAATGGTGCATTATCTTGCCAGTTGAGGGTGTTAGAATGGTAGGCAGATACTTAGAAACGCTGTGTGTGACAGAGTTGATTCTTTGGGAATCAGTGGTTGAAATGCCTGAACCTTGTTGCTTGATACTGCTGTACCCCGCGAGCGAGTTAAAGCAGGAGGCCGGAGCCTGTTGGGATGCCGAGGAATATTTCCACAGTCGTCACTAAGGAGCTTTTGATAAGGACCTGGGGCCCTGTGGTATTTTGTCAAGGGCGCAAAGAAGGAGATTGCGTTGGCCGGGAATCGAACCCGGGTCAACTGCTTGGAAGGCAGCTATGCTCACCACTATACCACCAACGCAAGGCTGTGCGCCAGGCATCCTGCTACCTCTATACAATTAAGGCCACACATGACATTGACTCACGGACCCCCTCCAGCGCAAGGTCCATTCGCTGCCGTACCAAGTGACCACTAGGAAGATCAGCTAGAAATATTTCCCCATTCGTGGAGAGAAAGGAAGCCAAGCCAGTAGATACGGTAAAGGTGTGATTGTGCAGTGCGCATGAAGGAACTGGAGATACAAGTTTTGCAAAGGCCTTTCACTCGGGCAAAAGGGACACGGAATGTGTCCCACGCCCAACGTGGGGCTCGAACCCACGACCCTGAGATTAAGAGTCTCATGCTCTACCGACTGAGCTAGCCGGGCTACAGCACTTTTGCACTTCAAGGCCTCTCACAGCCACCTGAGTCCGCAGACTTTTTGATAGCTTTCGACATAATTCCTTTGGCTAAACTCAATGCGCTTCCAAGTACTACTCTGTTCACTTGCTGTCAGGGCGCTACATCACCATTTTTGCTGTGACTTTGGAGGATCACAACAAAATGCGCTGGCTGATTCCAAACCCTTTTCTCTCTGTGCAAAACATCAAGCCGTAGCCTCCCACATAACATCTGCCAAGTCATTCATTTGCCCTTTCCGGCCGAGGCGGCATCAAGCAATACCTCAACCGAGAAGGTCAAATGCAAAGTGTACGGCGCTGGCTTAGCAAGCAAGGTGTCACGTGCTCTTCCCAGTTCCCTTCGATAGCTCAGCTGGTAGAGTGGAGGACTGTAGAGACAAAGCAGCAATCCTTAGGTCGCTGGTTCAATTCCGGCTCGAAGGAAGAGCTTTTTACCCCGCGTCTCTGCCTTTTAGAAAGAAGGCAATATCTTATCACTACAAATGTGCAATTGGGAAGCTTTTTAGGCACCTTCAGTTCATCTTTCATGTCTCCTTTGGGCCAGCTCAAGCACACTTGTCGTGTGGTCTCTGTGGCGCAATCGGTTAGCGCGTTCGGCTGTTAACCGAAAGGTTGGTGGTTCAAGCCCACCCAGGGACGCTCGTGCTTTCTCTTTACCTTAGCAGGGCCCGCTGCCAAGTCTCACCCTAACCTAAGAAGACAAATAGCGTCCTTTGGCTTGTCTCACACGGCTGACGATTAACCATTCACTCGAGACATTCCTTGAAAACGGACTAGAATAATGTCGCAATCAATTGCTCTTCTTCTGGAATGTTCAAGATCTTTCATAGGTTAGTCAAGCCACTTCTTCGCTTCCGCTGAGTCTCAGGAACAAACCCCAGCATTTCTATTCACACCTGAACACCAGGGGATGTGTGAGAATTGTGGAAGCACCTTTTTTCACCTTACATGATCCCATTGTTGGTGTCAGGAAGCCTGCATAGCTAAAAGTGCCTAGATTGACATGGCCAAAGGCCTCAATTGTTGTCAAATGGCCTGGATAGAGGTGTTAAAAACGTGGAATACAGATAGTGTCAATGTTTAAGCGTGTGCCCCGGGGCTATGCTGGGCTTGAAGTACACAGGGATGCAATGTTTCTTAAAGATCCTTCTGAGTTTTTCCGACGCTCCAGTTACATACGGGATGACTAGATTTCTCCTAGTGTTCTGCTTCTCCCCAGTTTGTTTCCCTGACCTTGCGGAGGTTTTAACCAAGACCCAGTCTGGGTAGCCACAAGCTTTCAAAGCCCTCCTGAGATGTCACGGTAGCACTCTCCTAGTCATGCGCTAGGATTTGTATAGTTGGTCTCTGCTTACCAGAGAGGCTGTCGGGTAAATTCAGTGTGGTATTCTGCTTAACAGAGTGCTGCCATGGATTAGTCAGGTCTGCTCATGATTCTCTGATGTTGTTTAAGTTTGTCTGAGTTATTCCCGCCTTCAGGAAGCTGTGAGAGCTTTCCAGAACATGGGTAGGGGCTAGGCAAATGAACAGCGTGAATACGGATACCGCCCTGGCCAGTTGCAAGGGAGGGCAGTCCTGTGGCATGCTGGGAGTGGCATTTATGTTCTGCGAGCACATGGGCTCAGCGTCTTTCCTGGGAGAGGACTGAACAGCTGGGCTGGAGGCAGGCTGCCTCGCCTGGCGCCGGCTGCCATGAGGCCCCAGGTGGGTGGACCTGAGGGCCTCAAGCCAGTCAGGACGTCAATACTGCTTAACTAAGAGATCAGCTAGATGTCTTCAGTGTGAAAAGTTCTCATTTTGGAGTATCCTACTACAATTCCCCATCCCTATCCCCAGCTCGACAAGAAAACTCCAAAAACAAACATCCCCTAGTCCGGTCATTGAAGGCAAGGAGCGTTTGCGCGCGTGTGTATTTGGCTGAAGAAATACACTGTGCCTGGCTGCGGGGCGAAGTCAAGGGAAACCGGGGCAAACACGCCAGCGTCCCTCGCAAGGGTGGCGTTGCATCTGTGTTCTTTTGTCTTTAGACTCTTTTGGTTGCTACCATGTCAGCCGGATATTGCAGAGTCCTAAGAACCCCCAGCTCGTGTTCCAGTGGGTGGTGGTGTGAGTCAAAAGGCAGATAGCGGTCTGTGTGGGTAGGTTTCCTGGAGACCTCCATGCCCAAGTCAGCCCCTTCCTTGCCTTGTAAGACGCCGTCCAAAAGGGGGCATTTGCTATTCAGTGCCTCTTCCCGTGTACACTTGATGTATTTGTCCACTGACTTTATGAGTTCACTAAAAGCTTGTGGGGTGCTGATGCTCTAATCTTGACCCAAGTAGAATCCACATGCCTTTACAAACGGCTTGGTCTTTTCCCCATGGAACAATTCAAGGCTCAAGGGTCAGCAATGAATGCACTTGGTCAGGCTTTAGTTCTTTTTGGCTGTCAAGAGACTTACCTCCTTTCAGATGTTTCCCACAATTTCAACAGCCTTTGCCAAGTGTATACAAGTGAAAAGGCCGATGGCATCATGGGACGTGATTGTTTCTTCCGGCTCCAACTTCAGTCTACATTCCTTGTTGACACATTCTTTAGCATTCTTCCAAATGGTGCATTATCTTGCCAGTTGAGGGTGTTAGAATGGTAGGCAGATACTTAGAAACGCTGTGTGTGACAGAGTTGATTCTTTGGGAATCAGTGGTTGAAATGCCTGAACCTTGTTGCTTGATACTGCTGTACCCCGCGAGCGAGTTAAAGCAGGAGGCCGGAGCCTGTTGGGATGCCGAGGAATATTTCCACAGTCGTCACTAAGGCAAGACATCTAAGGAGCTTTTGATAAGGACCTGGGGCCCTGTGGTATTTTGTCAAGGGCGCAAAGAAGGAGATTGCGTTGGCCGGGAATCGAACCCGGGTCAACTGCTTGGAAGGCAGCTATGCTCACCACTATACCACCAACGCAAGGCTGTGTGCCAGGCATCCTGCTACCTCTATACAATTAAGGCCACACATGACATTGACTCACGGACCCCCTCCAGCGCAAGGTCCATTCGCTGCCGTACCAAGTGACCACTAGGAAGATCAGCTAGAAATATTTCCCCATTCGTGGAGAGAAAGGAAGCCAAGCCAGTAGATACGGTAAAGGTGTGATTGTGCAGTGCGCATGAAGGAACTGGAGATACAAGTTTTGCAAAGGCCTTTCACTCGGGCAAAAGGGACACGGAATGTGTCCCACGCCCAACGTGGGGCTCGAACCCACGACCCTGAGATTAAGAGTCTCATGCTCTACCGACTGAGCTAGCCGGGCTACAGCACTTTTGCACTTCAAGGCCTCTCACAGCCACCTGAGTCCGCAGACTTTTTGATAGCTTTCGACATAATTCCTTTGGCTAAACTCAATGTGCTTCCAAGTACTACTCTGTTCACTTGCTGTCAGGGCGTTACATCACCATTTTTGCTGTGACTTTGGAGGATCACAACAAAATGCGCTGGCTGATTCCAAACCCTTTTCTCTCTGTGCAAAACATCAAGCCGTAGCCTCCCACATAACATCTGCCAAGTCATTCATTTGCCCTTTCCGGCCGAGGCGGCATCAAGCAATACCTCAACCGAGAAGGTCAAATGCAAAGTGTACGGCGCTGGCTTAGCAAGCAAGGTGTCACGTGCTCTTCCCAGTTCCCTTCGATAGCTCAGCTGGTAGAGCGGAGGACTGTAGAGACAAAGCAGCAATCCTTAGGTCGCTGGTTCAATTCCGGCTCGAAGGAAGAGCTTTTTACCCCGCGTCTCTGCCTTTTAGAAAGAAGGCAATCTCTTATCACTACAAATGTGCAATTGGGAAGCTTTTTAGGCACCTTCAGTTCATCTTTCATGTCTCCTTTGGGCCAGCTCAAGCACGCTTGTCGTGTGGTCTCTGTGGCGCAATCGGTTAGCGCGTTCGGCTGTTAACCGAAAGGTTGGTGGTTCAAGCCCACCCAGGGACGCTCGTGCTTTCTCTTTACCTTAGCAGGGCCCGCTGCCAAGTCTCACCCTAACCTAAGAAGACAAATAGCGTCCTTTGGCTTGTCTCACACGGCTGACGATTAACCATTCACTCGAGACATTCCTTGAAAACGGACTAGAATAATGTCGCAATCAATTGCTCTTCTTCTGGAATGTTCAAGATCTTTCATAGTTTAGTCAAGCCACTTCTTCGCTTCCGCTGAGTCTCAGGAACAAACCCCAGCATTTCTATTCACACCTGAACACCAGGGGATGTGTGAGAATTGTGGAAGCACCTTTTTTCACCTTACATGATCCCATTGTTGGTGTCAGGAAGCCTGCATAGCTAAAAGTGCCTAGATTGACATGGCCAAAGGCCTCAATTGTTGTCAAATGGCCTGGATAGAGGTGTTAAAAACGTGGAATACAGATAGTGTCAATGTTTAAGCGTGTGCCCCGGGGCTATGCTGGGCTTGAAGTACACAGGGATGCAATGTTTCTTAAAGATCCTTCTGAGTTTTTCCGACGCTCCAGTTACATACGGGATGACTAGATTTCTCCTAGTGTTCTGCTTCTCCCCAGTTTGTTTCCCTGACCTTGCGGAGGTTTTAACCAAGACCCAGTCTGGGTAGCCACAAGCTTTCAAAGCCCTCCTGAGATGTCACGGTAGCACTCTCCTAGTCATGCGCTAGGATTTGTATAGTTGGTCTCTGCTTACCAGAGAGGCTGTCGGGTAAATTCAGTGTGGTATTCTGCTTAACAGAGTGCTGCCATGGATTAGTCAGGTCTGCTCATGATTCTCTGATGTTGTTTGAGTTTGTCTGAGTTATTCCCGCCTTCAGGAAGCTGTGAGAGCTTTCCAGAACATGGGTAGGGGCTAGGCAAATGAACAGCGTGAATACGGATACCGCCCTGGCCAGTTGCAAGGGAGGGCAGTCCTGTGGCATGCTGGGAGTGGCATTTATGTTCTGCGAGCACATGGGCTCAGCGTCTTTCCTGGGAGAGGACTGAACAGCTGGGCTGGAGGCAGGCTGCCTCGCCTGGCGCCGGCTGCCATGAGGCCCCAGGTGGGTGGACCTGAGGGCCTCAAGCCAGTCAGGACGTCAATACTGCTTAACTAAGAGATCAGCTAGATGTCTTCAGTGTGAAAAGTTCTCATTTTGGAGTATCCTACTACAATTCCCCATCCCTATCCCCAGCTCGACAAGAAAACTCCAAAAACAAACATCCCCTAGTCCGGTCATTGAAGGCAAGGAGCGTTTGCGCGCGTGTGTATTTGGCTGAAGAAATACACTGTGCCTGGCTGCGGGGCGAAGTCAAGGGAAACCGGGGCAAACACGCCAGCGTCCCTCGCAAGGGTGGCGTTGCATCTGTGTTCTTTTGTCTTTAGACTCTTTTGGTTGCTACCATGTCAGCCGGATATTGCAGAGTCCTAAGAACCCCCAGCTCGTGTTCCAGTGGGTGGTGGTGTGAGTCAAAAGGCAGATAGCGGTCTGTGTGGGTAGGTTTCCTGGAGACCTCCATGCCCAAGTCAGCCCCTTCCTTGCCTTGTAAGACGCCGTCCAAAAGGGGGCATTTGCTATTCAGTGCCTCTTCCCGTGTACACTTGATGTATTTGTCCACTGACTTTATGAGTTCACTAAAAGCTTGTGGGGTGCTGATGCTCTAATCTTGACCCAAGTAGAATCCACATGCCTTTACAAACGGCTTGGTCTTTTCCCCATGGAACAATTCAAGGCTCAAGGGTCAGCAATGAATGCACTTGGTCAGGCTTTAGTTCTTTTTGGCTGTCAAGAGACTTACCTCCTTTCAGATGTTTCCCACAATTTCAACAGCCTTTGCCAAGTGTATACAAGTGAAAAGGCCGATGGCATCATGGGACGTGATTGTTTCTTCCGGCTCCAACTTCAGTCTACATTCCTTGTTGACACATTCTTTAGCATTCTTCCAAATGGTGCATTATCTTGCCAGTTGAGGGTGTTAGAATGGTAGGCAGATACTTAGAAACGCTGTGTGTGACAGAGTTGATTCTTTGGGAATCAGTGGTTGAAATGCCTGAACCTTGTTGCTTGATACTGCTGTACCCCGCGAGCGAGTTAAAGCAGGAGGCCGGAGCCTGTTGGGATGCCGAGGAATATTTCCACAGTCGTCACTAAGGCAAGACATCTAAGGAGCTTTTGATAAGGACCTGGGGCCCTGTGGTATTTTGTCAAGGGCGCAAAGAAGGAGATTGCGTTGGCCGGGAATCGAACCCGGGTCAACTGCTTGGAAGGCAGCTATGCTCACCACTATACCACCAACGCAAGGCTGTGTGCCAGGCATCCTGCTACCTCTATACAATTAAGGCCACACATGACATTGACTCACGGACCCCCTCCAGCGCAAGGTCCATTCGCTGCCGTACCAAGTGACCACTAGGAAGATCAGCTAGAAATATTTCCCCATTCGTGGAGAGAAAGGAAGCCAAGCCAGTAGATACGGTAAAGGTGTGATTGTGCAGTGCGCATGAAGGAACTGGAGATACAAGTTTTGCAAAGGCCTTTCACTCGGGCAAAAGGGACACGGAATGTGTCCCACGCCCAACGTGGGGCTCGAACCCACGACCCTGAGATTAAGAGTCTCATGCTCTACCGACTGAGCTAGCCGGGCTACAGCACTTTTGCACTTCAAGGCCTCTCACAGCCACCTGAGTCCGCAGACTTTTTGATAGCTTTCGACATAATTCCTTTGGCTAAACTCAATGTGCTTCCAAGTACTACTCTGTTCACTTGCTGTCAGGGCGTTACATCACCATTTTTGCTGTGACTTTGGAGGATCACAACAAAATGCGCTGGCTGATTCCAAACCCTTTTCTCTCTGTGCAAAACATCAAGCCGTAGCCTCCCACATAACATCTGCCAAGTCATTCATTTGCCCTTTCCGGCCGAGGCGGCATCAAGCAATACCTCAACCGAGAAGGTCAAATGCAAAGTGTACGGCGCTGGCTTAGCAAGCAAGGTGTCACGTGCTCTTCCCAGTTCCCTTGGATAGCTCAGCTGGTAGAGCGGAGGACTGTAGAGACAAAGCAGCAATCCTTAGGTCGCTGGTTCAATTCCGGCTCGAAGGAAGAGCTTTTTACCCCGCGTCTCTGCCTTTTAGAAAGAAGGCAATCTCTTATCTCTACAAATGTGCAATTGGGAAGCTTTTTAGGCACCTTCAGTTCATCTTTCATGTCTCCTTTGGGCCAGCTCAAGCACGCTTGTCGTGTGGTCTCTGTGGCGCAATCAGTTAGCGCGTTCGGCTGTTAACCGAAAGGTTGGTGGTTCAAGCCCACCCAGGGACGCTCGTGCTTTCTCTTTACCTTAGCAGGGCCCGCTGCCAAGTCTCACCCTAACCTAAGAAGACAAATAGCGTCCTTTGGCTTGTCTCACACGGCTGACGATTAACCATTCACTCGAGACATTCCTTGAAAACGGACTAGAATAATGTCGCAATCAATTGCTCTTCTTCTGGAATGTTCAAGATCTTTCATAGTTTAGTCAAGCCACTTCTTCGCTTCCGCTGAGTCTCAGGAACAAACCCCAGCATTTCTATTCACACCTGAACACCAGGGGATGTGTGAGAATTGTGGAAGCACCTTTTTTCACCTTACATGATCCCATTGTTGGTGTCAGGAAGCCTGCATAGCTAAAAGTGCCTAGATTGACATGGCCAAAGGCCTCAATTGTTGTCAAATGGCCTGGATAGAGGTGTTAAAAACGTGGAATACAGATAGTGTCAATGTTTAAGCGTGTGCCCCGGGGCTATGCTGGGCTTGAAGTACACAGGGATGCAATGTTTCTTAAAGATCCTTCTGAGTTTTTCCGACGCTCCAGTTACATACGGGATGACTAGATTTCTCCTAGTGTTCTGCTTCTCCCCAGTTTGTTTCCCTGACCTTGCGGAGGTTTTAACCAAGACCCAGTCTGGGTAGCCACAAGCTTTCAAAGCCCTCCTGAGATGTCACGGTAGCACTCTCCTAGTCATGCGCTAGGATTTGTATAGTTGGTCTCTGCTTACCAGAGAGGCTGTCGGGTAAATTCAGTGTGGTATTCTGCTTAACAGAGTGCTGCCATGGATTAGTCAGGTCTGCTCATGATTCTCTGATGTTGTTTGAGTTTGTCTGAGTTATTCCCGCCTTCAGGAAGCTGTGAGAGCTTTCCAGAACATGGGTAGGGGCTAGGCAAATGAACAGCGTGAATACGGATACCGCCCTGGCCAGTTGCAAGGGAGGGCAGTCCTGTGGCATGCTGGGAGTGGCATTTATGTTCTGCGAGCACATGGGCTCAGCGTCTTTCCTGGGAGAGGACTGAACAGCTGGGCTGGAGGCAGGCTGCCTCGCCTGGCGCCGGCTGCCATGAGGCCCCAGGTGGGTGGACCTGAGGGCCTCAAGCCAGTCAGGACGTCAATACTGCTTAACTAAGAGATCAGCTAGATGTCTTCAGTGTGAAAAGTTCTCATTTTGGAGTATCCTACTACAATTCCCCATCCCTATCCCCAGCTCGACAAGAAAACTCCAAAAACAAACATCCCCTAGTCCGGTCATTGAAGGCAAGGAGCGTTTGCGCGCGTGTGTATTTGGCTGAAGAAATACACTGTGCCTGGCTGCGGGGCGAAGTCAAGGGAAACCGGGGCAAACACGCCAGCGTCCCTCGCAAGGGTGGCGTTGCATCTGTGTTCTTTTGTCTTTAGACTCTTTTGGTTGCTACCATGTCAGCCGGATATTGCAGAGTCCTAAGAACCCCCAGCTCGTGTTCCAGTGGGTGGTGGTGTGAGTCAAAAGGCAGATAGCGGTCTGTGTGGGTAGGTTTCCTGGAGACCTCCATGCCCAAGTCAGCCCCTTCCTTGCCTTGTAAGACGCCGTCCAAAAGGGGGCATTTGCTATTCAGTGCCTCTTCCCGTGTACACTTGATGTATTTGTCCACTGACTTTATGGGTTCACTAAAAGCTTGTGGGGTGCTGATGCTCTAATCTTGACCCAAGTAGAATCCACATGCCTTTACAAACGGCTTGGTCTTTTCCCCATGGAACAATTCAAGGCTCAAGGGTCAGCAATGAATGCACTTGGTCAGGCTTTAGTTCTTTTTGGCTGTCAAGAGACTTACCTCCTTTCAGATGTTTCCCACAATCTCAACAGCCTCTGCCAAGTGTATGCAAGTGAAAAGGCCGATGGCATCATGGGACGTGATTGTTTCTTCCGGCTCCAACTTCAGTCTACATTCCTTGTTGACACATTCTTTAGCATTCTTCCAAATGGTGCATTATCTTGCCAGTTGAGGGTGTTAGAATGGTAGGCAGATACTTAGAAACGCTGTGTGTGACAGAGTTGATTCTTTGGGAATCAGTGGTTGAAATGCCTGAACCTTGTTGCTTGATACTGCTGTACCCCGCGAGCGAGTTAAAGCAGGAGGCCGGAGCCTGTTGGGATGCCGAGGAATATTTCCACAGTCGTCACTAAGGCAAGACATCTAAGGAGCTTTTGATAAGGACCTGGGGCCCTGTGGTATTTTGTCAAGGGCGCAAAGAAGGAGATTGCGTTGGCCGGGAATCGAACCCGGGTCAACTGCTTGGAAGGCAGCTATGCTCACCACTATACCACCAACGCAAGGCTGTGCGCCAGGCATCCTGCTACCTCTATACAATTAAGGCCACACATGACATTGACTCACGGACCCCCTCCAGCGCAAGGTCCATTCGCTGCCGTACCAAGTGACCACTAGGAAGATCAGCTAGAAATATTTCCCCATTCGTGGAGAGAAAGGAAGCCAAGCCAGTAGATACGGTAAAGGTGTGATTGTGCAGTGCGCATGAAGGAACTGGAGATACAAGTTTTGCAAAGGCCTTTCACTCGGGCAAAAGGGACACGGAATGCGTCCCACGCCCAACGTAGGGCTCGAACCCACGACCCTGAGATTAAGAGTCTCATGCTCTACCGACTGAGCTAGCCGGGCTACAGCACTTTTGCACTTCAAGGCCTCTCACAGCCACCTGAGTCCGCAGACTTTTTGATAGCTTTCGACATAATTCCTTTGGCTAAACTCAATGCGCTTCCAAGTACTACTCTGTTCACTTGCTGTCAGGGCGCTACATCACCATTTTTGCTGTGACTTTGGAGGATCACAACAAAATGCGCTGGAAGATTCCAAACCCTTTTCTCTCTGTGCAAAACATCAAGCCGTAGCCTCCCACATAACATCTGCCAAGTCATTCATTTGCCCTTTCCGGCCGAGGCGGCATCAAGCAATACCTCAACCGAGAAGGTCAAATGCAAAGTGTACGGCGCTGGCTTAGCATGCAAGGTGTCACGTGCTCTTCCCAGTTCCCTTCGATAGCTCAGCTGGTAGAGCGGAGGACTGTAGAGACAAAGCAGCAATCCTTAGGTCGCTGGTTCAATTCCGGCTCGAAGGCAGAGCTTTTTACCCCGCGTCTCTGCCTTTTAGAAAGAAGGCAATCTCTTATCACTACAAATGTGCAATTGGGAAGCTTTTTAGGCACCTTCAGTTCATCTTTCATGTCTCCTTTGGGCCAGCTCAAGCGCGCTTGTCGTGTGGTCTCTGTGGCGCAATCGGTTAGCGCGTTTGGCTGTTAACCGAAAGGTTGGTGGTTCAAGCCCACCCAGGGACTTTCTCTTTACCTTAGCAGGGCCCGCTGCCAAGTCTCACCCTAACCTAAGAAGACAAATAGCGTCCTTTGGCTTGTCTCACACGGCTGACGATTAACCATTCACTCGAGACATTCCTTGAAAACGGACTAGAATAATGTCGCAATCAATTGCTCTTCTTCTGGAATGTTCAAGATCTTTCATAGTTTAGTCAAGCCACTTCTTCGCTTCCGCTGAGTCTCAGGAACAAACCCCAGCATTTCTATTCACACCTGAACACCAGGGGATGTGTGAGAATTGTGGAAGCACCTTTTTTCACCTTACATGATCCCATTGTTGGTGTCAGGAAGCCTGCATAGCTAAAAGTGCCTAGATTGACATGGCCAAAGGCCTCAATTGTTGTCAAATGGCCTGGATAGAGGTGTTAAAAACGTGGAATACAGATAGTGTCAATGTTTAAGCGTGTGCCCCGGGGCTATGCTGGGCTTGAAGTACACAGGGATGCAATGTTTCTTAAAGATCCTTCTGAGTTTTTCCGACGCTCCAGTTACATACGGGATGACTAGATTTCTCCTAGTGTTCTGCTTCTCCCCAGTTTGTTTCCCTGACCTTGCGGAGGTTTTAACCAAGACCCAGTCTGGGTAGCCACAAGCTTTCAAAGCCCTCCTGAGATGTCACGGTAGCACTCTCCTAGTCATGCGCTAGGATTTGTATAGTTGGTCTCTGCTTACCAGAGAGGCTGTCGGGTAAATTCAGTGTGGTATTCTGCTTAACAGAGTGCTGCCATGGATTAGTCAGGTCTGCTCATGATTCTCTGATGTTGTTTGAGTTTGTCTGAGTTATTCCCGCCTTCAGGAAGCTGTGAGAGCTTTCCAGAACATGGGTAGGGGCTAGGCAAATGAACAGCGTGAATACGGATAACGCCCTGGCCAGTTGCAAGGGAGGGCAGTCCTGTGGCATGCTGGGAGTGGCATTTATGTTCTGCGAGCACATGGGCTCAGCGTCTTTCCTGGGAGAGGACTGAACAGCTGGGCTGGAGGCAGGCTGCCTCGCCTGGCGCCGGCTGCCATGAGGCCCCAGGTGGGTGGACCTGAGGGCCTCAAGCCAGTCCGGACGTCAATACTGCTTAACTAAGAGATCAGCTAGATGTCTTCAGTGTGAAAAGTTCTCATTTTGGAGTATCCTACTACAATTCCCCATCCCTATCCCCAGCTCGACAAGAAAACTCCAAAAACAAACATCCCCTAGTCCGGTCATTGAAGGCAAGGAGCGTTTGCGCGCGTGTGTATTTGGCTGAAGAAATACACTGTGCCTGGCTGCGGGGCGAAGTCAAGGGAAACCGGGGCAAACACGCCAGCGTCCCTCGCAAGGGTGGCGTTGCATCTGTGTTCTTTTGTCTTTAGACTCTTTTGGTTGCTACCATGTCAGCCGGATATTGCAGAGTCCTAAGAACCCCCAGCTCGTGTTCCAGTGGGTGGTGGTGTGAGTCAAAAGGCAGATAGCGGTCTGTGTGGGTAGGTTTCCTGGAGACCTCCATGCCCAAGTCAGCCCCTTCCTTGCCTTGTAAGACGCCGTCCAAAAGGGGGCATTTGCTATTCAGTGCCTCTTCCCGTGTACACTTGATGTATTTGTCCACTGACTTTATGGGTTCACTAAAAGCTTGTGGGGTGCTGATGCTCTAATCTTGACCCAAGTAGAATCCACATGCCTTTACAAACGGCTTGGTCTTTTCCCCATGGAACAATTCAAGGCTCAAGGGTCAGCAATGAATGCACTTGGTCAGGCTTTAGTTCTTTTTGGCTGTCAAGAGACGTACCTCCTTTCAGATGTTTCCCACAATCTCAACAGCCTCTGCCAAGTGTATACAAGTGAAAAGGCCGATGGCATCATGGGACGTGATTGTTTCTTCCGGCTCCAACTTCAGTCTACATTCCTTGTTGACACATTCTTTAGCATTCTTCCAAATGGTGCATTATCTTGCCAGTTGAGGGTGTTAGAATGGTAGGCAGATACTTAGAAACGCTGTGTGTGACAGAGTTGATTCTTTGGGAATCAGTGGTTGAAATGCCTGAACCTTGTTGCTTGATACTGCTGTACCCCGCGAGCGAGTTAAAGCAGGAGGCCGGAGCCTGTTGGGATGCCGAGGAATATTTCCACAGTCGTCACTAAGGCAAGAAATCTAAGGAGCTTTTGATAAGGACCTGGGGCCCTGTGGTATTTTGTCAAGGGCGCAAAGAAGGAGATTGCGTTGGCCGGGAATCGAACCCGGGTCAACTGCTTGGAAGGCAGCTATGCTCACCACTATACCACCAATGCAAGGCTGTGCGCCAGGCATCCTGCTACCTCTATACAATTAAGGCCACACATGACATTGACTCACGGACCCCCTCCAGCGCAAGGTCCATTCGCTGCCGTACCAAGTGACCACTAGGAAGATCAGCTAGAAATATTTCCCCATTCGTGGAGAGAAAGGAAGCCAAGCCAGTAGATACGGTAAAGGTGTGATTGTGCAGTGCGCATGAAGGAACTGGAGATACAAGTTTTGCAAAGGCCTTTCACTCGGGCAAAAGGGACACGGAATGCGTCCCACGCCCAACGTGGGGCTCGAACCCACGACCCTGAGATTAAGAGTCTCATGCTCTACCGACTGAGCTAGCCGAGCTACAGCACTTTTGCACTTCAAGGCCTCTCACAGCCACCTGAGTCCGCAGACTTTTTGATAGCTTTCGACATAATTCCTTTGGCTAAACTCAATGCGCTTCCAAGTACTACTCTGTTCACTTGCTGTCAGGGCGCTACATCACCATTTTTGCTGTGACTTTGGAGGATCACAACAAAATGCGCTGGCTGATTCCAAACCCTTTTCTCTCTGTGCAAAACATCAAGCCGTAGCCTCCCACATAACATCTGCCAAGTCATTCATTTGCCCTTTCCGGCCGAGGCGGCATCAAGCAATACCTCAACCGAGAAGGTCAAATGCAAAGTGTACGGCGCTGGCTTAGCATGCAAGGTGTCACGTGCTCTTCCCAGTTCCCTTGGATAGCTCAGCTGGTAGAGCGGAGGACTGTAGAGACAAAGCAGCAATCCTTAGGTCGCTGGTTCAATTCCGGCTCGAAGGCAGAGCTTTTTACCCCGCGTCTCTGCCTTTTAGAAAGAAGGCAATCTCTTATCACTACAAATGTGCAATTGGGAAGCTTTTTAGGCACCTTCAGTTCATCTTTCATGTCTCCTTTGGGCCAGCTCAAGCACACTTGTCGTGTGGTCTCTGTGGCGCAATCGGTTAGCGCGTTCGGCTGTTAACCGAAAGGTTGGTGGTTCAAGCCCACCCAGGGACGCTCGTGCTTTCTCTTTACCTTAGTAGGGCCCGCTGCCAAGTCTCACCCTAACCTAAGAAGACAAATAGCGTCCTTTGGCTTGTCTCACACGGCTGACGATTAACCATTCACTCGAGACATTCCTTGAAAACGGACTAGAATAATGTCGCAATCAATTGCTCTTCTTCTGGAATGTTCAAGATCTTTCATAGTTTAGTCAAGCCACTTCTTCGCTTCCGCTGAGTCTCAGGAACAAACCCCAGCATTTCTATTCACACCTGAACACCAGGGGATGTGTGAGAATTGTGGAAGCACCTTTTTTCACCTTACATGATCCCATTGTTGGTGTCAGGAAGCCTGCATAGCTAAAAGTGCCTAGATTGACATGGCCAAAGGCCTCAATTGTTGTCAAATGGCCTGGATAGAGGTGTTAAAAACGTGGAATACAGATAGTGTCAATGTTTAAGCGTGTGCCCCGGGGCTATGCTGGGCTTGAAGTACACAGGGATGCAATGTTTCTTAAAGATCCTTCTGAGTTTTTCCGACGCTCCAGTTACATACGGGATGACTAGATTTCTCCTAGTGTTCTGCTTCTCCCCAGTTTGTTTCCCTGACCTTGCGGAGGTTTTAACCAAGACCCAGTCTGGGTAGCCACAAGCTTTCAAAGCCCTCCTGAGATGTCACGGTAGCACTCTCCTAGTCATGCGCTAGGATTTGTATAGTTGGTCTCTGCTTACCAGAGAGGCTGTCGGGTAAATTCAGTGTGGTATTCTGCTTAACAGAGTGCTGCCATGGATTAGTCAGGTCTGCTCATGATTCTCTGATGTTGTTTGAGTTTGTCTGAGTTATTCCCGCCTTCAGGAAGCTGTGAGAGCTTTCCAGAACATGGGTAGGGGCTAGGCAAATGAACAGCGTGAATACGGATACCGCCCTGGCCAGTTGCAAGGGAGGGCAGTCCTGTGGCATGCTGGGAGTGGCATTTATGTTCTGCGAGCACATGGGCTCAGCGTCTTTCCTGGGAGAGGACTGAACAGCTGGGCTGGAGGCAGGCTGCCTCGCCTGGCGCCGGCTGCCATGAGGCCCCAGGTGGGTGGACCTGAGGGCCTCAAGCCAGTCCGGACGTCAATACTGCTTAACTAAGAGATCAGCTAGATGTCTTCAGTGTGAAAAGTTCTCATTTTGGAGTATCCTACTACAATTCCCCATCCCTATCCCCAGCTCGACAAGAAAACTCCAAAAACAAACATCCCCTAGTCCGGTCATTGAAGGCAAGGAGCGTTTGCGCGCGTGTGTATTTGGCTGAAGAAATACACTGTGCCTGGCTGCGGGGCGAAGTCAAGGGAAACCGGGGCAAACACGCCAGCGTCCCTCGCAAGGGTGGCGTTGCATCTGTGTTCTTTTGTCTTTAGACTCTTTTGGTTGCTACCATGTCAGCCGGATATTGCAGAGTCCTAAGAACCCCCAGCTCGTGTTCCAGTGGGTGGTGGTGTGAGTCAAAAGGCAGATAGCGGTCTGTGTGGGTAGGTTTCCTGGAGACCTCCATGCCCAAGTCAGCCCCTTCCTTGCCTTGTAAGACGCCGTCCAAAAGGGGGCATTTGCTATTCAGTGCCTCTTCCCGTGTACACTTGATGTATTTGTCCACTGACTTTATGGGTTCACTAAAAGCTTGTGGGGTGCTGATGCTCTAATCTTGACCCAAGTAGAATCCACATGCCTTTACAAACGGCTTGGTCTTTTCCCCATGGAACAATTCAAGGCTCAAGGGTCAGCAATGAATGCACTTGGTCAGGCTTTAGTTCTTTTTGGCTGTCAAGAGACGTACCTCCTTTCAGATGTTTCCCACAATCTCAACAGCCTCTGCCAAGTGTATACAAGTGAAAAGGCCGATGGCATCATGGGACGTGATTGTTTCTTCCGGCTCCAACTTCAGTCTACATTCCTTGTTGACACATTCTTTAGCATTCTTCCAAATGGTGCATTATCTTGCCAGTTGAGGGTGTTAGAATGGTAGGCAGATACTTAGAAACGCTGTGTGTGACAGAGTTGATTCTTTGGGAATCAGTGGTTGAAATGCCTGAACCTTGTTGCTTGATACTGCTGTACCCCGCGAGCGAGTTAAAGCAGGAGGCCGGAGCCTGTTGGGATGCCGAGGAATATTTCCACAGTCGTCACTAAGGCAAGAAATCTAAGGAGCTTTTGATAAGGACCTGGGGCCCTGTGGTATTTTGTCAAGGGCGCAAAGAAGGAGATTGCGTTGGCCGGGAATCGAACCCGGGTCAACTGCTTGGAAGGCAGCTATGCTCACCACTATACCACCAACGCAAGGCTGTGCGCCAGGCATCCTGCTACCTCTATACAATTAAGGCCACACATGACATTGACTCACGGACCCCCTCCAGCGCAAGGTCCATTCGCTGCCGTACCAAGTGACCACTAGGAAGATCAGCTAGAAATATTTCCCCATTCGTGGGGAGAAAGGAAGCCAAGCCAGTAGATACGGTAAAGGTGTGATTGTGCAGTGCGCATGAAGGAACTGGAGATACAAGTTTTGCAAAGGCCTTTCACTCGGGCAAAAAGGACACGGAATGTGTCCCACGCCCAACGTGGGGCTCGAACCCACGACCCTGAGATTAAGAGTCTCATGCTCTACCGACTGAGCTAGCCGGGCTACAGCACTTTTGCACTTCAAGGCCTCTCACAGCCACCTGAGTCCGCAGACTTTTTGATAGCTTTCGACATAATTCCTTTGGCTAAACTCAATGCGCTTCCAAGTACTACTCTGTTCACTTGCTGTCAGGGCGCTACATCACCATTTTTGCTGTGACTTTGGAGGATCACAACAAAATGCGCTGGCTGATTCCAAACCCTTTTCTCTCTGTGCAAAACATCAAGCCGTAGCCTCCCACATAACATCTGCCAAGTCATTCATTTGCCCTTTCCGGCCGAGGCGGCATCAAGCAATACCTCAACCGAGAAGGTCAAATGCAAAGTGTACGGCGCTGGCTTAGCAAGCAAGGTGTCACGTGCTCTTCCCAGTTCCCTTGGATAGCTCAGCTGGTAGAGCGGAGGACTGTAGAGACAAAGCAGCAATCCTTAGGTCGCTGGTTCAATTCCGGCTCGAAGGAAGAGCTTTTTACCCCGCGTCTCTGCCTTTTAGAAAGAAGGCAATCTCTTATCACTACAAATGTGCAATTGGGAAGCTTTTTAGGCACCTTCAGTTCATCTTTCATGTCTCCTTTGGGCCAGCTCAAGCACACTTGTCGTGTGGTCTCTGTGGCGCAATCGGTTAGCGCGTTCGGCTGTTAACCGAAAGGTTGGTGGTTCAAGCCCACCCAGGGACGCTCGTGCTTTCTCTTTACCTTAGCAGGGCCCGCTGCCAAGTCTCACCCTAACCTAAGAAGACAAATAGCGTCCTTTGGCTTGTCTCACACGGCTGACGATTAACCATTCACTCGAGACATTCCTTGAAAACGGACTAGAATAATGTCGCAATCAATTGCTCTTCTTCTGGAATGTTCAAGATCTTTCATAGGTTAGTCAAGCCACTTCTTCGCTTCCGCTGAGTCTCAGGAACAAACCCCAGCATTTCTATTCACACCTGAACACCAGGGGATGTGTGAGAATTGTGGAAGCACCTTTTTTCACCTTACATGATCCCATTGTTGGTGTCAGGAAGCCTGCATAGCTAAAAGTGCCTAGATTGACATGGCCAAAGGCCTCAATTGTTGTCAAATGGCCTGGATAGAGGTGTTAAAAACGTGGAATACAGATAGTGTCAATGTTTAAGCGTGTGCCCCGGGGCTATGCTGGGCTTGAAGTACACAGGGATGCAATGTTTCTTAAAGATCCTTCTGAGTTTTTCCGACGCTCCAGTTACATACGGGATGACTAGATTTCTCCTAGTGTTCTGCTTCTCCCCAGTTTGTTTCCCTGACCTTGCGGAGGTTTTAACCAAGACCCAGTCTGGGTAGCCACAAGCTTTCAAAGCCCTCCTGAGATGTCACGGTAGCACTCTCCTAGTCATGCGCTAGGATTTGTATAGTTGGTCTCTGCTTACCAGAGAGGCTGTCGGGTAAATTCAGTGTGGTATTCTGCTTAACAGAGTGCTGCCATGGATTAGTCAGGTCTGCTCATGATTCTCTGATGTTGTTTGAGTTTGTCTGAGTTATTCCCGCCTTCAGGAAGCTGTGAGAGCTTTCCAGAACATGGGTAGGGGCTAGGCAAATGAACAGCGTGAATACGGATACCGCCCTGGCCAGTTGCAAGGGAGGGCAGTCCTGTGGCATGCTGGGAGTGGCATTTATGTTCTGCGAGCACATGGGCTCAGCGTCTTTCCTGGGAGAGGACTGAACAGCTGGGCTGGAGGCAGGCTGCCTCGCCTGGCGCCGGCTGCCATGAGGCCCCAGGTGGGTGGACCTGAGGGCCTCAAGCCAGTCAGGACGTCAATACTGCTTAACTAAGAGATCAGCTAGATGTCTTCAGTGTGAAAAGTTCTCATTTTGGAGTATCCTACTACAATTCCCCATCCCTATCCCCAGCTCGACAAGAAAACTCCAAAAACAAACATCCCCTAGTCCGGTCATTGAAGGCAAGGAGCGTTTGCGCGCGTGTGTATTTGGCTGAAGAAATACACTGTGCCTGGCTGCGGGGCGAAGTCAAGGGAAACCGGGGCAAACACGCCAGCGTCCCTCGCAAGGGTGGCGTTGCATCTGTGTTCTTTTGTCTTTAGACTCTTTTGGTTGCTACCATGTCAACCGGATATTGCAGAGTCCTAAGAACCCCCAGCTCGTGTTCCAGTGGGTGGTGGTGTGAGTCAAAAGGCAGATAGCGGTCTGTGTGGGTAGGTTTCCTGGAGACCTCCATGCCCAAGTCAGCCCCTTCCTTGCCTTGTAAGACGCCGTCCAAAAGGGGGCATTTGCTATTCAGTGCCTCTTCCCGTGTACACTTGATGTATTTGTCCACTGACTTTATGGGTTCACTAAAAGCTTGTGGGGTGCTGATGCTCTAATCTTGACCCAAGTAGAATCCACATGCCTTTACAAACGGCTTGGTCTTTTCCCCATGGAACAATTCAAGGCTCAAGGGTCAGCAATGAATGCACTTGGTCAGGCTTTAGTTCTTTTTGGCTGTCAAGAGACGTACCTCCTTTCAGATGTTTCCCACAATCTCAACAGCCTCTGCCAAGTGTATACAAGTGAAAAGGCCGATGGCATCATGGGACGTGATTGTTTCTTCCGGCTCCAACTTCAGTCTACATTCCTTGTTGACACATTCTTTAGCATTCTTCCAAATGGTGCATTATCTTGCCAGTTGAGGGTGTTAGAATGGTAGGCAGATACTTAGAAACGCTGTGTGTGACAGAGTTGATTCTTTGGGAATCAGTGGTTGAAATGCCTGAACCTTGTTGCTTGATACTGCTGTACCCCGCGAGCGAGTTAAAGCAGGAGGCCGGAGCCTGTTGGGATGCCGAGGAATATTTCCACAGTCGTCACTAAGGCAAGAAATCTAAGGAGCTTTTGATAAGGACCTGGGGCCCTGTGGTATTTTGTCAAGGGCGCAAAGAAGGAGATTGCGTTGGCCGGGAATCGAACCCGGGTCAACTGCTTGGAAGGCAGCTATGCTCACCACTATACCACCAACGCAAGGCTGTGCGCCAGGCATCCTGCTACCTCTATACAATTAAGGCCACACATGACATTGACTCACGGACCCCCTCCAGCGCAAGGTCCATTCGCTGCCGTACCAAGTGACCACTAGGAAGATCAGCTAGAAATATTTCCCCATTCGTGGAGAGAAAGGAAGCCAAGCCAGTAGATACGGTAAAGGTGTGATTGTGCAGTGCGCATGAAGGAACTGGAGATACAAGTTTTGCAAAGGCCTTTCACTCGGGCAAAAGGGACACGGAATGTGTCCCACGCTCAGCGTGGGGCTCGAACCCACGACCCTGAGATTAAGAGTCTCATGCTCTACCGACTGAGCTAGCCGGGCTACAGCACTTTTGCTCTTCAAGGCCTCTCACAGCCACCTGAGTCCGCAGACTTTTTGATAGCTTTCGACATAATTCCTTTGGCTAAACTCAATGCGCTTCCAAGTACTACTCTGTTCACTTGCTGTCAGGGCGCTACATCACCATTTTTGCTGTGACTTTGGAGGATCACAACAAAATGCGCTGGCTGATTCCAAACCCTTTTCTCTCTGTGCAAAACATCAAGCCGTAGCCTCCCACATAACATCTGCCAAGTCATTCATTTGCCCTTTCCGGCCGAGGCGGCATCAAGCAATACCTCAACCGAGAAGGTCAAATGCAAAGTGTACGGCGCTGGCTTAGCATGCAAGGTGTCACGTGCTCTTCCCAGTTCCCTTCGATAGCTCAGCTGGTAGAGCGGAGGACTGTAGAGACAAAGCAGCAATCCTTAGGTCGCTGGTTCAATTCCGGCTCGAAGGAAGAGCTTTTTACCCCGCGTCTCTGCCTTTTAGAAAGAAGGCAATCTCTTATCACTACAAATGTGCAATTGGGAAGCTTTTTAGGCACCTTCAGTTCATCTTTCATGTCTCCTTTGGGCCAGCTCAAGCACGCTTGTCGTGTGGTCTCTGTGGCGCAATCGGTTAGCGCGTTTGGCTGTTAACCGAAAGGTTGGTGGTTCAAGAGCACCCAGGGACACTCGTGCTTTCTCTTTACCTTAGCAGGGCCCGCTGCCAAGTCTCACCCTAACCTAAGAAGACAAATAGCGTCCTTTGGCTTGTCTCACACGGCTGACGATTAACCATTCACTCGAGACATTCCTTGAAAACGGACTAGAATAATGTCGCAATCAATTGCTCTTCTTCTGGAATGTTCAAGATCTTTCATAGGTTAGTCAAGCCACTTCTTCGCTTCCGCTGAGTCTCAGGAACAAACCCCAGCATTTCTATTCACACCTGAACACCAGGGGATGTGTGAGAATTGTGGAAGCACCTTTTTTCACCTTACATGATCCCATTGTTGGTGTCAGGAAGCCTGCATAGCTAAAAGTGCCTAGATTGACATGGCCAAAGGCCTCAATTGTTGTCAAATGGCCTGGATAGAGGTGTTAAAAACGTGGAATACAGATAGTGTCAATGTTTAAGCGTGTGCCCCGGGGCTATGCTGGGCTTGAAGTACACAGGGATGCAATGTTTCTTAAAGATCCTTCTGAGTTTTTCCGACGCTCCAGTTACATACGGGATGACTAGATTTCTCCTAGTGTTCTGCTTCTCCCCAGTTTGTTTCCCTGACCTTGCGGAGGTTTTAACCAAGACCCAGTCTGGGTAGCCACAAGCTTTCAAAGCCCTCCTGAGATGTCACGGTAGCACTCTCCTAGTCATGCGCTAGGATTTGCATAGTTGGTCTCTGCTTACCAGAGAGGCTGTCGGGTAAATTCAGTGTGGTATTCTGCTTAACAGAGTGCTGCCATGGATTAGTCAGGTCTGCTCATGATTCTCTGATGTTGTTTGAGTTTGTCTGAGTTATTCCCGCCTTCAGGAAGCTGTGAGAGCTTTCCAGAACATGGGTAGGGGCTAGGCAAATGAACAGCGTGAATACGGATACCGCCCTGGCCAGTTGCAAGGGAGGGCAGTCCTGTGGCATGCTGGGAGTGGCATTTATGTTCTGCGAGCACATGGGCTCAGCGTCTTTCCTGGGAGAGGACTGAACAGCTGGGCTGGAGGCAGGCTGCCTCGCCTGGCGCCGGCTGCCATGAGGCCCCAGGTGGGTGGACCTGAGGGCCTCAAGCCAGTCAGGACGTCAATACTGCTTAACTAAGAGATCAGCTAGATGTCTTCAGTGTGAAAAGTTCTCATTTTGGAGTATCCTACTACAATTCCCCATCCCTATCCCCAGCTCGACAAGAAAACTCCAAAAACAAACATGCCCTAGTCCGGTCATTGAAGGCAAGGAGCGTTTGCGCGCGTGTGTATTTGGCTGAAGAAATACACTGTGCCTGGCTGCGGGGCGAAGTCAAGGGAAACCGGGGCAAACACGCCAGCGTCCCTCGCAAGGGTGGCGTTGCATCTGTGTTCTTTTGTCTTTAGACTCTTTTGGTTGCTACCATGTCAGCCGGATATTGCAGAGTCCTAAGAACCCCCAGCTCGTGTTCCAGTGGGTGGTGGTGTGAGTCAAAAGGCAGATAGCGGTCTGTGTGGGTAGGTTTCCTGGAGACCTCCATGCCCAAGTCAGCCCCTTCCTTGCCTTGTAAGACGCCGTCCAAAAGGGGGCATTTGCTATTCAGTGCCTCTTCCCGTGTACACTTGATGTATTTGTCCACTGACTTTATGGGTTCACTAAAAGCTTGTGGGGTGCTGATGCTCTAATCTTGACCCAAGTAGAATCCACATGCCTTTACAAACGGCTTGGTCTTTTCCCCATGGAACAATTCAAGGCTCAAGGGTCAGCAATGAATGCACTTGGTCAGGCTTTAGTTCTTTTTGGCTGTCAAGAAACTTACCTCCTTTCAGATGTTTCCCACAATCTCAACAGCCTCTGCTACGTGTATGCAAGTGAAAAGGCCGATGGCATCATGGGACGTGATTGTTTCTTCCGGCTCCAACTTCAGTCTACATTCCTTGTTGACACATTCTTTAGCATTCTTCCAAATGGTGCATTATCTTGCCAGTTGAGGGTGTTAGAATGGTAGGCAGATACTTAGAAACGCTGTGTGTGACAGAGTTGATTCTTTGGGAATCAGTGGTTGAAATGCCTGAACCTTGTTGCTTGATACTGCTGTACCCCGCGAGCGAGTTAAAGCAGGAGGCCGGAGCCTGTTGGGATGCCGAGGAATATTTCCACAGTCGTCACTAAGGAGCTTTTGATAAGGACCTGGGGCCCTGTGGTATTTTGTCAAGGGCGCAAAGAAGGAGATTGCGTTGGCCGGGAATCGAACCCGGGTCAACTGCTTGGAAGGCAGCTATGCTCACCACTATACCACCAACGCAAGGCTGTGCGCCAGGCATCCTGCTACCTCTATACAATTAAGGCCACACATGACATTGACTCACGGACCCCCTCCAGCGCAAGGTCCATTCGCTGCCGTACCAAGTGACCACTAGGAAGATCAGCTAGAAATATTTCCCCATTCGTGGAGAGAAAGGAAGCCAAGCCAGTAGATACGGTAAAGGTGTGATTGTGCAGTGCGCATGAAGGAACTGGAGATACAAGTTTTGCAAAGGCCTTTCACTCGGGCAAAAGGGACACGGAATGTGTCCCACGCCCAACGTGGGGCTCGAACCCACGACCCTGAGATTAAGAGTCTCATGCTCTACCGACTGAGCTAGCCGGGCTACAGCACTTTTGCACTTCAAGGCCTCTCACAGCCACCTGAGTCCGCAGACTTTTTGATAGCTTTCGACATAATTCCTTTGGCTAAACTCAATGCGCTTCCAAGTACTACTCTGTTCACTTGCTGTCAGGGCGCTACATCACCATTTTTGCTGTGACTTTGGAGGATCACAACAAAATGCGCTGGCTGATTCCAAACCCTTTTCTCTCTGTGCAAAACATCAAGCCGTAGCCTCCCACATAACATCTGCCAAGTCATTCATTTGCCCTTTCCGGCCGAGGCGGCATCAAGCAATACCTCAACCGAGAAGGTCAAATGCAAAGTGTACGGCGCTGGCTTAGCAAGCAAGGTGTCACGTGCTCTTCCCAGTTCCCTTGGATAGCTCAGCTGGTAGAGCGGAGGACTGTAGAGACAAAGCAGCAATCCTTAGGTCGCTGGTTCAATTCCGGCTCGAAGGAAGAGCTTTTTACCCCGCGTCTCTGCCTTTTAGAAAGAAGGCAATCTCTTATCACTACAAATGTGCAATTGGGAAGCTTTTTAGGCACCTTCAGTTCATCTTTCATGTCTCCTTTGGGCCAGCTCAAGCACACTTGTCGTGTGGTCTCTGTGGCGCAATCGGTTAGCGCGTTTGGCTGTTAACCGAAAGGTTGGTGGTTCAAGCCCACCCAGGGACGCTCGTGCTTTCTCTTTACCTTAGCAGGGCCCGCTGCCAAGTCTCACCCTAACCTAAGAAGACAAATAGCGTCCTTTGGCTTGTCTCACACGGCTGACGATTAACCATTCACTCGAGACATTCCTTGAAAACGGACTAGAATAATGTCGCAATCAATTGCTCTTCTTCTGGAATGTTCAAGATCTTTCATAGGTTAGTCAAGCCACTTCTTCGCTTCCGCTGAGTCTCAGGAACAAACCCCAGCATTTCTATTCACACCTGAACACCAGGGGATGTGTGAGAATTGTGGAAGCACCTTTTTTCACCTTACATGATCCCATTGTTGGTGTCAGGAAGCCTGCATAGCTAAAAGTGCCTAGATTGACATGGCCAAAGGCCTCAATTGTTGTCAAATGGCCTGGATAGAGGTGTTAAAAACGTGGAATACAGATAGTGTCAATGTTTAAGCGTGTGCCCCGGGGCTATGCTGGGCTTGAAGTACACAGGGATGCAATGTTTCTTAAAGATCCTTCTGAGTTTTTCCGACGCTCCAGTTACATACGGGATGACTAGATTTCTCCTAGTGTTCTGCTTCTCCCCAGTTTGTTTCCCTGACCTTGCGGAGGTTTTAACCAAGACCCAGTCTGGGTAGCCACAAGCTTTCAAAGCCCTCCTGAGATGTCACGGTAGCACTCTCCTAGTCATGCGCTAGGATTTGTATAGTTGGTCTCTGCTTACCAGAGAGGCTGTCGGGTAAATTCAGTGTGGTATTCTGCTTAACAGAGTGCTGCCATGGATTAGTCAGGTCTGCTCATGATTCTCTGATGTTGTTTGAGTTTGTCTGAGTTATTCCCGCCTTCAGGAAGCTGTGAGAGCTTTCCAGAACATGGGTAGGGGCTAGGCAAATGAACAGCGTGAATACGGATACCGCCCTGGCCAGTTGCAAGGGAGGGCAGTCCTGTGGCATGCTGGGAGTGGCATTTATGTTCTGCGAGCACATGGGCTCAGCGTCTTTCCTGGGAGAGGACTGAACAGCTGGGCTGGAGGCAGGCTGCCTCGCCTGGCGCCGGCTGCCATGAGGCCCCAGGTGGGTGGACCTGAGGGCCTCAAGCCAGTCAGGACGTCAATACTGCTTAACTAAGAGATCAGCTAGATGTCTTCAGTGTGAAAAGTTCTCATTTTGGAGTATCCTACTACAATTCCCCATCCCTATCCCCAGCTCGACAAGAAAACTCCAAAAACAAACATCCCCTAGTCCGGTCATTGAAGGCAAGGAGCGTTTGCGCGCGTGTGTATTTGGCTGAAGAAATACACTGTGCCTGGCTGCGGGGCGAAGTCAAGGGAAACCGGGGCAAACACGCCAGCGTCCCTCGCAAGGGTGGCGTTGCATCTGTGTTCTTTTGTCTTTAGACTCTTTTGGTTGCTACCATGTCAGCCGGATATTGCAGAGTCCTAAGAACCCCCAGCTCGTGTTCCAGTGGGTGGTGGTGTGAGTCAAAAGGCAGATAGCGGTCTGTGTGGGTAGGTTTCCTGGAGACCTCCATGCCCAAGTCAGCCCCTTCCTTGCCTTGTAAGACGCCGTCCAAAAGGGGGCATTTGCTATTCAGTGCCTCTTCCCGTGTACACTTGATGTATTTGTCCACTGACTTTATGGGTTCACTAAAAGCTTGTGGGGTGCTGATGCTCTAATCTTGACCCAAGTAGAATCCACATGCCTTTACAAACGGCTTGGTCTTTTCCCCATGGAACAATTCAAGGCTCAAGGGTCAGCAATGAATGCACTTGGTCAGGCTTTAGTTCTTTTTGGCTGTCAAGAGACGTACCTCCTTTCAGATGTTTCCCACAATCTCAACAGCCTCTGCCAAGTGTATACAAGTGAAAAGGCCGATGGCATCATGGGACGTGATTGTTTCTTCCGGCTCCAACTTCAGTCTACATTCCTTGTTGACACATTCTTTAGCATTCTTCCAAATGGTGCATTATCTTGCCAGTTGAGGGTGTTAGAATGGTAGGCAGATACTTAGAAACGCTGTGTGTGACAGAGTTGATTCTTTGGGAATCAGTGGTTGAAATGCCTGAACCTTGTTGCTTGATACTGCTGTACCCCGCGAGCGAGTTAAAGCAGGAGGCCGGAGCCTGTTGGGATGCCGAGGAATATTTCCACAGTCGTCACTAAGGCAAGAAATCTAAGGAGCTTTTGATAAGGACCTGGGGCCCTGTGGTATTTTGTCAAGGGCGCAAAGAAGGAGATTGCGTTGGCCGGGAATCGAACCCGGGTCAACTGCTTGGAAGGCAGCTATGCTCACCACTATACCACCAACGCAAGGCTGTGCGCCAGGCATCCTGCTACCTCTATACAATTAAGGCCACACATGACATTGACTCACGGACCCCCTCCAGCGCAAGGTCCATTCGCTGCCGTACCAAGTGACCACTAGGAAGATCAGCTAGAAATATTTCCCCATTCGTGGAGAGAAAGGAAGCCAAGCCAGTAGATACGGTAAAGGTGTGATTGTGCAGTGCGCATGAAGGAACTGGAGATACAAGTTTTGCAAAGGCCTTTCACTCGGGCAAAAGGGACACGGAATGTGTCCCACGCTCAGCGTGGGGCTCGAACCCACGACCCTGAGATTAAGAGTCTCATGCTCTACCGACTGAGCTAGCCGGGCTACAGCACTTTTGCTCTTCAAGGCCTCTCACAGCCACCTGAGTCCGCAGACTTTTTGATAGCTTTCGACATAATTCCTTTGGCTAAACTCAATGCGCTTCCAAGTACTACTCTGTTCACTTGCTGTCAGGGCGCTACATCACCATTTTTGCTGTGACTTTGGAGGATCACAACAAAATGCGCTGGCTGATTCCAAACCCTTTTCTCTCTGTGCAAAACATCAAGCCGTAGCCTCCCACATAACATCTGCCAAGTCATTCATTTGCCCTTTCCGGCCGAGGCGGCATCAAGCAATACCTCAACCGAGAAGGTCAAATGCAAAGTGTACGGCGCTGGCTTAGCATGCAAGGTGTCACGTGCTCTTCCCAGTTCCCTTCGATAGCTCAGCTGGTAGAGCGGAGGACTGTAGAGACAAAGCAGCAATCCTTAGGTCGCTGGTTCAATTCCGGCTCGAAGGAAGAGCTTTTTACCCCGCGTCTCTGCCTTTTAGAAAGAAGGCAATCTCTTATCACTACAAATGTGCAATTGGGAAGCTTTTTAGGCACCTTCAGTTCATCTTTCATGTCTCCTTTGGGCCAGCTCAAGCACGCTTGTCGTGTGGTCTCTGTGGCGCAATCGGTTAGCGCGTTTGGCTGTTAACCGAAAGGTTGGTGGTTCAAGCCCACCCAGGGACACTTGTGCTTTCTCTTTACCTTAGCAGGGCCCGCTGCCAAGTCTCACCCTAACCTAAGAAGACAAATAGCGTCCTTTGGCTTGTCTCACACGGCTGACGATTAACCATTCACTCAAGACATTCCTTGAAAACGGACTAGAATAATGTCGCAATCAATTGCTCTTCTTCTGGAATGTTCAAGATCTTTCATAGGTTAGTCAAGCCACTTCTTCGCTTCCGCTGAGTCTCAGGAACAAACCCCAGCATTTCTATTCACACCTGAACACCAGGGGATGTGTGAGAATTGTGGAAGCACCTTTTTTCACCTTACATGATCCCATTGTTGGTGTCAGGAAGCCTGCATAGCTAAAAGTGCCTAGATTGACATGGCCAAAGGCCTCAATTGTTGTCAAATGGCCTGGATAGAGGTGTTAAAAACGTGGAATACAGATAGTGTCAATGTTTAAGCGTGTGCCCCGGGGCTATGCTGGGCTTGAAGTACACAGGGATGCAATGTTTCTTAAAGATCCTTCTGAGTTTTTCCGACGCTCCAGTTACATACGGGATGACTAGATTTCTCCTAGTGTTCTGCTTCTCCCCAGTTTGTTTCCCTGACCTTGCGGAGGTTTTAACCAAGACCCAGTCTGGGTAGCCACAAGCTTTCAAAGCCCTCCTGAGATGTCACGGTAGCACTCTCCTAGTCATGCGCTAGGATTTGTATAGTTGGTCTCTGCTTACCAGAGAGGCTGTCGGGTAAATTCAGTGTGGTATTCTGCTTAACAGAGTGCTGCCATGGATTAGTCAGGTCTGCTCATGATTCTCTGATGTTGTTTGAGTTTGTCTGAGTTATTCCCGCCTTCAGGAAGCTGTGAGAGCTTTCCAGAACATGGGTAGGGGCTAGGCAAATGAACAGCGTGAATACGGATACCGCCCTGGCCAGTTGCAAGGGAGGGCAGTCCTGTGGCATGCTGGGAGTGGCATTTATGTTCTGCGAGCACATGGGCTCAGCGTCTTTCCTGGGAGAGGACTGAACAGCTGGGCTGGAGGCAGGCTGCCTCGCCTGGCGCCGGCTGCCATGAGGCCCCAGGTGGGTGGACCTGAGGGCCTCAAGCCAGTCAGGACGTCAATACTGCTTAACTAAGAGATCAGCTAGATGTCTTCAGTGTGAAAAGTTCTCATTTTGGAGTATCCTACTACAATTCCCCATCCCTATCCCCAGCTCGACAAGAAAACTCCAAAAACAAACATGCCCTAGTCCGGTCATTGAAGGCAAGGAGCGTTTGCGCGCGTGTGTATTTGGCTGAAGAAATACACTGTGCCTGGCTGCGGGGCGAAGTCAAGGGAAACCGGGGCAAACACGCCAGCGTCCCTCGCAAGGGTGGCGTTGCATCTGTGTTCTTTTGTCTTTAGACTCTTTTGGTTGCTACCATGTCAGCCGGATATTGCAGAGTCCTAAGAACCCCCAGCTCGTGTTCCAGTGGGTGGTGGTGTGAGTCAAAAGGCAGATAGCGGTCTGTGTGGGTAGGTTTCCTGGAGACCTCCATGCCCAAGTCAGCCCCTTCCTTGCCTTGTAAGACGCCGTCCAAAAGGGGGCATTTGCTATTCAGTGCCTCTTCCCGTGTACACTTGATGTATTTGTCCACTGACTTTATGGGTTCACTAAAAGCTTGTGGGGTGCTGATGCTCTAATCTTGACCCAAGTAGAATCCACATGCCTTTACAAACGGCTTGGTCTTTTCCCCATGGAACAATTCAAGGCTCAAGGGTCAGCAATGAATGCACTTGGTCAGGCTTTAGTTCTTTTTGGCTGTCAAGAAACTTACCTCCTTTCAGATGTTTCCCACAATCTCAACAGCCTCTGCCACGTGTATGCAAGTGAAAAGGCCGATGGCATCATGGGACGTGATTGTTTCTTCCGGCTCCAACTTCAGTCTACATTCCTTGTTGACACATTCTTTAGCATTCTTCCAAATGGTGCATTATCTTGCCAGTTGAGGGTGTTAGAATGGTAGGCAGATACTTAGAAACGCTGTGTGTGACAGAGTTGATTCTTTGGGAATCAGTGGTTGAAATGCCTGAACCTTGTTGCTTGATACTGCTGTACCCCGCGAGCGAGTTAAAGCAGGAGGCCGGAGCCTGTTGGGATGCCGAGGAATATTTCCACAGTCGTCACTAAGGAGCTTTTGATAAGGACCTGGGGCCCTGTGGTATTTTGTCAAGGGCGCAAAGAAGGAGATTGCGTTGGCCGGGAATCGAACCCGGGTCAACTGCTTGGAAGGCAGCTATGCTCACCACTATACCACCAACGCAAGGCTGTGCGCCAGGCATCCTGCTACCTCTATACAATTAAGGCCACACATGACATTGACTCACGGACCCCCTCCAGCGCAAGGTCCATTCGCTGCCGTACCAAGTGACCACTAGGAAGATCAGCTAGAAATATTTCCCCATTCGTGGAGAGAAAGGAAGCCAAGCCAGTAGATACGGTAAAGGTGTGATTGTGCAGTGCGCATGAAGGAACTGGAGATACAAGTTTTGCAAAGGCCTTTCACTCGGGCAAAAGGGACACGGAATGTGTCCCACGCCCAACGTGGGGCTCGAACCCACGACCCTGAGATTAAGAGTCTCATGCTCTACCGACTGAGCTAGCCGGGCTACAGCACTTTTGCACTTCAAGGCCTCTCACAGCCACCTGAGTCCGCAGACTTTTTGATAGCTTTCGACATAATTCCTTTGGCTAAACTCAATGCGCTTCCAAGTACTACTCTGTTCACTTGCTGTCAGGGCGCTACATCACCATTTTTGCTGTGACTTTGGAGGATCACAACAAAATGCGCTGGCTGATTCCAAACCCTTTTCTCTCTGTGCAAAACATCAAGCCGTAGCCTCCCACATAACATCTGCCAAGTCATTCATTTGCCCTTTCCGGCCGAGGCGGCATCAAGCAATACCTCAACCGAGAAGGTCAAATGCAAAGTGTACGGCGCTGGCTTAGCAAGCAAGGTGTCACGTGCTCTTCCCAGTTCCCTTGGATAGCTCAGCTGGTAGAGCGGAGGACTGTAGAGACAAAGCAGCAATCCTTAGGTCGCTGGTTCAATTCCGGCTCGAAGGAAGAGCTTTTTACCCCGCGTCTCTGCCTTTTAGAAAGAAGGCAATCTCTTATCACTACAAATGTGCAATTGGGAAGCTTTTTAGGCACCTTCAGTTCATCTTTCATGTCTCCTTTGGGCCAGCTCAAGCACACTTGTCGTGTGGTCTCTGTGGCGCAATCGGTTAGCGCGTTTGGCTGTTAACCGAAAGGTTGGTGGTTCAAGCCCACCCAGGGACGCTCGTGCTTTCTCTTTACCTTAGCAGGGCCCGCTGCCAAGTCTCACCCTAACCTAAGAAGACAAATAGCGTCCTTTGGCTTGTCTCACACGGCTGACGATTAACCATTCACTCGAGACATTCCTTGAAAACGGACTAGAATAATGTCGCAATCAATTGCTCTTCTTCTGGAATGTTCAAGATCTTTCATAGGTTAGTCAAGCCACTTCTTCGCTTCCGCTGAGTCTCAGGAACAAACCCCAGCATTTCTATTCACACCTGAACACCAGGGGATGTGTGAGAATTGTGGAAGCACCTTTTTTCACCTTACATGATCCCATTGTTGGTGTCAGGAAGCCTGCATAGCTAAAAGTGCCTAGATTGACATGGCCAAAGGCCTCAATTGTTGTCAAATGGCCTGGATAGAGGTGTTAAAAACGTGGAATACAGATAGTGTCAATGTTTAAGCGTGTGCCCCGGGGCTATGCTGGGCTTGAAGTACACAGGGATGCAATGTTTCTTAAAGATCCTTCTGAGTTTTTCCGACGCTCCAGTTACATACGGGATGACTAGATTTCTCCTAGTGTTCTGCTTCTCCCCAGTTTGTTTCCCTGACCTTGCGGAGGTTTTAACCAAGACCCAGTCTGGGTAGCCACAAGCTTTCAAAGCCCTCCTGAGATGTCACGGTAGCACTCTCCTAGTCATGCGCTAGGATTTGTATAGTTGGTCTCTGCTTACCAGAGAGGCTGTCGGGTAAATTCAGTGTGGTATTCTGCTTAACAGAGTGCTGCCATGGATTAGTCAGGTCTGCTCATGATTCTCTGATGTTGTTTGAGTTTGTCTGAGTTATTCCCGCCTTCAGGAAGCTGTGAGAGCTTTCCAGAACATGGGTAGGGGCTAGGCAAATGAACAGCGTGAATACGGATACCGCCCTGGCCAGTTGCAAGGGAGGGCAGTCCTGTGGCATGCTGGGAGTGGCATTTATGTTCTGCGAGCACATGGGCTCAGCGTCTTTCCTGGGAGAGGACTGAACAGCTGGGCTGGAGGCAGGCTGCCTCGCCTGGCGCCGGCTGCCATGAGGCCCCAGGTGGGTGGACCTGAGGGCCTCAAGCCAGTCAGGACGTCAATACTGCTTAACTAAGAGATCAGCTAGATGTCTTCAGTGTGAAAAGTTCTCATTTTGGAGTATCCTACTACAATTCCCCATCCCTATCCCCAGCTCGACAAGAAAACTCCAAAAACAAACATCCCCTAGTCCGGTCATTGAAGGCAAGGAGCGTTTGCGCGCGTGTGTATTTGGCTGAAGAAATACACTGTGCCTGGCTGCGGGGCGAAGTCAAGGGAAACCGGGGCAAACACGCCAACGTCCCTCGCAAGGGTGGCGTTGCATCTGTGTTCTTTTGTCTTTAGACTCTTTTGGTTGCTACCATGTCAGCCGGATATTGCAGAGTCCTAAGAACCCCCAGCTCGTGTTCCAGTGGGTGGTGGTGTGAGTCAAAAGGCAGATAGCGGTCTGTGTGGGTAGGTTTCCTGGAGACCTCCATGCCCAAGTCAGCCCCTTCCTTGCCTTGTAAGACGCCGTCCAAAAGGGGGCATTTGCTATTCAGTGCCTCTTCCCGTGTACACTTGATGTATTTGTCCACTGACTTTATGGGTTCACTAAAAGCTTGTGGGGTGCTGATGCTCTAATCTTGACCCAAGTAGAATCCACATGCCTTTACAAACGGCTTGGTCTTTTCCCCATGGAACAATTCAAGGCTCAAGGGTCAGCAATGAATGCACTTGGTCAGGCTTTAGTTCTTTTTGGCTGTCAAGAGACGTACCTCCTTTCAGATGTTTCCCACAATCTCAACAGCCTCTGCCAAGTGTATACAAGTGAAAAGGCCGATGGCATCATGGGACGTGATTGTTTCTTCCGGCTCCAACTTCAGTCTACATTCCTTGTTGACACATTCTTTAGCATTCTTCCAAATGGTGCATTATCTTGCCAGTTGAGGGTGTTAGAATGGTAGGCAGATACTTAGAAACGCTGTGTGTGACAGAGTTGATTCTTTGGGAATCAGTGGTTGAAATGCCTGAACCTTGTTGCTTGATACTGCTGTACCCCGCGAGCGAGTTAAAGCAGGAGGCCGGAGCCTGTTGGGATGCCGAGGAATATTTCCACAGTCGTCACTAAGGCAAGAAATCTAAGGAGCTTTTGATAAGGACCTGGGGCCCTGTGGTATTTTGTCAAGGGCGCAAAGAAGGAGATTGCGTTGGCCGGGAATCGAACCCGGGTCAACTGCTTGGAAGGCAGCTATGCTCACCACTATACCACCAACGCAAGGCTGTGCGCCAGGCATCCTGCTACCTCTATACAATTAAGGCCACACATGACATTGACTCACGGACCCCCTCCAGCGCAAGGTCCATTCGCTGCCGTACCAAGTGACCACTAGGAAGATCAGCTAGAAATATTTCCCCATTCGTGGAGAGAAAGGAAGCCAAGCCAGTAGATACGGTAAAGGTGTGATTGTGCAGTGCGCATGAAGGAACTGGAGATACAAGTTTTGCAAAGGCCTTTCACTCGGGCAAAAGGGACACGGAATGTGTCCCACGCTCAGCGTGGGGCTCGAACCCACGACCCTGAGATTAAGAGTCTCATGCTCTACCGACTGAGCTAGCCGGGCTACAGCACTTTTGCTCTTCAAGGCCTCTCACAGCCACCTGAGTCCGCAGACTTTTTGATAGCTTTCGACATAATTCCTTTGGCTAAACTCAATGCGCTTCCAAGTACTACTCTGTTCACTTGCTGTCATGGCGCTACATCACCATTTTTGCTGTGACTTTGGAGGATCACAACAAAATGCGCTGGCTGATTCCAAACCCTTTTCTCTCTGTGCAAAACATCAAGCCGTAGCCTCCCACATAACATCTGCCAAGTCATTCATTTGCCCTTTCCGGCCGAGGCGGCATCAAGCAATACCTCAACCGAGAAGGTCAAATGCAAAGTGTACGGCGCTGGCTTAGCATGCAAGGTGTCACATGCTCTTCCCAGTTCCCTTCGATAGCTCAGCTGGTAGAGCGGAGGACTGTAGAGACAAAGCAGCAATCCTTAGGTCGCTGGTTCAATTCCGGCTCGAAGGAAGAGCTTTTTACCCCGCGTCTCTGCCTTTTAGAAAGAAGGCAATCTCTTATCACTACAAATGTGCAATTGGGAAGCTTTTTAGGCACCTTCAGTTCATCTTTCATGTCTCCTTTGGGCCAGCTCAAGCACGCTTGTCGTGTGGTCTCTGTGGCGCAATCGGTTAGCGCGTTTGGCTGTTAACCGAAAGGTTGGTGGTTCAAGCCCACCCAGGGACACTTGTGCTTTCTCTTTACCTTAGCAGGGCCCGCTGCCAAGTCTCACCCTAACCTAAGAAGACAAATAGCGTCCTTTGGCTTGTCTCACACGGCTGACGATTAACCATTCACTCGAGACATTCCTTGAAAACGGACTAGAATAATGTCGCAATCAATTGCTCTTCTTCTGGAATGTTCAAGATCTTTCATAGGTTAGTCAAGCCACTTCTTCGCTTCCGCTGAGTCTCAGGAACAAACCCCAGCATTTCTATTCACACCTGAACACCAGGGGATGTGTGAGAATTGTGGAAGCACCTTTTTTCACCTTACATGATCCCATTGTTGGTGTCAGGAAGCCTGCATAGCTAAAAGTGCCTAGATTGACATGGCCAAAGGCCTCAATTGTTGTCAAATGGCCTGGATAGAGGTGTTAAAAACGTGGAATACAGATAGTGTCAATGTTTAAGCGTGTGCCCCGGGGCTATGCTGGGCTTGAAGTACACAGGGATGCAATGTTTCTTAAAGATCCTTCTGAGTTTTTCCGACGCTCCAGTTACATACGGGATGACTAGATTTCTCCTAGTGTTCTGCTTCTCCCCAGTTTGTTTCCCTGACCTTGCGGAGGTTTTAACCAAGACCCAGTCTGGGTAGCCACAAGCTTTCAAAGCCCTCCTGAGATGTCACGGTAGCACTCTCCTAGTCATGCGCTAGGATTTGTATAGTTGGTCTCTGCTTACCAGAGAGGCTGTCGGGTAAATTCAGTGTGGTATTCTGCTTAACAGAGTGCTGCCATGGATTAGTCAGGTCTGCTCATGATTCTCTGATGTTGTTTGAGTTTGTCTGAGTTATTCCCGCCTTCAGGAAGCTGTGAGAGCTTTCCAGAACATGGGTAGGGGCTAGGCAAATGAACAGCGTGAATACGGATACCGCCCTGGCCAGTTGCAAGGGAGGGCAGTCCTGTGGCATGCTGGGAGTGGCATTTATGTTCTGCGAGCACATGGGCTCAGCGTCTTTCCTGGGAGAGGACTGAACAGCTGGGCTGGAGGCAGGCTGCCTCGCCTGGCGCCGGCTGCCATGAGGCCCCAGGTGGGTGGACCTGAGGGCCTCAAGCCAGTCAGGACGTCAATACTGCTTAACTAAGAGATCAGCTAGATGTCTTCAGTGTGAAAAGTTCTCATTTTGGAGTATCCTACTACAATTCCCCATCCCTATCCCCAGCTCGACAAGAAAACTCCAAAAACAAACATCCCCTAGTCCGGTCATTGAAGGCAAGGAGCGTTTGCGCGCGTGTGTATTTGGCTGAAGAAATACACTGTGCCTGGCTGCGGGGCGAAGTCAAGGGAAACCGGGGCAAACACGCCAGCGTCCCTCGCAAGGGTGGCGTTGCATCTGTGTTCTTTTGTCTTTAGACTCTTTTGGTTGCTACCATGTCAGCCGGATATTGCAGAGTCCTAAGAACCCCCAGCTCGTGTTCCAGTGGGTGGTGGTGTGAGTCAAAAGGCAGATAGCGGTCTGTGTGGGTAGGTTTCCTGGAGACCTCCATGCCCAAGTCAGCCCCTTCCTTGCCTTGTAAGACGCCGTCCAAAAGGGGGCATTTGCTATTCAGTGCCTCTTCCCGTGTACACTTGATGTATTTGTCCACTGACTTTATGGGTTCACTAAAAGCTTGTGGGGTGCTGATGCTCTAATCTTGACCCAAGTAGAATCCACATGCCTTTACAAACGGCTTGGTCTTTTCCCCATGGAACAATTCAAGGCTCAAGGGTCAGCAATGAATGCACTTGGTCAGGCTTTAGTTCTTTTTGGCTGTCAAGAAACTTACCTCCTTTCAGATGTTTCCCACAATCTCAACAGCCTCTGCTACGTGTATGCAAGTGAAAAGGCCGATGGCATCATGGGACGTGATTGTTTCTTCCGGCTCCAACTTCAGTCTACATTCCTTGTTGACACATTCTTTAGCATTCTTCCAAATGGTGCATTATCTTGCCAGTTGAGGGTGTTAGAATGGTAGGCAGATACTTAGAAACGCTGTGTGTGACAGAGTTGATTCTTTGGGAATCAGTGGTTGAAATGCCTGAACCTTGTTGCTTGATACTGCTGTACCCCGCGAGCGAGTTAAAGCAGGAGGCCGGAGCCTGTTGGGATGCCGAGGAATATTTCCACAGTCGTCACTAAGGAGCTTTTGATAAGGACCTGGGGCCCTGTGGTATTTTGTCAAGGGCGCAAAGAAGGAGATTGCGTTGGCCGGGAATCGAACCCGGGTCAACTGCTTGGAAGGCAGCTATGCTCACCACTATACCACCAACGCAAGGCTGTGCGCCAGGCATCCTGCTACCTCTATACAATTAAGGCCACACATGACATTGACTCACGGACCCCCTCCAGCGCAAGGTCCATTCGCTGCCGTACCAAGTGACCACTAGGAAGATCAGCTAGAAATATTTCCCCATTCGTGGAGAGAAAGGAAGCCAAGCCAGTAGATACGGTAAAGGTGTGATTGTGCAGTGCGCATGAAGGAACTGGAGATACAAGTTTTGCAAAGGCCTTTCACTCGGGCAAAAGGGACACGGAATGTGTCCCACGCCCAACGTGGGGCTCGAACCCACGACCCTGAGATTAAGAGTCTCATGCTCTACCGACTGAGCTAGCCGGGCTACAGCACTTTTGCACTTCAAGGCCTCTCACAGCCACCTGAGTCCGCAGACTTTTTGATAGCTTTCGACATAATTCCTTTGGCTAAACTCAATGCGCTTCCAAGTACTACTCTGTTCACTTGCTGTCAGGGCGCTACATCACCATTTTTGCTGTGACTTTGGAGGATCACAACAAAATGCGCTGGCTGATTCCAAACCCTTTTCTCTCTGTGCAAAACATCAAGCCGTAGCCTCCCACATAACATCTGCCAAGTCATTCATTTGCCCTTTCCGGCCGAGGCGGCATCAAGCAATACCTCAACCGAGAAGGTCAAATGCAAAGTGTACGGCGCTGGCTTAGCAAGCAAGGTGTCACGTGCTCTTCCCAGTTCCCTTGGATAGCTCAGCTGGTAGAGCGGAGGACTGTAGAGACAAAGCAGCAATCCTTAGGTCGCTGGTTCAATTCCGGCTCGAAGGAAGAGCTTTTTACCCCGCGTCTCTGCCTTTTAGAAAGAAGGCAATCTCTTATCACTACAAATGTGCAATTGGGAAGCTTTTTAGGCACCTTCAGTTCATCTTTCATGTCTCCTTTGGGCCAGCTCAAGCACACTTGTCGTGTGGTCTCTGTGGCGCAATCGGTTAGCGCGTTTGGCTGTTAACCGAAAGGTTGGTGGTTCAAGCCCACCCAGGGACGCTCGTGCTTTCTCTTTACCTTAGCAGGGCCCGCTGCCAAGTCTCACCCTAACCTAAGAAGACAAATAGCGTCCTTTGGCTTGTCTCACACGGCTGACGATTAACCATTCACTCGAGACATTCCTTGAAAACGGACTAGAATAATGTCGCAATCAATTGCTCTTCTTCTGGAATGTTCAAGATCTTTCATAGGTTAGTCAAGCCACTTCTTCGCTTCCGCTGAGTCTCAGGAACAAACCCCAGCATTTCTATTCACACCTGAACACCAGGGGATGTGTGAGAATTGTGGAAGCACCTTTTTTCACCTTACATGATCCCATTGTTGGTGTCAGGAAGCCTGCATAGCTAAAAGTGCCTAGATTGACATGGCCAAAGGCCTCAATTGTTGTCAAATGGCCTGGATAGAGGTGTTAAAAACGTGGAATACAGATAGTGTCAATGTTTAAGCGTGTGCCCCGGGGCTATGCTGGGCTTGAAGTACACAGGGATGCAATGTTTCTTAAAGATCCTTCTGAGTTTTTCCGACGCTCCAGTTACATACGGGATGACTAGATTTCTCCTAGTGTTCTGCTTCTCCCCAGTTTGTTTCCCTGACCTTGCGGAGGTTTTAACCAAGACCCAGTCTGGGTAGCCACAAGCTTTCAAAGCCCTCCTGAGATGTCACGGTAGCACTCTCCTAGTCATGCGCTAGGATTTGTATAGTTGGTCTCTGCTTACCAGAGAGGCTGTCGGGTAAATTCAGTGTGGTATTCTGCTTAACAGAGTGCTGCCATGGATTAGTCAGGTCTGCTCATGATTCTCTGATGTTGTTTGAGTTTGTCTGAGTTATTCCCGCCTTCAGGAAGCTGTGAGAGCTTTCCAGAACATGGGTAGGGGCTAGGCAAATGAACAGCGTGAATACGGATACCGCCCTGGCCAGTTGCAAGGGAGGGCAGTCCTGTGGCATGCTGGGAGTGGCATTTATGTTCTGCGAGCACATGGGCTCAGCGTCTTTCCTGGGAGAGGACTGAACAGCTGGGCTGGAGGCAGGCTGCCTCGCCTGGCGCCGGCTGCCATGAGGCCCCAGGTGGGTGGACCTGAGGGCCTCAAGCCAGTCAGGACGTCAATACTGCTTAACTAAGAGATCAGCTAGATGTCTTCAGTGTGAAAAGTTCTCATTTTGGAGTATCCTACTACAATTCCCCATCCCTATCCCCAGCTCGACAAGAAAACTCCAAAAACAAACATCCCCTAGTCCGGTCATTGAAGGCAAGGAGCGTTTGCGCGCGTGTGTATTTGGCTGAAGAAATACACTGTGCCTGGCTGCGGGGCGAAGTCAAGGGAAACCGGGGCAAACACGCCAGCGTCCCTCGCAAGGGTGGCGTTGCATCTGTGTTCTTTTGTCTTTAGACTCTTTTGGTTGCTACCATGTCAGCCGGATATTGCAGAGTCCTAAGAACCCCCAGCTCGTGTTCCAGTGGGTGGTGGTGTGAGTCAAAAGGCAGATAGCGGTCTGTGTGGGTAGGTTTCCTGGAGACCTCCATGCCCAAGTCAGCCCCTTCCTTGCCTTGTAAGACGCCGTCCAAAAGGGGGCATTTGCTATTCAGTGCCTCTTCCCGTGTACACTTGATGTATTTGTCCACTGACTTTATGGGTTCACTAAAAGCTTGTGGGGTGCTGATGCTCTAATCTTGACCCAAGTAGAATCCACATGCCTTTACAAACGGCTTGGTCTTTTCCCCATGGAACAATTCAAGGCTCAAGGGTCAGCAATGAATGCACTTGGTCAGGCTTTAGTTCTTTTTGGCTGTCAAGAGACGTACCTCCTTTCAGATGTTTCCCACAATCTCAACAGCCTCTGCCAAGTGTATACAAGTGAAAAGGCCGATGGCATCATGGGACGTGATTGTTTCTTCCGGCTCCAACTTCAGTCTACATTCCTTGTTGACACATTCTTTAGCATTCTTCCAAATGGTGCATTATCTTGCCAGTTGAGGGTGTTAGAATGGTAGGCAGATACTTAGAAACGCTGTGTGTGACAGAGTTGATTCTTTGGGAATCAGTGGTTGAAATGCCTGAACCTTGTTGCTTGATACTGCTGTACCCCGCGAGCGAGTTAAAGCAGGAGGCCGGAGCCTGTTGGGATGCCGAGGAATATTTCCACAGTCGTCACTAAGGCAAGAAATCTAAGGAGCTTTTGATAAGGACCTGGGGCCCTGTGGTATTTTGTCAAGGGCGCAAAGAAGGAGATTGCGTTGGCCGGGAATCGAACCCGGGTCAACTGCTTGGAAGGCAGCTATGCTCACCACTATACCACCAACGCAAGGCTGTGCGCCAGGCATCCTGCTACCTCTATACAATTAAGGCCACACATGACATTGACTCACGGACCCCCTCCAGCGCAAGGTCCATTCGCTGCCGTACCAAGTGACCACTAGGAAGATCAGCTAGAAATATTTCCCCATTCGTGGAGAGAAAGGAAGCCAAGCCAGTAGATACGGTAAAGGTGTGATTGTGCAGTGCGCATGAAGGAACTGGAGATACAAGTTTTGCAAAGGCCTTTCACTCGGGCAAAAGGGACACGGAATGTGTCCCACGCCCAACGTGGGGCTCGAACCCACGACCCTGAGATTAAGAGTCTCATGCTCTACCGACTGAGCTAGCCGGGCTACAGCACTTTTGCACTTCAAGGCCTCTCACAGCCACCTGAGTCCGCAGACTTTTTGATAGCTTTCGACATAATTCCTTTGGCTAAACTCAATGCGCTTCCAAGTACTACTCTGTTCACTTGCTGTCAGGGCGCTACATCACCATTTTTGCTGTGACTTTGGAGGATCACAACAAAATGCGCTGGCTGATTCCAAACCCTTTTCTCTCTGTGCAAAACATCAAGCCGTAGCCTCCCACATAACATCTGCCAAGTCATTCATTTGCCCTTTCCGGCCGAGGCGGCATCAAGCAATACCTCAACCGAGAAGGTCAAATGCAAAGTGTACGGCGCTGGCTTAGCAAGCAAGGTGTCACGTGCTCTTCCCAGTTCCCTTGGATAGCTCAGCTGGTAGAGCGGAGGACTGTAGAGACAAAGCAGCAATCCTTAGGTCGCTGGTTCAATTCCGGCTCGAAGGAAGAGCTTTTTACCCCGCGTCTCTGCCTTTTAGAAAGAAGGCAATCTCTTATCACTACAAATGTGCAATTGGGAAGCTTTTTAGGCACCTTCAGTTCATCTTTCATGTCTCCTTTGGGCCAGCTCAAGCACACTTGTCGTGTGGTCTCTGTGGCGCAATCGGTTAGCGCGTTTGGCTGTTAACCGAAAGGTTGGTGGTTCAAGCCCACCCAGGGACGCTCGTGCTTTCTCTTTACCTTAGCAGGGCCCGCTGCCAAGTCTCACCCTAACCTAAGAAGACAAATAGCGTCCTTTGGCTTGTCTCACACGGCTGACGATTAACCATTCACTCGAGACATTCCTTGAAAACGGACTAGAATAATGTCGCAATCAATTGCTCTTCTTCTGGAATGTTCAAGATCTTTCATAGGTTAGTCAAGCCACTTCTTCGCTTCCGCTGAGTCTCAGGAACAAACCCCAGCATTTCTATTCACACCTGAACACCAGGGGATGTGTGAGAATTGTGGAAGCACCTTTTTTCACCTTACATGATCCCATTGTTGGTGTCAGGAAGCCTGCATAGCTAAAAGTGCCTAGATTGACATGGCCAAAGGCCTCAATTGTTGTCAAATGGCCTGGATAGAGGTGTTAAAAACGTGGAATACAGATAGTGTCAATGTTTAAGCGTGTGCCCCGGGGCTATGCTGGGCTTGAAGTACACAGGGATGCAATGTTTCTTAAAGATCCTTCTGAGTTTTTCCGACGCTCCAGTTACATACGGGATGACTAGATTTCTCCTAGTGTTCTGCTTCTCCCCAGTTTGTTTCCCTGACCTTGCGGAGGTTTTAACCAAGACCCAGTCTGGGTAGCCACAAGCTTTCAAAGCCCTCCTGAGATGTCACGGTAGCACTCTCCTAGTCATGCGCTAGGATTTGTATAGTTGGTCTCTGCTTACCAGAGAGGCTGTCGGGTAAATTCAGTGTGGTATTCTGCTTAACAGAGTGCTGCCATGGATTAGTCAGGTCTGCTCATGATTCTCTGATGTTGTTTGAGTTTGTCTGAGTTATTCCCGCCTTCAGGAAGCTGTGAGAGCTTTCCAGAACATGGGTAGGGGCTAGGCAAATGAACAGCGTGAATACGGATACCGCCCTGGCCAGTTGCAAGGGAGGGCAGTCCTGTGGCATGCTGGGAGTGGCATTTATGTTCTGCGAGCACATGGGCTCAGCGTCTTTCCTGGGAGAGGACTGAACAGCTGGGCTGGAGGCAGGCTGCCTCGCCTGGCGCCGGCTGCCATGAGGCCCCAGGTGGGTGGACCTGAGGGCCTCAAGCCAGTCAGGACGTCAATACTGCTTAACTAAGAGATCAGCTAGATGTCTTCAGTGTGAAAAGTTCTCATTTTGGAGTATCCTACTACAATTCCCCATCCCTATCCCCAGCTCGACAAGAAAACTCCAAAAACAAACATCCCCTAGTCCGGTCATTGAAGGCAAGGAGCGTTTGCGCGCGTGTGTATTTGGCTGAAGAAATACACTGTGCCTGGCTGCGGGGCGAAGTCAAGGGAAACCGGGGCAAACACGCCAGCGTCCCTCGCAAGGGTGGCGTTGCATCTGTGTTCTTTTGTCTTTAGACTCTTTTGGTTGCTACCATGTCAGCCGGATATTGCAGAGTCCTAAGAACCCCCAGCTCGTGTTCCAGTGGGTGGTGGTGTGAGTCAAAAGGCAGATAGCGGTCTGTGTGGGTAGGTTTCCTGGAGACCTCCATGCCCAAGTCAGCCCCTTCCTTGCCTTGTAAGACGCCGTCCAAAAGGGGGCATTTGCTATTCAGTGCCTCTTCCCGTGTACACTTGATGTATTTGTCCACTGACTTTATGGGTTCACTAAAAGCTTGTGGGGTGCTGATGCTCTAATCTTGACCCAAGTAGAATCCACATGCCTTTACAAACGGCTTGGTCTTTTCCCCATGGAACAATTCAAGGCTCAAGGGTCAGCAATGAATGCACTTGGTCAGGCTTTAGTTCTTTTTGGCTGTCAAGAAACTTACCTCCTTTCAGATGTTTCCCACAATCTCAACAGCCTCTGCTACGTGTATGCAAGTGAAAAGGCCGATGGCATCATGGGACGTGATTGTTTCTTCCGGCTCCAACTTCAGTCTACATTCCTTGTTGACACATTCTTTAGCATTCTTCCAAATGGTGCATTATCTTGCCAGTTGAGGGTGTTAGAATGGTAGGCAGATACTTAGAAACGCTGTGTGTGACAGAGTTGATTCTTTGGGAATCAGTGGTTGAAATGCCTGAACCTTGTTGCTTGATACTGCTGTACCCCGCGAGCGAGTTAAAGCAGGAGGCCGGAGCCTGTTGGGATGCCGAGGAATATTTCCACAGTCGTCACTAAGGAGCTTTTGATAAGGACCTGGGGCCCTGTGGTATTTTGTCAAGGGCGCAAAGAAGGAGATTGCGTTGGCCGGGAATCGAACCCGGGTCAACTGCTTGGAAGGCAGCTATGCTCACCACTATACCACCAACGCAAGGCTGTGCGCCAGGCATCCTGCTACCTCTATACAATTAAGGCCACACATGACATTGACTCACGGACCCCCTCCAGCGCAAGGTCCATTCGCTGCCGTACCAAGTGACCACTAGGAAGATCAGCTAGAAATATTTCCCCATTCGTGGAGAGAAAGGAAGCCAAGCCAGTAGATACGGTAAAGGTGTGATTGTGCAGTGCGCATGAAGGAACTGGAGATACAAGTTTTGCAAAGGCCTTTCACTCGGGCAAAAGGGACACGGAATGTGTCCCACGCCCAACGTGGGGCTCGAACCCACGACCCTGAGATTAAGAGTCTCATGCTCTACCGACTGAGCTAGCCGGGCTACAGCACTTTTGCACTTCAAGGCCTCTCACAGCCACCTGAGTCCGCAGACTTTTTGATAGCTTTCGACATAATTCCTTTGGCTAAACTCAATGCGCTTCCAAGTACTACTCTGTTCACTTGCTGTCAGGGCGCTACATCACCATTTTTGCTGTGACTTTGGAGGATCACAACAAAATGCGCTGGCTGATTCCAAACCCTTTTCTCTCTGTGCAAAACATCAAGCCGTAGCCTCCCACATAACATCTGCCAAGTCATTCATTTGCCCTTTCCGGCCGAGGCGGCATCAAGCAATACCTCAACCGAGAAGGTCAAATGCAAAGTGTACGGCGCTGGCTTAGCAAGCAAGGTGTCACGTGCTCTTCCCAGTTCCCTTGGATAGCTCAGCTGGTAGAGCGGAGGACTGTAGAGACAAAGCAGCAATCCTTAGGTCGCTGGTTCAATTCCGGCTCGAAGGAAGAGCTTTTTACCCCGCGTCTCTGCCTTTTAGAAAGAAGGCAATCTCTTATCACTACAAATGTGCAATTGGGAAGCTTTTTAGGCACCTTCAGTTCATCTTTCATGTCTCCTTTGGGCCAGCTCAAGCACACTTGTCGTGTGGTCTCTGTGGCGCAATCGGTTAGCGCGTTTGGCTGTTAACCGAAAGGTTGGTGGTTCAAGCCCACCCAGGGACGCTCGTGCTTTCTCTTTACCTTAGCAGGGCCCGCTGCCAAGTCTCACCCTAACCTAAGAAGACAAATAGCGTCCTTTGGCTTGTCTCACACGGCTGACGATTAACCATTCACTCGAGACATTCCTTGAAAACGGACTAGAATAATGTCGCAATCAATTGCTCTTCTTCTGGAATGTTCAAGATCTTTCATAGGTTAGTCAAGCCACTTCTTCGCTTCCGCTGAGTCTCAGGAACAAACCCCAGCATTTCTATTCACACCTGAACACCAGGGGATGTGTGAGAATTGTGGAAGCACCTTTTTTCACCTTACATGATCCCATTGTTGGTGTCAGGAAGCCTGCATAGCTAAAAGTGCCTAGATTGACATGGCCAAAGGCCTCAATTGTTGTCAAATGGCCTGGATAGAGGTGTTAAAAACGTGGAATACAGATAGTGTCAATGTTTAAGCGTGTGCCCCGGGGCTATGCTGGGCTTGAAGTACACAGGGATGCAATGTTTCTTAAAGATCCTTCTGAGTTTTTCCGACGCTCCAGTTACATACGGGATGACTAGATTTCTCCTAGTGTTCTGCTTCTCCCCAGTTTGTTTCCCTGACCTTGCGGAGGTTTTAACCAAGACCCAGTCTGGGTAGCCACAAGCTTTCAAAGCCCTCCTGAGATGTCACGGTAGCACTCTCCTAGTCATGCGCTAGGATTTGTATAGTTGGTCTCTGCTTACCAGAGAGGCTGTCGGGTAAATTCAGTGTGGTATTCTGCTTAACAGAGTGCTGCCATGGATTAGTCAGGTCTGCTCATGATTCTCTGATGTTGTTTGAGTTTGTCTGAGTTATTCCCGCCTTCAGGAAGCTGTGAGAGCTTTCCAGAACATGGGTAGGGGCTAGGCAAATGAACAGCGTGAATACGGATACCGCCCTGGCCAGTTGCAAGGGAGGGCAGTCCTGTGGCATGCTGGGAGTGGCATTTATGTTCTGCGAGCACATGGGCTCAGCGTCTTTCCTGGGAGAGGACTGAACAGCTGGGCTGGAGGCAGGCTGCCTCGCCTGGCGCCGGCTGCCATGAGGCCCCAGGTGGGTGGACCTGAGGGCCTCAAGCCAGTCAGGACGTCAATACTGCTTAACTAAGAGATCAGCTAGATGTCTTCAGTGTGAAAAGTTCTCATTTTGGAGTATCCTACTACAATTCCCCATCCCTATCCCCAGCTCGACAAGAAAACTCCAAAAACAAACATCCCCTAGTCCGGTCATTGAAGGCAAGGAGCGTTTGCGCGCGTGTGTATTTGGCTGAAGAAATACACTGTGCCTGGCTGCGGGGCGAAGTCAAGGGAAACCGGGGCAAACACGCCAGCGTCCCTCGCAAGGGTGGCGTTGCATCTGTGTTCTTTTGTCTTTAGACTCTTTTGGTTGCTACCATGTCAGCCGGATATTGCAGAGTCCTAAGAACCCCCAGCTCGTGTTCCAGTGGGTGGTGGTGTGAGTCAAAAGGCAGATAGCGGTCTGTGTGGGTAGGTTTCCTGGAGACCTCCATGCCCAAGTCAGCCCCTTCCTTGCCTTGTAAGACGCCGTCCAAAAGGGGGCATTTGCTATTCAGTGCCTCTTCCCGTGTACACTTGATGTATTTGTCCACTGACTTTATGGGTTCACTAAAAGCTTGTGGGGTGCTGATGCTCTAATCTTGACCCAAGTAGAATCCACATGCCTTTACAAACGGCTTGGTCTTTTCCCCATGGAACAATTCAAGGCTCAAGGGTCAGCAATGAATGCACTTGGTCAGGCTTTAGTTCTTTTTGGCTGTCAAGAGACGTACCTCCTTTCAGATGTTTCCCACAATCTCAACAGCCTCTGCCAAGTGTATACAAGTGAAAAGGCCGATGGCATCATGGGACGTGATTGTTTCTTCCGGCTCCAACTTCAGTCTACATTCCTTGTTGACACATTCTTTAGCATTCTTCCAAATGGTGCATTATCTTGCCAGTTGAGGGTGTTAGAATGGTAGGCAGATACTTAGAAACGCTGTGTGTGACAGAGTTGATTCTTTGGGAATCAGTGGTTGAAATGCCTGAACCTTGTTGCTTGATACTGCTGTACCCCGCGAGCGAGTTAAAGCAGGAGGCCGGAGCCTGTTGGGATGCCGAGGAATATTTCCACAGTCGTCACTAAGGCAAGAAATCTAAGGAGCTTTTGATAAGGACCTGGGGCCCTGTGGTATTTTGTCAAGGGCGCAAAGAAGGAGATTGCGTTGGCCGGGAATCGAACCCGGGTCAACTGCTTGGAAGGCAGCTATGCTCACCACTATACCACCAACGCAAGGCTGTGCGCCAGGCATCCTGCTACCTCTATACAATTAAGGCCACACATGACATTGACTCACGGACCCCCTCCAGCGCAAGGTCCATTCGCTGCCGTACCAAGTGACCACTAGGAAGATCAGCTAGAAATATTTCCCCATTCGTGGAGAGAAAGGAAGCCAAGCCAGTAGATACGGTAAAGGTGTGATTGTGCAGTGCGCATGAAGGAACTGGAGATACAAGTTTTGCAAAGGCCTTTCACTCGGGCAAAAGGGACACGGAATGTGTCCCACGCCCAACGTGGGGCTCGAACCCACGACCCTGAGATTAAGAGTCTCATGCTCTACCGACTGAGCTAGCCGGGCTACAGCACTTTTGCACTTCAAGGCCTCTCACAGCCACCTGAGTCCGCAGACTTTTTGATAGCTTTCGACATAATTCCTTTGGCTAAACTCAATGCGCTTCCAAGTACTACTCTGTTCACTTGCTGTCAGGGCGCTACATCACCATTTTTGCTGTGACTTTGGAGGATCACAACAAAATGCGCTGGCTGATTCCAAACCCTTTTCTCTCTGTGCAAAACATCAAGCCGTAGCCTCCCACATAACATCTGCCAAGTCATTCATTTGCCCTTTCCGGCCGAGGCGGCATCAAGCAATACCTCAACCGAGAAGGTCAAATGCAAAGTGTACGGCGCTGGCTTAGCAAGCAAGGTGTCACGTGCTCTTCCCAGTTCCCTTGGATAGCTCAGCTGGTAGAGCGGAGGACTGTAGAGACAAAGCAGCAATCCTTAGGTCGCTGGTTCAATTCCGGCTCGAAGGAAGAGCTTTTTACCCCGCGTCTCTGCCTTTTAGAAAGAAGGCAATCTCTTATCACTACAAATGTGCAATTGGGAAGCTTTTTAGGCACCTTCAGTTCATCTTTCATGTCTCCTTTGGGCCAGCTCAAGCACACTTGTCGTGTGGTCTCTGTGGCGCAATCGGTTAGCGCGTTTGGCTGTTAACCGAAAGGTTGGTGGTTCAAGCCCACCCAGGGACGCTCGTGCTTTCTCTTTACCTTAGCAGGGCCCGCTGCCAAGTCTCACCCTAACCTAAGAAGACAAATAGCGTCCTTTGGCTTGTCTCACACGGCTGACGATTAACCATTCACTCGAGACATTCCTTGAAAACGGACTAGAATAATGTCGCAATCAATTGCTCTTCTTCTGGAATGTTCAAGATCTTTCATAGGTTAGTCAAGCCACTTCTTCGCTTCCGCTGAGTCTCAGGAACAAACCCCAGCATTTCTATTCACACCTGAACACCAGGGGATGTGTGAGAATTGTGGAAGCACCTTTTTTCACCTTACATGATCCCATTGTTGGTGTCAGGAAGCCTGCATAGCTAAAAGTGCCTAGATTGACATGGCCAAAGGCCTCAATTGTTGTCAAATGGCCTGGATAGAGGTGTTAAAAACGTGGAATACAGATAGTGTCAATGTTTAAGCGTGTGCCCCGGGGCTATGCTGGGCTTGAAGTACACAGGGATGCAATGTTTCTTAAAGATCCTTCTGAGTTTTTCCGACGCTCCAGTTACATACGGGATGACTAGATTTCTCCTAGTGTTCTGCTTCTCCCCAGTTTGTTTCCCTGACCTTGCGGAGGTTTTAACCAAGACCCAGTCTGGGTAGCCACAAGCTTTCAAAGCCCTCCTGAGATGTCACGGTAGCACTCTCCTAGTCATGCGCTAGGATTTGTATAGTTGGTCTCTGCTTACCAGAGAGGCTGTCGGGTAAATTCAGTGTGGTATTCTGCTTAACAGAGTGCTGCCATGGATTAGTCAGGTCTGCTCATGATTCTCTGATGTTGTTTGAGTTTGTCTGAGTTATTCCCGCCTTCAGGAAGCTGTGAGAGCTTTCCAGAACATGGGTAGGGGCTAGGCAAATGAACAGCGTGAATACGGATACCGCCCTGGCCAGTTGCAAGGGAGGGCAGTCCTGTGGCATGCTGGGAGTGGCATTTATGTTCTGCGAGCACATGGGCTCAGCGTCTTTCCTGGGAGAGGACTGAACAGCTGGGCTGGAGGCAGGCTGCCTCGCCTGGCGCCGGCTGCCATGAGGCCCCAGGTGGGTGGACCTGAGGGCCTCAAGCCAGTCAGGACGTCAATACTGCTTAACTAAGAGATCAGCTAGATGTCTTCAGTGTGAAAAGTTCTCATTTTGGAGTATCCTACTACAATTCCCCATCCCTATCCCCAGCTCGACAAGAAAACTCCAAAAACAAACATCCCCTAGTCCGGTCATTGAAGGCAAGGAGCGTTTGCGCGCGTGTGTATTTGGCTGAAGAAATACACTGTGCCTGGCTGCGGGGCGAAGTCAAGGGAAACCGGGGCAAACACGCCAGCGTCCCTCGCAAGGGTGGCGTTGCATCTGTGTTCTTTTGTCTTTAGACTCTTTTGGTTGCTACCATGTCAGCCGGATATTGCAGAGTCCTAAGAACCCCCAGCTCGTGTTCCAGTGGGTGGTGGTGTGAGTCAAAAGGCAGATAGCGGTCTGTGTGGGTAGGTTTCCTGGAGACCTCCATGCCCAAGTCAGCCCCTTCCTTGCCTTGTAAGACGCCGTCCAAAAGGGGGCATTTGCTATTCAGTGCCTCTTCCCGTGTACACTTGATGTATTTGTCCACTGACTTTATGGGTTCACTAAAAGCTTGTGGGGTGCTGATGCTCTAATCTTGACCCAAGTAGAATCCACATGCCTTTACAAACGGCTTGGTCTTTTCCCCATGGAACAATTCAAGGCTCAAGGGTCAGCAATGAATGCACTTGGTCAGGCTTTAGTTCTTTTTGGCTGTCAAGAGACGTACCTCCTTTCAGATGTTTCCCACAATCTCAACAGCCTCTGCCAAGTGTATACAAGTGAAAAGGCCGATGGCATCATGGGACGTGATTGTTTCTTCCGGCTCCAACTTCAGTCTACATTCCTTGTTGACACATTCTTTAGCATTCTTCCAAATGGTGCATTATCTTGCCAGTTGAGGGTGTTAGAATGGTAGGCAGATACTTAGAAACGCTGTGTGTGACAGAGTTGATTCTTTGGGAATCAGTGGTTGAAATGCCTGAACCTTGTTGCTTGATACTGCTGTACCCCGCGAGCGAGTTAAAGCAGGAGGCCGGAGCCTGTTGGGATGCCGAGGAATATTTCCACAGTCGTCACTAAGGCAAGAAATCTAAGGAGCTTTTGATAAGGACCTGGGGCCCTGTGGTATTTTGTCAAGGGCGCAAAGAAGGAGATTGCGTTGGCCGGGAATCAAACCCGGGTCAACTGCTTGGAAGGCAACTATGCTCACCACTATACCACCAACGCAAGGCTGTGCGCCAGGCATCCTGCTACCTCTATACAATTAAGGCCACACATGACATTGACTCACGGACCCCCTCCAGCGCAAGGTCCATTCGCTGCCGTACCAAGTGACCACTAGGAAGATCAGCTAGAAATATTTCCCCATTCGTGGAGAGAAAGGAAGCCAAGCCAGTAGATACGGTAAAGGTGTGATTGTGCAGTGCGCATGAAGGAACTGGAGATACAAGTTTTGCAAAGGCCTTTCACTCGGGCCAAAAGGACACGGAATGTGTCCCACGCCCAACGTGGGGCTCGAACCCACGACCCTGAGATTAAGAGTCTCATGCTCTACCGACTGAGCTAGCCGGGCTACAGAACTTTTGCACTTCAAGGCCTCTCACAGCCACCTGAGTCCGCAGACTTTTTGATAGCTTTCGACATAATTCCTTTGGCTAAACTCAATGCGCTTCCAAGTACTACTCTGTTCACTTGCTGTCAGGGCGCTACATCACCATTTTTGCTGTGACTTTGGAGGATCACAACAAAATGCGCTGGCTGATTCCAAACCCTTTTCTCTCTGTGCAAAACATCAAGCCGTAGCCTCCCACATAACATCTGCCAAGTCATTCATTTGCCCTTTCCGGCCGAGGCGGCATCAAGCAATACCTCAACCGAGAAGGTCAAATGCAAAGTGTACGGCGCTGGCTTAGCAAGCAAGGTGTCACGTGCTCTTCCCAGTTCCCTTGGATAGCTCAGCTGGTAGAGTGGAGGACTGTAGAGACAAAGCAGCAATCCTTAGGTCGCTGGTTCAATTCCGGCTCGAAGGAAGAGCTTTTTACCCCGCGTCTCTGCCTTTTAGAAAGAAGGCAATCTCTTATCACTACAAATGTGCAATTGGGAAGCTTTTTAGGCACCTTCAGTTCATCTTTCATGTCTCCTTTGGGCCAGCTCAAGCACACTTGTCGTGTGGTCTCTGTGGCGCAATCGGTTAGCGCGTTCGGCTGTTAACCGAAAGGTTGGTGGTTCAAGCCCACCCAGGGACGCTCGTGCTTTCTCTTTACCTTAGCAGGGCCCGCTGCCAAGTCTCACCCTAACCTAAGAAGACAAATAGCGTCCTTTGGCTTGTCTCACACGGCTGACGATTAACCATTCACTCGAGACATTCCTTGAAAACGGACTAGAATAATGTCGCAATCAATTGCTCTTCTTCTGGAATGTTCAAGATCTTTCATAGGTTAGTCAAGCCACTTCTTCGCTTCCGCTGAGTCTCAGGAACAAACCCCAGCATTTCTATTCACACCTGAACACCAGGGGATGTGTGAGAATTGTGGAAGCACCTTTTTTCACCTTACATGATCCCATTGTTGGTGTCAGGAAGCCTGCATAGCTAAAAGTGCCTAGATTGACATGGCCAAAGGCCTCAATTGTTGTCAAATGGCCTGGATAGAGGTGTTAAAAACGTGGAATACAGATAGTGTCAATGTTTAAGCGTGTGCCCCGGGGCTATGCTGGGCTTGAAGTACACAGGGATGCAATGTTTCTTAAAGATCCTTCTGAGTTTTTCCGACGCTCCAGTTACATACGGGATGACTAGATTTCTCCTAGTGTTCTGCTTCTCCCCAGTTTGTTTCCCTGACCTTGCGGAGGTTTTAACCAAGACCCAGTCTGGGTAGCCACAAGCTTTCAAAGCCCTCCTGAGATGTCACGGTAGCACTCTCCTAGTCATGCGCTAGGATTTGTATAGTTGGTCTCTGCTTACCAGAGAGGCTGTCGGGTAAATTCAGTGTGGTATTCTGCTTAACAGAGTGCTGCCATGGATTAGTCAGGTCTGCTCATGATTCTCTGATGTTGTTTGAGTTTGTCTGAGTTATTCCCGCCTTCAGGAAGCTGTGAGAGCTTTCCAGAACATGGGTAGGGGCTAGGCAAATGAACAGCGTGAATACGGATACCGCCCTGGCCAGTTGCAAGGGAGGGCAGTCCTGTGGCATGCTGGGAGTGGCATTTATGTTCTGCGAGCACATGGGCTCAGCGTCTTTCCTGGGAGAGGACTGAACAGCTGGGCTGGAGGCAGGCTGCCTCGCCTGGCGCCGGCTGCCATGAGGCCCCAGGTGGGTGGACCTGAGGGCCTCAAGCCAGTCAGGACGTCAATACTGCTTAACTAAGAGATCAGCTAGATGTCTTCAGTGTGAAAAATTCTCATTTTGGAGTATCCTACTACAATTCCCCATCCCTATCCCCAGCTCGACAAGAAAACTCCAAAAACAAACATCCCCTAGTCCGGTCATTGAAGGCAAGGAGCGTTTGCGCGCTTGTGTATTTGGCTGAAGAAATACACTGTGCCTGGCTGCGGGGCGAAGTCAAGGGAAACCGGGGCAAACACGCCAGCGTCCCTCGCAAGGGTGGCGTTGCATCTGTGTTCTTTTGTCTTTAGACTCTTTTGGTTGCTACCATGTCAGCCGGATATTGCAGAGTCCTAAGAACCCCCAGCTCGTGTTCCAGTGGGTGGTGGTGTGAGTCAAAAGGCAGATAGCGGTCTGTGTGGGTAGGTTTCCTGGAGACCTCCATGCCCAAGTCAGCCCCTTCCTTGCCTTGTAAGACGCCGTCCAAAAGGGGGCATTTGCTATTCAGTGCCTCTTCCCGTGTACACTTGATGTATTTGTCCACTGACTTTATGAGTTCACTAAAAGCTTGTGGGGTGCTGATGCTCTAATCTTGACCCAAGTAGAATCCACATGCCTTTACAAACGGCTTGGTCTTTTCCCCATGGAACAATTCAAGGCTCAAGGGTCAGCAATGAATGCACTTGGTCAGGCTTTAGTTCTTTTTGGCTGTCAAGAGACTTACCTCCTTTCAGATGTTTCCCACAATTTCAACAGCCTTTGCCAAGTGTATACAAGTGAAAAGGCCGATGGCATCATGGGACGTGATTGTTTCTTCCGGCTCCAACTTCAGTCTACATTCCTTGTTGACACATTCTTTAGCATTCTTCCAAATGGTGCATTATCTTGCCAGTTGAGGGTGTTAGAATGGTAGGCAGATACTTAGAAACGCTGTGTGTGACAGAGTTGATTCTTTGGGAATCAGTGGTTGAAATGCCTGAACCTTGTTGCTTGATACTGCTGTACCCCGCGAGCGAGTTAAAGCAGGAGGCCGGAGCCTGTTGGGATGCCGAGGAATATTTCCACAGTCGTCACTAAGGCAAGACATCTAAGGAGCTTTTGATAAGGACCTGGGGCCCTGTGGTATTTTGTCAAGGGCGCAAAGAAGGAGATTGCGTTGGCCGGGAATCGAACCCGGGTCAACTGCTTGGAAGGCAGCTATGCTCACCACTATACCACCAACGCAAGGCTGTGTGCCAGGCATCCTGCTACCTCTATACAATTAAGGCCACACATGACATTGACTCACGGACCCCCTCCAGCGCAAGGTCCATTCGCTGCCGTACCAAGTGACCACTAGGAAGATCAGCTAGAAATATTTCCCCATTCGTGGAGAGAAAGGAAGCCAAGCCAGTAGATACGGTAAAGGTGTGATTGTGCAGTGCGCATGAAGGAACTGGAGATACAAGTTTTGCAAAGGCCTTTCACTCGGGCAAAAGGGACACGGAATGTGTCCCACGCCCAACGTGGGGCTCGAACCCACGACCCTGAGATTAAGAGTCTCATGCTCTACCGACTGAGCTAGCCGGGCTACAGCACTTTTGCACTTCAAGGCCTCTCACAGCCACCTGAGTCCGCAGACTTTTTGATAGCTTTCGACATAATTCCTTTGGCTAAACTCAATGTGCTTCCAAGTACTACTCTGTTCACTTGCTGTCAGGGCGTTACATCACCATTTTTGCTGTGACTTTGGAGGATCACAACAAAATGCGCTGGCTGATTCCAAACCCTTTTCTCTCTGTGCAAAACATCAAGCCGTAGCCTCCCACATAACATCTGCCAAGTCATTCATTTGCCCTTTCCGGCCGAGGCGGCATCAAGCAATACCTCAACCGAGAAGGTCAAATGCAAAGTGTACGGCGCTGGCTTAGCAAGCAAGGTGTCACGTGCTCTTCCCAGTTCCCTTGGATAGCTCAGCTGGTAGAGCGGAGGACTGTAGAGACAAAGCAGCAATCCTTAGGTCGCTGGTTCAATTCCGGCTCGAAGGAAGAGCTTTTTACCCCGCGTCTCTGCCTTTTAGAAAGAAGGCAATCTCTTATCTCTACAAATGTGCAATTGGGAAGCTTTTTAGGCACCTTCAGTTCATCTTTCATGTCTCCTTTGGGCCAGCTCAAGCACGCTTGTCGTGTGGTCTCTGTGGCGCAATCGGTTAGCGCGTTCGGCTGTTAACCGAAAGGTTGGTGGTTCAAGCCCACCCAGGGACGCTCGTGCTTTCTCTTTACCTTAGTAGGGCCCGCTGCCAAGTCTCACCCTAACCTAAGAAGACAAATAGCGTCCTTTGGCTTGTCTCACACGGCTGACGATTAACCATTCACTCGAGACATTCCTTGAAAACGGACTAGAATAATGTCGCAATCAATTGCTCTTCTTCTGGAATGTTCAAGATCTTTCATAGTTTAGTCAAGCCACTTCTTCGCTTCCGCTGAGTCTCAGGAACAAACCCCAGCATTTCTATTCACACCTGAACACCAGGGGATGTGTGAGAATTGTGGAAGCACCTTTTTTCACCTTACATGATCCCATTGTTGGTGTCAGGAAGCCTGCATAGCTAAAAGTGCCTAGATTGACATGGCCAAAGGCCTCAATTGTTGTCAAATGGCCTGGATAGAGGTGTTAAAAACGTGGAATACAGATAGTGTCAATGTTTAAGCGTGTGCCCCGGGGCTATGCTGGGCTTGAAGTACACAGGGATGCAATGTTTCTTAAAGATCCTTCTGAGTTTTTCCGACGCTCCAGTTACATACGGGATGACTAGATTTCTCCTAGTGTTCTGCTTCTCCCCAGTTTGTTTCCCTGACCTTGCGGAGGTTTTAACCAAGACCCAGTCTGGGTAGCCACAAGCTTTCAAAGCCCTCCTGAGATGTCACGGTAGCACTCTCCTAGTCATGCGCTAGGATTTGTATAGTTGGTCTCTGCTTACCAGAGAGGCTGTCGGGTAAATTCAGTGTGGTATTCTGCTTAACAGAGTGCTGCCATGGATTAGTCAGGTCTGCTCATGATTCTCTGATGTTGTTTGAGTTTGTCTGAGTTATTCCCGCCTTCAGGAAGCTGTGAGAGCTTTCCAGAACATGGGTAGGGGCTAGGCAAATGAACAGCGTGAATACGGATACCGCCCTGGCCAGTTGCAAGGGAGGGCAGTCCTGTGGCATGCTGGGAGTGGCATTTATGTTCTGCGAGCACATGGGCTCAGCGTCTTTCCTGGGAGAGGACTGAACAGCTGGGCTGGAGGCAGGCTGCCTCGCCTGGCGCCGGCTGCCATGAGGCCCCAGGTGGGTGGACCTGAGGGCCTCAAGCCAGTCAGGACGTCAATACTGCTTAACTAAGAGATCAGCTAGATGTCTTCAGTGTGAAAAGTTCTCATTTTGGAGTATCCTACTACAATTCCCCATCCCTATCCCCAGCTCGACAAGAAAACTCCAAAAACAAACATCCCCTAGTCCGGTCATTGAAGGCAAGGAGCGTTTGCGCGCGTGTGTATTTGGCTGAAGAAATACACTGTGCCTGGCTGCGGGGCGAAGTCAAGGGAAACCGGGGCAAACACGCCAGCGTCCCTCGCAAGGGTGGCGTTGCATCTGTGTTCTTTTGTCTTTAGACTCTTTTGGTTGCTACCATGTCAGCCGGATATTGCAGAGTCCTAAGAACCCCCAGCTCGTGTTCCAGTGGGTGGTGGTGTGAGTCAAAAGGCAGATAGCGGTCTGTGTGGGTAGGTTTCCTGGAGACCTCCATGCCCAAGTCAGCCCCTTCCTTGCCTTGTAAGACGCCGTCCAAAAGGGGGCATTTGCTATTCAGTGCCTCTTCCCGTGTACACTTGATGTATTTGTCCACTGACTTTATGAGTTCACTAAAAGCTTGTGGGGTGCTGATGCTCTAATCTTGACCCAAGTAGAATCCACATGCCTTTACAAACGGCTTGGTCTTTTCCCCATGGAACAATTCAAGGCTCAAGGGTCAACAATGAATGCACTTGGTCAGGCTTTAGTTCTTTTTGGCTGTCAAGAGACTTACCTCCTTTCAGATGTTTCCCACAATTTCAACAGCCTCTGCCAAGTGTATACAAGTGAAAAGGCCGATGGCATCATGGGACGTGATTGTTTCTTCCGGCTCCAACTTCAGTCTACATTCCTTGTTGACACATTCTTTAGCATTCTTCCAAATGGTGCATTATCTTGCCAGTTGAGGGTGTTAGAATGGTAGGCAGATACTTAGAAACGCTGTGTGTGACAGAGTTGATTCTTTGGGAATCAGTGGTTGAAATGCCTGAACCTTGTTGCTTGATACTGCTGTACCCCGCGAGCGAGTTAAAGCAGGAGGCCGGAGCCTGTTGGGATGCCGAGGAATATTTCCACAGTCGTCACTAAGGCAAGACATCTAAGGAGCTTTTGATAAGGACCTGGGGCCCTGTGGTATTTTGTCAAGGGCGCAAAGAAGGAGATTGCGTTGGCCGGGAATCGAACCCGGGTCAACTGCTTGGAAGGCAGCTATGCTCACCACTATACCACCAACGCAAGGCTGTGCGCCAGGCATCCTGCTACCTCTATACAATTAAGGCCACACATGACATTGACTCACGGACCCCCTCCAGCGCAAGGTCCATTCGCTGCCGTACCAAGTGACCACTAGGAAGATCAGCTAGAAATATTTCCCCATTCGTGGAGAGAAAGGAAGCCAAGCCAGTAGATACGGTAAAGGTGTGATTGTGCAGTGCGCATGAAGGAACTGGAGATACAAGTTTTGCAAAGGCCTTTCACTCGGGCAAAAGGGACACGGAATGTGTCCCACGCCCAACGTGGGGCTCGAACCCACGACCCTGAGATTAAGAGTCTCATGCTCTACCGACTGAGCTAGCCGGGCTACAGCACTTTTGCACTTCAAGGCCTCTCACAGCCACCTGAGTCCGCAGACTTTTTGATAGCTTTCGACATAATTCCTTTGGCTAAACTCAATGCGCTTCCAAGTACTACTCTGTTCACTTGCTGTCAGGGCGCTACATCACCATTTTTGCTGTGACTTTGGAGGATCACAACAAAATGCGCTGGCTGATTCCAAACCCTTTTCTCTCTGTGCAAAACATCAAGCCGTAGCCTCCCACATAACATCTGCCAAGTCATTCATTTGCCCTTTCCGGCCGAGGCGGCATCAAGCAATACCTCAACCGAGAAGGTCAAATGCAAAGTGTACGGCGCTGGCTTAGCAAGCAAGGTGTCACGTGCTCTTCCCAGTTCCCTTGGATAGCTCAGCTGGTAGAGCGGAGGACTGTAGAGACAAAGCAGCAATCCTTAGGTCGATGGTTCAATTCCGGCTCGAAGGAAGAGCTTTTTACCCCGCGTCTCTGCCTTTTAGAAAGAAGGCAATCTCTTATCACTACAAATGTGCAATTGGGAAGCTTTTTAGGCACCTTCAGTTCATCTTTCATGTCTCCTTTGGGCCAGCTCAAGCACACTTGTCGTGTAGTCTCTGTGGCGCAATCGGTTAGCGCGTTCGGCTGTTAACCGAAAGGTTGGTGGTTCAAGCCCACCCAGGGACGCTCGTGCTTTCTCTTTACCTTAGCAGGGCCCGCTGCCAAGTCTCACCCTAACCTAAGAAGACAAATAGCGTCCTTTGGCTTGTCTCACACGGCTGACGATTAACCATTCACTCGAGACATTCCTTGAAAACGGACTAGAATAATGTCGCAATCAATTGCTCTTCTTCTGGAATGTTCAAGATCTTTCATAGGTTAGTCAAGCCACTTCTTCGCTTCCGCTGAGTCTCAGGAACAAACCCCAGCATTTCTATTCACACCTGAACACCAGGGGATGTGTGAGAATTGTGAAAGCACCTTTTTTCACCTTACATGATCCCATTGTTGGTGTCAGGAAGCCTGCATAGCTAAAAGTGCCTAGATTGACATGGCCAAAGGCCTCAATTGTTGTCAAATGGCCTGGATAGAGGTGTTAAAAACGTGGAATACAGATAGTGTCAATGTTTAAGCGTGTGCCCCGGGGCTATGCTGGGCTTGAAGTACACAGGGATGCAATGTTTCTTAAAGATCCTTCTGAGTTTTTCCGACGCTCCAGTTACATACGGGATGACTAGATTTCTCCTAGTGTTCTGCTTCTCCCCAGTTTGTTTCCCTGATCTTGCGGAGGTTTTAACCAAGACCCAGTCTGGGTAGCCACAAGCTTTCGAAGCCCTCCTGAGATGTCACGGTAGCACTCTCCTAGTCATGCGCTAGGATTTGTATAGTTGGTCTCTGCTTACCAGAGAGGCTGTCGGGTAAATTCAGTGTGGTATTCTGCTTAACAGAGTGCTGCCATGGATTAGTCAGGTCTGCTCATGATTCTCTGATGTTGTTTGAGTTTGTCTGAGTTATTCCCGCCTTCAGGAAGCTGTGAGAGCTTTCCAGAACATGGGTAGGGGCTAGGCAAATGAACAGCGTGAATACGGATACCGCCCTGGCCAGTTGCAAGGGAGGGCAGTCCTGTGGCATGCTGGGAGTGGCATTTATGTTCTGCGAGCACATGGGCTCAGCGTCTTTCCTGGGAGAGGACTGAACAGCTGGGCTGGAGGCAGGCTGCCTCGCCTGGCGCCGGCTGCCATGAGGCCCCAGGTGGGTGGACCTGAGGGCCTCAAGCCAGTCAGGACGTCAATACTGCTTAACTAAGAGATCAGCTAGATGTCTTCAGTGTGAAAAGTTCTCATTTTGGAGTATCCTACTACAATTCCCCATCCCTATCCCCAGCTCGACAAGAAAACTCCAAAAACAAACATCCCCTAGTCCGGTCATTGAAGGCAAGGAGCGTTTGCGCGCGTGTGTATTTGGCTGAAGAAATACACTGTGCCTGGCTGCGGGGCGAAGTCAAGGGAAACCGGGGCAAACACGCCAGCGTCCCTCGCAAGGGTGGCGTTGCATCTGTGTTCTTTTGTCTTTAGACTCTTTTGGTTGCTACCATGTCAGCCGGATATTGCAGAGTCCTAAGAACCCCCAGCTCGTGTTCCAGTGGGTGGTGGTGTGAGTCAAAAGGCAGATAGCGGTCTGTGTGGGTAGGTTTCCTGGAGACCTCCATGCCCAAGTCAGCCCCTTCCTTGCCTTGTAAGACGCCGTCCAAAAGGGGGCATTTGCTATTCAGTGCCTCTTCCCGTGTACACTTGATGTATTTGTCCACTGACTTTATGAGTTCACTAAAAGCTTGTGGGGTGCTGATGCTCTAATCTTGACCCAAGTAGAATCCACATGCCTTTACAAACGGCTTGGTCTTTTCCCCATGGAACAATTCAAGGCTCAAGGGTCAGCAATGAATGCACTTGGTCAGGCTTTAGTTCTTTTTGGCTGTCAAGAGACTTACCTCCTTTCAGATGTTTCCCACAATTTCAACAGCCTTTGCCAAGTGTATACAAGTGAAAAGGCCGATGGCATCATGGGACGTGATTGTTTCTTCCGGCTCCAACTTCAGTCTACATTCCTTGTTGACACATTCTTTAGCATTCTTCCAAATGGTGCATTATCTTGCCAGTTGAGGGTGTTAGAATGGTAGGCAGATACTTAGAAACGCTGTGTGTGACAGAGTTGATTCTTTGGGAATCAGTGGTTGAAATGCCTGAACCTTGTTGCTTGATACTGCTGTACCCCGCGAGCGAGTTAAAGCAGGAGGCCGGAGCCTGTTGGGATGCCGAGGAATATTTCCACAGTCGTCACTAAGGCAAGACATCTAAGGAGCTTTTGATAAGGACCTGGGGCCCTGTGGTATTTTGTCAAGGGCGCAAAGAAGGAGATTGCGTTGGCCGGGAATCGAACCCGGGTCAACTGCTTGGAAGGCAGCTATGCTCACCACTATACCACCAACGCAAGGCTGTGCGCCAGGCATCCTGCTACCTCTATACAATTAAGGCCACACATGACATTGACTCACGGACCCCCTCCAGCGCAAGGTCCATTCGCTGCCGTACCAAGTGACCACTAGGAAGATCAGCTAGAAATATTTCCCCATTCGTGGAGAGAAAGGAAGCCAAGCCAGTAGATACGGTAAAGGTGTGATTGTGCAGTGCGCATGAAGGAACTGGAGATACAAGTTTTGCAAAGGCCTTTCACTCGGGCAAAAGGGACACGGAATGTGTCCCACGCCCAACGTGGGGCTCGAACCCACGACCCTGAGATTAAGAGTCTCATGCTCTACCGACTGAGCTAGCCGGGCTACAGCACTTTTGCACTTCAAGGCCTCTCACAGCCACCTGAGTCCGCAGACTTTTTGATAGCTTTCGACATAATTCCTTTGGCTAAACTCAATGCGCTTCCAAGTACTACTCTGTTCACTTGCTGTCAGGGCGCTACATCACCATTTTTGCTGTGACTTTGGAGGATCACAACAAAATGCGCTGGCTGATTCCAAACCCTTTTCTCTCTGTGCAAAACATCAAGCCGTAGCCTCCCACATAACATCTGCCAAGTCATTCATTTGCCCTTTCCGGCCGAGGCGGCATCAAGCAATACCTCAACCGAGAAGGTCAAATGCAAAGTGTACGGCGCTGGCTTAGCAAGCAAGGTGTCACGTGCTTTTCCCAGTTCCCTTGGATATCTCAGCTGGTAGAGCGGAGGACTGTAGAGACAAAGCAGCAATCCTTAGGTCGCTGGTTCAATTCCGGCTCGAAGGAAGAGCTTTTTACCCCGCGTCTCTGCCTTTTAGAAAGAAGGCAATCTCTTATCTCTACAAATGTGCAATTGGGAAGCTTTTTAGGCACCTTCAGTTCATCTTTCATGTCTCCTTTGGGCCAGCTCAAGCACGCTTGTCGTGTGGTCTCTGTGGCGCAATCGGTTAGCGCGTTCGGCTGTTAACCGAAAGGTTGGTGGTTCAAGCCCACCCAGGGACGCTCGTGCTTTCTCTTTACCTTAGCAGGGCCCGCTGCCAAGTCTCACCCTAACCTAAGAAGACAAATAGCGTCCTTTGGCTTGTCTCACACGGCTGACGATTAACCATTCACTCGAGACATTCCTTGAAAACGGACTAGAATAATGTCGCAATCAATTGCTCTTCTTCTGGAATGTTCAAGATCTTTCATAGGTTAGTCAAGCCACTTCTTCGCTTCCGCTGAGTCTCAGGAACAAACCCCAGCATTTCTATTCACACCTGAACACCAGGGGATGTGTGAGAATTGTGGAAGCACCTTTTTTCACCTTACATGATCCCATTGTTGGTGTCAGGAAGCCTGCATAGCTAAAAGTGCCTAGATTGACATGGCCAAAGGCCTCAATTGTTGTCAAATGGCCTGGATAGAGGTGTTAAAAACGTGGAATACAGATAGTGTCAATGTTTAAGCGTGTGCCCCGGGGCTATGCTGGGCTTGAAGTACACAGGGATGCAATGTTTCTTAAAGATCCTTCTGAGTTTTTCCGACGCTCCAGTTACATACGGGATGACTAGATTTCTCCTAGTGTTCTGCTTCTCCCCAGTTTGTTTCCCTGACCTTGCGGAGGTTTTAACCAAGACCCAGTCTGGGTAGCCACAAGCTTTCAAAGCCCTCCTGAGATGTCACGGTAGCACTCTCCTAGTCATGCGCTAGGATTTGTATAGTTGGTCTCTGCTTACCAGAGAGGCTGTCGGGTAAATTCAGTGTGGTATTCTGCTTAACAGAGTGCTGCCATGGATTAGTCAGGTCTGCTCATGATTCTCTGATGTTGTTTGAGTTTGTCTGAGTTATTCCCGCCTTCAGGAAGCTGTGAGAGCTTTCCAGAACATGGGTAGGGGCTAGGCAAATGAACAGCGTGAATACGGATACCGCCCTGGCCAGTTGCAAGGGAGGGCAGTCCTGTGGCATGCTGGGAGTGGCATTTATGTTCTGCGAGCACATGGGCTCAGCGTCTTTCCTGGGAGAGGACTGAACAGCTGGGCTGGAGGCAGGCTGCCTCGCCTGGCGCCGGCTGCCATGAGGCCCCAGGTGGGTGGACCTGAGGGCCTCAAGCCAGTCAGGACGTCAATACTGCTTAACTAAGAGATCAGCTAGATGTCTTCAGTGTGAAAAGTTCTCATTTTGGAGTATCCTACTACAATTCCCCATCCCTATCCCCAGCTCGACAAGAAAACTCCAAAAACAAACATCCCCTAGTCCGGTCATTGAAGGCAAGGAGCGTTTGCGCGCGTGTGTATTTGGCTGAAGAAATACACTGTGCCTGGCTGCGGGGCGAAGTCAAGGGAAACCGGGGCAAACACGCCAGCGTCCCTCGCAAGGGTGGCGTTGCATCTGTGTTCTTTTGTCTTTAGACTCTTTTGGTTGCTACCATGTCAGCCGGATATTGCAGAGTCCTAAGAACCCCCAGCTCGTGTTCCAGTGGGTGGTGGTGTGAGTCAAAAGGCAGATAGCGGTCCGTGTGGGTAGGTTTCCTGGAGACCTCCATGCCCAAGTCAGCCCCTTCCTTGCCTTGTAAGACGCCGTCCAAAAGGGGGCATTTGCTATTCAGTGCCTCTTCCCGTGTACACTTGATGTATTTGTCCACTGACTTTATGAGTTCACTAAAAGCTTGTGGGGTGCTGATGCTCTAATCTTGACCCAAGTAGAATCCACATGCCTTTACAAACGGCTTGGTCTTTTCCCCATGGAACAATTCAAGGCTCAAGGGTCAACAATGAATGCACTTGGTCAGGCTTTAGTTCTTTTTGGCTGTCAAGAGACTTACCTCCTTTCAGATGTTTCCCACAATTTCAACAGCCTCTGCCAAGTGTATACAAGTGAAAAGGCCGATGGCATCATGGGACGTGATTGTTTCTTCCGGCTCCAACTTCAGTCTACATTCCTTGTTGACACATTCTTTAGCATTCTTCCAAATGGTGCATTATCTTGCCAGTTGAGGGTGTTAGAATGGTAGGCAGATACTTAGAAACGCTGTGTGTGACAGAGTTGATTCTTTGGGAATCAGTGGTTGAAATGCCTGAACCTTGTTGCTTGATACTGCTGTACCCCGCGAGCGAGTTAAAGCAGGAGGCCGGAGCCTGTTGGGATGCCGAGGAATATTTCCACAGTCGTCACTAAGGCAAGACATCTAAGGAGCTTTTGATAAGGACCTGGGGCCCTGTGGTATTTTGTCAAGGGCGCAAAGAAGGAGATTGCGTTGGCCGGGAATCGAACCCGGGTCAACTGCTTGGAAGGCAGCTATGCTCACCACTATACCACCAACGCAAGGCTGTGCGCCAGGCATCCTGCTACCTCTATACAATTAAGGCCACACATGACATTGACTCACGGACCCCCTCCAGCGCAAGGTCCATTCGCTGCCGTACCAAGTGACCACTAGGAAGATCAGCTAGAAATATTTCCCCATTCGTGGAGAGAAAGGAAGCCAAGCCAGTAGATACGGTAAAGGTGTGATTGTGCAGTGCGCATGAAGGAACTGGAGATACAAGTTTTGCAAAGGCCTTTCACTCGGGCAAAAGGGACACGGAATGTGTCCCACGCCCAACGTGGGGCTCGAACCCACGACCCTGAGATTAAGAGTCTCATGCTCTACTGACTGAGCTAGCCGGGCTACAGCACTTTTGCACTTCAAGGCCTCTCACAGCCACCTGAGTCCGCAGACTTTTTGATAGCTTTCGACATAATTCCTTTGGCTAAACTCAATGCGCTTCCAAGTACTACTCTGTTCACTTGCTGTCAGGGCGCTACATCACCATTTTTGCTGTGACTTTGGAGGATCACAACAAAATGCGCTGGCTGATTCCAAACCCTTTTCTCTCTGTGCAAAACATCAAGCCGTAGCCTCCCACATAACATCTGCCAAGTCATTCATTTGCCCTTTCCAGCCGAGGCGGCATCAAGCAATACCTCAACCGAGAAGGTCAAATGCAAAGTGTACGGCGCTGGCTTAGCAAGCAAGGTGTCACGTGCTCTTCCCAGTTCCCTTGGATAGCTCAGCTGGTAGAGCGGAGGACTGTAGAGACAAAGCAGCAATCCTTAGGTCGCTGGTTCAATTCCGGCTCGAAGGAAGAGCTTTTTACCCCGCGTCTCTGCCTTTTAGAAAGAAGGCAATCTCTTATCTCTACAAATGTGCAATTGGGAAGCTTTTTAGGCACCTTCAGTTCATCTTTCATGTCTCCTTTGGGCCAGCTCAAGCACGCTTGTCGTGTGGTCTCTGTGGCGCAATCGGTTAGCGCGTTCGGCTGTTAACCGAAAGGTTGGTGGTTCAAGCCCACCCAGGGACGCTCGTGCTTTCTCTTTACCTTAGCAGGGCCCGCTGCCAAGTCTCACCCTAACCTAAGAAGACAAATAGCGTCCTTTGGCTTGTCTCACACGGCTGACGATTAACCATTCACTCGAGACATTCCTTGAAAACGGACTAGAATAATGTCGCAATCAATTGCTCTTCTTCTGGAATGTTCAAGATCTTTCATAGTTTAGTCAAGCCACTTCTTCGCTTCCGCTGAGTCTCAGGAACAAACCCCAGCATTTCTATTCACACCTGAACACCAGGGGATGTGTGAGAATTGTGGAAGCACCTTTTTTCACCTTACATGATCCCATTGTTGGTGTCAGGAAGCCTGCATAGCTAAAAGTGCCTAGATTGACATGGCCAAAGGCCTCAATTGTTGTCAAATCGCCGGGATAGAGGTGTTAAAAACATGGAATACAGATAGTGTCAATGTTTAAGCGTGTGCCCCGGGGCTATGCTGGGCTTGAAGTACACAGGGATGCAATGTTTCTTAAAGATCCTTCTGAGTTTTTCCGACGCTCCAGTTACATACGGGATGACTAGATTTCTCCTAGTGTTCTGCTTCTCCCCAGTTTGTTTCCCTGACCTTGCGGAGGTTTTAACCAAGACCCAGTCTGGGTAGCCACAAGCTTTCAAAGCCCTCCTGAGATGTCACGGTAGCACTCTCCTAGTCATGCGCTAGGATTTGTATAGTTGGTCTCTGCTTACCAGAGAGGCTGTTGGGTAAATTCAGTGTGGTATTCTGCTTAACAGAGTGCTGCCATGGATTAGTCAGGTCTGCTCATGATTCTCTGATGTTGTTTGAGTTTGTCTGAGTTATTCCCGCCTTCAGGAAGCTGTGAGAGCTTTCCAGAACATGGGTAGGGGCTAGGCAAATGAACAGCGTGAATACGGATACCGCCCTGGCCAGTTGCAAGGGAGGGCAGTCCTGTGGCATGCTGGGAGTGGCATTTATGTTCTGCGAGCACATGGGCTCAGCGTCTTTCCTGGGAGAGGACTGAACAGCTGGGCTGGAGGCAGGCTGCCTCGCCTGGTGCCGGCTGCCATGAGGCCCCAGGTGGGTGGACCTGAGGGCCTCAAGCCAGTCAGGACGTCAATACTGCTTAACTAAGAGATCAGCTAGATGTCTTCAGTGTGAAAAGTTCTCATTTTGGAGTATCCTACTACAATTCCCCATCCCTATCCCCAGCTCGACAAGAAAACTCCAAAAACAAACATCCCCTAGTCCGGTCATTGAAGGCAAGGAGCGTTTGCGCGCGTGTGTATTTGGCTGAAGAAATACACTGTGCCTGGCTGCGGGGCGAAGTCAAGGGAAACCGGGGCAAACACGCCAGCGTCCCTCGCAAGGGTGGCGTTGCATCTGTGTTCTTTTGTCTTTAGACTCTTTTGGTTGCTACCATGTCAGCCGGATATTGCAGAGTCCTAAGAACCCCCAGCTCGTGTTCCAGTGGGTGGTGGTGTGAGTCAAAAGGCAGATAGCGGTCTGTGTGGGTAGGTTTCCTGGAGACCTCCATGCCCAAGTCAGCCCCTTCCTTGCCTTGTAAGACGCCGTCCAAAAGGGGGCATTTGCTATTCAGTGCCTCTTCCCGTGTACACTTGATGTATTTGTCCACTGACTTTATGAGTTCACTAAAAGCTTGTGGGGTGCTGATGCTCTAATCTTGACCCAAGTAGAATCCACATGCCTTTACAAACGGCTTGGTCTTTTCCCCATGGAACAATTCAAGGCTCAAGGGTCAGCAATGAATGCACTTGGTCAGGCTTTAGTTCTTTTTGGCTGTCAAGAGACTTACCTCCTTTCAGATGTTTCCCACAATTTCAACAGCCTCTGCCAAGTGTATACAAGTGAAAAGGCCGATGGCATCATGGGACGTGATTGTTTCTTCCGGCTCCAACTTCAGTCTACATTCCTTGTTGACACATTCTTTAGCATTCTTCCAAATGGTGCATTATCTTGCCAGTTGAGGGTGTTAGAATGGTAGGCAGATACTTAGAAACGCTGTGTGTGACAGAGTTGATTCTTTGGGAATCAGTGGTTGAAATGCCTGAACCTTGTTGCTTGATACTGCTGTACCCCGCGAGCGAGTTAAAGCAGGAGGCCGGAGCCTGTTGGGATGCCGAGGAATATTTCCACAGTCGTCACTAAGGCAAGACATCTAAGGAGCTTTTGATAAGGACCTGGGGCCCTGTGGTATTTTGTCAAGGGCGCAAAGAAGGAGATTGCGTTGGCCGGGAATCGAACCCGGGTCAACTGCTTGGAAGGCAGCTATGCTCACCACTATACCACCAACGCAAGGCTGTGCGCCAGGCATCCTGCTACCTCTATACAATTAAGGCCACACATGACATTGACTCACGGACCCCCTCCAGCGCAAGGTCCATTCGCTGCCGTACCAAGTGACCACTAGGAAGATCAGCTAGAAATATTTCCCCATTCGTGGAGAGAAAGGAAGCCAAGCCAGTAGATACGGTAAAGGTGTGATTGTGCAGTGCGCATGAAGGAACTGGAGATACAAGTTTTGCAAAGGCCTTTCACTCGGGCAAAAGGGACACGGAATGTGTCCCACGCCCAACGTGGGGCTCGAACCCACGACCCTGAGATTAAGAGTCTCATGCTCTACCGACTGAGCTAGCCGGGCTACAGCACTTTTGCACTTCAAGGCCTCTCACAGCCACCTGAGTCCGCAGACTTTTTGATAGCTTTCGACATAATTCCTTTGGCTAAACTCAATGCGCTTCCAAGTACTACTCTGTTCACTTGCTGTCAGGGCGCTACATCACCATTTTTGCTGTGACTTTGGAGGATCACAACAAAATGCGCTGGCTGATTCCAAACCCTTTTCTCTCTGTGCAAAACATCAAGCCGTAGCCTCCCACATAACATCTGCCAAGTCATTCATTTGCCCTTTCCGGCCGAGGCGGCATCAAGCAATACCTCAACCGAGAAGGTCAAATGCAAAGTGTACGGCGCTGGCTTAGCAAGCAAGGTGTCACGTGCTCTTCCCAGTTCCCTTGGATAGCTCAGCTGGTAGAGCGGAGGACTGTAGAGACAAAGCAGCAATCCTTAGGTCGCTGGTTCAATTCCGGCTCGAAGGAAGAGCTTTTTACCCCGCGTCTCTGCCTTTTAGAAAGAAGGCAATCTCTTATCACTACAAATGTGCAATTGGGAAGCTTTTTAGGCACCTTCAGTTCATCTTTCATGTCTCCTTTGGGCCAGCTCAAGCACACTTGTCGTGTGGTCTCTGTGGCGCAATCGGTTAGCGCGTTCGGCTGTTAACCGAAAGGTTGGTGGTTCAAGCCCACCCAGGGACGCTCGTGCTTTCTCTTTACCTTAGCAGGGCCCGCTGCCAAGTCTCACCCTAACCTAAGAAGACAAATAGCGTCCTTTGGCTTGTCTCACACGGCTGACGATTAACCATTCACTCGAGACATTCCTTGAAAACGGACTAGAATAATGTCGCAATCAATTGCTCTTCTTCTGGAATGTTCAAGATCTTTCATAGTTTAGTCAAGCCACTTCTTCGCTTCCGCTGAGTCTCAGGAACAAACCCCAGCATTTCTATTCACACCTGAACACCAGGGGATGTGTGAGAATTGTGGAAGCACCTTTTTTCACCTTACATGATCCCATTGTTGGTGTCAGGAAGCCTGCATAGCTAAAAGTGCCTAGATTGACATGGCCAAAGGCCTCAATTGTTGTCAAATGGCCTGGATAGAGGTGTTAAAAACGTGGAATACAGATAGTGTCAATGTTTAAGCGTGTGCCCCGGGGCTATGCTGGGCTTGAAGTACACAGGGATGCAATGTTTCTTAAAGATCCTTCTGAGTTTTTCCGACGCTCCAGTTACATACGGGATGACTAGATTTCTCCTAGTGTTCTGCTTCTCCCCAGTTTGTTTCCCTGACCTTGCGGAGGTTTTAACCAAGACCCAGTCTGGGTAGCCACAAGCTTTCAAAGCCCTCCTGAGATGTCACGGTAGCACTCTCCTAGTCATGCGCTAGGATTTGTATAGTTGGTCTCTGCTTACCAGAGAGGCTGTTGGGTAAATTCAGTGTGGTATTCTGCTTAACAGAGTGCTGCCATGGATTAGTCAGGTCTGCTCATGATTCTCTGATGTTGTTTGAGTTTGTCTGAGTTATTCCCGCCTTCAGGAAGCTGTGAGAGCTTTCCAGAACATGGGTAGGGGCTAGGCAAATGAACAGCGTGAATACGGATACCGCCCTGGCCAGTTGCAAGGGAGGGCAGTCCTGTGGCATGCTGGGAGTGGCATTTATGTTCTGCGAGCACATGGGCTCAGCGTCTTTCCTGGGAGAGGACTGAACAGCTGGGCTGGAGGCAGGCTGCCTCGCCTGGCGCCGGCTGCCATGAGGCCCCAGGTGGGTGGACCTGAGGGCCTCAAGCCAGTCAGGACGTCAATACTGCTTAACTAAGAGATCAGCTAGATGTCTTCAGTGTGAAAAGTTCTCATTTTGGAGTATCCTACTACAATTCCCCATCCCTATCCCCAGCTCGACAAGAAAACTCCAAAAACAAACATCCCCTAGTCCGGTCATTGAAGGCAAGGAGCGTTTGCGCGCGTGTGTATTTGGCTGAAGAAATACACTGTGCCTGGCTGCGGGGCGAAGTCAAGGGAAACCGGGGCAAACACGCCAGCGTCCCTCGCAAGGGTGGCGTTGCATCTGTGTTCTTTTGTCTTTAGACTCTTTTGGTTGCTACCATGTCAGCCGGATATTGCAGAGTCCTAAGAACCCCCAGCTCGTGTTCCAGTGGGTGGTGGTGTGAGTCAAAAGGCAGATAGCGGTCTGTGTGGGTAGGTTTCCTGGAGACCTCCATGCCCAAGTCAGCCCCTTCCTTGCCTTGTAAGACGCCGTCCAAAAGGGGGCATTTGCTATTCAGTGCCTCTTCCCGTGTACACTTGATGTATTTGTCCACTGACTTTATGAGTTCACTAAAAGCTTGTGGGGTGCTGATGCTCTAATCTTGACCCAAGTAGAATCCACATGCCTTTGTGTCTCTTGTGTCTCTTGGCTTTATTAAATTCATATTCGTCAGTACATGACTGAAATACAACTATACCTACTGTGTTTAATATGAACTGAATAAAAGATAGTGTTTTTATCACAAATGAAGGAATGGATGGCATAAATAATGGATCATTAGGCCATAAAAGACACATCATGAATTAAAAGACCAAAAGATTGGGGATATCTATGGCTATGGATTGATATGTACGTTACTTAAAATCCAAAGATAAAATTAAAATAAATCCGTGTTGATACATTTGTAGCATATGGAAAGTTTGCCGTGAAATATGAACATTTCATTAAAAACTGTAATCATAGAATAGCCACCAGTTATTCCTCTATAAAAGGAATACAAGGAAATGGTTTTTACAGCTATAACAGAATCCTTTGCGTTCAGAGGTGACACATTTGTAGCGGGTATTGAATATCGTTGTGATCATGAAGTTTAAAGGGCCGGTCCACCCAAAAGCCTAATCAAGGAAGATGACACTAGAGAGCTGACTGAGCTGGAGGCTGCTTCTTCTTTTTGTTGATGATACCAGCGGTGAAATAATATTTAGGTTTTTAACATTTCAGGCTGGGGTGCCTTGGGATTTTGCCACCTTTGTAATACAACACATCAAAAAATGCAGAAACGCACCAACATGCAGTCTGAGTTTCCTTGGAAGGGATTCTGATAGTAGGAATTCTGGAAGTCTTGGTAAGGACTCTGAATGTAGCAGTTCTAGAAGTTCTGGAGGGCTTGGAGGTGCTGTAATACTGTCCCAGATACACAAAAGGAAGCAAGAAGAGAACTCCAAAGTGATAGGACATCCCAATAGACAACCATTGGAATATTTCCTTTTTATTCCTGTTCCAGAGTCAACTGTAATATTTTGGCTATCCCATCACTTTCTGTCATTGGTCACCAGGACAAAAAGAGGGGATGAATCTCTCCAGCAGGGATATAGAAAGCAGGAGGAAAAAAAAAAAAAAACATAGCGGGAGTTACAACCCTTCCCTACCCTAGGCAATTATGGAAACTGCTTTTGGCTTTAGATGTTCTATAAGGTATAAGTGCCGGTGGGTGTTGAGGATGGTAAAGTGTATAACCACTTGCCTTTTGGAACACCGTACCCAGATTAAATTTATATATATTTTTTTACACACAAATATAGGTTTCCTTTGGTGGTATATTATCACCACTGGGTTTTTTTTAATTTCTTTTATATATTTTTAAAATAAGTTTATATATATATATATATATATATATATATATATATATATATATATACACACACATACATACACACACATACACTGTATATATACACAGTGGATATTAAAATATAGAAAGTCTACACACCCGTTAAAATGTCAGGTTTGTGATGTAAAAAAATGAGACAAAGATAAATCATTTCAGAACTTTTTCCACCTTTAATGTGACCTATAAACTGTACAACTCAGATGAAAAACAAACTGAAATCTTTGGGGGGGGAATAAACAAAAAACTAAACTAATGTGGTTGCATAAGTGTTCGCACCCTCTTATAACTGTGGATGTAGCTGTGTTCAGAATTAAACAATCACATTCAAAACCATGTTAAATAGGACTCAGTACACCTGCCATCATTTAAAGTGCCTCTGATTAACCCCAAATAAAGTTCAGCTGTTCTAGCAGGTCTTTCCTGACATTTTCTTAGTCGCATATGTAACGGAAGCGTAGGCAGGACAGAGCACATGGAGAAGATGGGGAACACACAAAACTTTATTGAAGCAACAAAATGACAGACACTCAATGGGGAAATGGCAGGGAGGGTGATGTGTGCGCAAACCAGGGATGATTCCAGGCACAGGGGGTTTTCAGCGACAGGCAGGCAATCTCCCCCCTAGGCTTGGGGCCTCAGCCGAGCTCCCTCCGTGACTGGACTGCGGATTGGAGACTCGGGCAACAGGCGGCAATCTACCCCTGAGCAGGGGTCTTGGGCAACAGGTGGCAACCTACCCCTGGGCAGGGGCCTCGGGCTACAGGCGGCAATCTAACCCTGAGCAGGGGTCTCGGGCAACAGGCAGCAACCTACCACTGGGCAGGGGCTTCGGGCAACAGGCGGCAACCTACCCCTGGGCAGGGGCTCGGGCAACAGGCGGCAACCTACCACTGGGCAGGGGCCTCGGGCAACAGGCGGTAACGTACCACCGGGCAGGGGCCTCAGGCAACAGGCGGCAACCTACCCCTAGGCAGGGGTCTCGGGGACTCAACAGGACTCTAGCTGTGGAGTCTGGCAACAGCACAGCTCCTACCCAACTTTCTAGGGTCATTGGGTTCACGGGGACTCAATGAGTAGCGATGGCTCAAGCACTCAGGGGCACCACAGGTAGCTATACTCCGGGCATGCCATCAGGACATGGGTGGTCGGTGCACACAGTGGGGGCAGTTCAGAACACGGGTGGTCGGTGCACACAGTGGGGACAGTTCAGAACACGGGTGGTCGGTGCACACAACAGGGACAGTTCAGGACACGGGTGGTCAGTGCACACAGCAGGGACAGTTCAGAACACGGGTGGTCGGTGCACACAGCGGGGACAGTTCAGGACACTCACGGTAAGCAGCTTGCAGACCCTCAGCGGCAGGCGGCTCCAGACAGGGATGACCAGCGGTCAGCGTTCCAGGGACAACCAGCGATCAGCAGACAGCAGCAGCTCCCAGGGCACTCAGCAGCAGACAGCTTCCAGGGACACGCAGCCACGGACAGTGTGCAGGGTCCCCCAGCAGCAGCTCCCAGGGCACTCAGCAGCAGACAGCCTCCAGGGACACGCAGCCACGGATAGTGTGCAGGGTCCCTCAGCAGCAGCTCCCAGGGCACTCAGCAGCAGACAGGGTGCAAGGGTGCCCAGTAGACAGGCTTACAGAATGGCAGGGTCTCAGCTGTGGGGTCTGACCTTTGAGGAGAAGGCTCATGCAGAGCTGTGGAGACTCCCAACCCTGGGGTATTGCAGAGGGCTACAGTCCTGACCTTTTGGGGGTCTGCAGAGTGCGCAGGGGGATGGCTGGGGAGGCTCGGTCCCCCTCACCCGAGCCTCCCAGCATCTTTCTGGGAGCAAGATGATTCCAGCAGCATGGACAGGAACAGAGAGAGGAGGGCTGCTTCCTGTGTGGGTCTTTTGAAAACCAAGTGGGATGCGGCTAGGTTGCCTTGGCAACGGCCGGCCCAGCCCTGTCCATGGAAGAACCACAGACATCGGAATGTGCAAGGGGGAAGGGAGGGGTGGAGGGATATGGCAGCGGATGGGAGAGGCACTGGCAGTCCCTGACAGCATCCTACAGCAAAAGCAAGGCAGAGGGCTTCCAAAACATCAGAGGGATCTCATTGTTAAAAGGTATCAGTCAGGAGAAAAGTACAAAAGAATTTCCAAGGCATTAGATATACCATGGAACACAGTGAAGTCAGTCATCAAGTGGAGAAAATATGGTGCAACAGTGATATTAAATCAAATGAAAGTGTCGCTCTGCTAGCATAAATCATTACATGTAAATATACAAACAAAAATGTGACTGATAGTCCCAAAAGATGATGAAACATAAAAATAAATGCAATTCTTCAAAAAATTCCAATAAGTGAAAAATGTTCCTGCTGGTGATTGCACCCAAAATCCCAGTGCTGTAAATCTTCTTGCTATATAAATGAAAAAGTCCAAAAATGTTTAAAACATTTTATTTTCCTTTAACATTTTGCAAATAATCTTTCTTCATAAATATTGGCCAAAATTTATTTAGTTATCTTTTTAGTAAAACAAAAAATAACCCAAATTAATTTATAACCAAAATGTTTCTAAATTTTTAACATTTTTATTTTTTTTTTATTATTTGTTTTTTTTTTATATTTACATACTGTCACCCTAGCAGTAGTGTCACCATAGTGACATTGTACTACTTGTGGGGGGTTACGAAGATTTTTTTTTTTTTTACACTGATTGCTTTTACACCCATAAAGCAATCATTTCTCCTCTCTGGCTGCATTCTTGCAGCCATTGAGAAATACTGTGTGAGCTGTGATTGGTCACAGCTTGTCATATGGTACAATGCTGTTGTGAATAGCCTTGTACCATGTGACCTTTGTAATCATTCACAGATGTCACACGTAGTAAGCAATGAAGTCAGAAGTGACATCTTGCTTACTACTCTTCATGTGATCACTGATTGGCCAATCAGTGATCACATGATCGGGATCTTGCACAGAGGTCCCGTACAACGATCGGTCTTCCACTGTGTCCGTGATGCTGCACGCTCCCAGGGAGCGCACACAAGCAGGGGGTGGAGAGGCCATTTATAAACAGCCACCCGCCCCTGCACTGCTCATGTATATAAACGGCCAGATGGGAAGCGGTTAAAGAGTTCCAGTGAGTTTTTGCCGCATTCCGGCAAAGTTCAGTGCAGAAAAAAGGCAGCACGTTGTGTTTTTTCTACACTGAAACTGACCACAATGTACATCCTGATATTAAGGGAATCGATGTGGCAGGCTCCCAACATAAATTATCGTTGTTTGCGGATGACATATAATTGTCAATCTCGAATCCGGGGATTACTTTGCCTAATTTGCTAGCAGTTCTTGATTCTTTTGCCACCCTCTCCGGTTTACATGTCAATTCAGCTAAATCAAGAGCTATGTCAGTTACCCTCCCACCACCACTATTGACTACTTTGAAGCGAACGTTTCCCTTCCAATGGCTTTCGGCCTTACCATATCTAGGAATTAAGCTTACCCCGACATATGATGGACTGTATCAGGCTAACTTTCCCACTGTTTTTCATGAGTTGACTGAGCTCTTGTCCTCTTGGTCCCATTTCCCGTTATCATGGTTCGGTAGAATTAATGCAATCCGTATGACTTATCTTCCTAAATTATTATACCTATTTCGTGTTCTGCCAGTTTCAGTACCTTCACATATATTGCGTATACATCAGCGAAAACTTTTGTCCTTTATTTGGGGCTCCTCTCGACCTAGAATTAGCAAGCACATTTTATTTGCGCGGCGGAATGCGGGCGGGTTATCTGTTCCAAATCTCCAGTCCTATTATTTGGCGGCCAACATTGCCCTTTTAGCTCATATTCATGCTTCTCACCATTTCCCCCTGTGGGCTGTAGTAGATATGATGGACTCTCACCCGATACCACTCCCCTCCTTGCCCTGGTTCCCTAATTCTCAGCGTCCATCTAATCTTAGCCCAACGCTGACGCTTTCGCTTCGTCTTTGGGATTCTGTAAAATACTCCGCTGGTCTTATCTCTCCTCATCTGCCTCTGCTACGTCTATTGCATAACCCATTATTCCTTCCGGGTAAGGATAACCCTAGACAGTTTGTCTGGTGGCAGACACATGGTTTTTATGATATTCATTCACTCCTGTACCCCACCAGAATAATTACTTTTGACACTTTGCGTTCTTCTTATAACATTCCCCTCCGAGAACATTTTGGTTATCTTCAACTTCGTCACTTTATTCATACTCTAATACGTACGCATCCAGGACCTTATCGTTTATCCCCTTTTGAAAGCCAGTGTAGACATAGACCTCATGCACCAGGTCTGATCTCCCTGATTTATTCTTCCATTATGTCATATAGAACCCCTCCGGTTCGTTCCTATCATCAGCGTTGGCAGTCGGAATTAGGGGGAACCCTGGATCAACAAGACTGGCAGCTCATGATCCAAACATTATCTAAGTGTTCCAGGAATGTTATTATTCTTGAGAATGCCTACAAAATTCTATACCGATGGTATTATACGCCTGCCCGTCTAGCTAGTTTTATTCCTACCTATTCCCCGGTTTGTTTTCGGGGTTGCCAACAATTAGGTACCATGGCACATATCTGGTGGACTTGTCCTAAGGTAAGCAGGTTGTGGATTAGGGTATATGCCCTCCTTCGCACTATTCTTCATACAGACATTAAGCGTAATCCATATTGAGCGCTTCTATTTAAACCACTAGAGGGCCTTCTCCGCTCTGAACGGCAGCTGGCATCACATTTATTTATGGCAACTAAATTGACGATTGCGAGGGCTTGGAAGACTCCTGTTCTTAGCTTTGAGGCTGTCAAAAATCGGATGAACTTCATAATGGTCAATGAAAAACTGACGGCCATATTATTGGATACCCATACAAAATTTCTGCAGGTATGGCGTCCCTGGCTGGATGTAGCCCAGCCCTCGAGATTCGACCAGTCCCTTCTATCGATATGAGGATGGATTCTGCCGTGATCCCCCCAGAGCCCCTCCCTCTCCATTTTTTTTTTTTTAGTGTCTGTGTGTTGTCCGTGTATCTCTACTATTTGTCTTTTTCTACTCTTCTGTTTACTCTGTCCTAACACATAATTTACAGTTTGTGCCTGCTGTTCTCTGTGCTGCATCCACAAGGCTATTTATGCAATCTAGATTTCTTTTTACATTCTAGGTCATGAATATGTATTGTTTTTTTTTTTTTTTGATGCAGTCTTCTCTCAGGCCTTTCCTGTTTTTTATAATGTTGATGTAGCAATACTTCTCTTTGGAGTTTATATTGTTATTGACCCATAAAGGTCTGTTATCTGTTCCTTCCCAACCTCCCTCCTCATCCCCTCCCTCAGAGCACCTATGTAAACTTTTCGGATTTTGCTTTTATCTATGCATGCCTTGCATCAGTTCCCCTTCATTCATTGTAATGTGTACATGTTGGTCATTGAATTCTTGCTTTGACTGCCTGTTCATCTTTGCTTGTTATTCAATAAAGCTTTTTGTAAAAGAAACTGACCACAATGGTGTGAACTCGGCCATTGGAACCCATATAACCGCATGGACCGCGTGTCCATGCATTTTTGATGCAGTAAAACCATCCCTTGCAGAGTATGTGGTTTTTGTTTAGGAAGATTCCATTCATTCCAAAATGTAATGTTACACACACATGAAACTTTGAACTACGTTCCAAAAACTTTTGTCAAGTCTCTGATGGCAATCTCCAATACCGACAAGATTTTCTGTACAGAAACCAGTGTAGATAAGCAGTTTTACCATCAGCACACAGCATGTCATCTGACGCTTTATCTCAGCATTCTGAGCTATGAACGCACAAATCCAGCCTTTTACCTCCAAATTCAGAGCCATTTTCGTAGGCAGCCCATAGATGAATGGCTTTTTTGTTGTTGCTCAGCCAGCATGGTGAATGGAAAAAGAAAAAAAAAAATAACGACCAAAATCCCCCCTTCACATTGACTCCTCTCCCGAGCTCTTTTATTCTGGCAGTGGGGAGACTTCCCCACGCTCAGAATACACAGATTAGAACAGCTGGCTATAGGCGGTGGTGCTGATCGAGTGGGGAAAGTCTGACAGGGCAATTGTACACATCAGTAGAACGACTTCTGCCCACACATGGATGGAAATTCTGCCGATCCCTGCTAAACTGGACAAATTTCGATCCATGTGTGGCCAGGCTTTAGAGGTCTGATCTATACAGACCACCCACTTTATTAGGTCCGCCTTGCTAGTCCCGGGTTGGGCCCCCTTTTGCCTTCATTCTTTGTGGAATAGATTCAACAAGGTGTTGGAAACATTCTTCAGAGATTTTGGTCCATATTGACATGTGTTACTGTTGCCTTTCTATCATCTGGAACCAGTCTGCCCATTATCCTCTGACTTCTGATATCAACAAGGCATTTTCCTCCACACAACTGCCACTCACTGGATATATTCTCTTTTTTGGATCATTCTCTGCAAACCCTAGAGATGGCTGTACATGAAAATCCCAATAGATCAGCAGTTTTTGAGATACTCAGACCAGCCCGTTTGGTCCCACCAACCATGCCACATTCAAAATCAATTAAATCCCCTTTCTTCCCCATTCTGATGCTCGGTTCGAAATTCAATAATTCAGATGTCTAAATGCATTGAGCTGCTGCCATGTGATTGGTTGATTAGTAAATTGTGTTACCAAGCAATTGAACAGGTGGACCTGATAAAGTGGCCGGTGAGTATATTATCTCACAATGCAGAGCTATTATCTCGGAACCTTCACCCTTTTTACTCAAAAATTTTAAGTATATTTTCAGAGTTTTTCCCTTTCTCTTATCTCAGACGTCTTCTCTCACAACTCTATGATCTCAGAATTTTGTGGTAGAATTGTTTCATCTTCAATAATTTCTGCTTAAGCTACTCAGCTGTGCACCTACCCCCCCTCATGTTAGTTAACCAGTTGCCAACTGCAGATAGCTGAATGCTGGCTGCACTGTGGCCGGCCAGTTCTGGGAGGGCGTCATATGACGTCCTCCCAGAACGTGCTCTCCAGCGTGCCCCCAGGGGCATGCCCCCGTCAATCTCCGTGATCGCTGTGTCCTACGGACACAGCTGATCACGTGATGTGGTAAAAGGCCAATCACAGTAGCCTTTTACCACATGATCAGCCGTGTCCAGTGACACACTGATCACAGGGAAATGCAATTGCAGGTTCTCGGCTGCACTTTCCTCTCGCTATCAGAGCATGAAGAAAGTACTGCCGAGAACCGGCAGTTGTCAGAGCGGGGATCGGCACCGATCATCAGGGCACTGATGATCAGTGCTCTGATGACCGGTGCCCAGCAGTGCCACCCGCAAGTTCCGCCCACCTGTGCCCACCAGTGCTTATCAGTGCCACCCACCTGTGCCCAGCAGTGCCACCCACCTGTGCCCACCAGTGCCACCCACCAGTGCCCATCTGTGCAGCCCAGCAGTGCCACCAGTCAGTGCCCAGCAGTTGCCAGTCAGTGCCCAGCAGTTGCGCCAGTCAATGCCCAGCCGTGACGCCAGTCAGTGCTATCAGTACCCGTCATCAGTGCCACCTATCCATGCCACCTCATTAGTGCTGCCTATCAGTGCCCTTCAGTGCTGCCTATCAGTGCCGCCTCATCAACGCACTTTTTGGACTCATTTACATAGCAAAAAAAATACAAATCCCAGCGGTGAATAAATACCACCAAAATAAAGCTTTATCTGTCTCAAAAAAATGGTAAATAAATTGATTTGGGTACAGTGTTGCATGACCGCGCAATTGTCATTCAAAGTGTGATAGCGCTAAAAGCTGAAAATTGCCCTGGTCAGGAAGGGGGTAAAAGTGTCCGGTCTGGAAGTGGTTAAAAGGATTTCTCAGCAAAATAAAGCCTGGAGACATGGATGGAGGAGGAGGAGTTTGTTTTGAATATTAAAAATGAATTGTATAGAATTTTTGGTTTGTGGTGCTCAGATGCTTTGTAATTCCATTTTAAGGCTCCGTGTACATGAGCAGCTCCTAATATCGAGTTTAGGAGCTTTTGGTATTTTTTTTCCAAAGCTCCTAGACAACTAGATAAAAGCCTATTTGTCCATGTACACATAGGCTTTTAGCAGAGTTTAGCAGCTTCCACGTTTAGGTGAGGTTAAATCTCCCTCTCCTGAACGTGGAAGAATCGCATTCAGAATAGGAACATTTTGACGTCTGGCCTCGGGAAAATGCAAACTGTGGTGAAATTGCGGTACCGTGTTTTGCGTTTTCCCACGGCCGGAGGTCAGGGTAGACTCATGTACATGGAGCCTAAGGATACTTACCTGTCCAGGGATCCAGCGCTGTCCTCACCCGAGCTGATTCTTCAATCGGCTTCGGGTCCAGATGCCGGCAACTTAAGGGAAACCAGCAGTGAAGCTTTGCTGCTTCGCAGCTGGTTCCCACTGCACATGTGCAAGCCACGCTTTGGGAATGGTCCCACAGTCTTCTGAGAGCTGTGATGTGTCCCAGAACGATGCAAGGGGGGGGGTGTGAACTTCCGCTCAGATGGCCATGGCAAACTGAACAGAGGCAGATACCTGTCCAAAACCATTGTCCACTATGCGCAACATTGTCAAGAAGGCAAGTGTACAATCCAAACGCAGACTTTCCTGCAAGAAGTTTCCAGCTAATGACACTGTAGCTAATCTCCCAGGATGTGGACGAAAGAGAAAAATTGATCAAAGATTGCAATGAAGGATTGCTGGAATGGTGGCTAAAGAACCTTGATCAACTTCCAGACAAATTCAAGCAGACCAACAGGCACAGGGTACAACTGTGTCAGCTCGCACTATACGTTGCCATCTGAATGAAAAAGGATGCTGACACAGAAACATATTGGAAGCCACATTGAACTTTGACAAAACGTACCTGAGGAAGCCAAAATCCTTTTGGGAGAATGTGCTGCGGACAGACAAAACAAAATGACAGCTTTTTGGTAAAGCCCATCATTCTACTGTTTTCAGAAAAAGCAATGAGGCCTTTGACCATTTGCTGAATGGGTAATTGCCGTATGACGGCTACTCCACAGCTAACTAGTTCTGGGAGGCAGTCATATGATGTCCTCCCGTGATCGTGCTTCCTGCGTGCCCCCAGCGGCACACATCGGGAAGTGTAGGTGATCACTCTGTCCCTTGGATAAAGTGCATCACAGATAGGGATAAAGGGCCAATCAAAGCAGTCCTTTACCACGTGATCGCTCTGTCCAATGGATGAGCGATCACTTTGTAAATAAAGCAGGGTCATGCCTGGGGCGGTTCTCTCCTCAGTTGCTATACAGTGAGTTTATGTTCTGTAATGTGCCCTACAGTGGTCATCAGTACCCAGTAGTGCTTCATCAGTACCCATCAGTGCGCATCAATGCCCTACAGTGCCCATAAGTGCTGCCTAATCACTGCAGCCAATCAGTATACAACAGTGTCCATCACTGACCTACAGTGCTCATCAGTGCACTACAGTGTCTAACAGTGCCCATCAGTGCTGCCTCATCACTGCAGCTTATCAGTGTACATCAGTGCCACCCTATCAGTGGATCCTTATCAGCATCCCTTAGTGCCGCCTTATCACTGCACATCAGTGCCAGCTTATCAGTGAAGTGCAATAGTGCACATCAGTGCAACCTCATCAGTGCCCATTAGTGCAGCTAGATCAGTGCAGTCTCATCAGTGCACTTTATTGAACCCTCATCAGCACTCAACATTGCATCCATCAGTGTACCCTCATCAGCACCCATCACTGCTTCAGGGTCTTCAAAAGTGTAATATGTAGTCAAGAAATTGATGTGTAATTTATGTCCCTAGAACACCTGATGGTGCTCCTTGCATGTTGGGACTATGTGGCCAGGCTGTGGAAAAGTCTCACACACGTGGTATCCCCATACACAGGAGGAGTAGCAGAATGTGTTTTGAGGTGTAGTTGCAAATATGACTATGTTGTTGTGTGAGAAATAACCTGTTAACATGCCAATTTTGGAGGAAAAAAAAAACTTAATTTTCAAAAGAATTGTGGGTAAAATGACCACTTAAAATACTCACCATGCCTCCACCTAATTACTTTGTCTATACTATGTCTACTTTCTAAAAAGGGGTAATTTGGGGGTATTTGTTCTTTCCTGATATTTGGGGGGGGGGGTATTTGTACTGTCCTGACATGCAGGGCCTCCAGGAATGAGATCCGCCGTCAGTGCAGCAGATGTGATCAATTCTCAATGATTGCTACCATAGCTTGTAGACTATAACTTTCACAGACCAAACAATATACACTGATTTGGGTTATTACCCAAGAAAAGTAGCAGTATACATTTTGTTCAAAATTTATGAAGAAAAATTACTTTTTTGTTAAATTTTATAACAGAAAATAAGAAAAACACATTTTGTTTTCAAAATTTATTTTCTTTTTTCATTTATAGCTAAAAAAACCCAGTGTTGATTAAATACCACCAAAAGAAATCTCTATTTGTATGAAAAAATGGCGTAAATTTCATATGGGTACAGTGTTGCATGAGTAAGCAATTCTCAAACTGTGAGAGCGCTGAAAGCTGACCTGGGCAGGAAGGGGATATTAGTGCCCAGTAGGTGAGTGGTTAAAGAAAAGAATACAGTCACACATGGTGGAGGGTCACTGATGTTTTGGGGTTACTGTGCTGCTTCAGGCATGGGATGTCTTGACCGTGTGCACGGCATTATGAAATCTGAAGACTACCAAAGAATTCTGGGGTGCAAAGTAGGGCTCAGTGTCAGACAGAAAGTTGGGTCTCCGTCAAAGATCTTTGGTCTTACAGCAGGACAATGACCCAAAGCACACGTCAAAAAGCCCCCAGAAATGGTTTCAGACAAAGCACTGGAGAGGATTGAACTGGCCAACAATCAGTCCAGATCTCAATCCCATAGAGCACCTGTGGAGAGATATCAAAACAGCAGTTGGGAAAAGGAACCCCTCCAATCAGAGACCTGGAGAAGTTGGCAAAAAAAGAGTGCTCCAAAATTACAGTAGAGAGGTGGAAGAAACTCACTGATGGTTACAGGAAGCCATTCATTTCAGTGATTTTCTACAAGGGGTGTGCTACCAAATATTACATTGAGGGTATCAATAATTTTGTCCATTTTGGGGGTTTGGCGTGGAATGTGTCAGATTTGGCTTTTTGTTTCTGCACTTTTTTGTGTCATACCAATGCAAACAAAAGAAACAATGGGAGGTCCATTTTTGGTACGAAATGTGTATCTCTACATGGATTGCATGGATGGCATTTTTTCACTGCAAGAGACTGACAGGATAATTATCAGGACCTTTAAAAAACGTCAGCAAGTGCAATAGCAGTACCCTCTCTCAATGTCTCTAGAACACAAGTGGGTAAGGACCTGCAATAAGGTTTGTTAACATCTTTTTTTTTTTCAAAATAAATCTAGAGTAGCGCTCTAAAGAGCTTTCCATTCTTTCAATTCCAACTCTTCCATTATCCTACCTGCAGGTCCCCCATGGGTGGGATTTAGAGCCAGGACAAGGGGTGGGCAGAAGGAGCGGCTGCCCTGGGCACTGAGGTATCATGTGAGGTAGGGGGGCTCAATAAGGAGATTGGGGGGAGGAGATTTCTGCTGGGAGAGGTATTGGGGACACGTGTTAGGAGTGGTAATTTGGGGGGGTTTGTGTTGGAGGGGGTATATCAACGCTATTCCTTCCACTGACACCAATAATGGGGCTCTATTCCTTCCACTGATACCAATGATGGGGCACCATTCTTCCCACTGATACCAATGATGGGGCACCATTCTTCCCACAGACACCAATGATAGGACACTATTCCTCCCACTGATACCTATGATGGGACACTATTCCTCCCACTGAAACCAATGATGGGGCACTATTCCTCCCACTGATACCAATGATGGGGCACTATTCCTCCCACTGATACCAATGATCGGGCACTATTCCCCCCACTGATACCAATGATGGGGCACTATTCCCCCCACTGATACCAATGATGGGGCACTATTCCCCCCACTGATACCAATGATGGGGCACTATTCCTCCCACTGACACCAATGATTGGGCAGTATTCCTCCCACTGATACCAATCTACCAAAGTGCAGAGAACAGATATAAGGAAGAGCAGAGGACAGATATAAGGAAGAGCCAAAGACAGATATAGGGAAGAGCCGAGGACAGATATAAGGAAGAGCCGAGGACAGATATAAGGAAGAGCCGAGGACAGATATAAGGAAGAGCCGAGGACAGATATAAGGAAGAGCCGAGGACAGATATAGGGAAGAGCCGAGGACAGATATAAGGAAGAGTAGAAGACAGATATGAGGAAGAGCGGAGGACAGAGATGAGGAAGAGAAGAGGACAGATATAAGGAAGAGCAGAGGAGAGATATAGGGAAGAGCAGAGGAGAGATATAAAGAAGAGCATAGGAGAGATATAAAGAAGAGCATAGGAGAGATATAAAGAAGAGCATAGGAGAGATATAAAGAAGAGCATAGGAGAGATATAAAGAAGAGCATAGGAGAGATATAGGAAAGAGCGGAGGACAGATATAAGGAAGAGCGGAGGACAGATATAGGGAAGAGCGGAGGACAGATATAGGGAAGAGCGGAGGACAGATATAGGGAAGAGCGGAGGACAGATATAGGGAAGAGCGGAGGACAGATATAGGGAAGAGCGGAGGACAGATATAGGGAAGAGCGGAGGACAGATATAGGGAAGAGCGGAGGACAGATAAAGGGAAGAGCGGAGGACAGATATAGGGAAGAGCGGAGGACAGATATAGGGAAGAGCAGAGGACAGATATAGGGAAGAGCAGAGGACAGATATAGGGAAGAGCAGAGGACAGATATAGGGAAGAGCAGAGGACAGATATAGGGAAGAGCAGAGGACAGATATAGGGAAGAGCAGAGGACAGATATAGGGAAGAGCAGAGGACAGATATAGGGAGGAGCGGAGGACAGATATAGGGAAGAGCAGAGGACAGATATAAGGAAGAGCAGAAATAAATTCATAAACCCTCTGTTCTCATCCATCCAGTTTTCTCATATGACAGACCCAATTTTTTCCTTTTAAAGCGGAACTTCACCCTCCCAATCAACACTAGTATTAGTGAACAGATCTGAAATTATATTATATTTAATTGTGTTAAACTTTTTTCACATTTCTCCCATTACTTCCTAGTTTCCATGCCTAGGCAAATGATGCCATACCTCCCAGTAGTCTTCAGAATAGGACTGAGATAACTGCAGTTGGCTGATACCGTATGACTGAAAAATAAAACCATTACTTTTCATGGATTGACATTAACTTTGCAAACCCCCTTTAAAGGTATATTAGAAAAAAAACAATAATTGCACAGGTGTGTAGCCTTCCTAGCAGTCTGATTATGTCCATATTTCTGTGCTCAAAGTGGTACTTTTTTTGCATGGAAATATGTATTTCTTTTATTGTAGGCCTGTAATTTTTAGGAAAAACTCACTGAAATCTGTCCAAACAAGAGTCTAGTAAACATCCCGGGTATGTTAAAATTTTAAATATGAAATCATAAATTATAATTTAATAATCATAAAAAATAATAATAATATAATAATAAATTTAATTAAATAATATAATCAAACCAAAAACACTGAAATTAGAAATATAGCGCCAAGTTCGCACATCACTGAGCTTAGTTGCAAAATCGTTTTCAGTGTCTGATGACGAATTTCCCCACAAATCATTATCACTCAATTCTACAAGTGGTTCTGATTTACTATCGCTGTTCTCTAGCTGGTCTAAACCCGATTTTGACCTAAAGGGACGCTTTCTGGACGCCATGGACGTTTCTCAGTTTCCAGGCAGAAAGAACAGTAAAAATGCAGGCAGGGCACAGGACAAAGCACTCGGGACAAAATGTATGTGAAATGGTTTGATACAGTAATGTTTTACTATGTGATTTTAGTGAATTTAGTGAATATCACTTTTACAACTTTCAAATTTCCCACCAGTTCCGTCCCCCGTATGTCCCGACGTGGCAGGGAACGGAACCCAGAAGACAGATGCCGGCATCGGCTGGAGGACAGTGCTGGGAACACTGCAGGGGGGACATCGCGGGAGCGCAGGACAAGGTAAGGGAAGAAGAGATGCAAGGTAAGCCCGAGTGTAGCTCGGGGTTACCGCTTGTGGTACTGTACCAAAAAAAACACTTACAAGTAAAACTATAGGCAAAACTTTTTTTATCATTTTTGATAGATTAAGGGAGGAATATGAATTCATATCCTGGGGAGATCACAGGGATAAAAAGAGGGGCCTGTATGTATATACAGGGGGAGATCTCAGGGGTAAAAAGGGGGGTCTGTATGTATATACAGGGGGAGATCACAGGGGTAAAAAGGGGGGTCTGTATGTATATACAGGGGGAGATCACAGGGGTAAAAAGGGGGGTCTGTATGTATATACAGGGGGAGACCACAGGGGTAAAAAGGGGGGTCTGTATGTATATACAGGGGGAGATCACAGGGGTAAAAAGGGGGGTCTGTATGTATATACAGGGGGAGATCACAGGGGTAAAAATGGGGGTCTGTATGTATGTATACACAGGGGGAGATCACATGGATAAAAAGGGGGGTCTGTATGCAAATGCGGGTGGAGATCACAGGGGTAAAAATGGGGTTCTGTATGTATATACAGGGGAAGATCAAAGGGGTAAAAAGGGGGGTCTGTATGCATATGCAGATGATCACAGAGGTAAAAATGGGGGTCTATATGTATATACAGAGGGAGGTCACAGGGGTAAAAAGGGGGGTCTGTATGTATATACAGGGGGAGATCACAGGGATAAAAAGAGGGGCCTGTATGTATATACAGGGGGAGATCACAGGGGTAAAAATGGGGGTCTGTATGTATAAACAGGGGGAGATCACAGAGGTAAAAAGAGGGGTCTGTATGTATATACAGGGGGAGATCACAGGGGTAAAAAGGGGGGTCTGTATGTATATACAGGTGGAAATCAGGGGTAAAAAGAGGGGTCTTAGTGATTTTTTTAAATTAAGAATTAATTAAATTCAATTAATTAAGAATTAATAATAATAAAAATTATTATATTATAATAACAATACTAATTAATCAGATACGTTTTTTTTCACCACAATCACATTAAACCGTCACTATCTGTCACTCGTTATTCAGCCATGCCTTCTTTGTCTCTGTTAATCGATTTCCAATTCAATCATTTTGTCAAATCAGACACTGACCATTCAGTTTTATCACGGAATAAGGGTATTATATTTAGATATTTTTTATATATTTGTTATGAATTGTTCTTGGTCAGTATTGATTTTTTTGCACAAAAGAGTAAGTAACATTATTACTGTAAACATCATGTAATATATTTGTAAGATGGGGAATCCAGCACATAGGAGTTAGACGATCTTGATGAATTTGGACCAATTGGGCATTGTGATCATTAGTAATGCCTCCCTATGGGGTGAGGATATAAAATGATTTCTTAAGATTGCAGCAGCTGAGCTTCCTGATGATGTGATTCTGCAAAATGCAGAGGTTTGGCTGCCGTCATCACTTCTGGTCCTTTATACACGTCACTTCTGGTGGGTTGGATCCGACCTGTGGAACACACACCGGCTCGAATGTAGTGAGTGGTGGTATGCAGTGTTTGTTATCTATCCCATGCTGTGTTTGAATGACTTGGGGCACACTGTCATGTGAGTGCGCTTTTAATCATTACTTTTCCATTTTTAATAAACTTATTACACTATGGGAGCAATCATTTTTCCTTTTTTGAGTATATATATGGTGGCATCCCATTTATTACAAGAGAGTTACCCCAAAGAGACGGAGTTGACTTATGACCATTTTCCAATTGGATGGGATCACCTTTGGTGATATATATTATTCTCACAATGGTGGGCATCTGGTACGTTGCCTATCTTACCGCACGTGGTGGAGGAATATTGGATTCTCTTACATCATCGCTGGTTTTGGGCACACGGCAGAGGAGAGCTATATTCATATAATCACTGCATGGATTGTCTATTTATAATGGACATTTTCTTTATGTTATCACATGATTATGTTGTGAGATTAGACACATTATATGAAATTATGCAGTGTGGGTTTCTGTAAGCATAGATAACACTGGGAATATTGCCCTGTATTTGTTATTTGATAACCACACAGGTACCTGTTACCTTACCTGCTTCCCCACCGTCTATAGCAGAACTACTGCTACAGGGTGGCAGGGCTGCGAAAAATCACGTATACATAAGTATTTTGTATTTCTGGATAGGGAGCATGTGCATGCCCTACCCGCGCTGCCATTGGTGGCTAAAGCTGTTGACCACCGGGTCCCGGCCAGAGATTTCCCATCAGCACCCAGCGTTTGCCGAAGGAATACTGACTGGGGAGAGCTCTGTATGTAAACAATACAGATCTCTCCCCTGTCAGCACCAGCACGCTGCTTTGTATTGCTCTGCATAGAAGAGCAATACAAAGCAATGTGCTGACACAGTAAAACAGCACACAGTTAACCCTTTGATCACCCCAGAAGTTAACCCCTACCTGCCCAGTGTCATTAGTACACTGTCAGTGCTTCTTATTAGCACTGATCACTGTCTTAGTGTTACTAGGGATGTCAGTGGTAGTTAGTCAGTCCCCCCCCCCAGTGTCAGAAAACCCGCAGCAGTCCCGCTAAAAGTCGCTGATTGCCGCCATTACTAGTATAAAGAAAATAAAATCCATTATATATACCAGCATTTGTAGATGCTAGAACTTTCATTATTTACACGGACTGGGATTTTTTTTTTAGCCACGACATGAAGCAGAATACATGTTGGCCTATATTTATGACGGAATGTGATTGTTTAAATTTTTTTAGTGGATATGTTTTATAGAAAAAAGTAAAAAATATTGTTTGTTTTTTTTTTAAATTGTCAGTCTTTTTTAATTAATAGCGGAAAAAATTAAAAACGTACAGGTGATCAAATACCACTGAAAGAAAGCTCCATTTGTGGGGAAAAAAGGACATAAACTTCATTTGGGTGCAGTGTTGCATGCCCGCGCAATTGCCAGTTAAAGTAATGCAGAGCCGTATCACAAAATATGGCCTGGTCAGGAAGGAGGGTAACTCTCATTTAAAATCAGGGCCTTGCCTCATATACATTTCTTTAGGCTGAATGGGCCCAGGGACACCTATTCCCCATTTTTTTAAAGCTAAATTTCAGGTATGTTTATTTCATACATGCTTGGACCAATGTCCCTATGTATATCCACCATACCTGGCCGATGTCCCTGGAATCAGTGAAATAGACACCACTACTCCACTGATCTCCCGTCTTCCAGGTCCCATGCTGAGCAGCTGCCTTGCTGCATTCTGAACACAGGAGGTCATCTGCTGGGCAAGGGCACCATTCAGAGAAGGCTTTGCCTTTTCTCAATGAATGCAAAACATTCTCTGATTGGACAAAATAGAGAGACAGGGAGGTGACATCAGGAGGGGCAATGACATTTAAGAGGAGCCATTTGCAGGTCCAGTAACCCAGGTTGACAATGCAGATTAGGTCTAATAATATCTCATTTAGACCCATGCTAGATGTTTTATTGCCTGACAGGTTACAACCAAGAGGGGATTTCTGACCTTAAAGGAGAAGTTCACTATTTTTTTTTTTAAATAATGCACATCTTTTTTGCACGTAAAATTACAGAGGCCATGTGTGATCAGGGCACACTGGGAAAATCTTTAGCAGGCTTAACCGCTTCCCGTCCGCCCTATATCAAATATAATGCTACAGGGCGGAAAGGGTGCACAAAATCACGTATATACAAGCGATTTTGCATTTCCGGGTAGGGGGCAAGAGCGAGCTGCTCATGCTCTACCAGCTCTGCCATTTGCAGCTGCGGCTGTCAATTACCGGTCCAGGACGGTAATTACTCGTCAATGCCCGGTGATTTTCAATGATCGCCGATGCAGAGGAGGACCATTTTGTTTACTAACAGTTCAACTCCCTGTAAGCTTGGGCACACTGCTCTGGATGGCTGTGCTAAGCACAGCCATCCAGAGCAGTGTGTACTTACAGTGAAGCACCAACACACCACCCCTTAGTAAAACACTCCCTGCACATAGTTAACCATTTGATCGCCACTGTTATCCCCTTCCTGCCCATTGCCATTAGTACAGTATCAGAGCGTTTTTTAGCACTGATCACTGTATTGGTGTCACTGGGAATGTCAGTGACACCAAGTCAGTTCCCCCCCAGTGTCAGAACGTCCGCCGCAGTCCCGCTATAAGTTGCTGATCGCCGCCATTACTACTAGAAGAAAAAAAATTTGCAGTATCTATACCACCATTTGTAAACGCTATAACTTTCAAGTAAACCAATTAATTTACACGTATTGGGATTTTTAAAATTTCATTTGGGTGCAACATGCATGACCGCGCCAGTGTCAGTTAAAGTAACGCAGGAAGGGGGGGAAATTCTCAGGAGGGAAAGTGGTTAAGGTGAGATTCTGGGCAAGCTGAACCAGTTCCGGACTAACATGTACTGCGGGCGGGCGGCACAGGCAGGCTAAGCGATCTACCCATACATCACTTAGCACATGTGCATTGGCGCAGCGCTCCCTTGGTGCACACAGCAGATTGTGGATCCTGGTAACGGGACACTATGAAATATTTGGGGTGTGACGTGATCGCATAGCAATCACATGATCACAATGTCAACTTAACTGGTATGAATGATTTTCATTCATAACAATTGTGCTTAGCATTGTAATGCTGTGAATGGCCCACAGCTATCACATGGTACCTGAGCCAATCAGAGCACACTATATGTACCATGTGATCACAATAGTAAGCACATCTGTTATGGACGTAACCCATTCATGACAGTTCAAAACGTTGTTGTTACAGTGACCATCATTGTAACAGTAATCAAGGAGTAAAAAACAAAATCAAAACAAAAATCTCTGATCACCTCGCCAGAGAAGTACAGTATCACTAAAGTGAGGCAGGATGTCTGAAGACAGGATGTAAAAAAAAGAAAATTGTAAAAGAAGGATGAAATATATTTAAACAAGATTTTAAAAATTGAACAAAACATTTTTATTTTTTCATTGTAACATACTGTCAGCAGTCAGTATCCCTGATCACCACCACACCAGTCATAAAATGACACTGTACTGCTCTAGTGACAGTATGTAAACAAAAAAAAAATTGTGCTAAAAATTTATTTAATTTATGTATTTTTTTAACAAAATTGTCACAAAAAATTAAAACTTTTCATGCATTTTACGAAATACCTCAGACTGTCCACTTTCAAAAAAGGGGCCATTTGGGGGATATTTGTACTGTCCTGGCATTTAGGGATCAATAAATGAGAGGCCGTCAGTACATCAGGATTGAGCCATTTTCACATATATATCCCATAGTTTGTAGACACCAGAACTGTCACACAAACCAATATACACTTATTGGGATTTGTTTTTATCAAAGACGCAGCAGGATACATTTTGGCCTAAAATTATGAAGAATTTTTATTTCATTGGAAATGTTTTAGAACAGAAAGTAGAATATTCTTATAACAAAACTTTCTTGATAAAAAATATTGAAACAGAAAGTAGAAAATATTTTATTTTCAAAACGTTCCATAATTTTGTTTATATAATAAAAAATAAACCCAGAGGTGATCAAATACCACCAAAAGAAAGCTCTATTTCAGTGAAAATTTTTTTTAATAACTTTTATTTGGTGCAGTGTTGGATGACCGCGCAATTACCAGTTGAAGTAGTGCAGTGCTGAAAAAAGCACAAATGTCCTGGTCATGAAGGGGGTAAAACCTTATGGAGGAGAAGTGGTTACAAGACGTCCATCAGACACGGTAATGAACACAATATTGGTGCTGGACATGTTTTGGAGTGTCACTCACCCAGCTCCTGTGGGTCATCTTCCTCCTTCACACCTATCTATAGGAAGTCAGAGCTGTGAGCAGGGAATTCTGGGAATAAAATGACAGTTATAATTCAGGCTCCAATAACAAGGTGTCAGCAAGTTTCTAAAAAGGCTAAAACTGAAGTTTCATAGTTTCAAGTTGTATATTTTCTGTCCTAGTTCCTCCCTCCTCACTTATTAACACGCTAATAACATGTTACATGAAACCTTTGTCTTTTCATTACACATCTTATTTTACATCTATTGATGTCATCACTGCGTCTCTGTGCTTCTTCATGCAATTCAGGTAGATCATGGCTGGTGGGAGGGGCCAGCAGGGTGCTGTGTATAGCTTCCTGAAAACATCACAGCACCCCGTACTCCTCTCAAGAGCCTTCCATTATGATGAAAACAGGGGGCTGGATCTTGGGAGGAGTTATGCAAATATATAAATGCCTTGATGAGTGGACATCAGTGTGGAGGAGTGGGAGTTCCCAGAAAGAATGTATTTGCATGCAGACCACTCTAGGTAATGCCCACGTGATGGGGAGCCTCCATGATTGAAAGAACTTAAAGTGGTTGTAAACCTCAGACATGACAAAGGAACAAAGCATTTCCCTCTATAGGGTGTACTTGTCTCAATCCAGAGCAGTAAGGGTCATTTCTGCATGCTGCTCCATTCCTCTGCTATCAGCACCAGTCACTTCTCAAGTTTTCCTGACACTAAGAAAAATATGGTGATGGGGAGGGACCTCCAGCAGAATGACAACCTCAGCTCTGTTCCTGTGAGCTGTGTGTGTGGAGGAAAGGGGGGCGTCTCTTCCCTCCAATCAGCTCTCCCCACTGAGCTCTGCAGAGTGTAACTTAAGCTCCCCGCCCCCTTTTTTCTGAACGCTCAGACAAGCTTTGTCAATTAAGAACTTTGAACAGATGTAGAGAAGAGAAGACTACAGATAAACAGGTACAACCTATACAGGAGGATCTTTTTCATCTCTGTGTACCACCTGAGGACAGTCACTTCACTGGGTATATGTTCGGGTTTACAAACACTTTACATCCAATAAATGGAAGGGACAGCCCAGTGAGGCTGAGGAGGAAAGCGATAAATCATGCTGGATATCCTCTAGCCAGGAATGAGGTGGGCTCTATCTGACGTGATGACACTTGTAATGCACATTGTAAGCAGCTCACAGTGTGCAGTGTGAAATCAGAGGAAGCCATTTCAGTCCAGGAGAGGAGCCTCTATAACTGTCACACTCCATTGTTGGGGTCCCTCTGTATAGTAACACGGAGCTGCCTTGTTGTATTTGTAATGAAAGTGGAACGGCACGGTGATGGCAGGGAGGACCTCCTGGTCATGTCGCTCGTGGGCGCCCCCTGGGGCACGCAGCACGGTGATCTGTGGTGATCTGTGTCCCTTGGAGACAACCAATCACCAATCAGGGTAAAGAGCCAATGACAATGACTTGGCTCTCTGCTTATTCCCCCCCGATCATTCCCCTGTGAGATCCAAAGACAGAACATTAATGGTGTGAACCTCCTGCACTCACAAGTGTTCAACTCTATACACAAAGAAGAAGAGAAGCTGCTAACATTAAATCATATACCAATGATTACCATAAACGTATAAAATAAAATAAAAAATGTAGCGCTACTCACATAATAGATAAGTGCATATAAATATATATACCAAGTATATCAATTAGTGAAAAAATATCAAATCAACTGTTAACCAAGTGATCTCATGCAGAAATCCAAACCATTGTATGTGAACACAAAAATACACTCAAACTGTGATGGTGATGATGATTGAAAACAATTAGTGCTGATTAATCACAACCTTCAAACTTAATTATAATAACCTAAGACATGTGAAAGACATATATGTCTTTCTATATAAATCAGTTCAGTGTAAATCATATATAAAATCACACGTGCATATAGTGTAGTGAAACCACAATATAAAGACAATTTCAACAGTGCTCTTAAAGTCCAAAAAATGCTGATGGTAACATTTAGATGACACACACTCGTGCAGGTATTTGTGTGCAAGTGGATATAAAATCCGACCACCGTCTGGATAAGCCTCTCACCTCATCACTTCGACCCCTGCGGGTCAAAGCGCTTTAATGGATCCTTCTCACGGATCCTCTGAGCCCTGAGGAAGTTACATGGTATTGTGACGCAACGCGTCGGCCTGACGTAGTGACGCACTTCCGGTGTAGCGGCCATTTTGGTACACCTCTACACCCTGTTGTACACCAATACATTCGTTTCCTCATCCGAAAGCATGGGGTTTTGAACTGGATACTGCTGCTATATTGGTGCTACACTTGATCTTACCTGGAGAGGAGCCATTAGTGGAGTGCTGACCCCTGAGGCATTTGAGTGCGATAAGGAGCGACCATTTGGAGTGATAGCAGGCTTGGAGGATCCAAGAGAAGGATCCATTAAAGCGCTTTGACCCGCAGGGGTCGAAGTGATGAGGTGAGAGGCTTATCCAGACGGTGGTCGGATTTTATATCCACTTGCACACAAATACCTGCACGAGTGTGTGTCATCTAAATGTTACCATCAGCATTATTTGGACTTTAAGAGCACTGTTGAAATTGTCTTTATATTGTGGTTTCACTACACTATATTTACATGTGATTTTATATATGATTTACACTGAACTGATTTATATAGAAAGACATATATGTCTTTCACATGTCTTAGGTTATTATAATTAAGTTTGAAGGTTGTGATTAATCAGCACTAATTGTTTTCAATCATCATCACCATCACAGTTTGAGTGTATTTTTGTGTTCACATACAATGGTTTGGATTTCTGCATGAGATCACTTGGTTAACAGTTGATTTGATATTTTTTCACTAATTGACATACTTGGTATATATATTTATATGCACTTATCTATTATGTGAGTAGCGCTACATTTTTTATTTTATTTATACAAAGACAGAACATGTGCACATCCCATGAGAGGAGGGAGGGGGGGACTGTGAACCTCCCCTGTACAGTGTGTACTCCACCCATCATTATATAGCCCACAATACATCATCACTGCACTCCACCCAAAATTGGAAAGATTCTCAGCAGCTCCCCAAAACTGAAACCATTAAAAATGTTCATTAAACATCTCATAGATGTGGTCGCCTTCCAAAGACATTGCAAGCCATGTGGATATACAGCAAATCCATAGTGACAATCAATCGCTCCACCCAAAACTGAAACGAAACCCCCATTTACGTGGTCACCTGCCAAAGACATTGACATCTATGTGCATAGCCAACAAATCCATCTTGGTATTCAATCACTCCACCCTAAACAGAAAACAATAAACACCTCATATATATGTGATCACCTTCAAAAGACATTGTGATCCATGTGAAAATCCAATCAACCCATCTTAACTCTCAATCGCTCCACATTAAATTGAAAAATAAATGAATTAACAAACAGCCCATTTATGTGGTCCCCTGCCAAAGACATTGCAATCCACCTAATCCATCGTGATTCTCAATGGCTCTGCCCAAAACTGAAACTATTAAAACACTCCATATATTTGATCACCTTCAAAAGACATTGCAGTCCATGTGAATATCCAACAAACTCATCTTGATTCTCAATCGCTCCACCCAAAACTCAAAATTAAAAACCACCCCATATATGTATTCGCCTTCCGAAGACATTGCAATCCATGCGAGTATCCAGCGAATCCATCGTGATTCTCAATCGCTTCACCCAAAAAAAATCCCTAATAAACACCCAACAAAGGTGTCACATTGGTAGAATGTCCAAACGACAAAGTGTTTCCCAAGCGGATTTTCAAGAAGTGGGACTCCACCCAATACTGAAGATACAGCGATGTGTTCATTCCTCCTCTGCTGGCAGTTATCACTTCCAGGCTATGATGTGTCAGTTGGCCGTCACTGTGTCAATTAAGTTTTGTTGAAAAAAAATGTTTGAACTGTGCAACTGTAACTATGAGGTCATCACAGTGCAGCAGAGGCTGTGTCAATAAAGTTTTTGTACAAAAAAGAAAAGGTCACAGTGGAGCAGAGGCTATAAATAGAAGCCAGCAGAGGCAGAGTTCAGTCTACAAGTGACTGTTGTGGTGAACACATCTGATCTGAAGACATCTGATTACTACCAATAGAAATTCTTGGTGTATTCTACCATCTGATAGCAGAAATGGTGAGAAACACCCACCGCACTACAGGAGGGAGGGCATCTCCCAGAAGGACAAGGTTGGACTTCCTTTGGAATGGAAGGCTCAGCAATTGGCTGAGGTCATTCTTTACAAAGAAAGATCCAAAGGTTACCGAACCCAAGCAGACGAATGAATGGAGGGAGAATGAAGGTGAGGAGCGTCGTCGTGAAATCATTGTAAAATTTCAGTCGTGCGTCAGAAGAGGCTTGGCCCGACAGCGATACCTGGATTTCATGACAAATACAAATCCATCTGTGAGCGCGGTCATCCAGTTCTCTAAATGCCTGAGCCCCCATGACCCCACCTTCCATATGCAGTTGCGGCTGAATCAGTTGAAGGTGGATATCACGTCTAAATGTAAAACCTTCTATGGATATAAGGAGGAGCTGAGAACCTTAGACAAAGACATCGCAGCTTTAGTAAAGGGCAATATGGCTCAACAGGATCTACAATCCAGATTCAAAAAACTAAAGCCTAGCAATAAGGTGCAAGTTAACGAGGTCATAACCAAGGATAGACAGGAGGATCGTGAGGCCAAAAAGAGAAGAAAGAGGCTGGAGTCCTATGAACACCTCTTCTACTATCTGCAGACGGATCCAGCTTACCTGACCAGACTCATGGACCAGCTGACGTACGATCAGGATATTCTAACATTTACGGACAGACTGCTCTTCCATCTCTATGACCACGGCCACAATCCACGCGCAGAGTACTATTTCATCAAACTGATGGAATTTGCTCTTTGTAAGGAAGTGGAGAACAAAATCCATGTCATTCAGGACATATTGGAGGGGAAATCAAAGATTTTAAAGCTAATCATCTATTTTTACACCCAAGAAGCAAAGTACATTCCCCTAGTCATGGCGCTGGTTCCAGCAATACTGACGACATACAGCATTGAATATACACTGCCCACCTATCCAGAGAAGCCTGCAGACCAGCCTTCCATTCCAGCAAGGAAAAGACTACAAGGAAGATCCACCAATGGTCACAAAACTGAAAAGATTGCTGTATATGACGTCACAAACGAATTCCTACAGGCCATACTCTCATCTGTGGACAGGATTCCTTATGGGCTCAGACACCTTACAAAAGTCCTACAACAATCTTTGCTAAAAAAGTTTCCGGAGGTCGGTGAAGATTTAGTGTTGAAGACTGTCGGCTATTTCTTCTCTCAGTACCTCCAGCCAGCCATAGAGAGGCCAGATCTATTTGACATTATTTCAAGAGAGAAGTATTTAGATTCAATCCTGAGCAAGAACCTCAAGCTCATGTCTTCAATCACCCGCCTGACCATGCAATTCCTCCCTGTTGAAACACTTCTTGGACCTGGAGCAGACGACTACATCAGCATCACCTCCCCAAAGCTCAGGGGATTCTTCAGCAAACTTCTGAACACTCCAGATCCAGAGGACAACTTCAGCTTTTCCAAGTACGCCGACTTTATAGAGACTCCTGTGATAAACATGCCTGCGGAGGACATCATCTACACACATTCTCTGCTTTCTGAATACAAGAATGTTGTATTTTGCGACCTCGGACATTGGCCAACCACAGACATTGTGTACCGAGTATACAAGGATATTGGACCCGTCCCTCTCCTTAAGGATCTTGTGGACACTCAGGCAGCTGTGTATGATGACACAAAGAAAATTCCTACAATCTCGTTATGTTTAAGCAGAAAATCTTCTCCACTGAAAGATTTGGATATTGAAATGGAGAAAGCTAAGGTTTCCACCATAAAACTAGTCCTGGAACTAATGGGTAAAAAGCCTGAAGAGAAACTCCTAGAGATTCTGACACCTACCTCGCCAGCACAGGAAAAGGATCAGTATTCGGCAATAGGAGGCAGAACTTCCAACAGTACTGAAGGTGCACATAAAGAGGAAAAATCCTGTTCAACTAAAGACCGTGACACCTCCCGGGAATGTCAAAAACACCTTCTGGCTGCAAACCTGCAGACTTTACACAAAGCCGGGTACTTCACAGAGTCAAGAAGCCACACACAGGTCATCAACCTAATTATGGAAGAAATCAAAAGGAAAGAGAACCTGCTAGAGAAAAGAAAATCTGAGATAAGAATTAACCAGCAGGCATTAGCTGATCTGGAGGAGACGTGTGCATTACTGGAGGACTCCATAGACATGCACAAGAAGTATAAGAAAAGATGTATGGACATCCTGCTCTCTGAAGAGTCAGGCATTGATGGAGAGATCCACAAGATCTATTTTACACAAGATGAGACTACATACACTGCCAAAGACCTATTTAAGAAAGGGGTCATAGTGAACACACGAGGGGAAATCAGGCAAATGAAAAGAGATGTCATTTGTGTAAAAGTTGTTGATGATCACTTCCAAGTCAGAATAGGCAACAAACGTCAAGACCTCGCAATTGTCAACTTGCTGCATGCTCATCACAGCGATAATCCAACCATGAAGATTTTCCATTATGACATCGATGTGAGAATGTTTCTGTATGAGATTTGCAGCAATCGTTAGAGAAGGTTAACAGCCGCTTAAAGCTGAAGTTTCCTTTTTCAGGGGGAAATGGCTGGTTTAATCTGGCCATGCTGGCTGAATAACAAAAACCGAACACATCTGAGGTGGAGGCGATAATCCTCCCCTCTGCGCCATTCTGACAACAGAGACTCCTGATTGGCTGCAGCATTGACTGAAACAAAATTTTCAAACAAGCCCATTCGACATGGATAGATCTAGGGGGGTGCTGGAGTGGGCTGCACCCCCCATCCCCCAAGCCGGCCTTCCTATGGACATTGTGTTTGGCCCACTGAGCTCCTCTCCCCATCCCCAAACTCAGGGCAGGCCAAGGAGAGGCAGCCTGGCGCATTGAACAGCTAAATAAAAGTCTCAACAGAAGGAACAACAGCGGCAGAGAGCCAGGAGGTGTGGGCTGTGCTCTCTTCACAGTGCTCCTCCATACAGCAGATAACATTTGGGTGTGAGGAATTGAGCAGGGCAGGGTTGGGGTAATCTGGGTTAAGATGGGGGTTGTGGAGGGGATTTAAACTAGGTGGGGGATTTGTAATGGGAGGGGGAATTTGGGGGGTGAGGATTTGTGATGGGAGGGGGGATATGGGGGGTGAGGATTTGTGCTAGGAGGGGGGATGGGTAGGGGAATTGGACTGGGGAGGGGATCTGTGCTGGGGGGGACAAATACATGCGTTTTTAGTGGATTTTTGGCAGAGTTTTGTGTAGGGTGTTAAGGAGACACCCGATGACATCTAACAACCAGTGACTCATCCCTGCCCTGCTCATTAAGCTGACAGCTGACTGACACCTGAATGTAAACGAAGGAGATGGATGTTAAAGCCCTTTATGCCCTAGTAACCCACATATGTGGCAGCAAAAAGTGGGACTTTGCAGCATAAGAGTTGCTGGGGGGCAATGTTTATGCGCCAAAAACAGCTCTTGGTCCAAAACAAGCAATCAGTAGCCGGCGGGACCGGTTTCCATTTATGTGACCATTGTGAAAGCCAATCACAGTGGTCACGTAATCGCCTGCAGTCTACCCAGTCTTCCAGGAGGAGAGCGCCATGCCCTTTGCTGTGATATATGGGCCTTCACCTTGGGAAACAGCAGCTCCAAACCGTCAAGCTGCAGTCTACCCAGCCTTCCAGGAGGAGAGCATCATGCCCTTTGCTGCGGTAAATGGGCCTTAAAAAAATATCTTAAAAACACATTTAAAAAAAAAAACAAAAAAAAAAACAGTTTTGAGCCTACCTCTGAGGCAGCCAGTTGTACCGGCGAAATCAGTCAGAAAAAGGCCTATTTCACACCTAGAGGTCTCTCAGGGACTTTGATCTTGATGCTTATGTTACGATAATTACCAACAATCCTACCTTTGCTCTGCCTTGACAACTTGGAACTGTCCATACTTCAGGACTTGCTCACCAATATGCCTTCTGTTTCACAAAGATATGCCTACTTGGCCTGTGTATGAGCCAGACCTTTATTGATGTATGAGGGAGGTTATGTGTCCTCCTCTGGATGGTGCCCTTGGCTCTTCGGGTACCGGAGGGAGGTGAAGACATCACCATTCATATATGTTTGTTATGTAACTTTCTTCCTCCTCTGGACTACATCAGGTTCAATTATCTATCTGGGGACTTTGATGGATACCCTATAAGAAATTAATTTGGCTACTCACACAGTGTAGTTATTCACAATGAGCTGTGCCATCACTTCACCTCTACAACAGAAGTGGACGAGCAGCTCAGTGATAGTCTGGGACAAGGCCATTGTCTCCATAGAGACACAACGTATGCTCATCAGTAAAACTGATCAAGATGGTTCCGTCATTCACAATGAGCTGTGCCATCACTTCACCTCTACAACAGAAGTGGACCAACAGCTCAGTGATAGTCTATAGAGACAATGGCCTTATCCCAGACACATAACCTATGCTCACCAGTAAAATGGATCAAGAAGATGGTTCCGTTATTCACAATGAGCTGGGGGTGTGGAGTGGTGTTATTGGAAGGCTCTCTTGGGTGAGGGGGGGGGGGCAAGGGTGTTGGTCACTGTCAGAATCTCTGCAGGGGAGGGAGGTCTGGGGGAAGGTCTGATTTTTGTGTTGCCTAGGGCAGCCAAAAACCTAAATACACCACTGGCCAAGTGCCCAGGTTGTCTGCAGTGCGGGGATGGAATGAGGAGCTCTGTTGAGTGCTCTGCCAGAAGTGACCTTATCCTCTTCTCTGCTAACCCCTGTCCTCTTACCTGCTAACTCCCTGTACCCTGCCGTGCTGACCCCAGTACCCTGAATTACTGACCCTTGTCTTCTGCCCCCATAGCCCTTGTTCTCTGCTCTGCTGACCCCTGTCCTCTGCCCTACTGACTCTTGTACACTGCCCTGCAGATTCATCAGAGTTTACAATGGCACATAGTCAGTACAGGGAGAAAGGAGTGCAGCTGGTATGAAAGTACAACCTGTGATCGGCCCCAAAAAGCTCTTTCACACAGGCAGTAGTAAAAACAAGCATCTGAGTAGCAGTTTTACTGCCCCCACCTGCCCACCCAAATGCTAACACAACAGCCTGACAAGGCTGTACACATACTGAAAGTGTAGCTGCCGCCTTGCTCAGAGGGACACAGCCTGGGAGATGGAAGGGGTGGGACGGATGACTGAAAAAGGGACTGTGCCAGCAAGTCAGGGACAAATGACAAGTATTTCTATTCAGCGCAACAGCACTGCACGTTTGGAAAAGGTACCAGTGCTACTTTGCTGCTGTTGTTGCTCTTTTTTGGCCCCAGAGATTTACACAGAAAATGCACCAAAAATGTATTTAAACTGCACATACGTACGAGTTTTGTGTAGGTGTTTAAAGAGGCACCTGCTGGCATCCTTACATCCCCGCCCGGCTCATTTAGCTGTCAGCTGGCTGAAAGATGAATGTAAACAAAGGAGAAGGGACATTTAACCCCTTTACGCCCTAGTAACCAATATTTGCGGGCTTTAACGCATATGAGCTGCTGGGTGGGCAATGTTTCTGCGGCAAAAAAAGCTCTCGGTCCTGTGAAAACGTCGGCAGCCCGCGGGACCGACTTCCGTTTATGTGATCATTGTGACAGCCAATCCAACCACTCACAATGGTCACATGATCGTTGACCCTTGTAGGGCCTCTTCTTCATAACACTGGCCTGGTGGTTACAAGGGGCCTATGGGTGGGGGGCATATTGGAATCTGGAATATCTATTTAACAATATGTAAATAAGGGATACAAAGTACCTCTATTAATCCACGAAAAAAAGAATGTGCCCAAGAAGTAAAAACACCCCTTGGGTCTTTGTTACAAGGACATAGACGGTTCCTGCCACCTAGCATCCATCTTTGCTAGTTGCAGTACCCCTTCACAGCTTGGATACAGATGGGGCGGTTTTCCCCTGGACAGCACCAGGCATTGCAAAAAGTGTTTTATTCATGGCCAGATCAGCGTAGAATGTGAGTCAGGGAAGTAATGCTGGTTTTGTGGTACAACGAGACATGGCCACTGAGTACAGGGAATGGAAGGTCTGTCATATATGCAATTTAATAAATTTTTCATATTCAAAGCAAACTCCCCCATCCATCCATGTCTCCAGGTTTCATTTTATTTTAAAAAGGAAATGATTTATATAAAAGTGGTTGGTGAAGACATATATATCGATTTGGACGACAAATGTGAAAAGATATCGATTTTGGACATATTACGTGCTCATCATAGCGGTAATCCAAGGATGAAGATCTTCCATTATGACATCGATGTTGGAATGTTTCTGTTTCTACTTTGCAGCAACCTTTATGGAAGGCTGGACATGGATGAAGTTTAAGCTGGCCATACTGGCTGAACGACAAAAGGCAAACGCATTGGAGGTGGAGGTGGGAATCCTCCCTTCTGCGCTACTGTATTCTGACAGCGGGGACTCCTGATTGGCGGCAGCGCTGATTAAAATGAAATTTCCCAACAAGACCTTTCGACATGGCCGGATCTAGGGTGGGCTGCCGGAGAAATAACAGCGGCAGAGAGCTAGGCGGTGGGGGCTGTGCTGTACTCTTCCCACTCCTGTCATCAGAACAGCACTCCTCCATACAGCAGATAACATTTGAGGGGGGGAGGATTTATGCTAGGAAGGGGGTGGGGTGATTTGAGTTATGGTGGGGGAAGATCTTGTGGATAGAATTAGTGCTAGGATAAGGGATGGGGGGGAAGGGGAATTTGGGTCAAGAGGCAGAATTTCTGCTAAGGGTGGATTTATCGTAGGACAGGGGATTAGTGCTGGGAGGGGGAATTAGGGGGTATTTATCGTAGGAAAGGGGATTTGTGCTGGGAGGGGGAATTGGGGGGATTTGTGCTAAGAAGGGGGATTTATACTAGGAGGGGGGATTTGTGGGAGAGGATTTGTGCTGGGAGGGGGGGATTTGTGCTGAGAGGGGAAATTTGCGTCACTATCCAAGGCCAGAGGAAGTGACACCATCACGCTGATCGGAACCCAGAAGTAGGCTGCCGCCAATCAAGGAAGGAGGATTGGATGCTTTGACACTTTTCTATGTACACTGCCTTTGATATCCCTATGGAATATGAATGTTTTTAGCCTTTCATGAAAATCGGAAGTTTGTTGTTACTACGCCATGAGAGTCTCCACTTTTTATATATAAATACAATGTAATATAATTATTAGCCATAATTTATTAATTGAATGAGACTTTAGAGCTGCGCATCTAGTTATATTATGGGCGATAGATGGCGGCGCGGGTAGGGTGGGGATGAGAGGTGGGGTATGAAAAGGGGAGGAGGAGGTGTGGAGGGATCATTTATGATTTGTTTTGTGTAAATTTTACACAAAAAAAAGAAGAAGACCATACCTAGTGTGATGTCATGAAAAGAAGACCATACCTAGTGTGATGTCATGAATGGAAGGTCTGTCATATATGCAAGAAAGTGGGACACTTAGCCAAGCAGTGTATTGAGAATCTACTGCCAAGGAGAGCTCTGTGGATATCCTGATTGATTTCGGATGGGAGGTGCACAACATAACTAAGAGCGCAATACTGTGATAAATTAACCTTCACATTGGGAAACAGCAGCTCCGTACCGTCAAGCTGCAGTCTACCCAGCCTTCCAGGAGGAGAGCGCCATGCCCTTTGCTGTGATATATGGGCCTTCACCTTGGGAAACAGCAGCTCCAAACCGTCAAGCTGCAGTCTACCCAGTCTTCATGGAGGAGAGCATCATGCCCTTTGCTGCAGTAAATGGGCCTTAAAAAAATATCTTAAAAACATATTTTAAAAAAACAGTTTAGAGCCTACCTCTGAGGCAGCCGGTTGTACCGGTGAAATCAGTCTGAAAAAGGCCTATTTCACACCTAGAGGTCTCTCAGGGACTTTGATCTTGATGCTGTTACGATAATTACCAACAATCCTACCTTTGCTCTGCCTTGATAACTTGGGACTGTCCATACTTCAGGACTTGCTCACCAATATGCCTTCTGTTTCACAAAGATATGCCTACTTGGCCTGTGTATGAGCCAGACCATTCTTGATGTACGAGGGAGGTTATGTGTCCTCCTCTGGATGGTGCCCTTGGCTCTTCGGGTACCGGAGGGAGGTGAAGACATCACCATTCATATATGTTTGTTATGTAACTTTCTTCCTCCTCTGGACTACATCAGGTTTAATTATCTATCTGGGGACTTTGATGGATAGCCTATAAGAGATTAATTCGTCTACTCACACAGTGTAGTCATTCACAATGAGCTGTGCCATCACTTCACCTCTACAACAGAAGTGGACCAACAGCTCAGTAATAGTCTGGGATAAGGCCATTGTCTCTATAGAGACACAACGTATGCTCATCAGTAAAATTGATCAAGATGGTTCCGTCATTCACAATGAGCTGTGCCATCACTTCACCTCTACAACAGAAGTGGACCAACAGCTCAGTGATAGTCTGGGATAAGGCCATTGTCTCAATAGACACATAACCTATGCTCACCAGTAAAATGGATTAAGAAGATGGTTCCGTTATTCACAATGAGCTGAGGGGGTGGAGTTAGTGGAAGGCTCTCTTGGGTGGGGGAGGCAAGGGTGTTGGTCACTGTCAGAATCTCTGCAGGGGAGGGAGGTCTGGGGGAAGGTCTGATTTTTGTGTTGCCTAGGGCAGCAAAAAACCTAAATACACCACTGGCCAAGTGCCCAGGTTGTCTGCCGTGCGAGGATGGAATGAGGAGCTCTGTTGAGTGCTCTGCCAGAAGTGACCTTATACTCTTCTCTGCTAACCCGTCCTCTTACCTGCTAACTCCCTGTACCCTGCGGTGCTGACCCCTGTACCCTGCCGTGCTGACCCCTGTACCCTGCCTTAATGACCCTTGTCTTCTGCCCCCATAGCCCTTGTTCTCTGCTCTGCTGACCCCTGTCCTCTGCCCTACTGACTCTTGTACACTGCCCTGCTGATTCATCAGAGTTTACAATGGCACATAGTCAGTACAGGGAGAAAGGAGTGCAGCTGGTATGAAAGTACAACCTGTGATTGACCCCAAAGAGCTCTTTCACAAACGCAGTAGTAAAAACAAGCATCTGAGTAGCAGTTTTACCGCCCCCACCTGCCCACCCAAAAGCTAACACAACAGCCTGACATGGCTGTACACATACTGAAAGTGTAGCTGCCGCCTTGCTCAGAGGGACACAGCCTGGGAGATGGAAGGGGTGGGACGGATGACTGAAAAAAAAGGGACTGTGCCAGCAAGTCTGGGACAAATGACAAGTATTTCTATTCAGCGCAACAGCACTGCACTTTTGGAAAAGGTACCAGTGCTACTTTGCTGCTGTTGTTGCTCTTTTTTGGCCCCATAGATTTACACAGAAAATGCAGTTTTGTGTAGGTGTTTAAAGAGGCACCTGCTGGCATCCTTACATCCCGCCCGGATCATTTAGCTGTCAGCTGGCTGACAGATGAATGTAAACAAAGGAGAAGGGACATTTAACCCCTTTACGTCCTAGTAACCAATATTTGCGGCGGCAAAAAGCTGGGCTTTAACAAATATGAGCTGCCGGGTGGGCAATGTTTCTGCACCAAAAACAGCTCTCGGTCCTGTGAAAACATCAGTAGCCTGTGGGACCGGCTTCCGTTTATGTGATCATTGTGACAGCCAATCTAACCAATCACAATGGTCACATGATCGTTGACCCTTGTAGAGCCTCTTCTTCATAACACTGGCCCGGTGGTTACAAGGGGCCTATGGGTGGGGGGCATATTGGAATCTGGAATATCTATTTAACAATATGTAAATAAGGGATACAAAGTACCTCTATTAATCCACAAAAAAAAGAAGTAAAAACACCCCTTGGGTCTTTGTTACAAGGACATAGACGGTTCCTGCCACCTAGCAGCCATCTTTGCTAGTTGCAGTACCCCTTCACAGCTTGGATACAGATGGGGCGGTTTTCCCCTGGACAGCACCAGGCATTGCAGAAAGTGTTTTATTCATGGCCAGATCAGCGCAGAATGTGAGTCAGGGAAGTAATGCTGGTTTTGTGGTACAACGAGACATGGCCACTGAGTACAGGGAATGGAAGGTCTGTCATATATACAAGAAAGTGGGACACTTAGCCAAGCAGTGTATTGAGTATCTACTGCCAAGGAGAGCTCTGTGGATATCCTGATCGGTTCCGGATGGGAGGTGCACAACATAACTTACAAAATTCCTGCTAAATCTAAAAGATAAAACTGTATTGAGCTATTAAATAAAGCTCTGTATGTGAATGAGGTCTTGGGGCTCATTCACATGGGTGCTGTGGCTTGTACAGTGTCAGACTTTATTTCGGTGCTGTTGTAGGATAGGCAGTGGATGGGGGAGGGGGAAGTAGATGTGTTTTGGTTATATGAGAGGTGGGATATGGAAAGGAAGAAGGGTGAGGGGTGCCTGTTTATTTTTATTGGACATGTTTTTATGGGAGTTTTATACAAATATGACCATATCTATAATGATCCCATGAACATTGCTCTTGTATGAGTTACTCTGGAAGTACACTGCATCTGAGCACCGCAAACTGAAAAAGTGATTTAGTTCATTTTTCATATTCAAAGCAAACTCCCCCATCCATCCATGTCTCCAGGTTTCATTTTATTGAGAAATCAAATTGAAAAACACTAGCTAGCATTTCTGGCCATGGCCATCTTGAGTGAGGGCAGATGATTCACATAGCATTCACTTCCTGGAATCCATCTACCCTCAGCTTAGGCAAGTAGGCAGGAGGGTGTGCTTTGCTGAGAAAACCCCTCCTTCCCTCCTGAAGACTCCTGGGATGGATGACATTTGCCAAGAAAAAAACAGGAAATAACTGAAGAAATGTAAAAAAAAAGAAGGTTTAAATCATGTAAACCTGATATACTTTCCTATCTATTTACTAATGCTAGCAGCACAAGGATTACAAATAGTCAATGTTGATTAGGAGAGTGAAGTTCTGCTTTAAGTCTAAGAACGTTGAATGGTCAGTTGTTTTAATTTCAACAGTATGGAAATAATCCGGTTCACGACTGGTCTATAGCAGAAATACTACTACAGGGCGACACGGGTGTGCAAAATCACGTATATATATGTGATTTTGCATTTCCGGGTAAGGGGCACACAAACGCCCTACCCGCACCGCCATTCGCAGCCGTTAATCACAGGATATCGGCCAGTGATTGCCAAGCATCTTCGACAGGGAGAAGAACTGTTTATAAACAAAACAGTTCTCCTTTCTGTCAGCTTGAGCACACTGCTTTGGATGGCTGTGCAGAGCACAGCCATCCAAAGCAGTGTCCTTACAGCGAAGCACAGGGACAGAGCACGTAATGAAACAGCACGCAGTTAATTAACCCTTTGATCGCCCCTCATGTTAACCCCTTCCTGCCCAGTGCCATTCGTACAGTGTCATTGCTTTGTTTATCATTGATCACTGTATTGCTGTCACTGGGGATTTCAGTGACACCAAGTCAATTCCCCCCCAGTGTCAGAATGCCCACCGCAGTCCCGCTATAAGTCGCTGATCGCCGCCATTACTAGTAAAAATTAAAGAAAAAAATCCCAGCATATATTCCACCATTTGTAAATGCTATAACTATCACATACATCAATTAATTTACACGTATTGGGATTGTATTTAGCAAAGACATGAAGCAGAATATATTTTGGACTAAAGTTAAGATGAAATGTGATTTTTAAAATTCTTTTACTGGACATGTTTAAGAGCAAGATGTCAAAAATATTGTTTTATTTCTCAAAATTGTCTGTATTTGTTATAGCGCAAAAAATAAAAACCGCACAATGATCAAATACCACTGAAAGAAAGCTCTATTCGTTGGAAGAAAAGGACGTAAATTTAATTTGGGTGCAGCGTTGCATGACCGCGCAATTGTCTGTTAAAGTAACGCAGTGCCGTAACGCAAAAAATGGCCTGGTCAGTAAGGGGGGTAAATCCTCAGGAGGGAGAGTGGTCAAAGAAAAACAAAAAAAAAATTTGACCCTTAGGGGTATCCCTGCTGGCCAGCTAAAGATGTTGAGAGCCACTTCAATCTATCGGAGCCTTTTGGGCCTTATGGGATACCCTCTGCCATATTTCTTATTATCCACACATGTCCCTTACCTGCATTGGCAGTATTTTCGGGAAGGTGACCTAACCCTGTAAAACAACTGGCTATTGATTCTTTTTCTGTCACACCAAATATTCATTTCATTTAGTTTTGATTCTGTGTGCATTGTGTAGTTTGTTTATTCAAAATTACTATAAATAAAAATTATTCATCATTTTTTTCTAAAGCGTCCTCACTTTACACATTACCTAGTAGTTGTGGCCGAGCGGTTAAGGCGATGGATTCTAAATCCATTGGGATTTCCCCACGCAGGTTCGAATCCTGCCAACTACGATCTGTAGCTTTGGAAACAGTACACACACTGGGTACATCAGTGCTCTGTAGGTCAATGTTCCAGTTCTGCTGGTTGATGGCTCTTGCCAGGATAAAGTGCTGCACTTGACAGCCTAAACCTTTAGCACGGTTCTGTAGCTCCTACAGTCCCTTGACGGAGATGAAGCTCTGTGTCCATGGAGGTCTTGGCTGGCTTGTAGGGTCTAAATGACCTGTAGAGTTCCCTGAGACTCAGATAAAGACTTGGCCGGGTCAGTAGGTGAAATTTACAAGTACCCAGCTGGTCACAATCCAAGCCATGGGGTACATCATAGGACTGGGAAAGCATTTGGAAGACTTTTTTTTTTTAACTTTGCGGCTACAATGTAGTTCATACGTGGACTAGGTCCTTTATAACTACTTCCCATCTGATGTACAGTCCATACATAGATGTCCTGATGGGAAGTGATTAAGAGCTGCAGCCATGATCTTGGTACCATTTCTATGAAAGATTTGGAGAACTCTGGGATGAAGCACAAAAACAAGTTCAACTACACGCAGTGACAGGGGGTATAATCCTTGCCGCAAAATGTGTATGCCCTGTCTGCTCCCTAAATGGTTAATACAGGTAGCAGTTGGGGGCAGTGAAAGCGTAGCAAAACCACACATTTTTACCATCCCCAACTATTAGTCTAAACAAGTCCTAACAGTGGGAGCGGTTTAACCGCTTCCCATCCGCCCTATAGAAGATATACTGCTACAGGGCGGCACTGGGTGTGCAGAATAATGTATATATCAAGCAAGGATGATGGGAACCCCTCATAATGGGCACAGCAGGTGCACAAACATGGGAACTCAGCAAAGGGATGCTGGAAACCCCTCATAATGCGAACAGTTGGTGAACAGAAGAGAGGGAACTCCCATAGGGATGGTGGGAACCCCTCAAATTGGGAACAGCAGATGTGGAGATATGGAACTATGCATAGGGATTGTGGGAATATAATGGGCACAGCAGGTGTACAGACCAGAGATCTCACCATTAGAGTCTTCAAGACTGTCATGTGGTTTCACTCGCCAGCATCCATCAAACACTCGAATATCAGTTTTAGATGGACGAACGCTTTATTGCAATCCTCCCTTAAAGTGCCTATATGAGAAGCCTCAGACAGGAGATACTCTACTCTGACTCCCGGCCCGAAGAGAAGTCCTAGATAGTGACAACTGCCACAGTGAAGCTGAAATTGAGGCAGAGTGTGGCCCATCTGCCTGCAACCCCTCACAAAGATGCATTGTTCGTGAGCTCTGGTTCACACTGGATCCAACTTGAAGTTGCATGATTTCAAGGTCACATGACAGTGCAACTCCACGTGTGACTTGGAAGACATCAGTGCGACTTCATGCACAGATGTCTATGCAAATGCCAGGCGGTGTTTTTCAAAGTGAATTCTTGGCAAAATAAAGCATGGAGACACGGATGGATGGGGGAGTTTGCTCTGAATATTAAAAATGAATGAAATAGCATTTTTGGCTTGTGGTGCTCAGATGCAGTGCAGTTCCACTTAAATATCATGATTCTCAAGAGCTTCAATAATGATGGAAGCTGATTTCTCTTTCCTGATAATTTCTTCTGGGATATACCATCATAACCATTCATTAACCCCTAGCCTACAGGGCACTGTAACCTTTCATTAAAGGAGTACCCAACCAAATGTGAATGTTTACATTCATTTTATCTGCCTGGTCACCTCATTAACATATGCACATGTCTTTGTTACCGTTTTGGCGAGGAGCTTTGGTGGCGATGTGTGCGCTCTCTTCATGGTTGGTGTATTGTGGAGGTCACTGACTGCTAACGCTTCACAGTTCATACAATCTGCGGGAAGAAATGGCTGTCAGTAACTCATTATAACTGTTCAATGTCACATGGAATGACCCTTAAATATAATGAGAAATAAAGCTGATTTCTAGGCTCTACCTATCTCCACCATACCCCTCTGACTGACCGTTGGACCTTTTTACACATCTAAAGCCGCAGTCACATGATTCTCTCATCCTGAATCTTGAGACTAGAGAATCCAGATTACAGGAAGTGGAGTCCTTCGGGTGTCCATGTCACTGCTCGTGTGATGACGACACTTCCTATTGGTTTGTCAGTGGCGTGGTTCTCAAAAAACAAGAGGTAGGAAATCAGCACAAGGGGCCTCTTGGGATCCAGACTGGGTGGCCGCATCAGCAGACTTTGATTAGCGCTCCCCCCACTCCCAGATATGGCATCGGTGAGAGAGTGCAGGATGGGTTAGAGGGGATGAATAGTTGTCTGAAGATAGGCAAGCTTTTATTGTTTTTATCTACCTTTTATTTATGTTACAGAGGCCATGTGTGATCAGGACACACTGGGGAAATCTTTGGCAGGCTTAAGGTGAAATTTTGGGCACGTTATACCTATTCCGAACTAACATGTACTGCGGGCGGGCGGCACAGACATGCCAAGTGATGTACTTGTACGTAACTTAGCACATGCGCATTGGCGCACCACTCCCTCGGGGGACACAGCGGATTGCGGATCCTGGTAAACAGCCACTATGAGACGCTGGGGTGTCAGGTGATCGCATAACAATCACATGATCACAATGTCAACACAACTGTTATGAATGAGTGTCATTCATAATAATTGTGCTTAGCATTGTAATGCTACGAATGGCCCACAGCTATCACATGGTACCTGAGCCAATCACAGCACCTTATATGTACCATGTGATCACAATAGTAAGCACATCTGTTATGAATGTAACCCATTCATGACAGTTCAAAACATTGTTGTTACAGTGATCATCATTGTAACAGCAATCAAAGTGTAAAAACAAATCTCTAATCACCTCACCAGAGAAGTACAGAATCACCAGTCACATTATGACACTGCACTGTTCTAGTGACAGTATGTAAAAGAAAAAAAATGTATTAAAAATTTCAAAATTGTGACAAAAAAATGTAAACTTTCTGTGCTTTTTACTAAAATACCTCAGACTGTCCACTTTCAAAAAAGGGGTCATTTGGGGGATATTTGTACTGTCCTGGCATTTAGGGATCAATAAATGAGAGGCCGTCAGTACATCAGGATTGAGCCATTTTCACATATATATCCCATAGTTTGTAGACACCAGAACTGTCACACAAACCAATATACACTTATTGGGATTTGTTTTTACCAAAGACACAGCAGGATACATTTTGGCCTACAATTATGAAGAAGTTTGATTTCATTGGACAGGTTTTAGAACAGAAGGTAGAAAATATCATTTGATTTTCAAAATGGTCAATCTTTTTTTGTTTACATAATAAAAAATAAACCCAGTGGTGATCAAATACCACCAAAAGAAAGCTCTATTTGTGTGAAAGAAAAATGTAATAGATTTTATTTGGTACAGTGTTGCATGACCACACAATACCCAGTTGAAGTAGTGCAGTGCTGAAAAGCACAAAATGTCCTGGTCATGAAGGGGGTAAAACCTTATGGAGGACAAGTGGTTACAAGACGTCCATCAGACACAGTACTGAACACAATATTGGTGCTAGACATGTTTTGGAGTGTCACTCACCCAGCTCCTGGGGGTCATCTTCCTCCTTCACACCTATCAATAGGAAGTCAGAGCTGTGAGCAGGGAATTCTGGGAATAAAATGACAGTTAGAATTCAGGCTCCAATAACAAGGTGTCAGCAAGTTTCTAAAAAGGCTAAAACTGAAGTTTCATAGATGTATATTTTCTGTCCTAGTTCCTCCCTCCTCACTTATTAACACGCTAATAACATGTTACATGAAACCTTTGTCGTTTCATTACACATCTTATTTTACATCTAGTGATGTCATCACTGCGTCACTGTGCTTCTTCATGCAATTCAGGCAGATCATGGCTGGTGGGAGGAGCCGGAAGGGTGCTGTGCATACAGTCAGGTCCATAAATATTGGGACATAGACACAATTCTAACATTTTTGGCTCTATACACCACCGCAATGGATTTGAAATGAAACGAACAAGATGTGCTTTAACTGCAGGCTGTCAGCTTTAATTTGAGGTATTTACATCCAAATCAGGTGAACGGTGTAGGAAGTACAGAACTAAATATGTTAGAATTGTGCGGATGTCCCAATATTTATGGACCTGACTGTAGTCTCCTGAAAACATCACAGCACCCCGTACTCCTCTCAAGAGCCTTCCATTATGATGAAAACAGGGGGCTGGATCTTGGGAGGAGTTATGCAAATATATAAATGCCTTGATGGGTGGACATCAGTGGGGAGGAGTGGGAGTTCCCAGAAATAATGTATTTGCATGCAGACCACTCTAGGTAATGCCCCGTGATGGTGAGCCTCCATGATTGAAAGAACTTAAAGTGGTTGTAAACCTCAGACATGACAAAGGAACAAAGCATTTCCCTCTATAGGGTGTACTTGTCTCAATCCAGAGCACTAAGGGTCATTTCTGCCTGCTGTTTCATTCCTCTACTATCAGCACCAGTCACTTCTCACAAGTTTTCCTGACACCAAGAAAAATATGGTGATGGGGAGGGACCTCCAGCAGAATGACAACCTCAGCTCTGTTCCTGTGAGCTGTGTGTGTGGAGGAAAGGGGGGCGTCTCTTCCCTCCAATCAGCTCTCCTCACTGAGCTCTGCAGAGTGTAACTTCAGCTCTACGCCCCCTTTTTTGTGAACACTCAGACAAGCTTTACCAATTAAGAGCTTTGAACAGATGTAGAGAAGAGAAGACTACAGATAGTATACAGATACAGCGCGGTGATCTGTGGTGAGCTGTGTCCCTTGGAGATAACTAATCACCAATCAGGGTAAAGAGACAATGACAATGGCTTGGCTCTCTGCTAATCCCCCCCCCGATTGTACCCCCGTGAGATCCGGAGATGGGGCATGTGCACATCCCACGGGAGGAGGAGGGGGGGGACTGTGAACCTCCCCTGGATAGTGTGTACTCCACCCATCATTACATATCCCCCAATGTATCATCACTGCACTCCACCCAAAATTGGAAAGATTTTCAGCAGCTCCCACAAAACTGAAACCATTAAAAATGTTCATTAAACATCTCATAGATGTGGTCGCCTTCCAAAGACATTGCAAGCCATGTGGATATACAGCAAATCCATTGTGATAATCAATCACTCTACCCAAAATTCAAAACAATAAACACCTCATATATATGTGATCACCTTCAAAAGACATTGTGATCCATGTGAAAATCCAATCAAACTATCTTAATTCTCAATCGCTCCACATTAAAATGAAAAATAAATAAATAAACAAACAGCCCATTTATGTGGTCCCCTGCCAAAGACATTGCAATCCATCTAATCCATCGTGATTCTCAATGGCTCTGCCCAAAACTGAAACTATTAAAACACTCCATATATTTGGTCACCTTCAAAAGACATTGCAGTCCATGTGAATATCCAACAAACCCATCTTGATTCTCAATCGCTCCATCCAAAATTGAAAACAATAAAAAACACCCCATAAATGTGATCACCTTCCAAAGACATTGCAATATACGTGAATATCCAGCAAATCTATTGTGATTCCCCATATATGTGGTTACCTTACAAAGATGTTGATTTCCTGTGAATATCCAACAAATCCATCATGATTCTCAATCACTCCACCCAAAACTGAAAATTAAAAAACACTCCATATATGTATACGACTTCCAAAGACATTGCAATCCATGCGAGTATCCAGCGAATCCATCGTGATTCTCAATTGCTTCACCAAAAAAAAAACCCCTAATAAACACCCCACACAAGTGTCACATTGGTATAATGTCCAAACGACAAAGTGTTTCCCAAGCGGATGTTCAAGACGTGCGGCTCCACCCAATACTGAAGATATAGCTATATGTTCATTCCTCCTCTGCTGGCAGTTATTACTTCCAGGCTATGATGTGCGTCAGTTGGCTGTCACTGTGTCAATAAAGTTTTGTTGAAAAAAAATGTTTGAACTGTGCAACTGTAACTATGAGGTCATCACAGTGCAGCAGAGGCTGTGTCAATAAAGTTTTTGTACAAAAAAGAAACTGTCACAGTGGAGCAGAGGCTAAAAATAGAAGCCAGCAGAGGCAGAGTTCAGTCTACAAGTGACTGTTGTGGTGAACACATCTGATCTGAAGACATCTGATTACTACCAATAGAAATTCTTGGTGTATTCTACCATCTGATAGCAGAAATGGTGAGAAACACCCACCACACTACAGGAGGGAGGGCATCTCCCAGGACAAGGTTGGACTTCCTTTGGAATGGAAGACTCAGCAATTGGCTGAGGTCATTCTTTACAAAGAAAGATCCAAAGGTTACCGAACCCAAGAAGACGAATGAATGGAGGGAGAATGAAGGTGAGGAGCGTCGTGGTGAAATCATTGTAAAATTTCAGTCGTGCGTCAGAAGAGGCTTGGCCCGACAGCGATACCTGGATTTTATGACAAATAAAAATCCATCTGTGAGCGCGGTCATCCAGTTCTCTCAATGCCTGAGCCCCCATGACCCCACCTTCCATATGCAGTTGCGGCTGAATCAGTTGAAGGTGGATATCACGTCTAAATGTAAAACCTTCTATGGATATAAGGAGGAGCTGAGAACCTTAGACAAAGACATCGCAGCTTTAGTAAAGGGCAATATGGCTCAACAGGATCTGCAATCCAGATTCAAAAAACTAAAGCCTAGCAATAAGGTGCAAGTTAACGAGGTCATAGCCAAGGATAGGCAGGAGGATCGTGAGGCCAGGAAGAGAAGACAGAGGCTGGAGTCCTATGAACACCTCTTCTACTATCTGCAGACGGATCCAGCTTACCTGACCAGACTCATGGACCAGCTGACGTACCATCAGGATATTCTAACATTTACGGACAGACTGCTCTTCCATCTCTATGACCACGGCCACAATCCACGCGCAGAGTACTATTTCATCAAACTGATGGAATTTGCTCTTTGTAAGGAAGTGGAGAACAAAATCCATGTCATTCAGGACATATTGGAGGGGAAATCAAAGATTTTAAAGCTAATCATCTATTTTTACACCCAAGAAGCAAAGTACATTCCCCTAGTCATGGCGCTGGTTCCAGCAATACTGACGACATACAGCATTGAATATACACTGCCCACCTATCCAGAGAAGCCTGCAGACCAGCCTTCCATTCCAGCAAGGAAAAGACTACAAGGAAGATCCACCAATGGTCACAAAACTGAAAAGATTGCTGTATATGACGTCACAAACGAATTCCTACAGGCCATACTCTCATCTGTGGACAGGATTCCTTATGGGCTCAGACACCTTACAAAAGTCCTACAACAATCTTTGCTAAAAAAGTTTCCGGAGGTCGGTGAAGATTTAGTGTTGAAGACTGTCGGCTATTTCTTCTCTCAGTACCTCCAGCCAGCCATAGAGAGGCCAGATCTATTTGACATTATTTCAAGAGAGAAGTATTTAGATTCAACCCTGAGGAAGAATCTCATGCTTATGTCTTCAATCACCCGCCTGACCATGCAATTCCTTTCTGTTGAAACACTTCTTGGACCTGGAGCAGACGACTACATCAGCATCACCTCCCCAAAGCTCAGGGGATTCTTCAGCAAACTTCTGAACACTCCAGATCCAGAGGACAACTTCAGCTTTTCCAAGTACGCCGACTTTATAGAGACTCCTGTGATAGACATGCCTGCGGAGGACATCATCTATACACATTCTCTGCTTTCTGAATACAAGAATGTTGTATTTTGCGACCTCGGACATTGGCCAACCACAGACATTGTGCACCAAGTATACAAGGATATTGGACCCGTCCCTCTCCTTAAGGATCTTGTGGACACTCAGGCAGCTGTGTATGATGACACAAAGAAAATTCCTACAATCTCGTTATGTTTAAGCAGAAAATCTTCTCCACTGAAAGATTTGGATATTGAAATGGAGAAAGCTAAGGTTTCCACCATAAAACTAGTCCTGGAACTAATGGGTAAAAAGCCTGAAGAGAAACTCCTAGAGATTCTGACACCTACCTCGCCAGCACAGGAAAAGGATCAGGATACGGCAATAGGAGGCAGAACTTCCAACAGTACTGAAGGTGCACATAAAGAGGAAAAATCCCGTTCAACTAAAGACCATGACACCTCCCGGGAATGTCACAAACACCTTCTGGCTGCAAACCTGCAGACTTTACACAAAGCTGGGTACTTCACAGAGGCAAGAAGCCACACCCAGGTCATCAACCTAATTATGGAAGAAATCAAAAGGAAAGAGAACCTGCTAGAGAAAAGAAAATCTGAGATAAGAATTAACCAGCAGGCATTAGCTGATCTGGAGGAGAGGTGTGCATTACTGGAGGACTCCATAGACATGCACAAGAAGTATAAGAAAAGCTGTATGGATATCCTGCTCTCTGAAGAGTCAGGCATTGATGGAGAGATCCACAAGATCTATTTTACAGAAGATTCAACTACATACACTGCCAAAGAGTTATTTAAGAAAGGGATCATAGTGAACACACGAGGGAAAATCAGGCAAATGAAAAGAGATGTCATTTGTGTAAAAGCTGTTGATGATCACTTCCAAGTCAGATTAGGCAACAAACGTCAAGACCTCGGAATTGTCAACTTGCTGCATGCTCATCACAGCGATCATCCAACCATGAAGATTTTCCATTATGACATCGATGTGAGAATGTTTCTGTATGAGATTTGCAGCAATCGTTAGAGAAGGTTAACAGCCGCTTAAAGCTGAAGTTTCCTTTTTCAGGGGGAAATGGCTGGTTTAATCTGGCCATGCTGGCTGAATACCAAAAACCGAACACATCTGAGGTGGAGGCGAGAATCCCCCCCTCTGCGCTATTCTGACAACAGAGACTCCTGACTGGCTGCAGCATTGACTGAAACAAATTTTTCAAACAAGCCCATTCGACATGGCCATATCTAAGAGGGTGCTGGAGTGGGCTGCACCCCCCATCCCCCAATCCGGCCTTCCGATGGACATTGTGTTTGGCCCACTGAGCTCTTCTCCCCATCCCCAAACTCAGGGCCAGGCCAAGGGGAGGCAGCCTGGCGCATTGAACAGCTAAATAAAAGTCTCAACAGAAGGAACAACAGCGGCAGAGAGCCAGGAGGTGTGGGCTGTGCTCTCTTCACAGTGCGCCTCCATACAGCAGATAACATTTGGGTGTCAGGAATTGAGCTGGGCAGGGTTGGGGTAATCTGGGTTAAGATGGGGGTTGTGGAGGGGACTTAGAATAGGTGGGGAATTTGTGATGGGAGGGGGGATTTGGGGGGTGAGGATGTGTAATGGGAGGGGGGATTTGGGGGGTGAGGATCTGTAATGGGAGGGGGGATATGGGGGGTGAGGATTTGTGCTAGGAGGGGGGTTGGGTAGGGGAACTGGACTGGGGAGGGGATCTGTGCTGGGGGGGACACATACATGCGTTTTTAGTAGATATTTGGCAGAGTTTTGTGTAGGGTGTTAAGGAGACACCCGATGACATCTAACAACCAGTGACTCATCCCTGCCCTGCTCATTAAGCTGACAGCTGACTGACACCTGAATGTAAACGAAGGAGATGGATGTTAAAGCCCTTCATGCCCTAGTAACCCACATATGTGGCAGCAAAAAGCGGGACTTTGCAGCATAAGAGTTGCTGGGGGGCAATGTTTATGCGCCAAAAACAGCTCTTGGTCCAAAACAAGCAATCGGTAGCCGGCGGGACCGGTTTCCATTTATGTGACCATTGTGAAAGCCAATCACAGTGGTCACGTAATCGCCGACCGTTCCCACCCCCCGAGCGTTAAGAACTTTTAAAGCGGACAAAAAGTTGGGCTGGAAGAGGTTAACCAAAAAATAAAAAAAAACAGAGGAGTTCCTACACAATTCTTACCTGCTATGAATTTTAAGTGATTCAACATAAAAAAAAAAAAAAAGAAAAACCCATACCAGGTAACTTGCCCTCAACACTGGGGTGCCTTGGCAAAGCACCTTGTCCCGTGTTGTTGAGGCCTCTTCACCACAACCCTGGCTCAGTGGGTGTAGGGGGCCTATGGGTTGGGGGCTTGTCGGACTTTGGAATATCCCTTTAACAATATGGGGGCCCTAGATACCACCTCCATGTGAATGAGTAAGGGGTACAAAGCACCCCTTTCCACAAAAAAAGAATGTGCCCAAGCAAAAACATCCCTTGGGTCTTTGTTACAAGGACATAGGCAGTCCCTGCCACCTAGCATCCATCTTTGCTAGTTGCAGTACTCCTTCGCAGCTCGGATACAGATGGGGCTTTCTGTTTTACCCTGGACAGCCCAAGTATTGCAGAAAGTGTTTTATTCATGGCCAGATCAGAGCAGAATGTCAGAGCGCAATACTGTGATAAATGAACCTTCACCTTGGGAAACAGCAGCTCCGTACCATCAAGCTGCTGTCTACCCAGTCTTCATGGAGGAGAGCATCATGCCCTTTGCTGCGGTAAATGGGCCTTAAAAAAATATCTTAAAAACATATCATTTAAAAAAAAAAAAAAAACAGTTTGAGCCTACCTCTGAGGCAGCCGGTTGTACCAGTGAAATCAGTCAGAAAAAGGCCTATTTCACACCTAGAGGTCTCTCAGGGACTTTGATCTTGATGCTGTTACGATAATTACCAACAATCCTACCTTTGCTCTGCCTTGATAACTTGGGACTGTCCATACTTCAGGACTTGCTCACCAATATGCCTTCTGTTTCACAAAGATATGCCTACTTGGCCTGTGTATGAGCCAGACCTTTCTTGATGTATGAGGGAGGTTATGTGTCCTCCTCTGGATGGTGCCCTTGGCTCTTCGGGTACCGGAGGGAGGTGAAGACATCACCATTCATATATGTTTGTTATGTAACTTTCTTCCTCCTCTGGACTACATCAGGTTTAATTATCTATCTGGGGACTTTGATGGATACCCTATAAGAGATTAATTTGGCTACTCACACAGTGTAGTCATTCACAATGAGCTGTGCCATCACGTCAGCTCTACAACAGAAGTGGACCAACAGCTCAGTGATAGTCTGGGACAAGGCCATTGTCTCTATAGAGACACAACGTATGCTCATCAGTAAAATGGATCAAGAAGATGGTTCCGTTATTCACAATGAGCTGGGGGGGGGGGGGGGGGAGTGGTGTTAGTGGAAGGCTCTCTTGGGTGGGGGGGGGGAGGCAAGGGTGTTGGTCACTGTCAGAATCCCTGCGTGGGAGGAATGTCTGTGGGAAGGTCTGATTTTTGTGTTGCCTAGGGCAGCAAAAAACCTAAATACACCACTGGCCAAGTGCCCAGGTTGTCTGCAGTGCGGGGATGGAATGAGGAGCTCTGTTGAGTGCTCTGCCAGAAGTGACCTTATCCTCTTCTCTGCTAACCCCTGTCCTCTTACCTGCTAACTCCCTGTACCCTGCGGTGCTGACCCCAGTACCCTGCCGTGCTGACCCCTGTACCCTGCCGTGCTGACCCCAGTACCCTGCCGTGCTGACCCCAGTACCCTGCCGTGCTGACCCTTGTCTTCTGCCCCCATAGCCCTTGTTCTCTGCTCTGCTGACCCCTGTCCTCTGCCCTACTGACTCTTGTACACTGCCCTGCTGATTCATCAGAGTTTACAATGGCACATAGTCAGTACAGGGAGAAAGGAGTGCAGCTGGTATGAAAGTACAACCTGTGATTGACCCCAAAGAGCTCTTTCACACAGACAGTAGTAAAAACAAGCATCTGAGTAGCAGTTTTACCGCCCCCACCTGCCCACCCAAATGCTAACACAACAGCCTGACAAGGCTGTATACACGCTGAAAGTGTAGCTGCCGCCTTGCTCAGAGGGACACAGCCTGGGAGATGGAAGGGGTGGGACGGATGACTGAAAAAGGGACTGTGCCAGCAAGTCTGGGACAAGTGACAAGTATTTCTATTCAGCGCAACAGCACTGCACTTTTGGAAAAGGTACCAGTGCTACTTTGCTGCTGTTGTTGCTCTTTTTTGGCCGAAGAGATTTACACAGAAAATGCACCAAAAATGTATTTAAACTGCACATACGTACGAGTTTTGTGTAGGTGTTTAAAGAGGCACCTGCTGGCATCCTTACATCCCCGCCCGGCTCATTTAGCTGTCAGCTGGCTGACAGATGAATGTAAACAAAGGAGAAGGGTCATTTAACCCCTTTACGCCCTAGTAACCAATATTTGCGGCGGCAAAAAGCTGGGCTTTAACAAATATGAGCTGCTGGGTGGGCAATGTTTCGGGGCAAAAAACAGCTCTCGGTCCTGTGAAAACATCGGTAGCCGGCGGGACCAGCTTCCGTTTATGTGATCATTGTGACAGCCAATCCAACCAATCACAATGGTCACATGATCGTTGACCCTTGTAGGACCTCTTCTTCATAACACTGGCACGGTGGTTACAAGGGGCCTATGGGTGGGGGGCATATTGGAATCTGGAATATCTATTTAACAATATGTGAATAAGGGATACAAAGTACCTCTATTAATCCAAGAAAAAAAGAAGTAAAAACACCCCTTGGGTCTTTGTTACAAGGACATAGACGGTTCCTGCCACCTAGCAGCCATCTTTGCTAGTTGCAGTACCCCTTCACAGCTTGGATACAGATGGGGCGGTTTTCCCCTGGACAGCACCAGGCATTGCAGAAAGTGTTTTATTCATGGCCAGATCAGCGCAGAATGTGAGTCAGGGAAGTAATGCTGGTTTTGTGGTACAACGAGACATGGCCACTGAGTACAGGGAATGGAAGGTCTGTCATATCTGCAAGAAAGTGGGACACTTAGCCAAGCAGTGTATTGAGTATCTACTGCCAAGGAGAGCTCTGTGGATATCCTGATCGGTTCCGGATGGGAGGTGCACAACATAACTTACAAAATTCCTGCTAAATCTAAAAGATAAAACTGTATTGAGCTATTAAATAAAGCTCTGTATGTGAATGAGGTCTTGGGGCTCATTCACATGGGTGCTGTGGCTTATACAGTGTCAGACTTTATTTCGGTGCTGTTGTAGGATAGGCAGTGGATGGGGGAGGGGGAAGTAGATGTGTTTTGGTTATATGAGAGGTGGGATATGGAAAGGAAGGAGAAGGGTGAGGGGTGCCTGTTTATTTTTATTGGATATGTTTTTATGGGAGTTTTATACAAATATGACCATATCTATAATGATCCCATGAACATTGCTCTTGTATGAGTTACTCTGGAAGTACACTGCATCTGAGCACCGCAGACTGAAAAAGTGATTTACTTCATTTTTCATATTCAAAGCAAACTCCCCCATCCATCCATGTCTCCAGGTTTCATTTTATTGAGAAATCAAATTGAAAAACACCAGCTAGCATTTCTGGCCGTGGCCATCTTGAGTGAGGGCAGATGATTCACATAGCATTCACTTCCTAGAATCCATCTACCCTCAGCTTAGGCAAGTAGGCAGGAGGGAGTGCTTAGCTGAGAAAACCCCTCCTTCCCTCCTGAAGACTCCTGGGATGTATGACATTTGCCAAGAAAAAAACAGGAAATAACTGAAGAAATGTAAAAAAAAAAAAAAAAAAAAAAAAAAGGTTTAAATCCTGTAAACCTGATATACTTTCCTATCTATTTACTAATGCTAGCAGCACAAGGATTACAAATAGTCAATGATGATTAGGAGAGTGAAGTTCTGCTTTAAGTCTAAGTACGTTGAATGGTCAGTTGTTTTAATTTGAACAGTATGGAAATAATCTGCTTCCCGACCGTCCTATAGGTGAAATAGTACCACAGGGTGACACGGGTATGCAAAATCACGTATATACTGTACGTGATTTCGCATTTCTGGGTAAGGGGCACGCATGCGCCCTACCCGCGCCGCCATTCGCGACCGTCAATCACTGGATATCGGCCAGTGATTGCCAAGCATCTCCGACGAGGAGAAGAACTGTTCGTAAGCAAAACAGTTCTCCTCTCTGTCAGCATGAGCACACTGCTTTGGATGGCTGTGCAGAGCACAGCCATCCAAAGCAGTGTCCTTACAGCGAAGCACAGAGACAGAGCACGTAATGAAACAGCACACAGTTAATTAACCCTTTGATCGCCCCTCATGTTAACCCCTTCCTGCCCAGTGCCATTCATACAGTGTCATTGCTTTGTTTAGCATTGATCACTGTATTGGTGTCACTGGGGATGTCAGTGACACCAAGTCAATTCAGCCCCAGTGTAAGAATGCCCACCGCAGTCCCACTGTAAGTCGCTGATCGACGCCATTATTATTAAAAATTAAAGAAAAAATCCCAGCATATATACCACCATTTGTAAATGCTATACCTTTCACATACATCAATTAATTTACACGTATTGGGATTGTTTTTAGCAAAGACATGAAGCAGAATATATTTTGACCTAAAGTTAAGACGAAAATGTTATTTTTAAAAATTCTTTTAATGGACATGTTTAACCTCTTGCCGACCGCGCATAGCCGAATGACGGCTTCACCGCGGCCGGCTAGTTCTGGGTGGACGTCATATGACGTCCTCCCAGAACGCGCTCTCCTGGCTCTCCTACGGACACAGCTGATCACGAGATGTGGTGAAAGGCCGATCCCACCGGCCTTTTACCACGTGATCAGCGGTGTCCAATGACACGCTGATCACAGGGAAATGCAAGTGCCGGTTCTCGGCTGCACTTTCCTCACGCTGTCAGATCATGAGGAAAGTACTGCCGAGAACCAGCAGTTGTCACAGCGGGGATCGGCACCGATCATCAGGGCACTGATGATCAGTGCCCTGATGATCGGTCCCCAGCAGTGACATCCGCAAGTTCCGCCCAGCAGTGCGCCCACTAGCCCCGCCCACCCATGCCCAGCAGTGCACCCACCTGTGCCCAGCAGTGCCCCCACCTGTGCCACTCTGCAGTGCCACCTACCTGTGCCCAGAAGTGCCACCTACATGTGCCAGCAGTGCCACCCACCTGTGCCCACCCACCTGTGCCCACCAGTGCCACCCACCTGTGCCCACCAGTGCCACCCACCTGTGCCCACCCACCAGTGCTGCCCACCAGTGCCACCAGTCAGTGCCCAGGGGTTGTGCCAGTCAGTGCCGCCAGTCAGTGCCCAGAAGTGATGCCAGTCAGTGCCGTCTATCAGTACCCATAATCAGTGTCACCTATCAGTGCCGCCTATCAGTGCTGCATATCAGTGCCGCCTATCCGTGACCCCTAATTAGTGCTGTCTATCAGTGCCGCCTATCCGTGCCACCTCATTAGTACTGCCTATCAGTGCCCTTTAGTGCTGCCTATCAGTGCCCATCAGTGCCGCCTACCAGTGCCGCCTCATCAACGCAAATCAGTGAAGAAGAAAAAACACCCGTTTGAAAAATTTTATAAAAGAAACAAATAAACTTTTTTTTTTTTCAAATTTTTTGCACTTTTTTTAATTTATAGCGCAAAAAGTAAAGCGCCCAGTGGCGATTAAATACCACCAAAAGAAAGCTCTATTTGTGAGAAAAAAATGATCAAAATTTCATATGGGTACAATGTTGCATGACCGCGCAATTGTCAAAGTGCGGCAGCGCTGAAAGCTGAAAATTGGCCTGGTAAGGAAGGGGGTATAAGTGCCTGGTAGGCAAGTGGTTAAGAGCAAAAAATTATTCATCATTTTTTTCTAAAGCGTCCTCACTTTACACATTACCTAGTAGTTGTGGCCGAGCGGTTAAGGCGATGGATTCTAAATCCATTGGGATTTCCCCACGCAGGTTCGAATCCTGCCAACTACCATCTGTAGCTTTGGAAACAGTACACACACTGGGTACATCAGTGCTCTGTAGGTCAATGTTCCAGTTCTGCTGGTTGATGACTCTTGCCAGGATAAAGTGCTGCACTTGACAGCCTAAACCTTTAGCACGGTTCTGTAGCTCCTACAGTCTCTTGACGGTGATGAAGCTCTGTGTCCATTGAGGTCTTGGCTGGCTTGTAGGGTCTAAATGACCTGTAGAGTTCCCTGAGACTCAGATAAAGGCTTGGCTGGGTCAGTAGGTGACATTTACAAGTACCCGGCTGGTCACAATCCAAGAAATGGGGGACATCATAGGACTGGGAAAGCATTTGGAAGACTTTTTTTTTACTTTGCGGCTACAATGTAGTTCATACGTGGACTAGGTTTTGTCCTCTATAACTACTTCCCATCTGATGTCCATACATAGACGTTCTGATGGGAAGTGATTAAGAGCTGCAGCCATGATCTTGGTGCCATTTCTATGAAAGATTTGGAGAACTCTGTGATGAAGCACAAAAACAAGTTCAACTACACGCACCAACAAACGGTAGTCATGGTCAGTGATGGGGGGCAGTGAAAGCGTAGCAAAACCACTCATTTTTACCATCCCCAACTACTAATCTAAACAAGTCCTAACAGTGGGAGCTGTTTAACCGCTTCCCGTCCGCCCTATAGAAGATATACTGCTACAGGGCGGCATTTGGTGTGCAGAATAATGTATATATCAAGCAAGGATGGTGGGAACCCCTCATAATGGGCACAGCAGGTGCATAGACATTGGAACTCAGCAAAGGGATGCTGGAAACCCCTCATAATGGGAACAGCAGGTGAACAGAAGAGAGGGAACTCCCACAGGGATGGTGGGAACCCCTCAAATTGGGAACAGCAGATGTGGAGATATGGAATCTATGCATAGGGATTGTGGGAGTATAATGGGCAGAGCAGGTGTACAGACCAGGGATCTCACCATTAGAGTCTTCAAGACTGTCACGTGGTCTGATTCACCAGCATCCATCAAACTCTCGAATATCAGTTTTAGATGGACGAACGCTTTATTGCAATCCTCCCTTAAAGTGCCTATATGAGAAGCCTCAGATAGGAGATACTCTACTCTGACTCCCGGCCCGAAGAGAAGTCCTAGATAGTGACAACTCCCACAGTGAAGCTGAAATTGAGGCCGAGTGTGGCCCCATCTGCCTGCGACTCCTCACAAAGATGCATTGTTCGTGAGCTCTGGTTCACACTGGATCCAACCTGAAGTTGCATGATTTCAAGGTCACATGACAGTGCAACTCCACGTGTGACTTGGAAGACATCAGTGCGACTTCATGCACAGATCTCTATGCAAGTCGCTCCAGAAATCACAAAAAGTAGTGCAGGAACTATCTTCAAAATTGGGGCGACTCTGATGGAGTTAGAATTTCACCGATTTGAACTGTTCCATTGTGCAAAAGAGGGTGCGACTTGTCATGGAATTTGTAACTGTCAAATCGCATGACAAGTCGCACTGGTGTGACCCAGGACTTACATAGAATACAACATCTTACAAGAGGTGATCCAGGGCTGGGCTCAACATGCCCAATATGGCAGCATTGCCAGTACAGCTTGTATCCCAATAATCTTTAGTAAATCTAGTGCTACTTGTCATATGGCGCTAGAAAAGCGAAGGCAGTGAAGTTGGGTGTATGAAAGTATGAAGGTCTTGTGCTAAGTAACCATTGGGTATGTCCACTGGATATGGCTGCAGCTTCTCTGGATGAGTATTTGGATATGAACTCTTGCACTGTCAAACAAAATCGGGATCCGCCATCTAAGTGTAGATTTATTACAGGCAATAAAAGGAAATAAAATTGCACCCACATTTAGGGTCACTTCCCACCATAGAAACGCAGTCTAGATGCGTCTCGGATGAGTTCCTGCATCCGCGTTTTTGACGCATTTCAGTGCGTTATTTATGCTTTCCTGTTCATTTTTTCCACTCTTTTTTGCTTCAATGTAAACAGGGGCTTGTGCATTCCGGTGTGTTTTTAATCCATTTTACTGCGTTTACAGTTGTGTGCAGGAATAATGAAGCCTGTTCATCTTTTTTTTCCTGCAGCCGGAACGTACTGGAACCCCAAGCTGATGTGAACTATGACATTGACAACAATATAACCTATTACATAATCACTCGGTAACTCACAAAACTGAATAAAACTCACATAGTGGGTACACAATTTATAATCCCAAGAAAAATTCACACTTTCACCCTTGAAAGTAAATAATATTCAAACCTTTTTCTTATCCTTAAATAAAATTAATAAACCAAACAATAAACAAAATTCAAATAACAAAATTTTAAAAAAAATTAAATATAGTCCCAAAATATATTTCCAAGTCCAACACAATCTCTCAATCCTGTGTGTCCAACTTCAATATTTCCATCACTCCGGACCCGATAAAATAAAACTAAAATAGTGTATTACCTTCAAACAATATGTATATACCTTCACAACTAAGAAGTATATACTTCAATCTGTGCAAAAACAGAATCAACTGTGAGTAACACGTGAATCGTGCAAGTCACCCTGTGTACACTATAACCACCAATTGACATCAATCATATGACGTCCTCCCAGAACGAGAGAACTACCTTGCATCCATCATATTACTATATGGTGGGAGGTGGTTAATCTGTGTGTAACCAGCAGTGAGATTTCAGGTAGTCACCTTGACAGAAAACCTTACCGCAGTCCTGGCAGATGAATGGCTTTGCTGTGGAGTGAACCTACGTGTGGCTCAGTAGAAAGGAATGGCTGGGAAAGGCTTTCTTGCAAATTTTGCAGGGAAATACCAAGTCAGCTCTTTGCAGATTAAAGCTTCGGAATTCACTCTCTCAATCAACCGACTATTGTTTAACCTTGTGCTGCTAGCATTAGTAAATAGATAGGAAAGTACATATTTACTTATTTACATTTTTTTTACATTTCTTCAGTTACTTCATGGTTTCCAGGCCTAGGCAAATGATGTCATACATCCCACAGGAGTTTTCAGGAGGGGAGGAGGGGTTTCTCTGACCTAAGAACACCCGGTTAAGGGCAGATGGATTCCAGGGAGTAAAAGCTACACAATCATCTTCCCTTACTCAAGATGGATATGACCAGAAATGCCAGGCGGTGGTTTTCAAAGTGAATTCTTGGCAAAATAAAGCATGGAGACACGGATGGATGGGGAAGTTTGCTCTGAATATTAAAAATGAATGAAATAGCATTTTTGGCTTGTGGTGCTCAGATGCAGTGCAGTTCCACATAAATATCATGATTCTAAAGAGCTTCAATAATGATGGAAGCTGAATTTCTCATTGCTGAGAATTTCTTCTGGGATGCGCCATCATAACCTTTCATTAACCCCTAGCCTACAGGCCACTGTAACCTTTCATTAAAGGAGTACCCAACCAAATGCGAATGTTTACATTCATTTTTATCTGCCTGGTCACCTCATTAACATATACATGTCTTTGTTACCGTTTTGGCGAGGAGCTTTGGTGGCGATGTGTGCGCTCTCTTCATGGTTGGTGTATTGTGGAGGTCACTGACTGCTAACGCGTCACAGTTCATACAATCTGCGGGAAGAAATGGCTGTCAGTAACTTATTATAACTGTTCAATGTCACATGGAATGATCCTTAAATATAATGAGAAATAAAGCTGATCTCTAGGCTCTACCTATCTCCACCATACCCCTCTGACTGACCGTTGGACCTTTTTACACATCTAAAGCCGCAGTCACATGATTCTCTCATCCTGAATCTTGAGACTAGAGAATCCAGATTACAGGAAGTGGAGTCCTTCGGGTGTCCATGTCACTGCTCGTGTGATGACGACACTTCCTATTGGTTTGTCAGTGGCGTGGTTCTCCAAAAACAAGAAGAAGTAGGAAATCAGCACAAGGGACCTCTTGGGATCCAGGCTGGGTGGCCGCATCAGCAGACTTTGATTAGCGCTCCCCCCACTCCCAGAAATGGCATCGGTGAGAGAGTGCAGGATGGGTTAGAGGGGATGAATAGTTGTCTGAAGATAGGCAAGCTTTTATTGTTTTTATCTACCTTTTATTTATGTTACAGAGGCCATGTGTGATCAGGACACACTGGGGAAATCTTTGGCAGGCTTAAGGTGAAATTTTGGGCAAGTTGAACCTGTTCCGGGAGGGCGGCACAGACATGCTAAGTGATGTACTTGTACGTAACTTAGCACATGCGCATTGGCGCACCTCTCCCTCGGTGGACACAGCGGATTGCGGATCCTGGTAACCAGCCACTATGAGACGCTGGGGTGTCAGGTGATCGCATAGCAATCACATGATCACGTCAACAAAACTGTTATGAATGAGTTTAATTCACAACAATTGTGCTTAGCATTGTAATGCTACGAATGGCCCACAGCTATCACATGGAACCTGAGCCAATCACAGCACCTTATATGTACCATGTGATCACAATACTAAGCACATCTGTTATGAATGTAACCCATTCATGACAGTTCAAAACATTGTTGTTACAGTGATCATCATTGTAACAGCAATCAAAGTGTAAAAACAAATCTCTAATCACCTCACCAGAGAAGTACAGAATCACCAGTCATATTATGGCACTGCACTGTTCTAGTGACAGTATGTAAAAGAAAAAAATGTGAAAAAAAATGTATTAAAAATTTCAAAATTGTGACAAAAAAAAATTTAAACTTTCTGTGCATTTTACTAAAATACCTCAGACTGTCCACTTTCAAAAAAGGGGTCATTTGGGGGATATTTGTACTGTCCTGGCATTTAGGGATCAATAAATGAGAGGCCGTCAGTACATCAGGATTGAGCCATTTTCACATATATATCCCATAGTTTGTAGACACCAGAACTGTCACACAAACCAATATACACTTATTGGGATTTGTTTTTACCAAAGACGCAGCAGGATACATTTTGGCCTACAATTATGAAGAAGTTTGATTTTATTGGACATATTTTAGAACAGAAAGTAGAAAATAATTTATTTTCAAAATGTTCAATCTTTTTTTGTTTACATAATAAAAAATAAACCCAGTGGTGATCAAATACCACCAAAAGAAAGCTCTATTTGTGTGAAAGAAAAATGTAATAGATTTTATTTGGTACAGTGTTGCATGACCACACAATAACCAGTTGAAGTAGTGCAGTGCTGAATAGCACAAAATGTCCTGGTCATGAAGGGGGTAAAACCTTACGGAGGACAAGTGGTTACAAGACGTCCATCAGACACAGTACTGAACACAATATTGGAGCTAGACATGTTTTGGAGTGTCACTCACCCAGCTCCTGGGGGTCATCTTCCTCCTTCACACCTATCTATAGGAAGTCAGAGCTGTGAGCAGGGAATTCTGGGAATAAAATGACAGTTATAATTCAGGCTCCAATAACAAGGTGTCAGCAAGTTTCTAAAAAGGCTAAAACTGAAGTTTCATAGATGTATATTTTCTGTCCTAGTTCCTCCCTCCTCACTTATTAACACGCTAATAACATGTTACATGAAACCTTTGTCGTTTCATTACACATCTTATTTTACATCTAGTGATGTCATCACTGCGTCTCTGTGCTTCTTCATGCAATTCAGGCAGATCATGGCTGCTGGGAGGGGCCTGCAGGGTGCTGTGCATAGCTTCCTGAAAACATCACAACACCCCGTACTCCTCTCAAGAGCCTTCCATTATGATGAAAACAGGGGGCTGGATCTTGGGAGGAGTTATGCAAATATATAAATGCCTTGATGGGTGGACATCAGTGTGGAGGAGTGGGAGTTCCCAGAAAGAATGTATTTGCATGCAGACCACTCTAGGTAATGCCCCGTGATGGTGAGCCTCCATGATTGATAGAACTTAAAGTGGTTGTAAACCTCAGACATGACAAAGGAACAAAGCATTTCCCTCTATAGGGTGTACTTGTCTCAATCCAGAGCACTAAGGGTCATTTCTGCCTGCTATTTCATTCCTCTGCTATCAGCACCAGTCACTTCTCACAAGTTTTCCTGACACCAAGAAAAATATGGTGATGGGGAGGGACCTCCAGCAGAATGACAACCTAAGCTCTGTTCCTGTGAGCTGTGTATGTGGGGGAAAGGGGGGCGTCTCTTCCCTCCAATCAGCTCTCCTCACTGAGCTCTGCAGAGTGTAACTTCAGCTCTACGCCCCCTTTTTTGTGAACGCTCAGACAAGCTTTACCAATTAAGAACTTTGAACAGATGTAGAGAAGAGAAGAGAAGAGGAGACTACAGATAGTATACAGATACAACGCGGTGATCTGTGGTGAGCTGTGTCCCTTGGAGACAACTAATCACCAATCAGGGTAAAGAGACAATGACAATGGCTTGGCTCTCTGCTTATCCCCCCCCCCCCCCCCCCCGATTGTACCCCCGTGAGATCCGGAGATGGGGCATGTGCACATCCCACGGGAGGAGGAGGGGAGGGACTGTGAACCTCCCCTGGATAGTGTGTACTCCACCCATCATTACATATCCCCCAATGTATCATCACTGCACTCCACCCAAAATCGGAAAGATTTTCAGCAGCTCCCACAAAACTGAAACCATTAAAAATGTTCATTAAACATCTCATAGATGTGGTCGCCTTCCAAAGACATTGAAAGCCATGTGGATATACAGCAAATCCATAGTGACAATCAATCACTCTACCCAAAATTCAAAACAATAAACACCTCATATATATGTGATCACCTTCAAAAGACATTGTGATCCATGTGAAAATCCAATCAAACTATCTTAATTCTCAATCGCTCCACATTAAAATGAAAAATAAATAAATAAACAAACAGCCCATTTATGTGGTCCCCCGCCAAAGACATTGCAATCCATCTAATCCATCGTGATTCTCAATGGCTCTGCCAAAAACTGAAACTATTAAAACACTCCATATATTTGGTCACCTTCAAAAGACATTGCATTCCCTGTGAATATCCAACAAACCCATCTTGATTCTCAATCGCTCCATCCAAAATTGAAAACAATAAAAAACACCCCATAAATGTGATCACCTTCCAAAGACATTGCAATATACGTGAATATCCAGCAAATCTATTGTGATTCCCCATATATGTGGTTACCTTACAAAGATGTTGATTTCCTGTGAATATCCAACAAATCCATCATGATTCTCAATCACTCCACCCAAAACTGAAAATTAAAAAACACTCCATATATGTATTCGACTTCCAAAGACATTGCAATCCATGCGAGTATCCAGCGAATCCATCGTGATTCTCAATTGCTTCACCCAAAAAAAAAACCCTAATAAACACCCCACACAAGTGTTACATTTGTAGAATGTCCAAACGACAAAGTGTTTCGCAAGCAGATCTTCAAGACGTGCGGCTACACCCAATACTGAAGATACAGCGATGTGTTCATTCCTCCTCTGCTGGCAGTTATCACTTCCAGGCTATGATGTGTCAGTTGGCTGTCACTGTGTCAATAAAGTTTTGTTGAAAAAAAAATGTTTGAACTGTGCAACTGTAACTATGAGGTCATCACAGTGCAGCAGAGGCTGTGCCAATAAAGTTTTTGTACAAAAAAGAAACTGTCACAGTGGAGCAGAGGCTAAAAATAGAAGCCAGCAGAGGCAGAGTTCAGTCTACAAGTGACTGTTGTGGTGAACACATCTGATCTGAAGACATCTGATTACTACCAATAGAAATTCTTGGTGTATTCTACCATCTGATAGCAGAAATGGTGAGAAACACCCACCACACTACAGGAGGGAGGGCATCTCCCAGAAGGACAGGCTTGGGCTTCCTTTGCAACAGTCCCTGCAAATGGCTGAGGTCATTATTTGCAGTGGAAGATCAGCCAAAGACGACGAATGAAGACATTAAACTCAAAGAGACGGAGGAACAGAAGAAAGACGAAGTGGTGAAGGAGACTGAAGATGAAAGACTTGAGAGAGAAAGGTTAGAGGAGCGGCATCGTGAAATCGTTATAAAACTTCAGTCATGGGCCAGAAGAAGCTTGGAACAACAGCGATTCCACGATTTCATGCATAGTGAAAGCCCATCGCCGAGCTCGGTCATCCAGTTTTCTAAATGCTTGAGCCCCCATGACCCAAACTTCAATCTGCAGCTGCGGATGAACACATTGAACGTGGAATTAACGTCTCATTCTAAAACCCTCAATGAACAGAGGTGTGAGATGGACAACTTGGACATAGAAATCGCAGCTTTAGTGAAAGAAAATATCACTCAACAGGATCTCGTCTCCAGATTCAAAAAACTAAAGCCTAGCAATAAGGAGCAAGTTAAAGAGGCCATAGCCAAGCATAGACAGGAGGCTCGCGAGGACAGGAAGAGAAGTGAGAGGCTGGAGTCCTATGAACACCTCTTCTACTATCTGCAGACGGATCCAGCTTACCTGACCAGACTCATGGACCAGCTGACATCCTATAGTGATATTATCACATTTACAAGCAGACTGCTCCTCCAGCTCTACAACTACGGCAAAACTCCACGAGAAGAGTACTATTTCCTGAAATTGATGGAATTTGCTCTTCGTAAAGAAGTGGAAACCAAAATTGCTAGCGTTCAGGACATATTTCAGGGAAAATCACAGATTCTAAAGGTCATCAAATATTTTTACACCCAGAAAGCAAAGTACAATCCCATAGTCAACGCGCTGACTCGGGGAATAATGGACACCTTGAGAATCGATGATAGACTGACCTATCCAGACTCTAAACACAAGAAGCGTACCAAGCTGGAGAAAAAAATGCGAAAACTATTCAGCCATAAAATTGATGTATATGCCCTGACGGACACATTCCTACAGGACATATTCTCATCTGTGAACAAGATTCCTTATGGGCTGAGATACCTAACCAAAGTCCTCCAACAATCTTTGCTAAGCAAGTTTCCAATGGTAGGTGAAGATTTACTGTCGGAGTCTGTTGGCTATTTCCTTTCTCAGTACCTCCACACAGCCATAGTGGAACCGGATAAATTTGACATCTATGTAGGTGAATTTTCAAACCAGAGGAACAACTTATTGTTCATATCTTCAATCTTCTGCATGACCATGCATCCCTTCTCTGCCAACACAGATCAAGCGCCTGGATTGGACAACTATATCAAGAAAACCTCCCAAAAGCTCGGGAGTTTCTTTAAGCAAGTTCTGAACACTATAGAACCAGAGAAAAAATTCTGCTTTACCAAGTACGCTGACGCAATACAGACTCCCCAGATAATCATACATGCAGGGGACATCATCTATACACATACTCTGCTTTCTATGTATGAGAAGGCTGTATTCTGCGACCGGGGACTTTCGCCAACCGCGGACATTGTGTACCAAATGTATAAGGGTACTGGACCAGTCCCTCCACTTAACGAGCTTGAGGCCACTCATGGAGCTGCCTATAACAAGACAAGGAAAATAACTAACATCCCCCTATCTTTATACAGCAAATTACCTCCGCTGGAGAATTTGGATGGTGAAACAGAGAAAGCCAAGGTTTCCACCATGAATTTGGTCCTACAACTTATGGCTAAGACACCTGAACAAAAACTCCAAGAGATTCTGACGCTCGAACAGGAAAAGAAGGAGAAGGAGAAGGAGGAGAAGGAGAAGGAAGAGAAGGAGGAGAAGGAAGAGAAGGAGGAGAAGGAAGAGAAGGAGGAGAAGGAAGAGAAGGAGGAGAAGGAAGAGAAGGAGGAGAAGGAAGAGAAGGAGGAAAAGAAGGAGAAGGAGGAGGAGAAGAAAGAGAAGGAGGAGAAGGAGAAGGAGGAGAAGGAGGAGAAGGAAGAGGAGAAAGAGGAGATTGTAACAGAAAGCACAACTCCCAACGACACTAACGGTGCAAATGAACAGGAAGAATCCTGTTCAACTGAAAATCAAGAAGATGCCTCTCAGAAATCTATAACAAAAACCGTCACTGCAAACCTGCAGATTTTGCAAAAAGCCGGTTACTTCACAGAGGCGACATGCTACGAAGAGGTCACCAACCTAATTCGCAATGAAATCAAAGGGAAACATGAACTTCGTGAGAGAAGAGCAGCTGAAGTGAAAATCAACGAGCAGGCGTTAGCTGATGTCAAAGACACCTGTGAAGATATGAAGGGCATCATAGACCTGTACAAGAAGTATAGGAAAAACTGTGTGGACGACTTGCTGGGTGAAAAGTCAGGCTTTGCTGGAAAGGTTCCAAGGATCCATTATACAGAAGATATGACTAAATACACGGCCAAAGATCTATTTAAGAGAGGTGTCATAGTGAGCACACACGGGAAAATCAAGAAAATGAAAAAGGAAATGATTTATATAAAAGTGGTTGGTGAAGACATTTATATAGATTTGGACGACAAATGTGAAAAGATATCGATTTTGGACATATTACGTGCTCATCATAGCGGTAATCCAAGGATGAAGATCTTCCATTATGACATCGATGTTGGAATGTTTCTGTTTCTGCTTTGCAGCAACCTTTATGGAAGGCTGGACATGGATGAAGTTTAAGCTGGCCATACTGGCTGAACAACAAAAGGCAAACGCATTGGAGGTGGAGGCGGGAATCCTCCCTTCTGCGCTACTGTATTCTGACAGCGGGGACTCCTGATTGGCGGCAGCGCTGATTAAAACGAAATTTCCCAACAAGACCTTTCGACATGGCCGGATCTAGGGGGGGTGCTAGGGTGGGGTGCCGGAGAAATAACAGCGGCAGAGAGACAGGTGGTGGGGGCTGTGCTGTACTCTTCCCACTCCTGTCATCAGAACAGCACTCCTCCATACAGAAGATAACATTTGAGGGGGGGAGGATTTATGCTAGGAAGGGGTGGGGTGATTTGAGTTATGGTGGGGGAAGATCTTGTGGATAGAATTAGTGCTAGGATAAGGGATGGGGGGGAAGGGGAATTTGGGTCAAGAGGCAGGATTTCTGCTAAGGGTGGATTTATCGTAGGACAGGGGATTAGTGCTGGGAGGGGGAATTAGGGGGGATTTATCGTAGGACAGGGGATTTGTGCTAGGAGGGGGAATTAGGGGGGATTTAATGTAGGAAAGGGGATTTGTGCTGGGAGGGGGAATTGGGGGGATTTGTGCTAAGAAGGGGGATTTATACTAGGAGGGGGGATTTGTGGGAGAGGATTTGTGCTGGGAGGGGGGGATTTGTGCTGAGAGGGGAAATTTGCGTCACTATCCAAGGCCAGAGGAAGTGACACCATCACGCTGACCGGAACCCAGAAGTAGGCTGCCGCCAATCAAGGAAGGAGGATTGGATGCTTTGACACTTTTCTATGTACACTGCCTTTGATATCCCTATGGAATGTGAATGTTTTTAGCCTTTCATGAAAATCGGAAGTTTGTTGTTACTACGCCATGAGAGTCTCCACTTTTTATATATAAATATAATGTAATATAATTATTAGTCATAATTTATTAATTGAATGAGACTTTAGAGCTGCGCATCTAGTTATATTATGGGCGATAGATGGCGGCGCGGGTAGGGTGGGGATGAGAGGTGGGGTATGAAAAGGGGAGGAGGAGGTGTGGAGGGATCATTTATGATTTGTTTTGTGTAAATTTTGCACAAAAAAAAAGAAGAAGACCATACCTAGTGTGATGTCATGAAAAGAAGACCATACCTAGTGTGATGTCATGAATGGAAGGTCTGTCATATATGCAAGAAAGTGGGACACTTAACCAAGCAGTGTATTGAGTATCTACTGCCAAGGAGAGCTCTGTGGATATCCTGATTGATTCCGGATGGGAGGTGCCCAACATAACTAAGAGCGCAATACGGTGATAAATGAACCTTCACCTTGGGAAACAGCAGCTCCGTACCGTCAAGCTGCAGTCTACCCAGTCTTCATGGAGAAGAGCATCATGCCCTTTGCTGCGGTAAATGGACCTTAAAAAAATATCTTAAAAACATATCATTTAAAAAAAAAAAACAGTTTTGAGCCTACCTCTGAGGCAGCCGGTTGTACCGGCGAAATCAGTCAGAAAAAGGCCTATTTCACACCTAGAGGTCTCTCAGGGACTTTGATCTTGATGCTGTTACGATAATTACCAACAATCCTACCTTTGCTCTGCCTTGATAACTTGGGACTGTCCATACTTCAGGACTTGCTCACCAATATGCCTTCTGTTTCACAAAGATATGACTACTTGGCCTGTGTATGAGCCAGACCTTTCTTGATGTATGAGGGAGGTTATGTGTCCTCCTCTGGATGGTGCCCTTGGCTCTTCGGGTACCGGAGGGAGGTGAAGACATCACCATTCATATATGTTTGTTATGTAACTTTCTTCCTCCTCTGGACTACATCAGGTTTAATTATCTATCTGGGGACTTTGATGGATACCCTATAAGAGATTAATTTGGCTACTCACACAGTGCAGTCATTCACAATGAGCTGTGCCATCACGTCAGCTCTACAACAGAAGTGGACCAACAGCTCAGTGATAGTCTGGGACAAGGCCATTGTCTCCATAGAGACACAACGTACGATCATCAGTAAAATGGATCAAGATGGTTCCGTCATTCACAATGAGCTGGGGGGGTAGAGTGGTGTTATTGGAAGGCTCTCTTGGGTGGGGGGCAAGGGTGTTGGTCACTGTCAGAATCTCTGCAGGGGAGGGAGGTCTGGGGGAAGGTCTTCCTACGGTAGCAAAAAACCTAAATACACCACTGGCCAAGTGCCCAGGTTGTCTGCCGTGCGGGGATGGAATGAGGAGCTCTGTTGAGTGCTCTGCCAGAAGTGACCTTATCCTCTTCTCTGCTAACCCCTGTCCTCTTACCTGCTAACTCCCTTTACCCTGCGGTGCTAACTTCCTGTACCCTGCCGTGCTGACCCCAGTACCCTGCCGTGCTGACCCCAGTACCCTGCCTTACTGACCCTTGTCTTCTGCCCCCATAGTCCTTGTTCTCTGCTCTGCTGACCCCTGTCCTCTGCCCTACTGACTCTTGTACACTGCCCTGCTGATTCATCAGAGTTTACAATGGCACATAGTCAGTACAGGGAGAAAGGAGTGCAGCTGGTATGAAAGTACAACCTGTGATTGACCCCAAAGAGCTCTTTCACACAGGCAGTAGTAAAAACAAGCATCTGAGTAGCAGTTTTACCGCCGCCAACCTGCCCACCCAAATGCTAACACAACAGCCTGACAAGGCTGTACACATACTGAAAGTGTAGCTGCCGCCTTGCTCAGAGGGACACAGCCTGGGAGATGGAAGGGGTGGGACGGATGACTGAAAAAGGGACTGTGCCAGCAAGTCTGGGACAAATGACAAGTATTTCTATTCAGCGCAACAGCACTGCACTTTTGGAAAAGGTACCAGTGCTACTTTGCTGCTGTTGTTGCTCTTTTTTGGCCCCATAGATCTACACAGAAAATGCACCAAAAATGTATTTAAAATGCACATACGTACGAGTTTTGTGTAGGAGTTTAAAGAGGCACCTGCTGGCATCCTTACATCCCCGCCCGGATCATTTAGCTGTCAGCTGGCTGACAGATGAATGTAAACAAAGGAGAAGGGACATTTAACCCCTTTACGCCCTAGTAACCAATATTTGCGGCGGCAAAAAGCTGGACTTTAACGCATATGAACAGGAGCCAGGCGCTGTGTAGTTTTGTGATAAAAATAATCCACCTTGTATGGAGGTGTGCCTTTAATAAGTCATATGGTAAAACAATAATAAATAACCAGCCTGTGGCTTTAGGAAGCCAGGTTCCAAGATGGCCGGCCCGTCCGCTCAGAGGGAAGCAGTGGAGTAGAATGCCTGTCAGTGCAGGGACCACGTTTACCCGACGTCCCAGCGTCCTGGATGACGTCACCACGATGTGGAGAGACGGAGGGGGGGAACTCTTGCTGGAGCCGCAGCTTTAGAAGGAAGAGGCCGGTTGCTGGGACAACATGTTTCACGCGCATGCGCTTTGTCGAGTCTGTGAAAAGTCCAGCAATCGGCCATTTTATAGGAGACCTGCACGGCGGAAGGGGCCGGCTTAACAACCAAGGGGATAATCAAAGGGATAATCAAGAGCAGACGGCTCGTCTCACAACAGGATCAGATTGCAATTGAAATATGAAAACACATTATAAGGACAGGAACAAAGTGTGATTAAAACCTAAATAGGACCATATCAAAAACCTTTTGGCCTTAATTGTGTCAAAATGACATGTGCAAGATTATCAAGGGGAAAAAAAAAAAAAAAATGGGGGGGGGGTAAACATTTGAAAAAATGGGGGGGGGGGGGGGGTAAAAAAAAAAACAGATCATGTGGTTTATGTGCTCACATGTCCCTGTAAATTGATATATGTGGGCCGCACAATACGTCCTCTACGTAAACGCATTGGAGAACATAGAAGGCTCATAAAAGATGGATGTGACAAATACAGTGTCCCTAGGCATTTTCTTTGCCATCACAACAAGAATTTTAGTGTCCTAGAAGTGATGGCCATAGAACACATTCCCAAAGGAACCCTTACTGACAATGAGAGGTTAGCCCTCCTATGTAAAAGGGAAACCTTTTGGATCTATAAATTTGGATCTATGGTACCGAATGGCCTTAATGAGGACCTTGAAGTACATAGTATCATCTAAGTGGTAACTTAGGGTTCTCAATATATTCTATAATAAAACACACATCACTATTATTACATGATTATTATCTTTGATATTTTATACATTATTTTTCATATTTTATATATCTAATACCATTCTGTTTATTCGGTCTATAAGAGTAATTACTGAAATGTATTCATCATTTTTTTTCCTGTTTATTACCACATATATATATATTATTTTTTTTATTATTTTTTATATATATATATATATATATATATATATATATATATATATATATATGTATATTTTATTTTTTCATTATATTGTTTTATTATATATACCTATGCAAGTTTTTTTTAATAAAATATCTATGTAGTTTTATTATATTTATGAATATTATTAGCACCAATATAATGATAATTTTCCTATTCACTATTATAGATATGAATAGGATTATTGACAATCTTTCCCACCATTCCTGTGTTTTATTGCTGTCAGCAATGTTTTTGAGATGTGAACTCATCCAGCTGGCTAATGAAGCTTCATTAAGCAGCCTTCCCTCCCCCCCATTTTTTTTTTTACCCCCCCCCCATTTTTTCAAATTTTTACCCCCCCATTTTTTTTTTTTTTCCCCCTTGATAATCTTGCACATGCCATTTCGACACAATTAAGCCCAAAAGGTTTTTAATATGGTCATATTTAGGTTTTAATCACACTTTGTTCCTGTCCTTATAATGTGTTTTCATATTTCAATTGCAATCTGATCCTGTTGTGAGACGAGCCGTCTGCTCTTGATTATCCCTTTGATTATCCCCTTGGTTGTTAAGCCGGCCCCTTCTGCCGTGCAGGTCTCCTATAAAATGGCCGATTGGTGGACTTTTCACAGACTTGACAAAGCGCATGCGCGCGAAACATGTTGTCCCAGCAACCGGCCTCTTCCTTCTAAAGCTGCGGCTCCAGCAAGAGTTCCCCCCCACCGTCTCTCCACATCGTGGTGACGTCATCCAGGACGCTGGGACGTCGGGTAAACGTGGTCCCTGCACTGACAGGCATTCTACTCCACTGCTTCCCTCTGAGCGGACGGGCCGGCCATCTTGGAACCTGGCTTCCTAAAGCCACAGGCTGGTTATTTATTATTGTTTTACCATATGACTTATTAAAGGCACACCTCCATACAAGGTGTATTATTTCTATCACAAAACTACACAGCGCCTGGCTCCTGTTCATACCTCCCACAAACCCATGTGTTTTTACCATGGCAGCAGTGAGTTTTTTCCCCACCAATCATAGTTGACATATACCATTCACTTATTTCCTTTGGGACACATCTGTGCGCTTTTATCCAGACCGTTCTTTAACAAATATGAGCTGCTGGGTGGGCAATGTTTCTGCGCCAAAAACAGCTCTCGGTCCTGTGAAAACATCGGTAGCCGGCGGGACCGGCTTCCGTTTATGTGATCATTGTGACAGCCAATCCAACCAATCACAATGGTCACATGATCGTTGACCCTTGTAGAGCCTCTTCTTCATAACACTGGCCCGGTGGTTACAAGGGGCCTATGGGTGGGGGGCATATTGGAATCTGGAATATCTATTTAACAATATGTGAATAAGGAATACAAATTACCTCTATTAATCCACGAAAAAAAGAATGTGCCCAAGAAGTAAAAACACCCCTTGGGTCTTTGTTACAAGGACATAGAAGGTTCCTGCCACCTAGCAGCCATCTTTGCTAGTTGCAGTACCCCTTCACAGCTTGGATACAGATGGGGCGGTTTTCCCCTGGACAGCACCAGGCATTGCAGAAAGTGTTTTATTCATGGCCAGATCAGCGCAGAATGTGAGTCAGGGAAGTAATGCTGGTTTTGTGGTACAACGAGACATGGCCACTGAGTACAGGGAATGGAAGGTCTGTCATATATGCAAGAAAGTGGGACACTTAGCCAAGCAGTGTATTGAGTATCTACTGCCAAGGAGAGCTCTGTGGATATCCTGATCGGTTCCGGATGGGAGGTGCACAACATAACTTACAAAATTCCTGCTAAATCTAAAAGATAAAACTGTATTGAGCTATTAAATAAAGCTCTGTATGTGAATGAGGTCTTGGGGCTCATTCACATGGGTGCTGTGGCTTGTACAGTGTCAGACTTTATTTCGGTGCTGTTGTAGGATAGGCAGTGGATGGGGGAGGGGGAAGTAGATGTGTTTTGGTTATATGAGAGGTGGGATATGGAAAGGAAGGAGAAGGGTGAGGGGTGCCTGTTTATTTTTATTGGATATGTTTTTATGGGAGTTTTATACCAATATGACCATATCTATAATGATCCCATGAACATTGCTCTTGTATGAGTTACTCTGGAAGTACACTGCATCTGAGCAGCGCAAACTGAAAAAGTGATTTACTTCATTTTTCATATTCAAAGCAAACTCCCCCATCCATCCATGTCTCCAGGTTTCATTTTATTGAGAAATCAAATTGAAAAACACCAGAAGGCATTTCTGGCCGTGGCCATCTTGAGTGAGGGCAGATGATTCACATAGCATTCACTTCCTGGAATCCATCTACCCTCAACTTAGGCAAGTAGGCAGGAGGGTGTGCTTAGCTGAGAAAACCCTTCCTTCCCTCCTGAAGACTCCTGGGATGGATGACATTTGTCAAGGCAAAACAAAACAGGAAATAACTGAAGAAATGTAAAAAAAAAGGTTTAAATCATGTAAACCTGATATACTTTCCTATCTATTTACTAATGCTAGCAGCACAAGGATTACAAATAGTCAATGTTGATTAGGAGAGTAAAGTTCTGCTTTAGGTCTAAGAACGTTGAATGGTCAGTTGTTTTAATTTGAGCATTATGGAAATAATCTGCGTCCCGACCGCCCTATAGCTGAAATACTACTACAGGGTGACATGGGTGCTCAAAATCACGTATATATATATAGCAGTGTCCTTACAGCGAAGCACAGGGACAGAGCACGTAATGAAACAGCACACAGTTAAATAACCCTTTGATCGCCCCTCATGTTAACCCCTTCCTGCCCAGTGCCATTCGTACAGTGTCATTGCTTTGTTTATCATTGATCACTGTATTGGTGTCACTGGGGATGTCAGTGACACCAAGTCAATTCCCCCCCAGTGTCAGAATGCCCACCACAGTCCCGCTATAAGTCGCTGATCGCCGCCATTACTAGTAAAAATTAAAGAAAAAAATCCAAGTATATATACCACCATTTGTAAATGCTATAACTTTCACGTAAATCAATTAATTTACACGTATTGGGATTGTTTTTAGCAAAGACATGAAGCAGAATATATTTTGGACTAAAGTTAAGATGAAATGTGATTTTTTTTAAATTCTTTTACTGGACATGTTTAATAGCAAAATGTCAAAAATATTGTTATATTTCTCAAAATTGTCTGTATTTGTTATAGCGCAAAAATAAAAACCGCACAATGATCAAATACCACTGAAAGAAAGCTCTATTCGTTGGAAGAAAAGGACGTAAATTTAATTTGGGTGCAGCGTTGCATGACCGCGCAATTGTCAGTTAAAGTAACGCAGTGCCGTAACGCAAAAAATGGCCTGGTCAGTAAGGGGGGTAAATCCTCAGGAGGGAGAGTGGTTAAAGAAAAACAAAAAAAAAATTTGACCCTTAGGGCCACTTCAATCTATCGGAGCCTTTTGGGCCTTATGGGATACCCTCTGCCATATTTCTTATTATCCACACATGTCCCTTACCTGCATTGGCAGTATTTTCGGGACAGTGAACTAACCCTATAAAACAACTGGCTATTGATTCTTTTTCTGTCACACCAAATATTCATTTAATTTAGTTTTGATTCTGTGTGCATTGTGTAGATTGTTTATTCAAAATTAATATAAATAAAAATTATTCATCATTTTTTTCTAACGCGTCCTCACTTTACACATTACCTAGTAGTTGTGGCCGAGCGGTTAAGGCGATGGATTCTAAATCCATTGGGATTTCCCCACGCAGGTTCGAATCCTGCCAACTACCGTCTGTAGCTTTGGAAACAGTACACACACTGGGTCCATCAGTGCTCTGTAGGTCAATGTTCCAGTTCTGCTGGTTGATGACTCTTGCCAGGATAAAGTGCTGCACTTGACAGCCTAAACCTTTAGCACGGTTCTGTAGCTCCTACAGTCCCTTGACGGAGATGAAGCTCTGTGTCCATTGAGGTCTTGGCTGGCTTGTAGGGTCTAAATGACCTGTAGAGTTCCCCGAGACTCAGATAAAGACTTGGCCGGGTCAGTAGGTGACATTTACAAGTACCCAGCTGGTCACAATCCAAGCCATGGGGTACATCATAGGACTGGGAAAGCATTTGGAAGACTTTTTTTTTTTACTTTGCGGCTACAATGTAGTTCATACGTGGACTAGGTTTTGTTTTGAAGGTAGGTCCTCTGTAACTACTTCCCATCTGATGTACAGTCCATACATAGATGTCCTGATGGGAAGTGATTAAGAGCTGCAGCCATGATCTTGGTACCATTTCTATGAAAGATTTTGAGAACTCCGGGATGAAGCACAAAAACAAGTTCAACTACACGCACCAACAAACGGTAGTCATGGTCAGTGACAGGGGGTATAATCATTGACGCAGCATGTGTATACCCCGTCTGCTCCCTCAATGGTGAATACAGGTAGAAGTTGGGGGAAGTGAAAGCGTAGCAAAACCACACATTTTTACCATCCCCAACTACTAGTCTAAACAAGTCCTAACAGTAGGAGCTGTTTAACCGCTTCCCGTCCGCCCTATAGAAGATATATTGCTACATGGCGGCATTTGGTGTGCAGAATAATGTACGTATCAAACAAGGATGGTGGGAACCCCTCATAATGGGAACAGCAAGTGAACAAAAGAGAGGCAACTCCCACAGGGATGGTGGGAACCCCTCAAATTGGGAACAGCGGATGTGGAGATATGGAATCTATGCATAGGGATTGCAATGCAATGGGCACAGCAGGTTTACAGACCAGGGATCTCACCATTAGAGTCTTCAAGACTGTCATGTGGTTTGACTCGTCAGCATCCATCAAACACTCGAATATCAGTTTTAGATGGACGAACGCTTTATTGCAATCCTCCATTAAAGTGCCTATATGAGAAGCCTCAGTTAGGAGATACTCTACTCTGACTCCCGGCCCGAAGAGAAGTCCTACATAATGACAACTGCCAAAGTGAAGCTGAAATTGAGGCCCAGTGTGGCCCCACCTGCCTGCGACCCCTCACAAAGATGCATTGTTCGTGAGCTCTGGTTCACACTGGATCCAACTTGAAGTTGCATGATTTCAAGGTCACATGACAGTGCAACTCCACGTGTGACTTGGAAGACATCAGTGCGACTTCATGCACAGATCTCTATGCAAGTCGCTCCTGAAATCACAAAAAGTAGTGCAGGAACTATCTTCAAAATTGGGGCGACTCTGATGGAGATAGAGTTGCACCGATTTGAACTGTTCCATTGCACAAAAGAGGAACTCTTGCACTGTCAAACAAAATCGGGAGCCGCCATCTAAGTGTAGATTTATTACAAGCAATAAAAGGAAATAAAATTGCACCCACATTTAGGGTCACTTCCCACCATAGAAACGCAGTCCAGATGTGTCTCTGATGCTTTCCTGCATCCGCATTTTTGACACATTCCAGTGCGTTTTTATGCTTTCCGGTTCATTTTTTCCATTCTTTTTTACTTCAATGTAAACAGGGACTTGTGCATTATGGTGCGCTTTTGATCCATTTTACTGCGTTTACAATTGTGTGCAGGAAAAATGAAGCCTGTTCACCTTTTTTTTTCTGCAGCCGGAACGCACTGGAACCCCAAGCTGATGTGAACTATGACATTGACAACCATATAACCTATTAAATAATCACTCGGTAACTCACAAAACTAAATAAAACTCACATAGTGAGTACGCAACTTATAATCCCAAGAAAAAGTCACACTTTCACCCTTGAAAGTAAATAATAATACTGTATTCAAACCTTTTTCTTATCCTTAAATAAAATTAATAAATCAAACAATAAATGAAATTCAAATAAAACATTTTTAAAAATTAAATATAAATATAGTCCCAAAATATATTTCCAAGTCCAACACAATCTCTCAATCCTGTGTGTCCAACTTCAATATTTCCATCACTCCGGACCCGATAAAATAAAACTAAAATAGTGTATTACCTTCAAACAATATGTATATACCTTCACAACTAAGAAGTATATACTTCAATCTGTGCAAAAACAGAATCAACTGTGAGTAACACGTGAATCGTGCAAGTCACCCTGTGTACACTATAAAATGAACGAATAAATAGTGACAAAATGAGTACAATCAAAAATAAAATAATATATATTGAAATAAATAAAATAAACAAACCAAATTAAATTAAACAAACAAAAATAATATTAACAAATAATATAGAGTAAATGAAATAAATACAAAAATATAAAAGGTGAACACTCGGTGAACACTTCTATAGGACAAGAATGCATACAATTACCCTCATGGAGTAATATCAAGCCTTAAGGGATATTCAGATGTTTAGCAGTCACTTTCAGGCTCTCAATAGCTGTATATAGGGTAAGCCTTTAATCCACCATCATCCTCATAAAAAATAGAAAAGAGCCCATGTAGCATGATATAATACGTACCAAAACCATTTAATACAGCATCTTACATTAGGGACTTGAACAATCAGTAATATATTCCCATGACTCAGCCACAGCAGCTTCCTAGGATGTAAAGCACGTTTTCCAATAATCAAAATGGCCGCGCCACCACTTCCGGTTTTGCACAATTACGTCAGACGTACTGATTGAGAGCCTGAAAGTGACTGCTAAACATCGGAATATTCCTTAAGGCTTCATACAGTCAGGTCCATGAATATTGGGACATGGACACAATTCTAACATTTTTGGCTCTATACACCACCACAATGGATTTGAAATGAAACAAACAAGATGTGCTTCAACTGCAGACTGTCAGCTTTAACTTGAAGGTATTTACATCCAAATCAGGTGAACGGTGTAGGACAGTTTGCATATGAGCCTCACACTTGTTAAGGGACCAAAAGTAATGGGACAATTGGCTTCTAAGCTGTTCCATGGCCAGGTGTGTGTTATTCCCTCATTATCCCAATTACAATGAGCAGATAAAAGGTCCAGAGTTCATTTCAAGTGTGCTATTTGCATTTGGAATCTGTTGCTGTCAACTCTCAAGGTGAGATCCAAAGAGCTGTCACTATCAGTGAAGCAAGCCATCATTAGGATGAAAAAACAAAACAAACCCATCAGAGAGATAGCAAAAACATTAGGCGTGGCCAAAACAACTGTTTGGAACATTCTTAAAAAGAAGGAACGCACCGGTGAGCTAATGACACAAAGCATACTGCAAAGGCAAACAAAGAGTTTTTTTAAGGGAAAGAAGTGGAATGTTATGCAATGGCCAAGTCAATCACCTGACCTGAATCCGATTGAGCATGCATTTCACTTGCTGAAGACAAAACTGAAGGGAAAATGCCCCAAGAACAAGCAGGAACTGAAGACAGTTGCAGTAGAGGCCTGGCATAGCATCACCAGGGATGAAACCCAGCGTCTAGTGATGTCTATGCGTTCCAGACTTCAGGCTGTAATTGACTGCAAAGGATTTGCAACCAAGAATTAAAAAGTGAAAGTTTGATTTATGATTATTATTCTGTCCCACTACTTTTGGTCCCTTAACAAGTGGGAGGCACATATGCAAACTGTTGTAATTCCTACACCGTTCACCTGATTTGGATGTAAATACCCTCAAATTAAAGCTGACAGTCTGCAGTTAAAGCACATCTTGTTCGTTTCATTTCAAATCCATTGTGGTGGTGTATAGAGCAAAACATGTTAGAATTTTGTCCATATCCCAAAATTTATGGACCTGACTGTATATATAAAACACAAATTAGACTCCTTCTCAACTCTCCAGGAGAAATACCACCTACCTGACGGTGAAACCTTCACCTACATGCGAATAGCTCACTCCCTACAAAAAATAGACATTCCACATGAGATGACAATTCCTACTACTGCACATCACTTCTTTCATAAAACACAATATCCAAGGAAAGGAATCTCCACATTTTACACACTTATAACTAAAGCACAGTTTACCCTACAAACTAGCTCCCTAACCAACTGGGAGAAAATCCTCCTTCAACCTATACGACCACACACTTTGGAAAGAGCCTTTACCATCACTTACAAAGCCTCGAAATGTAGCTCCCACTGGGAAACATACATGAAAATCCTACACCAGTGGTACTTGACACCTGTTAAACTCTCCCTATATTACTCTTAACACTCACCCACACGTTGGAGACAATGCGGAGAAATAGGAACAACTCTTCATATACTCTGGACATGTCAATCCCTCAATTCATACTGGAACAAAGTCTTCCAACTGATCTCATCAGTCACTGGACTCCCAGTGTCACCAAACCCTGCCCTCGCACTCCTACACATAGGAATTGACAAACTCCCTACAGAATGGCGTACCATCATAATTCACACATTAGCAGCTGCTAAAATCAACATTACTAAACTATGGAAATCCACCAAAACTCCCTCTTTCTCAACTCTTATATCTCATCTCATCTTGCCTGCTCACTGCCTGCTTCAATCCCTTGATCCCTGAAGTACATTGCAGCCGGTTGTGGGGTGCTTCACTCAGGTTGAGCGGCCGCATTCACTTGACTGGGTCACATTTGATGAGTGCTATGCCTGCCAAAATGGATAGAAGGTACAATCCTTGCCACAGCATGTGCACACCCACGTCTGCTCCCTCTGCGGTGGGGGCGCAAAATTGTGGCACGACTACAAGTTTTTACCATCCCCAACTGCTAGTCTAAACGAGCCCTAACAGTGGGAGTGGTTTAAAGAGGGACGATTAAACAGACCATGAGTCTAGTTGCTATACAATTACATTGCACTTCTGTGTCATGATCCTTGTACCCACAATGCACTTCTAATAACTGTGCCACAAGATTCAGAGACTCACATAAACCTTTGGACAAAAGGATCATTTTCATACAATTACATTTCTCAATTCTGTATGCGAGAAGATAACACAGTGTTTGACTGAGCCTACCTTAAAGAAGAAATTCATTGAAACCAGCAACTGTTGGGAAAATGAACACTTTGGTCAGGATTTTTTACAGAGTGAGTGAAACTCCGCTTTAAAGATATACAGTTGTGTTCAAAATGATAGCAGTCAGACATCACTAACCGGATCAATCACTGTTTTTGGGAGAAATGATATTTCTACATGGCAAATAATTTACTAGCAGGTGTAGTAGAGTAATAGAAATCCAACAGACCCAACAGTCATGACATGCATGCTGCTGATTCTGTGTAATTGAATCACTCATTGAAAGGGGCGTGTTCAAAATAATAGCCGTGTGGAGTTCTATTAGTGAGGTCATTCATTCATTGAAAAACAGGTGGCAATTATTGCCCTTATTTAACCCCCCTGGCGGTATTCCCGAGTGTAGTTCGGGGTAACGTTTCAGCACCACAAGCGGTAACCCCGAGCTACACTCAGGCTTACCATGAGCGCTACTCCGCAATCCCTCGATCACTTACCTTGTCCTGCGTTCCCGCGATGTCCCTCCTGCAGTGTCCCCAGCAAAGTAATCTGGTGGATGCCGGCATCTGTCATCTGGGTTCCGTCCCCTGCGAGCGTCGGGACGTACGGGGGACGGAACGGCAGGAAATTTGAAAATGACAAAAAGTGACATTTACAAAAATCACTAAAATCACTTAGTAAAACATTCCTGTATCAAACCATTTCACATACATTTTGTCCCGAGTGCTTTGTCCTGCGCCCTGCCTGCATTTTTACTGTTCTTTCTACCTGGAAACAGAGAAATGTCCATGGCGTCCAAAAAGCGTCCCTTTAGGTCAAAAGCGGTTTTAGACCGGCTAGAGAACAGCGATAGTAAATTAGAACCACTTGCAGAATTGAGTGATAATGATTTGTGGGGAAATTCGTCATCAGACACTGAAAACGATTCTGCGACTTTGCTCAGTGATGTGCGAACTTGGCGCTATATTTCAAATTTCAGTGTTTTTGGTTTGATTAAATTTTTGAATTAAACATATTATATTATTATTTTTTATGATTATTTATGCAATTATAATTTATGATTTCGTGTTTCAAGTTTTATCCTACCCGGGATGTTTACTAGACTCTTGTTCGGACAGATTTCAGTGAGTTATTTCTAAGAATTACAGGCCTACAATATAAAACGCCAAATTTCCATGCAAAATAATGGCACCGCTTTCAGCACCAAAAATCTGAAATAATCATACCGCCAAGGAAGTTAAGGAAGGAAGGCAGCAAATGTTGTCCATGCTGGTTACAGTGCATTTCTCTCTGAAATTCTGAGGAAAATGGGTCGTTCCAGACATTGTTCAGAAGAAAAGCGTAACTTGATTAAAAAGTTGATTGGAGAGGGGAAAACATATAAAGAAGTGCAGAAAATGATAGGCTGCTCAGCTAAAATGATCGCAAATGCTTTAAAATGGCAACAAAAACCTGAAAGACGTGGAAGAAAGCGAAAAACTACCATTGGAATGGATAGAAGAATAGCCAAAATGGCAAGGACTCAGCCAACAATCAGCTCCAGGAAGATGAAAGAAGGTGTAAAGTTCCCTGTGAGGACTGTTACAATTAGAAGATGCCTATGTGAAGCCAAGATATCTGCAAGAAGCCCCCGCAAAGTCCCACTGTTGAAAAAAAGACATGTGCTGAAGAGGTTACAATTTGCCAAAGAGCACATTGAGTGGCCTAAAGAGAAATGGCGCAACATTTTGTGGACTGATGAAAGTAAGATTGTTCTTTCTGGGTCTAGTGGCCAGAGACAGTTTGTCAGACGACCCCCAAACACTGAATTCAAGCCACAGTACACTGTGAAGACAGTGAAGCATGGTGGTGCAAGCATCATGATATGGGGATGTTTCTCATACTACGGTGTTGGGCCTATTTATCGCATACCAGGGATCATGGATCAGTTTGAATACATCAGAATACTTGAAGAGGTCATGCTGCCTTAGGCTGAAGAGGAAATGCCCTTGAAATGGGTGTTCCAACAAGACAACGACCCCAAACACACCAGTAAACGTGCAACATCTTGGTTCCAGACCAACAAGATTGACGTTATGGAGTGGCCAGCCCAATCCCCGGATCTTAATCCAATAGAAAACTTGTGGGGTGACATCAAAAATGCAGTTTCTGAGGCAAAACAAAGAAATAGAGAAGAACTGTGGAATGTAGTCCAATCATCCTGGGCTGGAATACCTGATCACAGGGGCCAGAAGTTGGGTGACTCCATGCAACACAGATGTACAGCAGTTCTCAGAAACAGTGCGACTACAACCAAATATTCATTAAGTCATTCAAAGGAAAGCAAAATCTTCAAACATTTTCAGTTTATATAGTGAATGTTTGAGTTTGTAAAGAAGAATACAAAAACTGCTATTTTTTTTGAACAGTCTAATATTCACTTTTCTTAAATTTTTTTTAGAGGATCAACACAAAGTTGATCTATTTTTCTTCATGTTTTGATTTGGAATAGAATGTGTCGTGTTCCCAGTGCATTTGTGTGTATGGAAATAAAAGCTATTAGAAGGATTTTGAGCTTTGTTCACTTTTTTCAACACACTGCTATTATTTTGAACACAACTGTACATAGTACATTCACATCAGTCCCTAACCCTCAAGGGGCGTACAATCTAAGGTCCCTAACTCACAGTCATACATACACATACTAGGGACAATTTAGACAGGAATCAATCGGATATGTTTTAAGGTTTCAATCTGTTTTATTAATATTTAAAGGGAGAGAATGAGAGAAAATAAGAGATGAAAAAAAAGAGAAACAAAAGATGGAGAGAGAGAGGGAAACCTTATCTGAATGTAGGGATAAAAAATATTTTCACTGAAGTGTCACCAGGGGCACAGGGCTCAGGAGCGTGCATTATCCGAGGCAGAGGGCTCAGGAGCGTGCATTATCCGGGGCACAGGGCTCAAGAGCGTGCATTATCCGGGGCACAGGGCTCAGGAGAGTGCATTATCCGGGGCACAGGGCTCAGGGCTCAGGAGCGTGCATTATCCGGGGCACAGGGCTCAGGAGCGTGCATTATCCGGGGCACAGGGCTCAGGAGCGTGCATTATCCGGGGCACAGGGCTCAGGAGCGTGCATTATCCGGGGCACAGGGCTCAGGAGCGTGCATTATCCGGGGCACAGGGCTCAGGAGCGTGCATTATCCGGGGCACAGGGCTCAGGAGCGTGCATTATCCGAGGCAGAGGGCTCAGGAGCGTGCATTATCCGAGGCAGAGGGCTCAGGAGCGTGCATTATCCGGGACACAGGGCTCAGGAGCGTGCATTATTCGGGGCACAGGGCTCGGGAGCGTGCATTATCCGGGGCACAGGGCTCAAGAGCGTGCACTATCCGGGGCACAGGGCTCAGGAGAGTGCATTATCCGGGGCACAGGGCTCAGGAGCGTGCATTATCCGGGGCACAGGGCTCAGGGCTCAGGAGCGTGCATTATCCGGGGCACAGGGCTCAGGAGCGTGCATTATGCGGGGCACAGGGCTCAGGAGCGTGCATTATTCCGGGCACAGGGCTCAGGAGCGTGCATTATCCGGGGCACAGGGCTCAGGAGCGTGCATTATCCGGGGCACAGGGCTCAGGAGCGTGCATTATCCAAGGCAGAGGGCTCAGGAGCGTGCATTATCCGGGACACAGGGCTCAGGAGCGTGCATTATTCGGGGCACAGGGCTCGGGAGCGTGCATTATCCGGGGCACAGGGCTCAAGAGCGTGCACTATCCGGGGCACAGGGCTCAGGAGAGTGCATTATCCGGGGCACAGGGCTCAGGAGCGTGCATTATCCGGGGCACAGGGCTCAGGGCTCAGGAGCGTGCATTATCCGGGGCACAGGGCTCAGGAGCGTGCATTATGCGGGGCACAGGGCTCAGGAGCGTGCATTATTCTGGGCACAGGGCTCAGGAGCGTGCATTATCCGGGGCACAGGGCTCGGGAGCGTGCATTATCTGGGGCACAGGGCTCAGGAGCGTGCATTATCTGGGGCACAGGGCTCAGGAGCATTGGGAGAAGGGGGTGAGCTAGGAGGGGGTGAGGAAACTTGGGCTAAGAGAGGGGATGGGGTGGCATTTGTGCTAAGAGGGGGGATTTGGAGGAGAGGAATTGTGCTGAGAGTGGAGCCAACCTGGTTGGCTCTGAGGAAGAGGCAAATCCTCGAAATGTCTAAGCCTGTTGGAGGTCCAGGGTTCCCATTGCGGACATCACTAAGTGTGGACTGGACAGTGCTGTTCTTTTATGATTTGCCTTTGATATTATTGTCATCTAGGAGTATAATTCTTATTGTTTTTATCAATGAAAGGTTTTTTAGGTATTGCACTAGGCCTGTGTGCCCTCTGTTTGTTTTTCTTTGCATCCAATGTGCCTGGACTTCCCCGGTCCTTTGAGGGCAGCAAGGCGTGCACTTTCCAAGGCATTCGATATGAGGTTGTAGCCTTTGTGGAGTCCATCCTCCAGCGCAGGAGTATATGTGTCCACCATTTTTTCAGTAATGTAAAAAGGACATGACCTACCTCTAACCAGGGGCGTCCCTAGGGTTGGTGTCACCCGGTGCGATAACACTTGGTGACACCCCCTCCAAAGATCCCCGCAGGATGGATTGGATCTGCGGATTGAGCATAATGGATCGGAGTCCAATCCATTATGCTCCCCAATCCGCAGATCCGATCCATCCTGCGGGGATCATCGGCTTGCTTTACAACTTACCTTTTCGTGGAGCGGGTCCGGTGTCACCCTGTATAGGTTGCATGCCGACGATCCCAGCAGGATGGATTGGATCTGCGTATTGAGCATAATGGTTTGGACTCCGAACCATTATGCTCAATCTGCAGATCCGATCCATCCTGCGGGGATCGTCGGATTGCTTTACAACTTACCTTTTCGTGGAGCGGGTCCGGTGTCACCCCCCGCACCTGCCTCGGGACACCACTGCCTCTAACAGAACGTCTTTGTTTGCCTCAGCCATTTTCTTACATTTCTCAATCTTTTTACATAGTTTTTATATTTGAACCTGTTAAAATAGTTATATGTTATGAAAAGCATGAAAAGTCTAGCATGTTGACTAGAAGACATGATAATGAAGCATCGCTGGTAATACAATGTCTCAAAATTCTTCACCGTCTGGCACTACAATTCCAATGCACAACGACCCTCACCTACCATAGACGACCGTATCACACAATTACATTGCAGAAAGCCAGACCCTACCTGGCTCACCAAAGGGACCGATTATCCTATGTGGGACATGTAAAAGCACGGCTTTCTTTCAGCATTAACACGGTTTATGGTGGGGGGGGGGGTCACTGGTTGGAGATGGGGGGGTATCAATGTGGGGTGATGGTGAGACAGTGGTTTGAAGGTGGGGGGTTCAAAATCTGGGCTGATGGTGGCTATCAGTGTTCAGGGATGAGGGGGTTTCAGCGGTGTGGGAAGGGTGTCAATTTGGGGTGATAGGGGGGTGTCAGTATTGGGGGGGATGTCACCACCTCCCCCGTTAGCCTGCACCCCTCAGTGTGATTTGATCCCCCAATAAAGTATTGTACGATCTCTGTGTGATGATTGGTTTATTCCCAGTCCTGGAGGACTATTCCATTCATGGACAGAAGGTGGAGCCCCTGTCACACGGCTCTGGCAGGTTTGGTTTGGGTTACCTGCAATTTCCCATAGACTTCCATTAGAGGGGGAGTTTTCTGAAAGTGCGCCAAAAGTGTTCCTGTATAAAGCAGGCGGGTCCTACAGTTCATCAAATGCTCCCCCCCCCCCCCCCTCGCTGTGTACACTGCATTCCAAAAGGACAGACAATGCGGTACAGAAGGGATGTCAGTTGCTCCACCCAAAACTGAAACCATTAAAAATGTTCACTGAACAGCCCATATATGTGGTCATCTACAAAAAGACATTACAATCCATGTGAATATTCAACAAATTCATTGGGATTCTAAATCACTGCACCTAAAACTGAAAATATTAACCCTTCCCCCCCCCCAATATGTGGTTCCCTTCCAAAGACATTACAATCCGTGTGAATATCCAACAAATCAGTCATGATTCTCAATCACGCCACGCAAAACTGAAACCATTAAAAATATTTGGTAAACACTCCATATAGGCGATTACCTTCCAAAGACATTACAATGCATCTGAATAAGCAATAAATACATCGTGATTCTCAATCGCTCCACCCAAAACTGAAACTATTAAAACACCCCATATATATGGCCATCTTCAAAAGACATCACAATCCATGTGAATATCCAACAAATTCATTAAGATTCTAAATCGCTCCACCCAAAACTGAAAATATTGATCCCTTCCCCATATATGTGGTTCCCTTTCAAAGACATTACAATCCATGTGAATATTCAACAAACCTGTCATGATTCTCAATTGCTCCATGCAAAACTGATGCCATTAAAAATGTTCACTAAACAACCCATATATGTGGTCATCTTCCAAAGACATTACAATCCGTGTGAATATTCAACAAATTCATCATAATTCTAAATCACTGCACTGATAACTGAGAATATTGAACCCCCCATATATGTGTTTTCCTTCCACAGACATTACAATCCATGTGAATATCCAATGAATCCATGGGGATTCTCAATAGCTCCACCCATAACTGAAACTATTAAACACCCCATATATCACCCATATATGTGATCGCCTTCCAAAGACATTACAATCAATGTGAATATCCAACAAATCCATCGTGATTCTCAATCGCTCCACCCAAAGATAAATCCTAATAAACACCCCACACAAGTGTCTCATTTGTAGAATGTCCAAAACGACAGTGTTTTTCAAGCTGATGTTCAAGACGTGCGGCTCCACCCAATACTGAAGATACAGCGATGTGTTCATTCCTCCTCTGCTGGCAGTTATCACTTCCAGGCTATGATGTGTCAGTTGGCCGTCACTGTGTCAATAAAGTTTTGTTGAAAAAAAATGTTTGAACTGTGCAACTGTAACTATGAGGTCATCACAGAGCAGCAGAGGCTGTGTCAATAAAGTTTTTGTACAAAAAAGAAACTGTCACAGTGGAGCAGAGGCTAAAAATAGAAGCCAGCAGAGGCAGAGTTCAGTCTACAAGTGACTGTTGTGGTGAACACATCTGATCTGAAGACCTCTGATTACTACCAATAGAAATTCTTGGTGTATTCTACCATCTGATAGCAGAAATGGTGAGAAACACCCACCGCACTACAGGAGGGAGGGCATCTCCCAGGACAAGGTTGGACTTCCTTTGGAATGGAAGACTCAGCAATTGGCTGAGGTCATTCTTTACAAAGAAAGATCCAAAGGTTACCGAACCCAAGAAGACGAATGAATGGAGGGAGAATGAAGGTGAGGAGCGTCGTGGTGAAATCATTGTAAAATTTCAGTCGTGCGTCAGAAGAGGCTTGGCCCGACAGCGATACCTGGATTTTATGACAAATAAAAATCCATCTGTGAGCGCGGTCATCCAGTTCTCTCAATGCCTGAGCCCCCATGACCCCACCTTCCATATGCAGTTGCGGCTGAATCAGTTGAAGGTGGATATCACGTCTAAATGTAAAACCTTCTATGGATATAAGGAGGAGCTGAGAACCTTAGACAAAGACATCGCAGCTTTAGTAAAGGGCAATATGGCTCAACAGGATCTGCAATCCAGATTCAAAAAACTAAAGCCTAGCAATAAGGTGCAAGTTAACGAGGTCATAGCCAAGGATAGACAGGAGGATCGTGAGGCCAGGAAGAGAAGACAGAGGCTGGAGTCCTATGAACACCTCTTCTACTATCTGCAGACGGATCCAGCTTACCTGACCAGACTCATGGACCAGCTGACGTACCATCAGGATATTCTAACATTTACGGACAGACTGCTCTTCCATCTCTATGACCACGGCCACAATCCACGCGCAGAGTACTATTTCATCAAACTGATGGAATTTGCTCTTTGTAAGGAAGTGGAGAACAAAATCCATGTCATTCAGGACATATTGGAGGGGAAATCAAAGATTTTAAAGCTAATCATCTATTTTTACACCCAAGAAGCAAAGTACATTCCCCTAGTCATGGCGCTGGTTCCAGCAATACTGACGACATACAGCATTGAATATACACTGCCCACCTATCCAGAGAAGCCTGCAGACCAGCCTTCCATTCCAGCAAGGAAAAGACTACAAGGAAGATCCACCAATGGTCACAAAACTGAAAAGATTGCTGTATATGACGTCACAAACGAATTCCTACAGGCCATACTCTCATCTGTGGACAGGATTCCTTATGGGCTCAGACACCTTACAAAAGTCCTACAACAATCTTTGCTAAAAAAGTTTCCGGAGGTCGGTGAAGATTTAGTGTTGAAGACTGTCGGCTATTTCTTCTCTCAGTACCTCCAGCCAGCCATAGAGAGGCCAGATCTATTTGACATTATTTCAAGAGAGAAGTATTTAGATTCAACCCTGAGGAAGAATCTCATGCTTATGTCTTCAATCACCCGCCTGACCATGCAATTCCTTTCTGTTGAAACACTTCTTGGACCTGGAGCAGACGACTACATCAGCATCACCTCCCCAAAGCTCAGGGGATTCTTCAGCAAACTTCTGAACACTCCAGATCCAGAGGACAACTTCAGCTTTTCCAAGTACGCCGACTTTATAGAGACTCCTGTGATAGACATGCCTGCGGAGGACATCATCTACACACATTCTCTGCTTTCTGAATACAAGAATGTTGTATTTTGCGACCTCGGACATTGGCCAACCACAGACATTGTGTACCGAGTATACAAGGATATTGGACCCATCCCTCTCCTTAAGGATCTTGTGGACACTCAGGCAGCTGTGTATGATGACACAAAGAAAATTCCTACAATCTCGTTATGTTTAAGCAGAAAATCTTCTCCACTGAAAGATTTGGATATTGAAATGGAGAAAGCTAAGGTTTCCACCATAAAACTAGTCCTGGAACTAATGGGTAAAAAGCCTGAAGAGAAACTCCTAGAGATTCTGACACCTACCTCGCCAGCACAGGAAAAGGATCAGGATACGGCAATAGGAGGCAGAACTTCCAACAGTACTGAAGGTGCACATAAAGAGGAAAAATCCCGTTCAACTAAAGACCATGACACCTCCCGGGAATGTCACAAACACCTTCTGGCTGCAAACCTGCAGACTTTACACAAAGCTGGGTACTTCACAGAGGCAAGAAGCCACACCCAGGTCATCAACCTAATTATGGAAGAAATCAAAAGGAAAGAGAACCTGCTAGAGAAAAGAAAATCTGAGATAAGAATTAACCAGCAGGCATTAGCTGATCTGGAGGAGAGGTGTGCATTACTGGAGGACTCCATAGACATGCACAAGAAGTATAAGAAAAGCTGTATGGATATCCTGCTCTCTGAAGAGTCAGGCATTGATGGAGAGATCCACAAGATCTATTTTACAGAAGATTCAACTACATACACTGCCAAAGAGTTATTTAAGAAAGGGATCATAGTGAACACACGAGGGGAAATCAGGCAAATGAAAAGAGATGTCATTTGTGTAAAAGCTGTTGATGATCACTTCCAAGTCAGATTAGGCAACAAACGTCAAGACCTCGGAATTGTCAACTTGCTGCATGCTCATCACAGCGATCATCCAACCATGAAGATTTTCCATTATGACATCGATGTGAGAATGTTTCTGTATGAGATTTGCAGCAATCGTTAGAGAAGGTTAACAGCCGCTTAAAGCTGAAGTTTCCTTTTTCAGGGGGAAATGGCTGGTTTAATCTGGCCATGCTGGCTGAATACCAAAAACCGAACACATCTGAGGTGGAGGCGAGAATCCCCCCCTCTGCGCTATTCTGACAACAGAGACTCCTGATTGGCTGCAGCATTGACTGAAACAAATTTTTCAAACAAGCCCATTCGACATGGCCATATCTAAGAGGGTGCTGGAGTGGGCTGCACCCCCCATCCCCCAATCCGGCCTTCCGATGGACATTGTGTTTGGCCCACTGAGCTCTTCTCCCCATCCCCAAACTCAGGGCCAGGCCAAGGGGAGGCAGCCTGGCGCATTGAACAGCTAAATAAAAGTCTCAACAGAAGGAACAACAGCGGCAGAGAGCCAGGAGGTGTGGGCTGTGCTCTCTTCACAGTGCGCCTCCATACAGCAGATAACATTTGGGTGTCAGGAATTGAGCTGGGCAGGGTTGGGGTAATCTGGGTTAAGATGGGGGTTGTGGAGGGGACTTAGAATAGGTGGGGAATTTGTGATGGGAGGGGGGATTTGGGGGGTGAGGATGTGTAATGGGAGGGGGGATTTGGGGGGTGAGGATCTGTAATGGGAGGGGGGATATGGGGGGTGAGGATTTGTGCTAGGAGGGGGGTTGGGTAGGGGAACTGGACTGGGGAGGGGATCTGTGCTGGGGGGGACACATACATGCGTTTTTAGTAGATATTTGGCAGAGTTTTGTGTAGGGTGTTAAGGAGACACCCGATGACATCTAACAACCAGTGACTCATCCCTGCCCTGCTCATTAAGCTGACAGCTGACTGACACCTGAATGTAAACGAAGGAGATGGATGTTAAAGCCCTTCATGCCCTAGTAACCCACATATGTGGCAGCAAAAAGCGGGACTTTGCAGCATAAGAGTTGCTGGGGGGCAATGTTTATGCGCCAAAAACAGCTCTTGGTCCAAAACAAGCAATCGGTAGCCGGCGGGACCGGTTTCCATTTATGTGACCATTGTGAAAGCCAATCACAGTGGTCACGTAATCGCCGACCGTTCCCACCCCCCGAGCGTTAAGAACTTTTAAAGCGGACAAAAAGTTGGGCTGGAAGAGGTTAACCAAAAAATAAAAAAAAACAGAGGAGTTCCTACACAATTCTTACCTGCTATGAATTTTAAGTGATTCAACATAAAAAATAAAAAAAAGAAAAACCCATACCAGGTAACTTGCCCTCAACACTGGGGTGCCTTGGCAAAGCACCTTGTCCCATGTTGTTGAGGCCTCTTCACCACAACCCTGGCTCAGTGGGTGTAGGGGGCCTATGGGTGGGGGGCTTGTCGGACTTTGGAATATCCCTTTAACAATATGGGGGCCCTAGATACCACCTCCATGTGAATGAGTAAGGGGTACAAAGCACCCCTTTCCACAAAAAAAGAATGTGCCCAAGCAAAAACATCCCTTGGGTCTTTGTTACAAGGGACATAGGCAGTCCCTGCCACCTAGCATCCATCTTTGCTAGTTGCAGTACTCCTTCGCAGCTCGGATACAGATGGGGCTTTCTGTTTTACCCTGGACAGCCCAAGTATTGCAGAAAGTGTTTTATTCATGGCCAGATCAGAGCAGAATGTCAGAGCGCAATACTGTGATAAATGAACCTTCACCTTGGGAAACAGCAGCTCCGTACCATCAAGCTGCAGTCTACCCAGTCTTCATGGAGGAGAGCATCATGCCCTTTGCTGCGGTAAATGGGCCTTAAAAAAATATCTTAAAAACATATCATTTAAAAAAAAAAAAAAAAAAAACAGTTTTGAGCCTACCTCTGAGGCAGCCGGTTGTACCAGTGAAATCAGTCAGAAAAAGGCCTATTTCACACCTAGAGGTCTCTCAGGGACTTTGATCTTGATGCTGTTACGATAATTACCAACAATCCTACCTTTGCTCTGCCTTGATAACTTGGGACTGTCCATACTTCAGGACTTGCTCACCAATATGCCTTCTGTTTCACAAAGATATGCCTACTTGGCCTGTGTATGAGCCAGACCTTTCTTGATGTATGAGGGAGGTTATGTGTCCTCCTCTGGATGGTGCCCTTGGCTCTTCGGGTACCGGAGGGAGGTGAAGACATCACCATTCATATATGTTTGTTATGTAACTTTCTTCCTCCTCTGGACTACATCAGGTTTAATTATCTATCTGGGGACTTTGATGGATACCCTATAAGAGATTAATTTGTCTACTCACACAGTGTAGTCATTCACAATGAGCTGTGCCATCACGTCAGCTCTACAACAGAAGTGGACCAACAGCTCAGTGATAGTCTGGGACAAGGCCATTGTCTCTATAGAGACACAACGTATGCTCATCAGTAAAATGGATCAAGAAGATGGTTCCGTTATTCACAATGAGCTGGGGGGGGGGGGGGGTGGAGTGGTGTTAGTGGAAGGCTCTCTTGGGTGGGGGGGGGGAGGCAAGGGTGTTGGTCACTGTCAGAATCCCTGCGTGGGAGGAATGTCTGGGGGAAGGTCTGATTTTTGTGTTGCCTAGGGCAGCAAAAAACCTAAATACACCACTGGCCAAGTGCCCAGGTTGTCTGCAGTGCGGGGATGGAATGAGGAGCTCTGTTGAGTGCTCTGCCAGAAGTGACCTTATCCTCTTCTCTGCTAACCCCTGTCCTCTTACCTGCTAACTCCCTGTACCCTGCCGTGCTGACCCCTGTACCCTGCGGTGCTGACCCCAGTACCCTGCCGTGCTGACCCCTGTACCCTGCCGTGCTGACCCTTGTCTTCTGACCCCATAGCCCTTGTTCTCTGCTCTGCTGACCCCTGTCCTCTGCCCTACTGACTCTTGTACACTGCCCTGCTGATTCATCAGAGTTTACAATGGCACATAGTCAGTACAGGGAGAAAGGAGTGCAGCTGGTATGAAAGTACAACCTGTGATTGACCCCAAAGAGCTCTTTCACACAGACAGTAGTAAAAACGAGCATCTGAGTAGCAGTTTTATCTCCCCCACCTGCCCACCCAAATGCTAACACAACAGCCTGACAAGGCTGTACACATACTGAATGTGTAGCTGCCGCCTTGCTCAGAGGGACACAGCCTGGGGGATGGAAGGGGTGGGACGGATGACTGAAAAAGGGACTGTGCCAGCAAGTCTGGGACAAGTGACAAGTATTTCTATTCAGCGCAACAGCACTGCACTTTTGGAAAAGGTACCAGTGCTACTTTGCTGCTGTTGTTGCTCTTTTTTGGCCGAAGAGATTTACACAGAAAATGCACCAAAAATGTATTTAAACTGCACATACGTACGAGTTTTGTGTAGGTGTTTAAAGAGGCACCTGCTGGCATCCTTACATCCCCGCCCGGATCATTTAGCTGTCAGCTGGCTGACAGATGAATGTAAACAAAGGAGAAGGGACATTTAACCCCTTTACGCCCTAGTAACCAATATTTGCGGCGGCAAAAAGCTGGGCTTTAACAAATATGAGCTGCTGGGTGGGCAATGTTTCTGCGCCAAAAACAGCTCTCGGTCCTGTGAAAACATCGGTAGCCGGCGGGACCGGCTTCCGTTTATGTGATCATTGTGACAGCCAATCCAACCAATCACAATGGTCACATGATCGTTGACCCTTGTAGAGCCTCTTCTTCATAACACTGGCCCGGTGGTTACAAGGGGCCTATGGGTGGGGGGCATATTGGAATCTGGAATATCTATTTAACAATATGTGAATAAGGAATACAAATTACCTCTATTAATCCACGAAAAAAAGAATGTGCCCAAGAAGTAAAAACACCCCTTGGGTCTTTGTTACAAGGACATAGAAGGTTCCTGCCACCTAGCAGCCATCTTTGCTAGTTGCAGTACGCCTTCACAGCTTGGATACAGATGGGGCGGTTTTCCCCTGGACAGCACCAGGCATTGCAGAAAGTGTTTTATTCATGGCCAGATCAGCGCAGAATGTGAGTCAGGGAAGTAATGCTGGTTTTGTGGTACAACGAGACATGGCCACTGAGTACAGGGAATGGAAGGTCTGTCATATATACAAGAAAGTGGGACACTTAGCCAAGCAGTGCATTGAGTATCTACTGCCAAGGAGAGCTCTGTGGATATCCTAATCGGTTCTGGATGGGAGGTGCACAACATAACTTACAAAATTCCTGCTAAATCTAAAAGATAAAACTGTATTGAGCTATTAAATAAAGCTCTGTATGTGAATGAGGTCTTGGGGCTCATTCACATGGGTGCTGTGGCTTGTACAGTGTCAGACTTTATTTCGGTGCTGTTGTAGGATAGGCAGTGGATGGGGGAGGGGGAAGTAGATGTGTTTTGGTTATATGAGAGGTGGGATATGGAAAGGAAGGAGAAGGGTGAGGGGTGCCTGTTTATTTTTATTGGATATGTTTTTATGGGAGTTTTATACCAATATGACCATATCTATAATGATCCCATGAACATTGCTCTTGTATGAGTTACTCTGGAAGTACACTGCATCTGAGCAGCGCAAACTGAAAAAGTGATTTAGTTCATTTTTCATATTCAAAGCAAACTCCCCCATCCATCCATGTCTCCAGGTTTCATTTTATTGAGAAATCAAATTGAAAAACACCAGAAGGCATTTCTGGCCGTGGCCATCTTGAGTGAGGGCAGATGATTCACATAGCATTCACTTCCTGGAATCCATCTACCCTCAACTTAGGCAAGTAGGCAGGAGGGTGTGCTTAGCTGAGAAAACCCTTCCTTCCCTCCTGAAGACTCCTGGGATGGATGACATTTGTCAAGGCAAAACAAAACAGGAAATAACTGAAGAAATGTAAAAAAAAAGGTTTAAATCATGTAAACCTGATATACTTTCCTATCTATTTACTAATGCTAGCAGCACAAGGATTACAAATAGTCAATGTTGATTAGGAGAGTAAAGTTCTGCTTTAGGTCTAAGAACGTTGAATGGTCAGTTGTTTTAATTTGAGCATTATGGAAATAATCTGCTTCCCGACCGCCCTATAGCTGAAATACTACTACAGGGTGACATGGGTGCTCAAAATCACGTATATATATATAGCAGTGTCCTTACAGCGAAGCACAGGGACAGAGCACGTAATGAAACAGCACACAGTTAAATAACCCTTTGATCGCCCCTCATGTTAACCCCTTCCTGCCCAGTGCCATTCGTACAGTGTCATTGCTTTGTTTATCATTGATCACTGTATTGGTGTCACTGGGGATGTCAGTGACACCAAGTCAATTCCCCCCCAGTGTCAGAATGCCCACCACAGTCCCGCTATAAGTCGCTGATCGCCGCCATTACTAGTAAAAATTAAAGAAAAAAATCCCAGTATATATACCACCATTTGTAAATGCTATAACTTTCACGTAAATCAATTAATTTACACGTATTGGGATTGTTTTTAGCAAAGACATGAAGCAGAATATATTTTGCACTAAAGTTAAGATGAAATGTGATTTTTTTAAAATTCTTTTACTGGACATGTTTAATAGCAAAATGTCAAAAATATTGTTATATTTCTCAAAATTGTCTGTATTTGTTATAGCGCAAAAATAAAAACCGCACAATGATCAAATACCACTGAAAGAAAGCTCTATTCGTTGGAAGAAAAGGACGTAAATTTAATTTGGGTGCAGCGTTGCATGACCGCGCAATTGTCAGTTAAAGTAACGCAGTGCCGTAACGCAAAAAATGGCCTGGTCAGTAAGGGGGGTAAATCCTCAGGAGGGAGAGTGGTTAAAGAAAAACAAAAAAAAAATTTGACCCTTAGGGCCACTTCAATCTATCGGAGCCTTTTGGGCCTTATGGGATACCCTCTGCCATATTTCTTATTATCCACACATGTCCCTTACCTGCATTGGCAGTATTTTCGGGACAGTGAACTAACCCTATAAAACAACTGGCTATTGATTCTTTTTCTGTCACACCAAATATTCATTTAATTTAGTTTTGATTCTGTGTGCATTGTGTAGATTGTTTATTCAAAATTAATATAAATAAAAATTATTCATCAATTTTTTCTAAAGCGTCCTCACTTTACACATTACCTAGTAGTTGTGGCCGAGCAGTTAAGGCGATGGATTCTAAATCCATTGGGATTTCCCCACGCAGGTTCGAATCCTGCCAACTACCGTCTGTAGTTTTGGAAACAGTACACACACTGGGTCCATCAGTGCTCTGTAGGTCAATGTTCCAGTTCTGCTGGTTGATGACTCTTGCCAGGATAAAGTGCTGCACTTGACAGCCTAAACCTTTAGCACGGTTCTGTAGCTCCTACAGTCCCTTGACGGAGATGAAGCTCTGTGTCCATTGAGGTCTTGGCTGGTTTGTAGGGTCTAAATGACCTGTAGAGTTCCCTGAGACTCAGATAAAGACTTGGCCGGGTCAGTAGGTGACATTTACAAGTACCCAGCTGGTCACAATCCAAGCCATGGGGTACATCATAGGACTGGGAAAGCATTTGGAAGACTTTTTTTTTTTACTTTGCGGCTACAATGTAGTTCATACGTGGACTAGGTTTTGTTTTGAAGGTAGGTCCTCTGTAACTACTTCCCATCTGATGTACAGTCCATACATAGATGTCCTGATGGGAAGTGATTAAGAGCTGCAGCCATGATCTTGGTACCATTTCTATGAAAGATTTGGAGAACTCCGGGATGAAGCACAAAAACAAGTTCAACTACACGCACCAACAAACGGTAGTCATGGTCAGTGACAGGGGGTATAATCATTGACGCAGCATGTGTATACCCCGTCTGCTCCCTCAATGGTGAATACAGGTAGAAGTTGGGGGAAGTGAAAGCGTAGCAAAACCACACATTTTTACCATCCCCAACTACTAGTCTAAACAAGTCCTAACAGTAGGAGCTGTTTAACCGCTTCCCGTCCGCCCTATAGAAGATATATTGCTACAGGGTGGCATTTGGTGTGCAGAATAATGTACGTATCAAACAAGGATGGTGGGAACCCCTCATAATGGGAACAGCAAGTGAACAAAAGAGAGGCAACTCCCACAGGGATGGTGGGAACCCCTCAAATTGGGAACAGCGGATGTGGAGATATGGAATCTATGCATAGGGATTGCAATGCAATGGGCACAGCAGGTTTACAGACCAGGGATCTCACCATTAGAGTCTTCAAGACTGTCATGTGGTTTGACTCGCCAGCATCCATCAAACACTCGAATATCAGTTTTAGATGGACGAACGCTTTATTGCAATCCTCCCTTAAAGTGCCTATATGAGAAGCCTCAGACAGGAGATACTCTACTCTGACTCCCGGCCCGAAGAGAAGTCCTAGATAGTGACAACTGCCAAAGTGAAGCTGAAATTGAGGCCCAGTGTGGCCCCATCTGCCTGCGACCCCTCACAAAGATGCATTGTTCGTGAGCTCTGGTTCACACTGGATCCAACTTGAAGTTGCATGATTTCAAGGTCACATGACAGTGCAACTCCACGTGTGACTTGGAAGACATCAGTGCGACTTCATGCACAGATCTCTATGCAAGTCGCTCCTGAAATCACAAAAAGTAGTGCAGGAACTATCTTCAAAATTGGGGCGACTCTGATGGAGATAGAGTTGCACCGATTTGAACTGTTCCATTGCACAAAAGAGGAACTCTTGCACTGTCAAACAAAATCGGGAGCCGCCATCTAAGTGTAGATTTATTACAAGCAATAAAAGGAAATAAAATTGCACCCACATTTAGGGTCACTTCCCACCATAGAAACGCAGTCCAGATGCGTCTCTGATGCTTTCCTGCATCCGCATTTTTGACACATTCCAGTGCGTTTTTATGCTTTCCGGTTCATTTTTTCCATTCTTTTTTACTTCAATGTAAACAGGGACTTGTGCATTATGGTGCGCTTTTGATCCATTTTACTGCGTTTACAATTGTGTGCAGGAAAAATGAAGTCTGTTCACCTTTTTTTTTCTGCAGCCGGAACGCACTGGAACCCCAAGCTGATGTGAACTATGACATTGACAACCATATAACCTATTAAATAATCACTCGGTAACTCACAAAACTAAATAAAACTCACATAGTGAGTACGCAACTTATAATCCCAAGAAAAAGTCACACTTTCACCCTTGAAAGTAAATAATATTCAAACCTTTTTCTTATCCTTAAATAAAATTAATAAATCAAACAATAAATGAAATTCAAATAAAAAATTTTTAAAAATTAAATATAAATATAGTCCCAAAATATATTTCCAAGTCCAACACAATCTCTCAATCCTGTGTGTCCAACTTCAATATTTCCATCACTCCGGACCCGATAAAATAAAACTAAAAGCGTGTATTACCTTCAAACAATATGTATATACCTTCACAACTAAGAAGTATATACTTCAATCTGTGCAAAAACAGAATCAACTGTGAGTAACACGTGAATCGTGCAAGTCACCCTGTGTACACTATAAAATGAACAAATAAATAGTGACAAAATGAGTACAATCAAAAATAAAATAATATATATTGAAATAAATAAAATAGAAAAACCAAATTAAACAAACAAAAATAATATTAAATAATATAGAGTAAATTAAATAAATATAAAAAGGTGAACACTCGGTGAACACTTCTATAGGACAAGAATGCATACAATTACCCTCATGGAGTAATATCAAGCCTTAAGGGATATTCAGATGTTTAGCAGTCACTTTCAGGCTCTCAATAGCTGTATATAGGGTAAGCCTTTAATCCACCATCATCCTCATAAAAAATAGAAAAGAGCCCATGTAGCATGATATAATACGTACCAAAACCATTTAATACAGCATCTTACATTAGGGACTTGAACAATCAGTAATATATTCCCATGACTCAGCCACAGCAGCTTCCTAGGATGTAAAGCACGGTTTCCAATAATCAAAATGGCCGCGCCACCACTTCCGGTTTTTGCGCAATTACGTCAGACGTACTGATTGAGAGCCTGAAAGTGACTGCTAAACATCTGAATATTCCTTAAGGCTTCATACAGTCAGGTCCATAAATATTGGGACATGGACACAATTCTAACATTTTTGGCTCTATACACCACCGCAATGGATTTGAAATGAAACAAACAAGATGTGCTTTAACTGCAGACTGTCAGCTTTAACTTGAAGGTATTTACATCCAAATCAGGTGAACGGTGTAGGACAGTTTGCATATGTGCCTCCCACTTGTTAAGGGACCAAACGTAATGGGACAATTGGCTTCTCAGCTGTTCCATGGCCAGGTGTGTGTTATTCCCTTCTTATCCCAATTACAATGAGCAGATAAAAGGTCCAGAGTTCATTTCAAGTGTGCTATTTGCATTTGGAATCTGTTGCTGTCAATTCTCAAGATGAGATCCAAAGAGCTGTCACTATCAGTGAAGCAAGCCATCATTAGGCTGAAAAAACAAAACAAACCCATCAGAGAGATAGCAAAAACATTAGGCATGGCCAAAACAACTGTTTGGAACACTCTTAAAAAGAAGGAACGCACCGGTGAGCTAATGACCCAAAGCATACTGCAAAAGCAACCAAAGAGTTTTTTAAGGGAAAGAAGTGGAATGTTCTGCAATGGCCAAGTCAATCACCTGACCTGAATCCGATTGAGCATGCATTTCACTTGCTGAAGACAAAACTGAAGGGAAAATGCCCCAAGAACAAGCAGGAACTGAAGACAGTTGCAGTAGAGGCCTGGCATAGCATCACCAGGGATGAAACCCAGCGTCTGGTGATGTCTATGCGTTCCAGACTTCAGGCTGAAATTGACTGCAAAGGATTTGCAACCAAGAATTAAAAAGTGAAAGTTTGATTTATGATTATTATTCTGTCCCACTACTTTTGGTCCCTTAACAAGTGGGAGGCACATATGCAAACTGTTGTAATTCCTACACCGTTCACCTGATTTGGATGTAAATACCCTCAAATTAAAGCTGACAGTCTGCAGTTAAAGCACATCTTGTTCATTTCATTTCAAATCCATTGTGGTGGTGTATAGAGCCAAAAATGTTAGAATTTTGTCAATGTCTCAGAATTTATGGACCTGACTGTATATATAAAACCCAAATTAGACTCCTTCTCAACTCTCCAGGAGAAATACCACCTACCTGACAGTGAGACCTTCACCTACATGCGAATAGCTCACTCCCTACAAAAAATAGACATTCCACATGAGATGACAATTCCTACTACTGCACATCACTTCTTTCATAAAACACAATATCCAAGGAAAGGAATCTCCACATTTTACACACTTATAACTAAAGCACAGTTTACCCTACAAACTAGCTCCCTAACCAACTGGGAGAAAATCCTCCTTCAACCTATACGACCACACACTTGGGAAAGAGCCTTTACCATCACTTACAAAGCCTCGAAATGTAGCTCCCACTGGGAAACATACATGAAAATCCTACACCAGTGGTACTTGACACCTGTTAAACTCTCCCTATATTACTCTTAACACTCACCCACACGTTGGAGACAATGCGGAGAAATAGGAACAACTCTTCATATACTCTGGACATGTAAATCCCTCAATTCATACTGGAACAAAGTCTTCCAACTGATCTCATCAGTCACTGGACTCCCAGTGTCACCAAACCCTGCCCTCGCACTCCTACACATAGGAATTGACAAACTCCCTACAGAATGGCGTACCATCATAATTCACACATTAGCAGCTGCTAAAATCAACATTACTAAACTATGGAAATCCACCAAAACTCCCTCTTTCTCAACTCTTATATCTGATCTTAACTTCCAATGTGAGAACAGCCTTTCATAATTCCTCTTATCATAGATTCAAAACCCAGTGGTCTCGAAGGTTACAAAACCCTAATTGCTCCATAAAATGATGAATATATAATCATACCACACTATGACCTCAGCACTTGACTGGTGCCTTCCCCTCCCCCTCCCCCTTTATCCACTATGTAACTCATGTCTACCCAAATATGGTTCATATCACACCGAGTATACCTCTCAGGTAATAGCGACTTACATCTATAACATCCCCAGCCAATTGGTGGGGACCTATATTATGTTATGTACACCTACTGCGAAAACCTACTGTGAACCCTTTCAACGTACCTTATTGTGTTTGGTAAAAAATCTTTCAATAAAAATTATTTGAAAATATAGTACGTACCATAGTCTGATAACTTTTCAGAGAGCATTTGACAGGTGGTGAGGAGGTGCTGTATTGCCTCCTCACTGCCTGCTTATATCCCTTGATCCCTGAAGTACATTGCAGTTGGTTGTGGGGTGCTTCACTCAGGTTGAGCGGCCCCATTCACTTGACTGGGTCACGTTTGATGAGTGCTATGCCTGCCAAAATGGATAGAAGGTATAATCCTTGCCACAGCATGTGCACACCCACGTCTGCTCCCTCTGCGGTGGGGGCGCAAAATTGTGGCACGACTACAAGTTTTTACCATCCCCAACTGCTAGTCTAAACGAGCCCTAACAGTGGGAGTGGTTTAAAGAGGGACGATTAAACAGACCATGAGTCTAGTTGCTATACAATTACATTGCACTTCTGTGTCATGATCCTTGTACCCACAATGCACTTCTAATAACTGTGCCACAAGATTCAGAGACTCACATAAACCTTTGGACAAAAGGATCATTTTCATACAATTACATTTCTCAATTCTGTATGCGAGAAGATAACACAGTGTTTGACTGAGCCTACCTTAAAGAAGAAATTCATTGAAACCAGCAACTGTTGAGAAAATGAACACTTTGGTCAGGATTTTTTACAGAGTGAGTGGAACTCCGCTTTAAAGACATACAGTTGTGTTCAAAATGATAGCAGTCAGACATCACTAACCGGATCAATCACTGTTTTTGGGAGAAATGATATTCCTACATGGCAAATAATTTACTAGCAGGTGTAGTAGAGTAATAGAAATCCAACAGACCCAACAGTCATGACATGCATGCTGCTGATTCTGTGTCATTGAATCACTCATTGAAAGGGGCATGTTCAAAATAATAGCCGTGTGGAGTTCTATTAGTGAGGTCATTCATTCTTTGAAAAACAGGTGGCAATTATTTAACCCCCCTGGCGGTATTCCCGAGTGTAGTTCGGGGTAAAGTTTCAGCACCACAAGCGGTAACCCCGAGCTACACTCAGGCTTACCATGTGGCGCTACTCCGGGAACCCTCGATCACTTACCTTGTCCTGCGTTCCCGCGATGTCCCTCCTGCAGTGTCCCCAGCAATGTAATCCGGCGGATGCCGGCATCTGTCATCTGGGTTCTGTCCCCTGCGAGCATCAGGACTAACGGGGGACGGAACGGCAGGAAATTTGAAAATGACAAAAAGTGACATTCACAAAAATCACTAAAATCACATAGTATCACATTACTGTACCAAACCATTTCACATACATTTTGTCCCGAGTGCTTTGTCCTGCGCCCTGCCTTCATTTTTACTGTTCTTTCTACCTGGAAACAGAGAAATGTCCATGGAGTCCAAAAAGCGTCCCTTTAGGTCAAAAGCGGTTTTAGACCGGCTAGAGAACAGAGATAGTAAATTAGAACCACTTGCAGAATTGAGTGATAATGATTCGTGGGGGAAAGTTGTCATCAGAAACTAAAAACGATTTTGCGACGTTGCTCAGCGATGTGCGAACTTGGCGCTATATTCCAAATTTCAGTGTTGTTGGTTTGATTATATTATTGAATTAAATGTATTATTATTATATTATTTTTTATGATTATTTATTAAATTATAATTTATGATTTCGTGTTTCAAGTTTTATCCTACCCGGGATGTTTACTAGACTCTTGTTCGGACAGATTTCAGTGAGTTATTTCTAAAAATTACAGGCCTACAATATAAAAAGCCAAATTTCCATGCAAAATAATGGTACCGCTTTCAGCACCAAAAATCTGAAATAATCATACCACCAGGGAAGTTAAGGAAGGAAGGCAGCAAATGCTGTACATGCTGGTTACAGTGCATTTCTCTCTGAAATTCTGAGGAAAATGGGTCGTTCCAGATATTGTTCAGAAGAACAGCGTACCTTGATTAAAAAGTTGATTGGAGAGGGGAAAACATATAAAGAAGTGCAGAACATGATAGGCTGCTCAGCTAAAATGATCGCAAATGCTTTAAAATGGCAACAAAAACCTGAAAGACGTGGAAGAAAGTGAAAATCTACCATTCGAATGGATAGAAGAATAGCCAAAATGGCGCGGACTCAGCCAACAATCAGCTCCAGGAACATGAAAGAAGGTGTAAAGTTCCCTGTGAGGACTGTTACAATTAGAAGACACCTATGGGTGTTCCAACAAGACAACGACCCCAAACACACCAGTAAACGTGCAACATCTTGGTTCCAGACCAACAAGATGGACCGTATGGAGTGGCCAGCCCAATCTCCGGATCTTAATCCAATAGAAAACTTGTGGGGTGACATCAAAAATGCCGTTTCTGAGGCAAAACCAAGAAATAGAGAAGAACTGTGGAATGTAGTCCAATCATCCTGGGCTGGAATACCTGATCACAGGGGCCAGAAGTTGGGGGACTCCATGCAACACAGATGTACAGCAGTTCTCAGAAACAGTGCGACTACAACCAAATATTCATGAAGTCATTCAAAGGAAAGCAAAATCTTCAAACATTTCTCAGTTTATATAGTGAATGTTTGAGTTTGTAAAGAAGAATACAAACACTGCTATTTTTTTGAACAGTCTAATATTCACTTTTCTTCAATTTTTTTAGAGGAACAACACAAATTTGATCTATTTTTCTTCATGTTTTGATTTGGAATAGAATGTGTCGTGTTCCCAATGCATTTGTGTGGATGGAAATAAAAGCTATTAGAAGGATTTTGAGCTTTATTCACTTTTTTCAACACACTGCTATTATTTTGAACACAACTGTATATAGTACATTCACATCAGTCCCTAACCCTCAAGGGGCGTACAATCTAAGGTCCCTAACTCACAGTCATACATACACATACTAGGGACAATTTAGACAGGAATCAATCGGATATGTTTTAAGGTTTCAATCTGTTTTATTAATATTTAAAGGGAGAGAATGAGAGAAAATAAGAGATGAAAAAAAAAGAGAAACAAAAGATGGAGAGAGAGGGAAACCTTATCTGAATGTAGGGATAAAAAATATTTTCACTGAAGTGTCACCAGACATATTTTAAAAAAAAGCATGGAGGTAGCATTGCTAAGGAGCTGCATGATGTGCTATGCTTTTTGTGATGCTAACTCATCACACAGGGCTCAGGAGCGTGCATTATCCGGGGCACAGAGCTCAGGAGCGTGCATTATCCGGGGCACAGGGCTCAGGAGCGTGCATTATCCGAAGCACAGGGTTCAGGAGCGTGCATTATCCGGGGCACAGGGCTCAGGAGCATGCATTATCTGGGGCACAGGGCTCAGGAGCGTGCATTATCCGGGGCACAGGGCTCAGGAGCGTGCATTATACAGGGCACAGGGCTCAGGAGCGTGCATTATACAGGGCACAGGGCTCAGGAGCGTGCATTATCCGGGGCACAGGGCTCAGGAGCGTGCATTATCCGGGGCACAGGGCTCAGGAGCGTGCATTATCCGGGGCACAGGGCTCAGGAGCGTGCATTATCCGGGGCACAGGGCTCAGGAGCGTGCATTATCCGGGGCACAGGGCTCAGGAGCGTGCATTATCCGGGGCACAGGGCTCAGGAGCGTGCATTATCCGGGGCACAGGGCTCAGGAGCGTGCATTATCCGGGGCACAGGGCTCAGGAGCGTTGGGAGAAGGGGGTGAGCTAGGAGGGGGTGAGGAAACTTGGGCTAATTGTTTGGGGGATTTGGAGGAGAGGATTTGCGCTGAGAGGGGAGCCAACCTGGTTGGCTCTGAGGAAGAGGCAAATCCTCGAAACGTCTTAGCCTGTTGAGGTCCAGGGTTCCCACTGCGGACATCACTAAGTGTGGACTGGACAGTGCTGTTCTTTTATGATTTGCCTTTGATATTATTGTCATCTATGAGTATAATTCTTATTCTTTTTATCAATGAAAGGTTTTTTAGGTATTGCACTAGGCCTGTGTGCCCTCTGTTTGTTTTTCTTTGCATCCAATGTGCCTGGACTTCCCCGGTCCTTTGAGGGCAGCAAGGCGTGCACTTTCCAAGGCATTCGATATGAGGTTGTAGACTTTGTGGAGTCCATCCTCCAGCGCAGGAGTATATGTGTCCACCATTTTTTCAGTAATGTAAAAAGGACATGATCTACCTCTAACCAGGGGTGTCCCTAGGGTTGGTGTCACCCGGTGCGATAACACTTGGTGACACCCCCTCCAAAGATCCCCGCAGGATGGATTGGATCTGCGGATTGAGCATAATGGATCGGAGTCCAATCCATTATGCTCCCCAATCCGCAGATCTGATCCATCCTGCGGAGATCATCGGCTTGCTTTACAACTTACCTTTTAGTGGAGCGGGTCCGGTGTCACCCTGTATAGGTTGCATGCCGACGATCCCAGCAGGATAGATCGGATCTGCGTATTGAACTTAATGGATTGGACTCCGAACCATTATACTCAATCCGCAGATCCGATCCATCCTGTGGGGATCGTCAGATTGCTTTACAACTTACCTTTTCATGGAGCGGATCCGGTGTCACCCCCCGCACCTGCCTCGGGACACCACTGCCTCTAACAGAATGTCTTTGTTTGTCTCAGACATTTTCTTACATTTCTCAATCTTTTTACATAGTTTTTATATTTGAACCTGTTAAAATAGTTATATGTGATGAAAAGCATGAAAAGTCTAGCATGTTGACTAGAAGACATGATAATGAAGCATCGCTGGTAATACAATGTCTCAAAATTCTTCACCGTCTGGCACTACAATTCCAATGCACAACGACCCTCACCTACCATAGACGACCGTATCACACAATTACATTGCAGAAAGCCAGACCCTACCTGGCTCACCAAAGGGACCGATTATCCTATGTGGGACATGTAAAAGCACGGCTTTCTTTCAGCATTAACACGGTTTAAAATCTGGGTTTGTGGTGGGTGGGGTCACTGGTTGGAGATGGGGGGGGGGGGTATCAATCTGGGGTGATGGTGAGACAGTGGTTTGAAGGTGGGGGGTTCAAAATCTGGGATGATGGTGGCTATCAGTGTTCAGGGATGAGGGGGCTTCAGCGGTGGGGGAAGGGTGTCAATTTGGGGTGATAGGGGGGTGTCAGTATTGGGGGGGATATCACCACCTCCCCCGTTAGCCTGCACCCCTCAGTGTGGTTTGATCCCCCAATAAAGTATTGTACAATCTCTGTGTGTTGATTGGGTTATTCCCAGTCCTGGAGGACTATTCCATTCATGGACAGAAGGTGGAGCCCCTGTCACACGGCTCTGGCAGGTTTGGTTTGGGTTACCTGCAATTTCCCATAGACTTCCATTAGAGGGGGAGTTTTCTGAAAGTGCGCCAAAAGTGTTCCTGTATAAAGCAGGCGGGTCCTACAGTTCATCAAATGCTCCCCCCCTCGCTGTGTACACTGCATTCCAAAAGGACAGACAATGCGGTACAGAAGGGTTGTCAGTTGCTCCACCCAAAAACTGAAACCATTAAAAATGTTCGCTAAATAGCCCATATATGTGGTCATCTACAAAAAGACATTACAATCCATGTGAATATTCAACAAATTCATTGGGATTCTAAATCACTGCACCTAAAACTGAAAATATTAACCCCTCCCCCCCCCCAGTATGTGGTTCCCTTCCAAAGACATTACAATCCGTGTGAATATCCAATAAATCAGTCATGATTCTCAATCACGCCACGCAAAACTGAAACCATTAAAAATATTTGGCAAACACTCCATATAGGCGATTACCTTCCAAAGACATTACAATAAATGTGAATAAGCAATAAATACATTGTGATTCTCAATCGATCCACCCAAAACTGAAACTATTAAAACACCCCATATATATGGCCATCTTCAAAAGACATTACAATCCATGTGAATATCCAACAAATTCATTAAGATTCTAAATCGCTCAACCCAAAACTGAAAATATTGATCCCTCCCATATATGTGGTTCCCTTTCAAAGACATTACAATCCATGTGAATATTCAACAAACCCATCAGGATTCTCAATTGCTCCATGCAAAACTGATGCCATTAAAAATGTTCACTAAACAACCCATATATGTGGTCATCTTCAAAAGACATTACAATCCGTGTGAATATCCAACAAATTCATCATAATTCTAAATCACTGCACCAATAACTGAGAATATTGAACCCCTCATATATGTGTTTTCCTTCCACAGACATTACAATCCATGTGAATATCCAATGAATCCATGGGGATTCTCAATAGCTCCACCCACAACTGAAACTTTTAAACACCCCATATATATGATCGCCTTCCAAAGACATTACAATCAGTATGAATATCCAACAAATCCATCGTGATTCTCAATCGCTCCACCCAAAAGATAAATCCTAATAAACACCCCACACAAGTGTCACATTTGTAAAAATGTCCAAAACGACAAAGTGTTTTTCAAGCTGATGTTCAAGACGTGCGACTCCACCCAATACTGAAGATACAGCGATGTGTTCATTCCTCCTCTGCTGGCAGTTATCACTTCCTGGCTAAGATGTGCATCAGTTGGCTGTCACTGTGTCAATAAAGTTTTGTTGAAAAAAAAATGTTTGAACTGTGTAACTGTCAGTATGAGGTCATCACAGTGCAGCAGAGGCTGTGTCAATAAAGTTTTTGTACAAAAAAGAAACTGTCACAGTGGAGCAGAGGCTAAAAATAGAAGCCAGCAGAGGCAGAGTTCAGTCTACAAGTGACTGTTGTGGTGAACACATCTGATCTGAAGACATCTGATTACTACCAATAGAAATTCTTGGTGTATTCTACCATCTGATAGCAGAAATGGTGAGAAACACCCACCACACTACAGGAGGGAGGGCATCTCCCAGAAGGACAAGGTTGGGCTTCCTTTGCAACAGTCCCTGCAAATGGCTGAGGTCATTATTTGCAGAGGAAGATCAGCCAAAGACGACGAATGAAGACATTAAACTCAAAGAGACGGAGGAACAGAAGAAAGACGAAGTGGTGAAGGAGACTGAAGATGAAAGACTTGAGAGAGAAAGGTTAGAGGAGCGGCATCGTGAAATCGTTATAAAACTTCAGTCATGGGCCAGAAGAAGCTTGGAACAACAGCGATTCCACGATTTCATGCATAGTGAAAACCCATCGCCGACCTCGGTCATCCAGTTTTCTAAATGCTTGAGCCCCCATGACCCAAACTTCAATCTGCAGCTGCGGATGAACACATTGAACGTGGAATTAACGTCTCATTCTAAAACCCTCAATGAACAGAGGTGTGAGATGGACAACTTGGACATAGAAATCGCAGCTTTAGTGAAAGAAAATATCACTCAACAGGATCTCGTCTCCAGATTCAAAAAACTAAAGCCTAGCAATAAGGAGCAAGTTAAAGAGGCCATAGCCAAGCATAGACAGGAGGCTCGCGAGGACAGGAAGAGAAGTGAGAGGCTGGAGTCCTATGAACACCTCTTCTACTATCTGCAGACGGATCCAGCTTACCTGACCAGACTCATGGACCAGCTGCCATCCTATAGTGATATTATCACATTTACAAGCAGACTGCTCCTCCAGCTCTACAACTACGGCAAAACTCCACGAGAAGAGTACTATTTCCTGAAATTGATGGAATTTGCTCTTCGTAAAGAAGTGGAAACCAAAATTGCTAGCGTTCAGGACATATTTCAGGGAAAATCACAGATTCTAAAGGTCATCAAATATTTTTACACCCAGAAAGCAAAGTACAATCCCGTAGTCAACGCGCTGACTCGGGGAATAATGGACACCTTGAGAATCGATGATAGACTGACCTATCCAGACTCTAAACACAAGAAGCGGACCAAGCTAGAGAAAAAAATGCGAAAACTATTCAGCCATAAAATTGATGTATATGCCCTGACGGACACATTCCTACAGGACATATTCTCATCTGTGAACAAGATTCCTTATGGGCTGAGATACCTAACCAAAGTCCTCCAACAATCTTTGCTAAGCAAGTTTCCAATGGTAGGTGAAGATTTACTGTCGGAGTCTGTTGGCTATTTCCTTTCTCAGTACCTCCACACAGCCATAGTGGAACCGGATAAATTTGACATCTATGTAGGTGAATTTTCAAACCAGAGGAACAACTTATTGTTCATATCTTCAATCTTCTGCATGACCATGCATCCCTTCTCTGCCAACACAGATCAAGCGCCTGGATTGGACAACTATATCAAGAAAACCTCCCAAAAGCTCGGGAGTTTCTTTAAGCAAGTTCTGAACACTATAGAACCAGAGAAAAAATTCTGCTTTACCAAGTACGCTGACGCAATACAGACTCCCCAGATAATCATACATGCAGGGGACATCATCTATACACATACTCTGCTTTCTATGTATGAGAAGGCTGTATTCTGCGACCGCGGACTTTCGCCAACCGCGGACATTGTGTACCAAATGTATAAGGGTACTGGACCAGTCCCTCCACTTAACGAGCTTGAGGCCACTCAAGGAGCTGCCTATAACAAGACAAGGAAAATAACTAACATCCCCCTATCTTTATACAGCAAATTACCTCCGCTGGAGAATTTGGATGGTGAAACAGAGAAAGCCAAGGTTTCCACCATGAATTTGGTCCTACAACTTATGGCTAAGACACCTGAACAAAAACTCCAAGAGATTCTGACGCTCGAACAGGAAAAGAAGGAGAAGGAGAAGGAGGAGAAGGAGAAGGAAGAGAAGGAGGAGAAGGAAGAGAAGGAGGAGAAGGAGAAGGAGGAGAAGGAAGAGAAGGAGGAGAAGGAAGAGAAGGAGGAAAAGAAGGAGAAGGAGGAGGAGAAGAAAGAGAAGGAGGAGAAGGAGAAGGAGGAGAAGGAGGAGAAGGAAGAGGAGAAAGAGGAGATTGTAACAGAAAGCACAACTCCCAACGACACTAACGGTGCAAATGAACAGGAAGGATCCTGTTCAACTGAAAATCAAGAAGATGCCTCTCAGAAATCTATAACAAAAACCGTCACTGCAAACCTGCAGATTTTGCAAAAAGCCGGTTACTTCACAGAGGCGACATGCTACGAAGAGGTCACCAACCTAATTCGCAATGAAATCAAAGGGAAACATGAACTTCGTGAGAGAAGAGCAGCTGAAGTGAAAATCAACGAGCAGGCGTTAGCTGATGTCAAAGACACCTGTGAAGATATGAAGGGCATCATAGACCTGTACAAGAAGTATAGGAAAAACTGTGTGGACGACTTGCTGGGTGAAAAGTCAGGCTTTGCTGGAAAGGTTCCAAGGATCCATTATACAGAAGATATGACTAAATACACGGCCAAAGATCTATTTAAGAGAGGTGTCATAGTGAGCACACACGGGAAAATCAAGAAAATGAAAAAGGAAATGATTTATATAAAAGTGGTTGGTGAAGACATTTATATTGATTTGGACGACAAATGTGAAAAGATATCGATTTTGGACATATTACGTGCTCATCATAGCGGTAATCCAAGGATGAAGATCTTCCATTATGACATCGATGTTGGACTGTTTCTGTTTCTGCTTTGCAGCAACCTTTATGGAAGGCTGGACATGGATGAAGTTTAAGCTGGCCATACTGGCTGAACAACAAAAGGCAAACGCATTGGAGGTGGAGGCGGGAATCCTCCCTTCTGCGCTACTGTATTCTGACAGCGGGGACTCCTGATTGGCGGCAGCGCTGATTAAAACGAAATTTCCCAACAAGACCTTTCGACATGGCCGGATCTAGGGGGGGTGCTAGGGTGGGGTGCCGGAGAAATAACAGCGGCAGAGAGACAGGTGGTGGGGGCTGTGCTGTACTCTTCCCACTCCTGTCATCAGAACAGCACTCCTCCATACAGCAGATAACATTTGAGGGGGGGAGGATTTATGCTAGGAAGGGGTGGGGTGATTTGAGTTATGGTGGGGGAAGATCTTGTGGATAGAATTAGTGCTAGGATAAGGGATGGGGGGGAAGGGGAATTTGGGTCAAGAGGCAGGATTTCTGCTAAGGGTGGATTTATCGTAGGACAGGGGATTAGTGCTGGGAGGGGGAATTAGGGGGGATTTATCGTAGGACAGGGGATTTGTGCTAGGAGGGGGAATTAGGGGGGATTTAACGTAGGAAAGGGGATTTGTGCTGGGAGGGGGAATTGGGGGGATTTGTGCTAAGAAGGGGGATTTATACTAGGAGGGGGGATTTGTGGGAGAGGATTTGTGCTGGGAGGGGGGGATTTGTGCTGAGAGGGGAAATTTGCGTCACTATCCAAGGCCAGAGGAAGTGACACCATCACGCTGACCGGAACCCAGAAGTAGGCTGCCGCCAATCAAGGAAGGAGGATTGGATGCTTTGACACTTTTCTATGTACACTGCCTTTGATATCCCTATGGAATGTGAATGTTTTTAGCCTTTCATGAAAATCGGAAGTTTGTTGTTACTACGCCATGAGAGTCTCCACTTTTTATATATAAATATAATGTAATATAATTATTAGTCATAATTTATTAATTGAATGAGACTTTAGAGCTGCGCATCTAGTTATATTATGGGCGATAGATGGCGGCGCGGGTAGGGTGGGGATGAGAGGTGGGGTATGAAAAGGGGAGGAGGAGGTGTGGAGGGATCATTTATGATTTGTTTTGTGTAAATTTTGCACAAAAAAAGAAGAAGACCATACCTAGTGTGATGTCATGAAAAGAAGACCATACCTAGTGTGATGTCATGAAAAGAAGACCATACCTAGTGTAATATCATGAATGGAAGGTCTGTCATATATGCAAGAAAGTGGGACACTTAACCAAGCAGTGTATTGAGTATCTACTGCCAAGGAGAGCTCTGTGGATATCCTGATTGATTCCGGATGGGAGGTGCCCAACATAACTAAGAGCGCAATACTGTGATAAATGAACCTTCACCTTGGGAAACAGCAGCTCCGTACCGTCAGGCTGCTGTCTACCCAGTCTTCATGGAGGAGAGCGCCATGCCCTTTGCTGCGATATATGGGCCTTCACCTTGGGAAACAGCAGCTCCGTACCGTCAAGCTGCAGTCTACCCAGTCTTCATGGAGGAGAGCATCATGCCCTTTGCTGCGGTAAATGGACCTTAAAAAAATATCTTAAAAACATATCATTTAAAAAAAAAAAACAGTTTTGAGCCTACCTCTGAGGCAGCCGGTTGTACCGGCGAAATCAGTCAGAAAAAGGCCTATTTCACACCTAGAGGTCTCTCAGGGACTTTGATCTTGATGCTGTTACGATAATTACCAACAATCCTACCTTTGCTCTGCCTTGATAACTTGGGACTGTCCATACTTCAGGACTTGCTCACCAATATGCCTTCTGTTTCACAAAGATATGCCTACTTGGCCTGTGTATGAGCCAGACCTTTCTTGATGTATGAGGGAGGTTATGTGTCCTCCTCTGGATGGTGCCCTTGGCTCTTCGGGTACCGGAGGGAGGTGAAGACATCACCATTCATATATGTTTGTTATGTAACTTTCTTCCTCCTCTGGACTACATCAGGTTTAATTATCTATCTGGGGACTTTGATGGATACCCTATAAGAGATTAATTTGGCTACTCACACAGTGTAGTCATTCACAATGAGCTGTGCCATCATGTCACCTCTACAACAGAAGTGGACCAACAGCTCAGTGATAGTCTGGGACAAGGCCATTGTCTCCATAGAGACACAACGTACGATCATCAGTAAAATGGATCAAGATGGTTCCGTCATTCACAATGAGCTGGGGGGGTAGAGTGGTGTTATTGGAAGGCTCTCTTGGGTGGGGGGCAAGGGTGTTGGTCACTGTCAGAATCTCTGCAGGGGAGGGAGGTCTGGGGGAAGGTCTTCCTACGGTAGCAAAAAACCTAAATACACCACTGGCCAAGTGCCCAGGTTGTCTGCCGTGCGGGGATGGAATGAGGAGCTCTGTTGAGTGCTCTGCCAGAAGTGACCTTATCCTCTTCTCTGCTAACCCCTGTCCTCTTACCTGCTAACTCCCTTTACCCTGCGGTGCTAACTTCCTGTACCCTGCCGTGCTGACCCCTGTACCCTGCCGTGCTGACCCCAGTACCCTGCCGTGCTGACCCCAGTACCCTGCCTTACTGACCCTTGTCTTCTGCCCCCATAGTCCTTGTTCTCTGCTCTGCTGACCCCTGTCCTCTGCCCTACTGACTCTTGTACACTGCCCTGCTGATTCATCAGAGTTTACAATGGCACATAGTCAGTACAGGGAGAAAGGAGTGCAGCTGGTATGAAAGTACAACCTGTGATTGACCCCAAAGAGCTCTTTCACACAGGCAGTAGTAAAAACAAGCATCTGAGTAGCAGTTTTACCGCCCCCACCTGCCCACCCAAATGCTAACACAACAGCCTGACAAGGCTGTACACATACTGAAAGTGTAGCTGCCGCCTTGCTCAGAGGGACACAGCCTGGGAGATGGAAGGGGTGGGACGGATGACTGAAAAAGGGACTGTGCCAGCAAGTCTGGGACAAATGACAAGTATTTCTATTCAGCGCAACAGCACTGCACTTTTGGAAAAGGTACCAGTGCTACTTTGCTGCTGTTGTTGCTCTTTTTTGGCCCCATAGATCTACACAGAAAATGCACCAAAAATGTATTTAAAATGCACATACGTACGAGTTTTGTGTAGGAGTTTAAAGAGGCACCTGCTGGCATCCTTACATCCCCGCCCGGATCATTTAGCTGTCAGCTGGCTGACAGATGAATGTAAACAAAGGAGAAGGGACATTTAACCCCTTTACGCCCTAGTAACCAATATTTGCGGCGGCAAAAAGCTGGACTTTAACGCATATGAACAGGAGCCAGGCGCTGTGTAGTTTTGTGATAGAAATAATACACCTTGTATGGAGGTGTGCCTTTAATAAGTCATATGGTAAAACAATAATAAATAACCAGCCTGTGGCTTTAGGAAGCCAGGTTCCAAGATGGCCGGCCCGTCCGCTCAGAGGGAAGCAGTGGAGTAGAATGCCTGTCAGTGCAGGGACCACGTTTACCCGACGTCCCAGCGTCCTGGATGACGTCACCACGATGTGGAGAGACGGAGGGGGGGAACTCTTGCTGGAGCCGCAGCTTTAGAAGGAAGAGGCCGGTTGCTGGGACAACATGTTTCACGCGCATGCGCTTTGTCGAGTCTGTGAAAAGTCCAGCAATCGGCCATTTTATAGGAGACCTGCACGGCGGAAGGGGCCGGCTTAACAACCAAGGGGATAATCAAAGGGATAATCAAGAGCAGACGGCTCGTCTCACAACAGGATCAGATTGCAATTGAAATATGAAAACACATTATAAGGACAGGAACAAAGTGTGATTAAAACCTAAATAGGACCATATCAAAAACCTTTTGGCCTTAATTGTGTCAAAATGACATGTGCAAGATTATCAAGGGGAAAAAAAAAAAAAAATGGGGGGGGGGGTAAAAATTTGAAAAAATGGGGGGGGGGGGGGTAAAAAAAAAAAAAAAACAGATCATGTGGTTTATGTGCTCACATGTCCCTGTAAATTGATATATGTGGGCCGCACAATACGTCCTCTACGTAAACGCATTGGAGAACATAGAAGGCTCATAAAAGATGGATGTGACAAATACAGTGTCCCTAGGCATTTTCTTTGCCATCACAACAAGAATTTTAGTGTCCTAGAAGTGATGGCCATAGAACACATTCCCAAAGGAACCCTTACTGACAATGAGAGGTTAGCCCTCCTATGTAAAAGGGAAACCTTTTGGATCTATAAATTTGGATCTATGGTACCGAATGGCCTTAATGAGGACCTTGAAGTACATAGTATCATCTAAGTGGTAACTTAGGGTTCTCAATATATTCTATAATAAAACACACATCACTATTATTACATGATTATTATCTTTGATATTTTATACATTATTTTTCATATTTTATATATCTAATACCATTCTGTTTATTCGGTCCATAAGAGTAATTACTGAAATGTATTTATAATTTTTTTTTTTTTTCCTGTTTATTACCACATATATATATATATATATATATATATATATATATATATATATATATGTTTTTTTTTTTGTTTTTTTTAATAATATATATATATATATATATATATATATATATGTATGTATATTTTATTTTTTCATTATATTGTTTTATTATATATACCTATGCAAGTTTGTTTTATAAAATATGTATGTAGTTTTATTATATTTATGAATATTATTAGTACCAATATAATGATAATTTTCCTATTCACTATTATAGATATGAATAGGATTATTGACAATCTTTCCCACCATTCCTGTGTTTTATTGCTGTCAGCAATGTTTTTGAGATGTGAACTCATCCAGCTGGCTAATGAAGCTTCATTAAGCAGCCTTCCCTCCCCCCCATTTTTTTTTTTTACCCCCCCCCCCCCATTTTTTCAAATTTTTACCCCCCCATTTTTTTTTTTTTTTCCCCTTGATAATCTTGCACATGCCATTTCGACACAATTAAGCCCAAAAGGTTTTTAATATGGTCATATTTAGGTTTTAATCACACTTTGTTCCTGTCCTTATAATGTGTTTTCATATTTCAATTGCAATCTGATCCTGTTGTGAGACGAGCCGTCTGCTCTTGATTATCCCTTTGATTATCCCCTTGGTTGTTAAGCCGGCCCCTTCTGCCGTGCAGGTCTCCTATAAAATGGCCGATTGGTGGACTTTTCACAGACTTGACAAAGCGCATGCGCGAAACATGTTGTCCCAGCAACCGGCCTCTTCCTTCTAAAGCTGCGGCTCCAGCAAGAGTTCCCCCCCACCGTCTCTCCACATCGTGGTGACGTCATCCAGGACGCTGGGACGTCGGGTAAACGTGGTCCCTGCACTGACAGGCATTCTACTCCACTGCTTCCCTCTGAGCGGACGGGCCGGCCATCTTGGAACCTGGCTTCCTAAAGCCACAGGCTAGTTATTTATTATTGTTTTACCATATGACTTATTAAAGGCACACCTCCATACAAGGTGTATTATTTTTATCACAAAACTACACAGCGCCTGGCTCCTGTTCATACCTCCCACAAACCCATGTGTTTTTACCATGGCAGCAGTGAGTTTTTTCCCCACCAATCATAGTTGACATATACCATTCACTTATTTCCTTTGGGACACATCTGTGCGCTTTTATCCAGACCGTTCTTTAACAAATATGAGCTGCTGGGAGGGCAATGTTTCTGCGCCAAAAACAGCTCTCGGTCCTGTGAAAACATCGGTAGCCGGCGGGACCGGCTTCCGTTTATGTGATCATTGTGACAGCCAATCCAACCAATCACAATGGTCACATGATCGTTGACCCTTGTAGAGCCTCTTCTTCATAACACTGGCCCGGTGGTTACAAGGGGCCTATGGGTGGGGGGCATATTGGAATCTGGAATATCTATTTAACAATATGTGAATAAGGAATACAAATTACCTCTATTAATCCACGAAAAAAAGAATGTGCCCAAGAAGTAAAAACACCCCTTGGGTCTTTGTTACAAGGACATAGAAGGTTCCTGCCACCTAGCAGCCATCTTTGCTAGTTGCAGTACGCCTTCACAGCTTGGATACAGATGGGGCGGTTTTCCCCTGGACAGCACCAGGCATTGCAGAAAGTGTTTTATTCATGGCCAGATCAGCGCAGAATGTGAGTCAGGGAAGTAATGCTGGTTTTGTGGTACAACGAGACATGGCCACTGAGTACAGGGAATGGAAGGTCTGTCATATATACAAGAAAGTGGGACACTTAGCCAAGCAGTGTATTGAGTATCTACTGCCAAGGAGAGCTCTGTGGATATCCTGATCGGTTCCGGATGGGAGGTGCACAACATAACTTACAAAATTCCTGCTAAATCTAAAAGATAAAACTGTATTGAGCTATTAAATAAAGCTCTGTATGTGAATGAGGTCTTGGGGCTCATTCACATGGGTGCTGTGGCTTGTACAGTGTCAGACTTTATTTCGGTGCTGTTGTAGGATAGGCAGTGGATGGGGGAGGGGGAAGTAGATGTGTTTTGGTTATATGAGAGGTGGGATATGGAAAGGAAGGAGAAGGGTGATGGGTGCCTGTTTATTTTTATTGGATATGTTTTTATGGGAGTTTTATACCAATATGACCATATCTATAATGATCCCATGAACATTGCTCTTGTATGAGTTACTCTGGAAGTACACTGCATCTGAGCACCGCAAACTGAAAAAGTGATTTACTTAATTTTTCATATTCAAAGCAAACTCCCCCATCCATCCACGTCTCCAGGTTTCATTTTATTGAGAAATCAAATTGAAAAACACCAGAAGGCATTTCTGGCCGTGGCCATCTTGAGTGAGGGCAGATGATTCACATAGCATTCACTTCCTGGAATCCATCTACCCTCAACTTAGGCAAGTAGGCAGGAGGGTGTGCTTAGCTGAGAAAACCCCTCCTTCCCTCCTGAAGACTACTGGGATGGATGACATTTGTCAAGGCAAAACAAAACAGGAAATAACTGAAGAAATGTAAAAAAAAAAGGTTTAAATCATGTAAACCTGATATACTTTCCTATCTATTTACTAATGCTAGCAGCACAAGGATTACAAATAGTCAATGATGATTAGGAGAGTGAAGTTCTGCTTTAGGTCTAAGAACGTTGAATGGTCAGTTGTTTTAATTTGAGCATTATGGAAATAATCTGCGTCCCGACCGCCCTATAGCTGAAATACTACTACAGGGTGACATGGGTGCTCAAAATCACGTATATATATATATATATATATATATATATATATATATATATATATATATATATATATATATATATAGCAGTGTCCTTACAGCGAAGCACAGGGACAGAGCACGTAATGAAACAGCACACAGTTAAATAACCCTTTGATCGCCCCTCATGTTAACCCCTTCCTGCCCAGTGCCATTCGTACAGTGTCATTGCTTTGTTTATCATTGATCACTGTATTGGTGTCACTGGGGATGTCAGTGACACCAAGTCAATTCCCCCCAGTGTCAGAATGCCCACCACAGTCCCGCTATAAGTCGCTGATCGCCGCCATTACTAGTAAAAATTAAAGAAAAAAATCCCAGCATATATACCACCATTTGTAAATGCTATAACTTTCACGTAAATCAATTAATTTACACGTATTGGGATTGTTTTTAGCAAAGACATGAAGCAGAATATATTTTGGACTAAAGTTAAGATGAAATGTGATTTTTTTAAAATTCTTTTACTGGACATGTTTAATAGCAAAATGTCAAAAATATTGTTATATTTCTCAAAATTGTCTGTATTTGTTATAGCGCAAAAATAAAAACCACACAATGATCAAATACCACTGAAAGAAAGCTCTATTCGTTGGAAGAAAAGGACGTAAATTTAATTTGGGTGCAGCGTTGCATGACCGCGCAATTGTCAGTTAAAGTAACGCAGTGCCGTAACGCAAAAAATGGCCTGGTCAGTAAGGGGGGTAAATCCTCAGGAGGGAGAGTGGTTAAAGAAAAACAAAAAAAAAATTTGACCCTTAGGGCCACTTCAATCTATCGGAGCCTTTTGGGCCTTATGGGATACCCTCTGCCATATTTCTTATTATCCACACATGTCCCTTACCTGCATTGGCAGTATTTTCGGGACAGTGAACTAACCCTATAAAACAACTGACTATTGATTCTTTTTCTGTCACACCAAATATTCATTTAATTTAGTTTTGATTCTGTGTGCATTGTGTAGATTGTTTATTCAAAATTAATATAAATAAAAATTATTCATCATTTTTTTCTAACGCGTCCTCACTTTACACATTACCTAGTAGTTGTGGCCGAGCGGTTAAGGCGATGGATTCTAAATCCATTGGGATTTCCCCACGCAGGTTCGAATCCTGCCAACTACCTTCTGTAGTTTTGGAAACAGTACACACACTGGGTCCATCAGTGCTCTGTAGGTCAATGTTCCAGTTCTGCTGGTTGATGACTCTTGCCAGGATAAAGTGCTGCACTTGACAGCCTAAACCTTTAGCACGGTTCTGTAGCTCCTACAGTCCCTTGACGGAGATGAAGCTCTGTGTCCATTGAGGTCTTGGCTGGCTTGTAGGGTCTAAATGACCTGTAGAGTTCCCCGAGACTCAGATAAAGGCTTGGCCGGGTCAGTAGGTGACATTTACAAGTACCCAGCTGGTCACAATCCAAGCCATGGGGTACATCATAGGACTGGGAAAGCATTTGGAAGACTTTTTTTTTTTACTTTGCGGCTACAATGTAGTTCATACGTGGACTAGGTTTTGTTTTGAAGGTAGGTCCTCTGTAACTACTTCCCATCTGATGTACAGTCCATACATAGATGTCCTGATGGGAAGTGATTAAGAGCTGCAGCCATGATCTTGGTACCATTTCTATGAAAGATTTGGAGAACTCTGGGATGAAGCACAAAAACAAGTTCAACTACACGCACCAACAAACGGTAGTCATGGTCAGTGACAGGGGGTATAATCATTGACGCAGCATGTGTATACCCCGTCTGCTCCCTCAATGGTGAATACAGGTAGAAGTTGGGGGAAGTGAAAGCGTAGCAAAACCACACATTTTTACCATCCCCAACTACTAGTCTAAACAAGTCCTAACAGTAGGAGCTGTTTAACCGCTTCCCGTCCGCCCTATAGAAGATATATTGCTACAGGGCGGCATTTGGTGTGCAGAATAATGTACGTATCAAACAAGGATGGTGGGAACCCCTCATAATGGGAACAGCAAGTGAACAAAAGAGAGGCAACTCCCACAGGGATGGTGGGAACCCCTCAAATTGGGAACAGCGGATGTGGAGATATGGAATCTATGCATAGGGATTGCAATGCAATGGGCACAGCAGGTTTACAGACCAGGGATCTCACCATTAGAGTCTTCAAGACTGTCATGTGGTTTGACTCGCCAGCATCCATCAAACACTCGAATATCAGTTTTAGATGGACGAACGCTTTATTGCAATCCTCCATTAAAGTGCCTATATGAGAAGCCTCAGTTAGGAGATACTCTACTCTGACTCCCGGCCCGAAGAGAAGTCCTACATAATGACAACTGCCAAAGTGAAGCTGAAATTGAGGCCCAGTGTGGCCCCATCTGCCTGCGACCCCTCACAAAGATGCATTGTTCGTGAGCTCTGGTTCACACTGGATCCAACTTGAAGTTGCATGATTTCAAGGTCACATGACAGTGCAACTCCACGTGTGACTTGGAAGACATCAGTGCGACTTCATGCACAGATCTCTATGCAAGTCGCTCCTGAAATCACAAAAAGTAGTGCAGGAACTATCTTCAAAATTGGGGCGACTCTGATGGAGATAGAGTTGCACCGATTTGAACTGTTCCATTGCACAAAAGAGGAACTCTTGCACTGTCAAACAAAATCGGGAGCCGCCATCTAAGTGTAGATTTATTACAAGCAATAAAAGGAAATAAAATTGCACCCACATTTAGGGTCACTTCCCACCATAGAAACGCAGTCCAGATGCGTCTCTGATGCTTTCCTGCATCCGCATTTTTGACACATTCCAGTGCGTTTTTTATGCTTTCCGGTTCATTTTTTCCATTCTTTTTTACTTCAATGTAAACAGGGACTTGTGCATTATGGTGCGCTTTTGATCCATTTTACTGCGTTTACAATTGTGTGCAGGAAAAATGAAGCCTGTTCACCTTTTTTTTTCTGCAGCCGGAACGCACTGGAACCCCAAGCTGATGTGAACTATGACATTGACAACCATATAACCTATTAAATAATCACTCGGTAACTCACAAAACTAAATAAAACTCACATAGTGAGTACGCAACTTATAATCCCAAGAAAAAGTCACACTTTCACCCTTGAAAGTAAATAATATTCAAACCTTTTTCTTATCCTTAAATAAAATTAATAAATCAAACAATAAATGAAATTCAAATAAAAATTTTTTAAAAATTAAATATAAATATAGTCCCAAAATATATTTCCAAGTCCAACACAATCTCTCAATCCTGTGTGTCCAACTTCAATATTTCCATCACTCCGGACCCGATAAAATAAAACTAAAATAGTGTATTACCTTCAAACAATATGTATATACCTTCACAACTAAGAAGTATATACTTCAATCTGTGCAAAAACAGAATCAACTGTGAGTAACACGTGAATCGTGCAAGTCACCCTGTGTACACTATAAAATGAACGAATAAATAGTGACAAAATGAGTACAATCAAAAATAAAATAATATATATTGAAATAAATAAAATAAACAAACCAAATTAAATTAAACAAACAAAAATAATATTAACAAATAATATAGAGTAAATGAAATAAATACAAAAATATAAAAGGTGAACACTCGGTGAACACTTCTATAGGACAAGAATGCATACAATTACCCTCATGGAGTAATATCAAGCCTTAAGGGATATTCAGATGTTTAGCAGTCACTTTCAGGCTCTCAATAGCTGTATATAGGGTAAGCCTTTAATCCACCATCATCCTCATAAAAAATAGAAAAGAGCCCATGTAGCATGATATAATACGTACCAAAACCATTTAATATAGCATCTTACATTAGGGACTTGAACAATCAGTAATATATTCCCATGACTCAGCCACAGCAGCTTCCTAGGATGTAAAGCACGTTTTCCAATAATCAAAATGGCCGCGCCACCACTTCCGGTTTTGCACAATTACGTCAGACGTACTGATTGAGAGCCTGAAAGTGACTGCTAAACATCGGAATATTCCTTAAGGCTTCATACAGTCAGGTCCATGAATATTGGGACATGGACACAATTCTAACATTTTTGGCTCTATACACCACCGCAATGGATTTGAAATGAAACAAACAAGATGTGCTTTAACTGCAGGCTGTCAGGTTTAATTTGAGGGTATTTACATCCAAATCAGGTGAACAGTGTAGGAAATACAACAGTTTGCATATGTGCCTCCCACTTGTTATGGGACCAAAAGTAATGGGACAATTGGCTTCTCAGCTGTTCCATGGCCAGGTGTGTGTTATTCCCTCATTATCCCAATTACAATGAGCAGATAAAAGGTCCAGAGTTCCTTTCAAGTGTGCTATTTGCATTTGGAATCTGTTGCTGTCAACTCTCAAGATGAGATCCAAAGAGCTGTCACTATCAGTGAAGCAAGCCATCATTAGGCTTAAAAAATTAAACAAACCCATCAGAGAGATAGCAAAAACATTAGGCGTGGCCAAAACAACTGTTTGGTACATTCTTAAAAAGAAGGAACGCACCGGTGAGCTCAGCAACACCAAAAGACCCGGAAGACCACGGAAAACAACTGTGGTGGATGACCGAAGAATTCTTTCCCTGGTGAAGAAAACCCCCTTCACAACAGTTGGCTAGATCAAGAACATTCTCCAGGAGGTAGGTGTATGTGTGTCAAAGTCACCAATCAAGAGAAGACTTCACCAGAGTGAATACAGAGGGTTCACCACAAGATGGAAACCATTGGTGAGCCTCAAAAACAGGAAGGCCAGATTAGAGTTTGCCAAACGACATCTAAAAAAGCCTTCACAGTTCTGGAACAACATCCTATGGACAGATGAGACCGAGATCAACTTGTACCAGAGTGATGGGAAGAGAAGAGTATGGAGAAGGAAAGGAACTGCTCATGATCCTAAGCATACCACCTCATTAGTGAAGCATGGTGGTGGTAGTGTCATGGCGTGGGCATGTATGGCTGCCAATGGAACTGGTTCTCTTGTATTTACTTAAAATATGGAAAAAAAGTGAGCGCACTCCAGTGAGCGACAAGTGCACAAAAAGGAACTACAAGCCCTTCCAACCAAAATAAAACAATATAAGTGCAGCGCTACAAACAATATTCAAATGACAAAAAGTGTAAACAATTGTCAGATGTAGGAATGTTGAAGATGATAAACAGTTCAGTGCAGGGGGAATCACAGGGCATATAGGTGTAATCCAATCCCAGGAATAGATAAATTGCCTGCTTACCAGAAGCGCAATTTAAATGCGCATGTACAGATTGCATGTAGCCGGAATCCCATGTAGGCGCTGCTTTCTAGTACCCAGATGGTCCGTCGGTGGTGGGACGATGCTGGCCTGGTCGGAACACACTGCACCTTGGATCCACACAGAGAGCCTAAAAATTGCTGGGGCTGAGGTATGGGAACTCAGTACCAGGTGCAAGGAGTAAAAATACTCATAGTGTAGTATGTTTTAAAATTATTTATTCGAAACGTAAAGCCATATAAATTTACAAAAACGCATGCCTGCAGCCTGTAGCCAGTAAATGCAGCTTCAAAAAAGATGATCCTATACACTGACCAGTAAAAACCATGGGTGGGCCGCCGGACCTCCTGACCCGGCGGCGTAACGTCAAGGCGTGCAAAGGCTCCTCCTAGACGCGTTTCGTGTCAATACACGTCCACTGTAGGGGTGATGCCATGCATGCCCGACGTCTGATTGCCTCTTTATATGTTTAAAAATCGCGCCAAACCGCAATAGCGCCGCCTCGCTGACAATCGGCGCTACTGCGCATGCGCGGGCGCCATTTTCCTGAAGTTTGGGAACCTTAAAGATGGCCGCCGCGTGTCCCACTGCGCATGCGCGAACGGTCCGGTCGCCATTTTCTCTGTTGGATATAAACATCCAGCCGATCACCAGTGCGCCTGCGCGAACCGGGACGGCCGCCATTTTCCTGTAGATATTCAAATGCTAAGGAGGGGACTGGAGCCAGAATGACTGATTCACCGCTGCAAGGAAAACAGTCAGGCGACAGTCCCATAGATATTTAAAAGCTGTATACCTTACAGGAGGGACTGCATAAATATACTCTTGGTTATTGGGGCATAAAGGATGATAAATATATGCCTCACAGGAGGGACTGTATATATATATTCTCCGTTTATTGGGACATAAAAAAAGGGGGAGGGGTCAGAATTTTATAATTCCTTGTAACCCATGGTGATATGACACATGTGCATGAAACACGGGCGCCCATCTAGCAGAGATCCACTATACGTACATATATGTATCCCTAAAACTAATAAGAATAAAGTAAATCATATAAGGTGTAAACCCAAAAAAAATGTATATATAAAAAACGAAATAATAAAATATCAAAATAATAAAATATTCCATGGTCCTTAAATTAAAAAATATAACATTCATATAAAATGTATACATCATAAAGATGATAATTATGATGCGTCTACTGACATAACGCACCAGAATTACCCCCTTGGGCCCACTGGAATAAATGCGGATCCATAAGTACATAAAAAATATCAAAACATCAGAAACCTTAATTACAAAGGAAGAAGATATAAAAAGGAGCATCTACAAGATGTTATAATTGATACATCAACACATATAAACACATGTAGAGGAAGCGAATATTTAAAAAAAACTTCCTTAGGAAGTGACCTAAAACAGGATATATGTTACAACTGCCCAGATACAGTAGAGTGACCAGAATTACACTAAACACACTCATAAAAAACCACATATTGAGAACCGTTGTGTAAATATAGGGGGCTATATGAACTGCCAACCACTAAATTGTCATATGTGAGGTCAGTCCATATACGGGCTTCAGCTGTTATCAATGAAGCAATTTAGGTCCAGTTCTACGTTGTGACCTAACGGTGTCATAGATTTCATCTCAAAGGTCCATTTAGTCTCGAGACGCGAGACTTCCCTACTCCTGTTTGAACCCCTCCAGTGGTGTTGTACAACATCAATACCTGTAAACCTAAGGGTAGAGGGATCCCTGTGATGATGGACCCTGTAATGCTTAGATAGGGAGTGCTCACGAAAACCCCTTTTGATATTATAGACGTGATCGCGAAGGCGGTCACGAAGTCGCCTCGTAGTCCTTCCAATGTATTGCTTCTGGCACGGGCACTCCAGAAGATACACTACATAACGTGAATTACAGGAAATGAACGTGTTTATTTCATAATCTTTCCCAGTTGTAGTGGAAGCGAAAGATTCAACGTTCCTCTTAGATCTATTACCATACTTGCATATTTGGCAATTCTTACAGGGAAAGAAACCCCTCAGATTAACAAAGAATTTAGGATGTGTGGGTGGATCCAGTATATTGGGGGCAATGGTGTTACGAAGTGATGGGGCCCTTTTAAAAATAATTTCCGGATTTGTAGGTAAGCACTTAGAGAGAATGGGGTCCGCTCTGAGTACTTCCCAATTTTTGGTCACAATGTGGCGTATTGTCTTATGCTGAATAGAGTAAGGGGTGATGAAAGGACAGAACAGATCTTTCTTTGGATTAGGTGGTCCTAAGAGCATATCCTGTCTATCCAGTTTGGCTACCCTGTCAATATCCTGATCTAGGGTTTCCGCCGTGTAGCCTTTATCCAAAAACCTTTGCCTTAGGATCTTTACTTTTTCATGATAGGTCCCGATTTCCGTACAATTACGCCTTATCCTCATAAATTGACTTTTAGGGATGCTGTTTAGCCACTGCGGATGGTGGCAACTATCAATCGGGATATAGCTGTTCCTATCAGATGTTTTAAAGTAAGCTTCGGTGCTACAATGTCCTCCTTTGTTAAAGATGGTAATGTCCAGAAAATTCACACTATTAATACTGTACTCATACGAGAACCTGATGTTAAGATCGTTGTTGTTAAGTGTGCCAAAGAAGTTAATGAGAGAAGTTTCCTCCCCCTGCCATAGGAGGAGGACATCATTTATGTATCTCCTATAGAATAGCAATTCGGGCCAACCTCTAGAGTAGATGATGTCCTCCTCCCACCTTGCCATAAACAGGTTAGCCAGGCTCGGGGCGAATTTAGCGCCCATTGCTACCTCCCTGGTCTGTAGATAGAAATGATTGCCAAACCAGAAGTAGTTGCTTCTCATTGCGAAATTCAAAAGACTCAAAATGAAGGTTTTATGTGTGGCGGAAACATTACTAGCCAGATTAAGATAATAGTCTGCAGCTGACATGCCATCATCATGGTTGATGTTACTATACAGCGATGCAACATCAGCTGTCACCAGGAAAGTTGTCAACTCAGGATTCCAATTTAAGGTACTAACTTCATTCAATACTTGTTTAGTATCTTTAATATAAGCTAGAGTAGCAAGGACCAGAGGTTGTAAAAAATAATCAATGTACTGTCCAACTTTAGAACAGAGTGACCCGATGCCACTGATAATAGGTCTACCGGGGGTGTGTGTGGCATTTTTGTGTACTTTAGGCAAATAATAGAAAACAGGAAGCTTAGGTGCCTTAGGACATAGAAAATCTTTCTCCTTGTTATTAATTACATGGAGTTCATGTCCCTGTTTAATAAGATTCTTTAGGGTTCGTTTAAAAGCAATAACAGGGTCCTTAGGGAGTATGATGTAAGTATCCTTGTCACCAAGTATGTTTAAGGCCTCAGCTACATAGTCTTTTTTATTTAAGACGACTATTCCCCCTCCTTTATCCGCAGGCCTGATAACAAGATCCTTATTATCCAGGAGTGACTTCAGACCTATACCAAAATCCTTAGGTTTACAGGGGTGCTTAACTCTGATATTCTCTAGGTCCTTAATCATTAATTCTTTAAACACATTGATGTAAGACTGTTTATGTGGTGGAGGATTGAAAAGGGAAGCATTACGGAGATTAGAGTAATGAGGGTTAATAGTTAAGTTATTAGAGGCTGTGACTTTACTAAGAAAATGTCTTTTAATTGACAATTTTCTTGCAAATTTGTGTATGTCTATATAGGCCTGAAATTTGTTGAATTTAGTCTTAGGAACATATTTCAAACCCTTATCCAAGACAGCCAATTCCTCTTTAGTAAGGGATATATTGCTCAGATTATATATACCCTGACCGCTTACGTTTTCCTTTTCTTTGGGTCTGTTGACCCTCTTTCCTCCCCTGCGTCCTCTGCTCTTACACTTCTTTTCCGTGTATGACCGCCCCCTAAAAAATGCATCTCTGACTGGGGGTCATGATAATGGTTAGGGTGGTGGTTCGAATTCCTTATATCGTTACGATAATTGTCGCGTCCCTTATTATAATTATTATTATTACCTTTAGTAGTATTCATATTGGGTCCTCTCCTCTGTTGATTACCGTGTACTTGCCCTTTAGAGTGAGAATTGTGATGTTGGGGTGATCTCTGCGTGCCTCCCGGTCCCTCTTGATAATAACCACTATTGGGGTAGTGCATTGGTTTAAAATTTTGTTGTTGGTAATAATAGACCTCCTGCCTGGGAGATGCTGGGGCTCTTTGCATACCCCCAGGTCTGTTCTGATAGTAGTCATTATCACCGCTAGGATAATGCATTGGTGTGGAGTTCTGATATCCATAATAGTGGGCCCCCTGCTCAGGGTAAGTTCTCCTGGGTTGGGATGGGTGCCATCTCATATCCCTTGACCCAATGTCAGCCTGGACTGGACCTAAATTGCTTCATTGATAACAGCTGAAGCCCGTATATGGACTGACCTCACATATGACAATTTAGTGGTTGGCAGTTCATATAGCCCCCTATATTTACACAACGGTTCTCAATATGTGGTTTTTATGAGTGTGTTTAGTGTAATTCTGGTCACTCTACTGTATCTGGGCAGTTGTAACATATATCCTGTTTTAGGTCACTTCCTAAGGAAGTTTTTTTTAAATATTCGCTTCCTCTACATGTGTTTATATGTGTTGATGTATCAATTATAACATCTTGTAGATGCTCCTTTTTATATCTTCTTCCTTTGTAATTAAGGTTTCTGATGTTTTGATATTTTTTATGTACTTATGGATCCGCATTTATTCCAGTGGGCCCAAGGGGGTAATTCTGGTGCGTTATGTCAGTAGACGCATCATAATTATCATCTTTATGATGTATACATTTTATATGAATGTTATATTTTTTAATTTAAGGACCATGGAATATTTTATTATTTTGATATTTTATTATTTCGTTTTTTATATATACATTTTTTTTGGGTTTACACCTTATATGATTTACTTTATTCTTATTAGTTTTAGGGATACATATATGTACGTATAGTGGATCTCTGCTAGATGGGCGCCCGTGTTTCATGCACATGTGTCATATCACCATGGGTTACAAGGAATTATAAAATCCTGACCCCTCCCCCTTTTTTTATGTCCCAATAAACGGAGAATATATATATACAGTCCCTCCTGTGAGGCATATATTTATCATCCTTTATGCCCCAATAACCAAGAGTATATTTATGCAGTCCCTCCTGTAAGGTATACAGCTTTTAAATATCTATGGGACTGTCGCCTGACTGTTTTCCTTGCAGCGGTGAATCAGTCATTCTGGCTCCAGTCCCCTCCTTAGCATTTGAATATCTACAGGAAAATGGCGGCCGTCCCGGTTCGCGCAGGCGCACTGGTGATCGGCTGGATGTTTATATCCAACCGAGAAAATGGCGACCGGACCGTTCGCGCATGCGCAGTGGTACACGCGGCGGCCATCTTTAAGGTTCCCAAACTTCAGGAAAATGGCGCCCGCGCATGCGCAGTAGCGCCGATTGTCAGCGAGGCGGCGCTATTGCGGTTTGGCGCGATTTTTAAACATATAAAGAGGCAATCAGACGTCGGGCATGCATGGCATCACCCCTACAGTGGACGTGTATTGACACGAAACGCGTCTAGGAGGAGCCTTTGCACGTCTTGACGTTACGCCGCCGGGTCAGGAGGTCCGGCGGCCCACCCATGGTTTTTACTGGTCAGTGTATAGGATCATCTTTTTTGAAGCTGCATTTACTGGCTACAGGCTGCAGGCATGCGTTTTTGTAAATTTATATGGCTTTACGTTTCGAATAAATAATTTTAAAACATACTACACTATGAGTATTTTTACTCCTTGCACCTGGTACTGAGTTCCCATACCTCAGCCCCAGCAATTTTTAGGCTCTCTGTGTGGATCCAAGGTGCAGTGTGTTCCGACCAGGCCAGCATCGTCCCACCACCGACGGACCATCTGGGTACTAGAAAGCAGCGCCTACATGGGATTCCGGCTACATGCAATCTGTACATGCGCATTTAAATTGCGCTTCTGGTAAGCAGGCAATTTATCTATTCCTGGGATTGGATTACACCTATATGCCCTGTGATTCCCCCTGCACTGAACTGTTTATCATCTTCAACATTCCTACATCTGACAATTGTTTACACTTTTTGTCATTTGAATATTGTTTGTAGCGCTGCTCTTGTATTTATTGATGATGTGACTGCTGACAAAAGCAGCAGGATGAATTCTGAAGTGTTTCGGGAATATTATCTGCTCATATTCAGCCAAATGCTTCACAACTCATTGGACGCCGCTTCACAGTGCAGATGGACAATGACCCAAAGCATACTGCAAAAGCAACCAAAGAGTTTTTTAAGGGAAAGAAGTGGAATGTTATGCAATGGCCAAGTCAATCACCTGACCTGAATCCGATTGAGCATGCATTTCACTTGCTGAAGACAAAACTGAAGGGAAAATGCCCCAAGAACAAGCAGGAACTGAAGACAGTTGCAGTAGAGGCCTGGCAGAGCATCACCAGGGATGAAACCCAGCGTCTGGTGATGTCTATGCGTTCCAGACTTCAGGCTGTAATTGACTGCAAAGGATTTGTAACTAAGTATTAAAAAGTGAAAGTTTGATTTATGATTATTATTCTGTCCCATTACTTTTGGTCCCTTAACAAGTGGGAGGCACATATGCAACCTGTTGTAATTCCTACACCGTTCACCTGATTTGGATGTAAATACCCTCAAATTAAAGCTGACAGACTGCAGTTAAAGCACATCTTGTTCGTTTCATTTCAAAACCATTGTGGTGGAGCTAAAATGTTAGAATTGTGTCGATGTCCCAATATTTATGGACCTCACTGTGTATATAATAATATAACCACATAACCTACTTTCTGTGCATTTTGGATGCAGAAAAAAAGCAAATGAAATGCATGTAGTGTGAACTGGCCCTTAGTAAAATCATAAGAGCATATCAAGTCCTCCGTGTCTGCAAAGTTCTACTCTACCTGGCCGCTGCCCTGCCGAGCTCTGCAGACACAGAGGCCTTGATATGCTCTTATGATCTTACTAAAGGTGAGTGCAGTTTTACATCTTTTTATTGCTTCTAATAAATCTACACTTGGATGGCGGCGCCCAATGTTCTTTGTTTGCTACTTGGCTGTAGCCATCTAAATACTGATGATTTGCTGACGCTCTTCTCGCACACCTCACACTTGTGGACCCTTTCGGGTTGGGTCATAGGCTTGCTTTTCCAGAACCAACCAGCCACGTGCACAATCCTCATGTGTAGTCTGGTGGATGTTCAGCTGAATGTTCTGCAAGAAAACACTTGCCACACTTTGGACACTGGAAAGGCTTCTCACCTGAGTGAATCTTCTGGTGGGCCTTCAGGTTATACGATTTGGTGAAGCTCTTCTTGCATACATCACACACATAGCTGACTTTAGTGGCCAGGAGGGGTCTTGATGGAGCAGCAGTTTCACCTCCATCAGCTTTCGATCCAGCCGGTTGTGCTGGTCCTGGCGGTGCTGTTTCAGGGTCAGTTATTTGGGAAAACGGCTGCTGTATTCTGGACATTTGTAAGCATTTTAACCCCTCGCCTACAGGGCACTTATACCCCCTTCCTGCCCAGGATCATTTCCAGCTTTTAGCGCTGTTGCACTTTGAATGACAATTGCGCGATCATGCAACACTGTATCCATATGAAATTTTTATAATTTTTTTTGTGACAGATAGAGCTTTATTTTGGTGGTATTTAATCTCCTCTGGGTTTTTTATTTTTTCTTAAACCAAAAAACACTGAAAATTAAAAAAAAAAATGTTTTTTCTTAGTTTTTGTTATAAAATTTTGTAAATAAGTGATTTTTCTCCTTCACTGATGTGCGCTAATGAGGCTGCAGTGATGGGCACTGATAGGCTGCGATAGGTGGCACTGATGGGCATTGACAGGCATCACTAATAGGCACTGAAAGGCAGCACTGATAGGTGGCACTGACTGGCACTGATAGGCGGCACTGACTGGCACTGATGGGTGACACTGAAAGGCAGCTCAGATGGGCAATGATATGTGGCATTCATGTGGCACTGAAATGTGGCACTGATGGGCACTGGCAGGTGGCATGGATGAGCACTGAGAGCTGGCACTGATGGACACTGACAGGTGGCACTGCTGGGGCTACACAGATCATCAGGGCACACTGATCATCAGTGCTCTGATGATCTGTGTACATATCCCCTCCGAGGAATGCCGATTACCGGCTCTCCTCACGAGCTGTCAGTGTGACAGCTCGTGGGGAGAGAAATGCCGATAACTGGCATTTCCCTGTTTACATGTGACAGCTGTGATTGGACACAGCTGATCACATGACCGAGCCGACATCTTCGGCTCTTTCCGTGGATTGGTGATCCGCTGTGTCCAAGGGACACAGCGCGTGCCGATCGCCGTGCTGCGTGCCCTGGGAGCCTCTCATGCGCGGTTAGAATAAGAGGACGTCATATGACGTCCTCCCAGAAAGAGAGAACTACCTTGCATCCGTCATATTACTATATGGTGGGTGGGAGGTGGTTAATCTGTGTGTAACCAGCAGTGAGATTTCAGGTAGTCACCTTCACAGAAAACCTTACCGCAGTCCTGGCAGATGAATGGCTTTGCTGTGGAGTGAACCTACGTGTGGCTCAGTAGAAAGGAATGGCTGAGAAAGGCTTTCTTGCAAATTTTGCAGGGAAATACCAAGTCAGCTCTTTGCAGATTAAAGCTTCGGAATTCACTCTCTCAATCAACATTGACTATTGTTTAATCTTGTGCTGCTAGCATTAGTAAATAGATAGGAAAGTACATTATATTTACTTATTTACATTTTTTTTACATTTCTTCAGTTACTTCCTGGTTTCCAGGCCTAGGCAAATGATGTCATACATCCCACAGGAGTTTTCAGGAGGGGAGGAGGGGTTTCTCAGCTAAGAACACCCGGTTAAGGGCAGATGGATTCCAGGGAGTAAAAGCTACACAATCATCTTCCCTTACTCAAGATGGATATGACCAGAAATGCCAGGCAGCGTTTTTCAAAGTGAATTCTTGGCAAAATAAAGCATGGAGACACGGATGGATGGGGGAGTTTGCTCTGATTATTAAAAATGAATGAAATAGCATTTTGGGCTTGTGGTGCTCAGATGCAGTGCAGTTCCACTTAAATATCATGATTCTCAAGAGCTTCAATAATGATGGAAACTGAATTTCTCTTTCCTGATAATTTCTTCTGGGATGCGCCATCATAACCATTCATTAACCCCTAGCCTACAGGCCACTGTAACCTTTCATTAAAGGAGTACCCAACCAAATGTGAATGTTTACATTCATTTTATCTGCCTGGTCACCTCATTAACATACACATGTCTTTGCTACCGTTTTGGCGAGGAGCTTTGGCGGCGATGTGTGCGCTCTCTTCATGGTTGGTGTATTGTGGAGGTCACTGACTGCTTACACTTCACAGTTCATACAATCTGCGGGAAGAAATGGCTGTCAGTAACTCATTATAATTGTTCAATTTCACATGGAATGACCCTTAAATATAATGAGAAATAAAGCTGATCTCTAGGCTCTACCTATCTCCACCATACCCCTCTGACTGATCGCTGGCCCTTTTTACACATCTAAAGCCGCAGTCACATGATTCTCTCATCCTGAATCTTGAGACTAGAGAATCCAGATTACAGGAAGTGGAGTCCTTCGGGTGTCCATGTCACTGCTCGTGTGATGACGACACTTCCTATTGGTTTGTCAGTGGCGTGGTTCTCCAAAAACAAGAAGAAGTAGGAAATCAGCAAAAGGGACCTCTTGGGATCCAGGCTGGATGGCCGCATCAGCAGACTTTAATTAGCGCTCCCCCCACTCCCAGAAATGGCATCGGTGAGAGAGTGCAGGATGGGTTAGAGGGGATGAATAGTTGTCTGAAGATAGGCAAGCTTTTATTGTTTTTATCTACCTTTTATTTATGTTACAGAGGCCATGTGTGATCAGGACACACTGGGAAAATCTTTGGCAGGCTTAAGGTGAAATTTTGGGCAAGTTGGACCTGTTCTGGGCGGCTGGCACAGACATGCTAAGTGATGTACTTGTACGTCACTTAGCACATGCGCATTGGCGCACCACTCCCTCAGGGGACACAGCGGATTGCGGATCCTGGTAACCAGCCACTATGAGACGCTGGGGTGTCAGGTGATCGCATAGCAATCACATGATCACGTCAACAAAACTGTTATGAATGAGTTTAATTCACAACAATTGTGCTTAGCATTGTAATGCTACGAATGGCCCACAGCTATCACATGGAACCTGAGCCAATCACAGCCCTTTATATGTACCATGTGATCACAATACTAAGCACATCTGTTATGAATGTAACCCATTCATGACAGTTCAAAACGTTGTTACAGTGATCATTATTGTACCAGCAATCAAAGTGTAAAAAAAAAACAAATCTCTGATCACCTCACCAGAGAAGTACAGAATCACCAGTCATATTATGGCACTGCACTGTTCTAGTGACAGTATGTAAAAGAAAAAAAATGTATTAAAAATTTCAAAATTGTGATAAAAAAATGTAAACTTTCTGTGCTTTTTACTAAAATACCTCAGACTGTCCACTTTCAAAAAAGGGGTCATTTGGGGGATATTTGTACTGTCCTGGCATTTAGGGATCAATAAATGAGAGGCCGTCAGTACATCAGGATTGAGCCATTTTCACATATATATCCCATAGTTTGTAGACACCAGAACTGTCACACAAACCAATATACACTTATTGGGATTTGTTTTTACCAAAGACGCAGCAGGATACATTTTGGCCTACAATTATGAAGAAGTTTGATTTCATTGGACAGGTTTTAGAACAGAAAGTAGAAAATATCATTTGATTTTCAAAATGGTCAATCTTTTTTTGTTTACATAACAAAAAATAAACCCAGTGGTGATCAAATACCACCAAAAGAAAGCTCTATTTGTGTGAAAGAAAAATGTAATAGATTTTATTTGGTACAGTGTTGCATGACCACACAATAACCAGTTGAAGTAGTGCAGTGCTGAAAAGCACAAAATGTCCTGGTTATGAAGGGGGTAAAACCTTATGGAGGACAAGTGGTTACAAGACGTCCATCAGACACAGTACTGAACACAATATTGGTGCTAGACATGTTTTGGAGTGTCACTCACCCAGCTCCTGGGGGTCATCTTCCTCCTTCACACCTATCAATAGGAAGTCAGAGCTGTGAGCAGGGAATTCTGGGAATAAAATGACAGTTATAATTCAGGCTCCAATAACAAGGTGTCAGCAAGTTTCTAAAAAGGCTAAAACTGAAGTTTCATAGATGTATATTTTTCTGTCCTAGTTCCTCCCTCCTCACTTATTAACACGCTAATAACATGTTACATGAAACCTTTGTTGTTTCATTACACATCTTATTTTACATCTAGTGATGTCATCACTGCGTCTCTGTGCTTCTTCATGCAATTCAGGCAGATCATGGCTGGTGGGAGGGGCCTGCAGGGTGCTGTGCATAGCTTCCTGAAAACATCACAACACCCCGTACTCCTCTCAAGAGCCTTCCATTATGATGAAAACAGGGGGCTGGATCTTGGGAGGAGTTATGCAAATATATAAATGCCTTGATGGGTGGACATCAGTGTGGAGGAGTGGGAGTTCCCAGAAATAATGTATTTGCATGCAGACCACTCTAGGTAATGCCCCGTGATGGTGAGCCTCCATGATTGAAAGAACTTAAAGTGGTTGTAAACCTCAGACATGACAAAGGAACAAAGCATTTCCCTCTATAGGGTGTACTTGTCTCAATCCAGAGCACTAAGGGTCATTTCTGCATGCTGTTTCATTCCTCTGCTATCAGCACCAGTCACTTCTCACAAGTTTTCCTGACACCAAGAAAAATATGGTGATGGGGAGGGACCTCCAGCAGAATGACAACCTAAGCTCTGTTCCTGTGAGCTGTGTATGTGGGGGAAAGGGGGGCGTCTCTTCCCTCCAATCAGCTCTCCTCACTGAGCTCTGCAGAGTGTAACTTCAGCTCTACGCCCCCTTTTTTGTGAACGCTCAGACAAGCTTTACCAATTAAGAACTTTGAACAGATGTAGAGAAGAGAAGAGGAGACTACAGATAGTATACAGATACAGCGCGGTGATTTGTGGTGAGCTGTGTCCCTTGGAGACAACTAATCACCAATCAGGGTAAAGAGACAATGACAATGGCTTGGCTCTCTGCTTATCCCCCCCCCCCCCCCGATTGTACCCCCGTGAGATCCGGAGATGGGGCATGTGCACATCCCACGGGAGGAGGAGGGGGGGGACTGTGAACCTCCCCTGGATAGTGTGTACTCCACCCATCATTACATATCCCCCAATGTATCATCACTGCACTCCACCCAAAATCGGAAAGATTCTCAGCAGCTCCCACAAAACTGAAACCATTAAAAATGTTCATTAAACATCTCATAGATGTGGTCGCCTTCCAAAGACATTGCAAGCCATGTGGATATACAGCAAATCCATAGTGACAATCAATCACTCTACCCAAAATTCAAAACAATAAACACCTCAATATATATGTGATCACCTTCAAAAGACATTGTGATCCATGTGAAAATCTTAATTCTCAATCGCTCCACATTAAAATGAAAAATAAATAAATAAACAAACAGCCCATTTATGTGGTCCCCTGCCAAAGACATTGCAATCCATCTAATGCATCGTGATTCTCAATGGCTCTGCCCAAAACTGAAACTATTAAAACACTCCATATATTTGGTCACCTTCAAAAGACATTGCAGTCCATGTGAATATCCAACAAACCCATCTTGATTCTCAATCGCTCCATCCAAAATTGAAAACAATAAAACACCCCATAAATGTGATCACCTTCCAAAGACATTGCAATATACATGAATATCCAGCAAATCTATTGCGATTCCCCATATATGTGGTTACCTTACAAAGATCTTGATTTCCTGTGAATATCCAACAAATCCATCATGATTCTCAATCACTCCACCCAAAACTGAAAATTAAAAAACACTCCATATATGTATACGACTTCCAAAGACATTGCAATCCATGCGAGTATCCAGCGAATCCATCGTGATTCTCAATTGCTTCACCCAAAAAAAAAAACCCTAATAAACACCCCACACAAGTGTCACATTTGTAGAATTTCCAAACGACAAAGTGTTTCCCAAGCGGATGTTCAAGACGTGCGGCTCCACCCAATACTGAAGATATAGCTATATGTTCATCCCTCCTCTGCTGGCAGTTATCACTTCCAGGCTATGATGTGCGTCAGTTGGCTGTCACTGTGTCAATAAAGTTTTGTTGAAAAAAAATGTTTGAACTGTGCAACTGTAACTATGAGGTCATCACAGTGCAGCAGAGGCTGTGTCAATAAAGTTTTTGTACAAAAAAGAAACTGTCACAGTGGAGCAGAGGCTAAAAATAGAAGCCAGCAGAGGCAGAGTTCAGTCTACAAGTGACTGTTGTGGTGAACACATCTGATCTGAAGACATCTGATTACTACCAATAGAAATTCTTGGTGTATTCTACCATCTGATAGCAGAAATGGTGAGAAACACCCAGCGCACTACAGGAGGGAGGGCATCTCCCAGAAGGACAAGGTTGGACTTCCTTTGGAATGGAAGACTCAGCAATTGGCTGAGGTCATTCTTTACAAAGAAAGATCCAAAGGTTACCGAACCCAAGAAGACAAATGAATGGAGGGAGAATGAAGGTGAGGAGCGTCGTCGTGAAATCATTGTAAAATTTCAGTCGTGCGTCAGAAGAGGCTTGGCCCGACAGCGATACCTGGATTTTATGACAAATAAAAATCCATCTGTGAGCGCGGTCATCCAGTTCTCTCAATGCCTGAGCCCCCATGACCCCACCTTCCATATGCAGTTGCGGCTGAATCAGTTGAAGGTGGATATCACGTCTAAATGTAAAACCTTCTATGGATATAAGGAGGAGCTGAGAACCTTAGACAAAGACATCGCAGCTTTAGTAAAGGGCAATATGGCTCAACAGGATCTGCAAACCAGATTCAAAAGACTAAAGCCTAGCAATAAGGTGCAAGTTAACGAGGTCATAGCCAAGGATAGACAGGAGGATCAGGAGGCCAGGAAGAGAAGACAGAGGCTGGAGTCCTATGAACACCTCTTCTACTATCTGCAGACGGATCCAGCTTACCTGACCAGACTCATGGACCAGCTGACGTACGATCAGGATACTCTAACATTTACGGACAGACTGCTCTTCCATCTCTATGACCACGGCCACAATCCACGCGCAGAATACTATTTCATCAAACTGATGGAATTTGCTCTTTGTAAGGAAGTGGAGAACAAAATCCATGTCATTCAGGACATATTGGAGGGGAAATCAAAGATTTTAAAGCTAATCATCTATTTTTACACCCAAGAAGCAAAGTACATTCCCCTAGTCATGGCGCTGGTTCCAGCAATACTGACGACATACAGCATTGAATATACACTGCCCACCTATCCAGAGAAGCCTGCAGACCAGCCTTCCATTCCAGCAAGGAAAAGACTACAAGGAAGATCCACCAATGGTCACAAAACTGAAAAGATTGCTGTATATGACGTCACAAACGAATTCCTACAGGCCATACTCTCATCTGTGGACAGGATTCCTTATGGGCTCAGACACCTTACAAAAGTCCTACAACAATCTTTGCTAAAAAAGTTTCCGGAGGTCGGTGAAGATTTAGTGTTGAAGATTGTCGGCTATTTCTTCTCTCAATACCTCCAGCCAGCCATAGAGAGGCCAGATCTATTTGACATTATTTCAAGAGAGAAGTATTTAGATTCAACCCTGAGCAAGAACCTCAAGCTCATGTCTTCAATCACCCGCCTGACCATGCAATTCCTTTCTGTTGAAACACTTCTTGGACCTGGAGCAGACGACTACATCAGCATCACCTCCCCAAAGCTCAGGGGATTCTTCAGCAAACTTCTGAACACTCCAGATCCAGAGGACAACTTCAGCTTTTCCAAGTACGCCGACTTTATAGAGACTCCTGTGATAAACATGCCTGCGGAGGACATCATCTACACACATTCTCTGCTTTCTGAATACAAGAATGTTGTATTTTGCGACCTCGGACACTGGCCAACCACAGACATTGTGTACCGAGTATACAAGGATATTGGACCCGTCCCTCTCCTTAAGGATCTTGTGGACACTCAGGCAGCTGTGTATGATGACACAAAGAAAATTCCTACAATCTCATTATGTTTAAGCAGAAAATCTTCTCCACTGAAAGATTTGGATATTGAAATGGAGAAAGCGAAGGTTTCCACCATAAAACTAGTCCTGGAACTAATGGGTAAAAAGCCTGAAAAGAAACTCCTAGAGATTCTGACACCTACCTCGCCAGCACAGGAAAAGGATCAGGATACGGCAATAGGAGGCAGAACTTCCAACAGTACTGAAGGTGCACATAAAGAGGAAAAATCACGTTCAACTAAAGACCATGACACCTCCCGGGAATGTCACAAACACCTTCTGGCTGCAAACCTGCAGACTTTACACAAAGCTGGGTACTTCACAGAGGCAAGAAGCCACACCCAGGTCATCAACCTAATTATGGAAGAAATCAAAAGGAAAGAGAACCTGCTAGAGAAAAGAAAATCTGAGATAAGAATTAACCAGCAGGCATTAGCTGATCTGGAGGAGACGTGTGCATTACTGGAGGACTCCATAGACATGCACAAGAAGTATAAGAAAAGATGTATGGACATCCTGCTCTCTGAAGAGTCAGGCATTGATGGAGAGATCCACAAGATCTATTTTACACAAGATGAGACTACATACACTGCCAAAGACCTATTTAAGAAAGGGGTCATAGTGAACACACGAGGGGAAATCAGGCAAATGAAAAGAGATGTCATTTGTGTAAAAGCTGTTGATGATCACTTCCAAGTCAGATTAGGCAACAAACGTCAAGACCTCGGAATTGTCAACTTGCTGCATGCTCATCACAGCGATCATCCAACCATGAAGATTTTCCATTATGACATCGATGTGGGAATGTTTCTGTATGAGATTTGCAGCAATCGTTAGAGAAGGTTAACAGCCGCTTAAAGCTGAAGTTTCCTTTTTCAGGGGGAAATGGCTGGTTTAATCTGGCCGAATGCTGGCTGAATACCAAAAACCGAACACATCTGAGGTGGAGGCGAGAATCCCCCCTCTGCGCTATTCTGACAACAGAGATTCCTGATTGGCTGCAGCATTGATTGAAACAAATTTTTCAAACAAGCCCATTCGACATGGCCATATCTAAGAGGGTGCTGGAGTGGGCTGCACCCCCCATCCCCCAATCCGGCCTTCCGATGGACATTGTGTTTGGCCCACTGAGCTCTTCTCCCCATCCCCAAACTCAGGGCCAGGCCAAGGGGAGGCAGCCTGGCGCATTGAACAGCTAAATAAAAGTCTCAACAGAAGGAACAACAGCGGCAGAGAGCCAGGAGGTGTGGGCTGTGCTCTCTCCACAGTGCTCCTCCATACAGCAGATAACATTTCGGTGTCAGGAATTGAGCTGGGCAGGGTTGGGGTAATCTGGGTTAAGATGGGGGTTGTGGAGGGGATTTAGAATAGGTGGGGAATTTGTGATGGGAGGGGGGATTTGGGGGGTGAGGATCTGTAATGGGAGGGGGGATTTGGGGGGTGAGGATCTGTAATGGGAGGGGGGATATGGGGGGTGAGGATTTGTGCTAGGAGGGGGGTTGGGTAGGGGAACTGGACTGGGGAGGGGATCTGTGCTGGGGGGGACACATACATGCGTTTTTAGTGGATTTTTGGCAGAGTTTTGTGTAGGGTGTTAAGGAGACACCCGATGGCATCTAACAACCAGTTACTTATCCCTGCCCTGCTTATTAAGCTGACAGCTGACTGACACCTGAATGTAAACGAAGGAGATGGATGTTAAAGCCCTTTATGCCCTAGTAACCCACATATGTGGCAGCAAAAAGCGGGACTTTGCAGCATAAGAGTTGCTGGGGGGCAATGTTTATGCGCCAAAAACAGCTCTTGGTCCAAAACAAGCAATCGGTAGCCGGCGGGACCGGTTTCCATTTATGTGACCATTGTGAAAGCCAATCACAGTGGTCACGTAATCGCCGACCGTTCCCACCCCTCGAGCGTTAAGAACTTTTAAAGGGGACAAAAAGTTGGGCTGGAAGAGGTTAACCAAAAAATAAAAAAACAGAGGAGTTCCTACACAATTCTTACCTGCTATGAATTTTAAGTGATTCAACATAAAAAAAAAAAAAAAAGAAAAACCCATACCAGGTAACTTGCCCTCAACACTGGGGTGCCTTGGCAAAGCACCTTGTCCCGTGTTGTTGAGGCCTCTTCCCCACAACCCTGGCTCAGTGGGTGTAGGGGGCCTATGGGTGGGGGGCTTGTCGGACTTTGGAATATCCCTTTAACAATATGGGGGAACTAGATACCACCTCCATGTGAATGAGTAAGGGGTACAAAGCACCCCTTTCCACAAAAAAAGAATGCGCCCAAATAAAAACATCCCTTGGGTCTTTGTTACAAGGACATAGGCAGTCCCTGCCACCTAGCATCCATCTTTGCTAGTTGCAGTACTCCTTCGCAGCTCGGATACAGATGGGGCTTTCTGTTTTACCCTGGACAGCCCAAGTATTGCAGAAAGTGTTTTATTCATGGCCAGATCAGAGCAGAATGTCAGAGCGCAATACTGTGATAAATGAACCTTCACCTTGGGAAACAGCAGCTCCGTACCATCAAGCTGCTGTCTACCCAGTCTTCATGGAGGAGAGCATCATGCCCTTTGCTGCGGTAAATGGGCCTTAAAAAAATATCTTAAAAACATATCATTTAAAAAAAAAAAAAAAACAGTTTGAGCCTACCTCTGAGGCAGCCGGTTGTACCAGTGAAATCAGTCAGAAAAAGGCCTATTTCACACCTAGAGGTCTCTCAGGGACTTTGATCTTGATGCTGTTACGATAATTACCAACAATCCTACCTTTGCTCTGCCTTGATAACTTGGGACTGTCCATACTTCAGGACTTGCTCACCAATATGCCTTCTGTTTCACAAAGATATGCCTACTTGGCCTGTGTATGAGCCAGACCTTTCTTGATGTATGAGGGAGGTTATGTGTCCTCCTCTGGATGGTGCCCTTGGCTCTTCGGGTACCGGAGGGAGGTGAAGACATCACCATTCATATATGTTTGTTATGTAACTTTCTTCCTCCTCTGGACTACATCAGGTTTAATTATCTATCTGGGGACTTTGATGGATACCCTATAAGAGATTAATTTGGCTACTCACACAGTGTAGTCATTCACAATGAGCTGTGCCATCACGTCAGCTCTACAACAGAAGTGGACCAACAGCTCAGTGATAGTCTGGGACAAGGCCATTGTCTCTATAGAGACACAACGTATGCTCATCAGTAAAATGGATCAAGAAGATGGTTCCGTTATTCACAATGAGCTGGGGGGGGGGGGGGGGGAGTGGTGTTAGTGGAAGGCTCTCTTGGGTGGGGGGGGGGAGGCAAGGGTGTTGGTCACTGTCAGAATCCCTGCGTGGGAGGAATGTCTGTGGGAAGGTCTGATTTTTGTGTTGCCTAGGGCAGCAAAAAACCTAAATACACCACTGGCCAAGTGCCCAGGTTGTCTGCAGTGCGGGGATGGAATGAGGAGCTCTGTTGAGTGCTCTGCCAGAAGTGACCTTATCCTCTTCTCTGCTAACCCCTGTCCTCTTACCTGCTAACTCCCTGTACCCTGCGGTGCTGACCCCAGTACCCTGCCGTGCTGACCCCTGTACCCTGCCGTGCTGACCCCAGTACCCTGCCGTGCTGACCCTTGTCTTCTGCCCCCATAGCCCTTGTTCTCTGCTCTGCTGACCCCTGTCCTCTGCCCTACTGACTCTTGTACACTGCCCTGCTGATTCATCAGAGTTTACAATGGCACATAGTCAGTACAGGGAGAAAGGAGTGCAGCTGGTATGAAAGTACAACCTGTGATTGACCCCAAAGAGCTCTTTCACACAGACAGTAGTAAAAACAAGCATCTGAGTAGCAGTTTTATCTCCCCCACCTGCCCACCCAAATGCTAACACAACAGCCTGACAAGGCTGTATACACGCTGAAAGTGTAGCTGCCGCCTTGCTCAGAGGGACACAGCCTGGGAGATGGAAGGGGTGGGACGGATGACTGAAAAAGGGACTGTGCCAGCAAGTCTGGGACAAGTGACAAGTATTTCTATTCAGCGCAACAGCACTGCACTTTTGGAAAAGGTACCAGTGCTACTTTGCTGCTGTTGTTGCTCTTTTTTGGCCGAAGAGATTTACACAGAAAATGCACCAAAAATGTATTTAAAATGCACATACGTACGAGTTTTGTGTAGGTGTTTAAAGAGGCACCTGCTGGCATCCTTACATCCCCGCCCGGCTCATTTAGCTGTCAGCTGGCTGACAGATGAATGTAAACAAAGGAGAAGGGTCATTTAACCCCTTTACGCCCTAGTAACCAATATTTGCGGCGGCAAAAAGCTGGGCTTTAACAAATATGAGCTGCTGGGTGGGCAATGTTTCGGGGCAAAAAACAGCTCTCGGTCCTGTGAAAACATCGGTAGCCGGCGGGACCGGCTTCCGTTTATGTGATCATTGTGACAGCCAATCCAACCAATCACAATGGTCACATGATCGTTGACCCTTGTAGGACCTCTTCTTCATAACACTGGCACGGTGGTTACAAGGGGCCTATGGGTGGGGGGCATATTGGAATCTGGAATATCTATTTAACAATATGTGAATAAGGGATACAAAGTACCTCTATTAATCCAAGAAAAAAAGAAGTAAAAACACCCCTTGGGTCTTTGTTACAAGGACATAGACGGTTCCTGCCACCTAGCAGCCATCTTTGCTAGTTGCAGTACCCCTTCACAGCTTGGATACAGATGGGGCGGTTTTCCCCTGGACAGCACCAGGCATTGCAGAAAGTGTTTTATTCATGGCCAGATCAGCGCAGAATGTGAGTCAGGGAAGTAATGCTGGTTTTGTGGTACAACGAGACATGGCCACTGAGTACAGGGAATGGAAGGTCTGTCATATCTGCAAGAAAGTGGGACACTTAGCCAAGCAGTGTATTGAGTATCTACTGCCAAGGAGAGCTCTGTGGATATCCTGATCGGTTCCGGATGGGAGGTGCACAACATAACTTACAAAATTCCTGCTAAATCTAAAAGATAAAACTGTATTGAGCTATTAAATAAAGCTCTGTATGTGAATGAGGTCTTGGGGCTCATTCACATGGGTGCTGTGGCTTATACAGTGTCAGACTTTATTTCGGTGCTGTTGTAGGATAGGCAGTGGATGGGGGAGGGGGAAGTAGATGTGTTTTGGTTATATGAGAGGTGGGATATGGAAAGGAAGGAGAAGGGTGAGGGGTGCCTGTTTATTTTTATTGGATATGTTTTTATGGGAGTTTTATACAAATATGACCATATCTATAATGATCCCATGAACATTGCTCTTGTATGAGTTACTCTGGAAGTACACTGCATCTGAGCACCGCAGACTGAAAAAGTGATTTACTTCATTTTTCATATTCAAAGCAAACTCCCCCATCCATCCATGTCTCCAGGTTTCATTTTATTGAGAAATCAAATTGAAAAACACCAGCTAGCATTTCTGGCCGTGGCCATCTTGAGTGAGGGCAGATGATTCACATAGCATTCACTTCCTAGAATCCATCTACCCTCAGCTTAGGCAAGTAGGCAGGAGGGAGTGCTTAGCTGAGAAAACCCCTCCTTCCCTCCTGAAGACTCCTGGGATGTATGACATTTGCCAAGAAAAAAACAGGAAATAACTGAAGAAATGTAAAAAAAAAAAAAAAAAAAAAAAAAAAGGTTTAAATCCTGTAAACCTGATATACTTTCCTATCTATTTACTAATGCTAGCAGCACAAGGATTACAAATAGTCAATGATGATTAGGAGAGTGAAGTTCTGCTTTAAGTCTAAGTACGTTGAATGGTCAGTTGTTTTAATTTGAACAGTATGGAAATAATCTGCTTCCCGACCGTCCTATAGGTGAAATAGTACCACAGGGTGACACGGGTATGCAAAATCACGTATATACTGTACGTGATTTCGCATTTCTGGGTAAGGGGCACGCATGCGCCCTACCCGCGCCGCCATTCGCGACCGTCAATCACTGGATATCGGCCAGTGATTGCCAAGCATCTCCGACGAGGAGAAGAACTGTTCGTAAGCAAAACAGTTCTCCTCTCTGTCAGCATGAGCACACTGCTTTGGATGGCTGTGCAGAGCACAGCCATCCAAAGCAGTGTCCTTACAGCGAAGCACAGAGACAGAGCACGTAATGAAACAGCACACAGTTAATTAACCCTTTGATCGCCCCTCATGTTAACCCCTTCCTGCCCAGTGCCATTCATACAGTGTCATTGCTTTGTTTAGCATTGATCACTGTATTGGTGTCACTGGGGATGTCAGTGACACCAAGTCAATTCAGCCCCAGTGTAAGAATGCCCACCGCAGTCCCACTGTAAGTCGCTGATCGACGCCATTATTATTAAAAATTAAAGAAAAAATCCCAGCATATATACCACCATTTGTAAATGCTATACCTTTCACATACATCAATTAATTTACACGTATTGGGATTGTTTTTAGCAAAGACATGAAGCAGAATATATTTTGACCTAAAGTTAAGACGAAAATGTTATTTTTAAAAATTCTTTTAATGGACATGTTTAACCTCTTGCCGACCGCGCATAGCCGAATGACGGCTTCACCGCGGCCGGCTAGTTCTGGGTGGACGTCATATGACGTCCTCCCAGAACGCGCTCTCCTGGCTCTCCTACGGACACAGCTGATCACGAGATGTGGTGAAAGGCCGATCCCACCGGCCTTTTACCACGTGATCAGCGGTGTCCAATGACACGCTGATCACAGGGAAATGCAAGTGCCGGTTCTCGGCTGCACTTTCCTCACGCTGTCAGATCATGAGGAAAGTACTGCCGAGAACCAGCAGTTGTCACAGCGGGGATCGGCACCGATCATCAGGGCACTGATGATCAGTGCCCTGATGATCGGTCCCCAGCAGTGACATCCGCAAGTTCCGCCCAGCAGTGCGCCCACTAGCCCCGCCCACCCATGCCCAGCAGTGCACCCACCTGTGCCCAGCAGTGCCCCCACCTGTGCCACTCTGCAGTGCCACCTACCTGTGCCCAGAAGTGCCACCTACATGTGCCAGCAGTGCCACCCACCTGTGCCCACCCACCTGTGCCCACCAGTGCCACCCACCTGTGCCCACCAGTGCCACCCACCTGTGCCCACCCACCAGTGCTGCCCACCAGTGCCACCAGTCAGTGCCCAGGGGTTGTGCCAGTCAGTGCCGCCAGTCAGTGCCCAGAAGTGATGCCAGTCAGTGCCGTCTATCAGTACCCATAATCAGTGTCACCTATCAGTGCCGCCTATCAGTGCTGCATATCAGTGCCGCCTATCCGTGACCCCTAATTAGTGCTGTCTATCAGTGCCGCCTATCCGTGCCACCTCATTAGTACTGCCTATCAGTGCCCTTTAGTGCTGCCTATCAGTGCCCATCAGTGCCGCCTACCAGTGCCGCCTCATCAACGCAAATCAGTGAAGAAGAAAAAACACCCGTTTGAAAAATTTTATAAAAGAAACAAATAAACTTTTTTTTTTTTCAAATTTTTTGCACTTTTTTTAATTTATAGCGCAAAAAGTAAAGCGCCCAGTGGCGATTAAATACCACCAAAAGAAAGCTCTATTTGTGAGAAAAAAATGATCAAAATTTCATATGGGTACAATGTTGCATGACCGCGCAATTGTCAAAGTGCGGCAGCGCTGAAAGCTGAAAATTGGCCTGGTAAGGAAGGGGGTATAAGTGCCTGGTAGGCAAGTGGTTAAGAGCAAAAAATTATTCATCATTTTTTTCTAAAGCGTCCTCACTTTACACATTACCTAGTAGTTGTGGCCGAGCGGTTAAGGCGATGGATTCTAAATCCATTGGGATTTCCCCACGCAGGTTCGAATCCTGCCAACTACCATCTGTAGCTTTGGAAACAGTACACACACTGGGTACATCAGTGCTCTGTAGGTCAATGTTCCAGTTCTGCTGGTTGATGACTCTTGCCAGGATAAAGTGCTGCACTTGACAGCCTAAACCTTTAGCACGGTTCTGTAGCTCCTACAGTCTCTTGACGGTGATGAAGCTCTGTGTCCATTGAGGTCTTGGCTGGCTTGTAGGGTCTAAATGACCTGTAGAGTTCCCTGAGACTCAGATAAAGGCTTGGCTGGGTCAGTAGGTGACATTTACAAGTACCCGGCTGGTCACAATCCAAGAAATGGGGGACATCATAGGACTGGGAAAGCATTTGGAAGACTTTTTTTTTACTTTGCGGCTACAATGTAGTTCATACGTGGACTAGGTTTTGTCCTCTATAACTACTTCCCATCTGATGTCCATACATAGACGTTCTGATGGGAAGTGATTAAGAGCTGCAGCCATGATCTTGGTGCCATTTCTATGAAAGATTTGGAGAACTCTGTGATGAAGCACAAAAACAAGTTCAACTACACGCACCAACAAACGGTAGTCATGGTCAGTGATGGGGGGCAGTGAAAGCGTAGCAAAACCACTCATTTTTACCATCCCCAACTACTAATCTAAACAAGTCCTAACAGTGGGAGCTGTTTAACCGCTTCCCGTCCGCCCTATAGAAGATATACTGCTACAGGGCGGCATTTGGTGTGCAGAATAATGTATATATCAAGCAAGGATGGTGGGAACCCCTCATAATGGGCACAGCAGGTGCATAGACATTGGAACTCAGCAAAGGGATGCTGGAAACCCCTCATAATGGGAACAGCAGGTGAACAGAAGAGAGGGAACTCCCACAGGGATGGTGGGAACCCCTCAAATTGGGAACAGCAGATGTGGAGATATGGAATCTATGCATAGGGATTGTGGGAGTATAATGGGCAGAGCAGGTGTACAGACCAGGGATCTCACCATTAGAGTCTTCAAGACTGTCACGTGGTCTGATTCACCAGCATCCATCAAACTCTCGAATATCAGTTTTAGATGGACGAACGCTTTATTGCAATCCTCCCTTAAAGTGCCTATATGAGAAGCCTCAGATAGGAGATACTCTACTCTGACTCCCGGCCCGAAGAGAAGTCCTAGATAGTGACAACTCCCACAGTGAAGCTGAAATTGAGGCCGAGTGTGGCCCCATCTGCCTGCGACTCCTCACAAAGATGCATTGTTCGTGAGCTCTGGTTCACACTGGATCCAACCTGAAGTTGCATGATTTCAAGGTCACATGACAGTGCAACTCCACGTGTGACTTGGAAGACATCAGTGCGACTTCATGCACAGATCTCTATGCAAGTCGCTCCAGAAATCACAAAAAGTAGTGCAGGAACTATCTTCAAAATTGGGGCGACTCTGATGGAGTTAGAATTTCACCGATTTGAACTGTTCCATTGTGCAAAAGAGGGTGCGACTTGTCATGGAATTTGTAACTGTCAAATCGCATGACAAGTCGCACTGGTGTGACCCAGGACTTACATAGAATACAACATCTTACAAGAGGTGATCCAGGGCTGGGCTCAACATGCCCAATATGGCAGCATTGCCAGTACAGCTTGTATCCCAATAATCTTTAGTAAATCTAGTGCTACTTGTCATATGGCGCTAGAAAAGCGAAGGCAGTGAAGTTGGGTGTATGAAAGTATGAAGGTCTTGTGCTAAGTAACCATTGGGTATGTCCACTGGATATGGCTGCAGCTTCTCTGGATGAGTATTTGGATATGAACTCTTGCACTGTCAAACAAAATCGGGAGCCGCCATCTAAGTGTAGATTTATTACAGGCAATAAAAGGAAATAAAATTGCACCCACATTTAGGGTCACTTCCCACCATAGAAACGCAGTCTAGATGCGTCTCGGATGAGTTCCTGCATCCGCGTTTTTGACGCATTTCAGTGCGTTATTTATGCTTTCCTGTTCATTTTTTCCACTCTTTTTTGCTTCAATGTAAACAGGGGCTTGTGCATTCCGGTGTGTTTTTAATCCATTTTACTGCGTTTACAGTTGTGTGCAGGAATAATGAAGCCTGTTCATCTTTTTTTTCCTGCAGCCGGAACGTACTGGAACCCCAAGCTGATGTGAACTATGACATTGACAACAATATAACCTATTACATAATCACTCGGTAACTCACAAAACTGAATAAAACTCACATAGTGGGTACACAATTTATAATCCCAAGAAAAATTCACACTTTCACCCTTGAAAGTAAATAATATTCAAACCTTTTTCTTATCCTTAAATAAAATTAATAAACCAAACAATAAACAAAATTCAAATAACAAAATTTTAAAAAAAATTAAATATAGTCCCAAAATATATTTCCAAGTCCAACACAATCTCTCAATCCTGTGTGTCCAACTTCAATATTTCCATCACTCCGGACCCGATAAAATAAAACTAAAATAGTGTATTACCTTCAAACAATATGTATATACCTTCACAACTAAGAAGTATATACTTCAATCTGTGCAAAAACAGAATCAACTGTGAGTAACACGTGAATCGTGCAAGTCACCCTGTGTACACTATAACCACCAATTGACATCAATCATATGACGTCCTCCCAGAACGAGAGAACTACCTTGCATCCATCATATTACTATATGGTGGGAGGTGGTTAATCTGTGTGTAACCAGCAGTGAGATTTCAGGTAGTCACCTTGACAGAAAACCTTACCGCAGTCCTGGCAGATGAATGGCTTTGCTGTGGAGTGAACCTACGTGTGGCTCAGTAGAAAGGAATGGCTGGGAAAGGCTTTCTTGCAAATTTTGCAGGGAAATACCAAGTCAGCTCTTTGCAGATTAAAGCTTCGGAATTCACTCTCTCAATCAACCGACTATTGTTTAACCTTGTGCTGCTAGCATTAGTAAATAGATAGGAAAGTACTTATTTACTTATTTACATTTTTTTTACATTTCTTCAGTTACTTCATGGTTTCCAGGCCTAGGCAAATGATGTCATACATCCCACAGGAGTTTTCAGGAGGGGAGGAGGGGTTTCTCTGACCTAAGAACACCCGGTTAAGGGCAGATGGATTCCAGGGAGTAAAAGCTACACAATCATCTTCCCTTACTCAAAATGGATATGACCAGAAATGCCAGGCGGTGGTTTTCAAAGTGAATTCTTGGCAAAATAAAGCATGGAGACACGGATGGATGGGGAAGTTTGCTCTGAATATTAAAAATGAATGAAATAGCATTTTTGGCTTGTGGTGCTCAGATGCAGTGCAGTTCCACATAAATATCATGATTCTAAAGAGCTTCAATAATGATGGAAGCTGAATTTCTCATTGCTGAGAATTTCTTCTGGGATGCGCCATCATAACCTTTCATTAACCCCTAGCCTACAGGCTACTGTAACCTTTCATTAAAGGAGTACCCAACCAAATGCGAATGTTTACATTCATTTTTATCTGCCTGGTCACCTCATTAACATATACATGTCTTTGTTACAGTTTTGGCGAGGAGCTTTGGTGGCGATGTGTGCGCTCTCTTCATGGTTGGTGTATTGTGGAGGTCACTGACTGCTAACGCGTCACAGTTCATACAATCTGCGGGAAGAAATGGCTGTCAGTAACTCATTATAACTGTTCAATGTCACATGGAATGATCCTTAAATATAATGAGAAATAAAGCTGATCTCTAGGCTCTACCTATCTCCACCATACCCCTCTGACTGACCGTTGGACCTTTTTACACATCTAAAGCCGCAGTCACATGATTCTCTCATCCTGAATCTTGAGACTAGAGAATCCAGATTACAGGAAGTGGAGTCCTTCGGGTGTCCATGTCACTGCTCGTGTGATGACGACACTTCCTATTGGTTTGTCAGTGGCGTGGTTCTCCAAAAACAAGAAGAAGTAGGAAATCAGCACAAGGGACCTCTTGGGATCCAGGCTGGGTGGCCGCATCAGCAGACTTTGATTAGCGCTCCCCCCACTCCCAGAAATGGCATCGGTGAGAGAGTGCAGGATGGGTTAGAGGGGATGAATAGTTGTCTGAAGATAGGCAAGCTTTTATTGTTTTTATCTACCTTTTATTTATGTTACAGAGGCCATGTGTGATCAGGACACACTGGGGAAATCTTTGGCAGGCTTAAGGTGAAATTTTGGGCAAGTTGAACCTGTTCCGGGAGGGCGGCACAGACATGCTAAGTGATGTACTTGTACGTAACTTAGCACATGCGCATTGGCGCACCTCTCCCTCGGTGGACACAGCGGATTGCGGATCCTGGTAACCAGCCACTATGAGACGCTGGGGTGTCAGGTGATCGCATAGCAATCACATGATCACGTCAACAAAACTGTTATGAATGAGTTTAATTCACAACAATTGTGCTTAGCATTGTAATGCTACGAATGGCCCACAGCTATCACATGGAACCTGAGCCAATCACAGCACCTTATATGTACCATGTGATCACAATACTAAGCACATCTGTTATGAATGTAACCCATTCATGACAGTTCAAAACATTGTTGTTACAGTGATCATTATTGTACCAGCAATCAAAGTGTAAAAACAAATCTCTAATCACCTCACCAGAGAAGTACAGAATCACCAGTCATATTATGGCACTGCACTGTTCTAGTGACAGTATGTAAAAGAAAAAAATGTGAAAAAAAATGTATTAAAAATTTCAAAATTGTGACAAAAAAAAATTTAAACTTTCTGTGCATTTTACTAAAATACCTCAGACTGTCCACTTTCAAAAAAGGGGTCATTTAGGGGATATTTGTACTGTCCTGGCATTTAGGGATCAATAAATGAGAGGCCGTCAGTACATCAGGATTGAGCCATTTTCACATATATATCCCATAGTTTGTAGACACCAGAACTGTCACACAAACCAATATACACTTATTGGGATTTGTTTTTACCAAAGACGCAGCAGGATACATTTTGGCCTACAATTATGAAGAAGTTTGATTTTATTGGACATATTTTAGAACAGAAAGTAGAAAATAATTTATTTTCAAAATGTTCAATCTTTTTTTGTTTACATAATAAAAAATAAACCCAGTGGTGATCAAATACCACCAAAAGAAAGCTCTATTTGTGTGAAAGAAAAATGTAATAGATTTTATTTGGTACAGTGTTGCATGACCACACAATAACCAGTTGAAGTAGTGCAGTGCTGAATAGCACAAAATGTCCTGGTCATGAAGGGGGTAAAACCTTACGGAGGACAAGTGGTTACAAGACGTCCATCAGACACAGTACTGAACACAATATTGGAGCTAGACATGTTTTGGAGTGTCACTCACCCAGCTCCTGGGGGTCATCTTCCTCCTTCACACCTATCTATAGGAAGTCAGAGCTGTGAGCAGGGAATTCTGGGAATAAAATGACAGTTATAATTCAGGCTCCAATAACAAGGTGTCAGCAAGTTTCTAAAAAGGCTAAAACTGAAGTTTCATAGATGTATATTTTCTGTCCTAGTTCCTCCCTCCTCACTTATTAACACGCTAATAACATGTTACATGAAACCTTTGTCGTTTCATTACACATCTTATTTTACATCTAGTGATGTCATCACTGCGTCTCTGTGCTTCTTCATGCAATTCAGGCAGATCATGGCTGCTGGGAGGGGCCTGCAGGGTGCTGTGCATAGCTTCCTGAAAACATCACAACACCCCGTACTCCTCTCAAGAGCCTTCCATTATGATGAAAACAGGGGGCTGGATCTTGGGAGGAGTTATGCAAATATATAAATGCCTTGATGGGTGGACATCAGTGTGGAGGAGTGGGAGTTCCCAGAAAGAATGTATTTGCATGCAGACCACTCTAGGTAATGCCCCGTGATGGTGAGCCTCCATGATTGATAGAACTTAAAGTGGTTGTAAACCTCAGACATGACAAAGGAACAAAGCATTTCCCTCTATAGGGTGTACTTGTCTCAATCCAGAGCACTAAGGGTCATTTCTGCCTGCTATTTCATTCCTCTGCTATCAGCACCAGTCACTTCTCACAAGTTTTCCTGACACCAAGAAAAATATGGTGATGGGGAGGGACCTCCAGCAGAATGACAACCTAAGCTCTGTTCCTGTGAGCTGTGTATGTGGGGGAAAGGGGGGCGTCTCTTCCCTCCAATCAGCTCTCCTCACTGAGCTCTGCAGAGTGTAACTTCAGCTCTACGCCCCCTTTTTTGTGAACGCTCAGACAAGCTTTACCAATTAAGAACTTTGAACAGATGTAGAGAAGAGAAGACTACAGATAGTATACAGATACAACGCGGTGATCTGTGGTGAGCTGTGTCCCTTGGAGACAACTAATCACCAATCAGGGTAAAGAGACAATGACAATGGCTTGGCTCTCTGCTTATCCCCCCCCCCCCCCCCCGATTGTACCCCCGTGAGATCCGGAGATGGGGCATGTGCACATCCCACGGGAGGAGGAGGGGAGGGACTGTGAACCTCCCCTGGATAGTGTGTACTCCACCCATCATTACATATCCCCCAATGTATCATCACTGCACTCCACCCAAAATCGGAAAGATTTTCAGCAGCTCCCACAAAACTGAAACCATTAAAAATGTTCATTAAACATCTCATAGATGTGGTCGCCTTCCAAAGACATTGAAAGCCATGTGGATATACAGCAAATCCATAGTGACAATCAATCACTCTACCCAAAATTCAAAACAATAAACACCTCATATATATGTGATCACCTTCAAAAGACATTGTGATCCATGTGAAAATCCAATCAAACTATCTTAATTCTCAATCGCTCCACATTAAAATGAAAAATAAATAAATAAACAAACAGCCCATTTATGTGGTCCCCCGCCAAAGACATTGCAATCCATCTAATCCATCGTGATTCTCAATGGCTCTGCCAAAAACTGAAACTATTAAAACACTCCATATATTTGGTCACCTTCAAAAGACATTGCATTCCCTGTGAATATCCAACAAACCCATCTTGATTCTCAATCGCTCCATCCAAAATTGAAAACAATAAAAAACACCCCATAAATGTGATCACCTTCCAAAGACATTGCAATATACGTGAATATCCAGCAAATCTATTGTGATTCCCCATATATGTGGTTACCTTACAAAGATGTTGATTTCCTGTGAATATCCAACAAATCCATCATGATTCTCAATCACTCCACCCAAAACTGAAAATTAAAAAACACTCCATATATGTATTCGACTTCCAAAGACATTGCAATCCATGCGAGTATCCAGCGAATCCATCGTGATTCTCAATTGCTTCACCCAAAAAAAAAACCCTAATAAACACCCCACACAAGTGTTACATTTGTAGAATGTCCAAACGACAAAGTGTTTCGCAAGCAGATCTTCAAGACGTGCGGCTACACCCAATACTGAAGATACAGCGATGTGTTCATTCCTCCTCTGCTGGCAGTTATCACTTCCAGGCTATGATGTGTCAGTTGGCTGTCACTGTGTCAATAAAGTTTTGTTGAAAAAAAAATGTTTGAACTGTGCAACTGTAACTATGAGGTCATCACAGTGCAGCAGAGGCTGTGCCAATAAAGTTTTTGTACAAAAAAGAAACTGTCACAGTGGAGCAGAGGCTAAAAATAGAAGCCAGCAGAGGCAGAGTTCAGTCTACAAGTGACTGTTGTGGTGAACACATCTGATCTGAAGACATCTGATTACTACCAATAGAAATTCTTGGTGTATTCTACCATCTGATAGCAGAAATGGTGAGAAACACCCACCACACTACAGGAGGGAGGGCATCTCCCAGAAGGACAGGCTTGGGCTTCCTTTGCAACAGTCCCTGCAAATGGCTGAGGTCATTATTTGCAGTGGAAGATCAGCCAAAGACGACGAATGAAGACATTAAACTCAAAGAGACGGAGGAACAGAAGAAAGACGAAGTGGTGAAGGAGACTGAAGATGAAAGACTTGAGAGAGAAAGGTTAGAGGAGCGGCATCGTGAAATCGTTGTAAAACTTCAGTCATGGGCCAGAAGAAGCTTGGAACAACAGCGATTCCACGATTTCATGCATAGTGAAAGCCCATCGCCGAGCTCGGTCATCCAGTTTTCTAAATGCTTGAGCCCCCATGACCCAAACTTCAATCTGCAGCTGCGGATGAACACATTGAACGTGGAATTAACGTCTCATTCTAAAACCCTCAATGAACAGAGGTGTGAGATGGACAACTTGGACATAGAAATCGCAGCTTTAGTGAAAGAAAATATCACTCAACAGGATCTCGTCTCCAGATTCAAAAAACTAAAGCCTAGCAATAAGGAGCAAGTTAAAGAGGCCATAGCCAAGCATAGACAGGAGGCTCGCGAGGACAGGAAGAGAAGTGAGAGGCTGGAGTCCTATGAACACCTCTTCTACTATCTGCAGACGGATCCAGCTTACCTGACCAGACTCATGGACCAGCTGACATCCTATAATGATATTATCACATTTACAAGCAGACTGCTCCTCCAGCTCTACAACTACGGCAAAACTCCACGAGAAGAGTACTATTTCCTGAAATTGATGGAATTTGCTCTTCGTAAAGAAGTGGAAACCAAAATTGCTAGCGTTCAGGACATATTTCAGGGAAAATCACAGATTCTAAAGGTCATCAAATATTTTTACACCCAGAAAGCAAAGTACAATCCCATAGTCAACGCGCTGACTCGGGGAATAATGGACACCTTGAGAATCGATGATAGACTGACCTATCCAGACTCTAAACACAAGAAGCGTACCAAGCTGGAGAAAAAAATGCGAAAACTATTCAGCCATAAAATTGATGTATATGCCCTGACGGACACATTCCTACAGGACATATTCTCATCTGTGAACAAGATTCCTTATGGGCTGAGATACCTAACCAAAGTCCTCCAACAATCTTTGCTAAGCAAGTTTCCAATGGTAGGTGAAGATTTACTGTCGGAGTCTGTTGGCTATTTCCTTTCTCAGTACCTCCACACAGCCATAGTGGAACCGGATAAATTTGACATCTATGTAGGTGAATTTTCAAACCAGAGGAACAACTTATTGTTCATATCTTCAATCTTCTGCATGACCATGCATCCCTTCTCTGCCAACACAGATCAAGCGCCTGGATTGGACAACTATATCAAGAAAACCTCCCAAAAGCTCGGGAGTTTCTTTAAGCAAGTTCTGAACACTATAGAACCAGAGAAAAAATTCTGCTTTACCAAGTACGCTGACGCAATACAGACTCCCCAGATAATCATACATGCAGGGGACATCATCTATACACATACTCTGCTTTCTATGTATGAGAAGGCTGTATTCTGCGACCGCGGACTTTCGCCAACCGCGGACATTGTGTACCAAATGTATAAGGGTACTGGACCAGTCCCTCCACTTAACGAGCTTGAGGCCACTCATGGAGCTGCCTATAACAAGACAAGGAAAATAACTAACATCCCCCTATCTTTATACAGCAAATTACCTCCGCTGGAGAATTTGGATGGTGAAACAGAGAAAGCCAAGGTTTCCACCATGAATTTGGTCCTACAACTTATGGCTAAGACACCTGAACAAAAACTCCAAGAGATTCTGACGCTCGAACAGGAAAAGAAGGAGAAGGAGAAGGAGGAGAAGGAGAAGGAAGAGAAGGAGGAGAAGGAAGAGAAGGAGGAGAAGGAGAAGGAGGAGAAGGAAGAGAAGGAGGAGAAGGAAGAGAAGGAGGAGAAGGAAGAGAAGGAAGAGAAGGAAGAGAAGGAGGAAAAGAAGGAGAAGGAGGAGGAGAAGAAAGAGAAGGAGGAGAAGGAGAAGGATGAGAAGGAGGAGAAGGAAGAGGAGAAAGAGGAGATTGTAACAGAAAGCACAACTCCCAACGACACTAACGGTGCAAATGAACAGGAAGGATCCTGTTCAACTGAAAATCAAGAAGATGCCTCTCAGAAATCTATAACAAAAACCGTCACTGCAAACCTGCAGATTTTGCAAAAAGCCGGTTACTTCACAGAGGCGACATGCTACGAAGAGGTCACCAACCTAATTCGCAATGAAATCAAAGGGAAACATGAACTTCGTGAGAGAAGAGCAGCTGAAGTGAAAATCAACGAGCAGGCGTTAGCTGATGTCAAAGACACCTGTGAAGATATGAAGGGCATCATAGACCTGTACAAGAAGTATAGGAAAAACTGTGTGGACGACTTGCTGGGTGAAAAGTCAGGCTTTGCTGGAAAGGTTCCAAGGATCCATTATACAGAAGATATGACTAAATACACGGCCAAAGATCTATTTAAGAGAGGTGTCATAGTGAGCACACACGGGAAAATCAAGAAAATGAAAAAGGAAATGATTTATATAAAAGTGGTTGGTGAAGACATTTATATAGATTTGGACGACAAATGTGAAAAGATATCGATTTTGGACATATTACGTGCTCATCATAGCGGTAATCCAAGGATGAAGATCTTCCATTATGACATCGATGTTGGAATGTTTCTGTTTCTGCTTTGCAGCAACCTTTATGGAAGGCTGGACATGGATGAAGTTTAAGCTGGCCATACTGGCTGAACAACAAAAGGCAAACGCATTGGAGGTGGAGGCGGGAATCCTCCCTTCTGCGCTACTGTATTCTGACAGCGGGGACTCCTGATTGGCGGCAGCGCTGATTAAAACGAAATTTCCCAACAAGACCTTTCGACATGGCCGGATCTAGGGGGGGTGCTAGGGTGGGGTGCCGGAGAAATAACAGCGGCAGAGAGACAGGTGGTGGGGGCTGTGCTGTACTCTTCCCACTCCTGTCATCAGAACAGCACTCCTCCATACAGAAGATAACATTTGAGGGGGGGAGGATTTATGCTAGGAAGGGGTGGGGTGATTTGAGTTATGGTGGGGGAAGATCTTGAGGATAGAATTAGTGCTAGGATAAGGGATGGGGGGGAAGGGGAATTTGGGTCAAGAGGCAGGATTTCTGCTAAGGGTGGATTTATCGTAGGACAGGGGATTAGTGCTGGGAGGGGGAATTAGGGGGGATTTATCGTAGGACAGGGGATTTGTGCTAGGAGGGGGAATTAGGGGGGATTTAACGTAGGAAAGGGGATTTGTGCTGGGAGGGGGAATTGGGGGGATTTGTGCTAAGAAGGGGGATTTATACTAGGAGGGGGGATTTGTGGGAGAGGATTTGTGCTGGGAGGGGGGGATTTGTGCTGAGAGGGGAAATTTGCGTCACTATCCAAGGCCAGAGGAAGTGACACCATCACGCTGACCGGAACCCAGAAGTAGGCTGCCGCCAATCAAGGAAGGAGGATTGGATGCTTTGACACTTTTCTATGTACACTGCCTTTGATATCCCTATGGAATGTGAATGTTTTTAGCCTTTCATGAAAATCGGAAGTTTGTTGTTACTACGCCATGAGAGTCTCCACTTTTTATATATAAATATAATGTAATATAATTATTAGTCATAATTTATTAATTGAATGAGACTTTAGAGCTGCGCATCTAGTTATATTATGGGCGATAGATGGCGGCGCGGGTAGGGTGGGGATGAGAGGTGGGGTATGAAAAGGGGAGGAGGAGGTGTGGAGGGATCATTTATGATTTGTTTTGTGTAAATTTTGCACACAAAAAAAAGAAGAAGACCATACCTAGTGTGATGTCATGAAAAGAAGACCATACCTAGTGTGATGTCATGAAAAGAAGACCATACCTAGTGTAATATCATGAATGGAAGGTCTGTCATATATGCAAGAAAGTGGGACACTTAACCAAGCAGTGTATTGAGTATCTACTGCCAAGGAGAGCTCTGTGGATATCCTGATTGATTCCGGATGGGAGGTGCACAACATAACTAAGAGCGCAATACTGTGATAAATGAACCTTCACCTTGGGAAACAGCAGCTCCGTACCGTCAGGCTGCTGTCTACCCAGTCTTCATGGAGGAGAGCGCCATGCCCTTTGCTGCGATATATGGGCCTTCACCTTGGGAAACAGCAGCTCCGTACCATCAAGCTGCAGTCTACCCAGTCTTCATGGAGAAGAGCATCATGCCCTTTGCTGCGGTAAATGGACCTTAAAAAAATATCTTAAAAACATATCATTTAAAAAAAAAAAACAGTTTTGAGCCTACCTCTGAGGCAGCCAGTTGTACCGGCGAAATCAGTCAGAAAAAGGCCTATTTCACACCTAGAGGTCTCTCAGGGACTTTGATCTTGATGCTGTTACGATAATTACCAACAATCCTACCTTTGCTCTGCCTTGATAACTTGGGACTGTCCATACTTCAGGACTTGCTCACCAATATGCCTTCTGTTTCACAAAGATATGACTACTTGGCCTGTGTATGAGCCAGACCTTTCTTGATGTATGAGGGAGGTTATGTGTCCTCCTCTGGATGGTGCCCTTGGCTCTTCGGGTACCGGAGGGAGGTGAAGACATCACCATTCATATATGTTTGTTATGTAACTTTCTTCCTCCTCTGGACTACATCAGGTTTAATTATCTATCTGGGGACTTTGATGGATACCCTATAAGAGATTAATTTGGCTACTCACACAGTGCAGTCATTCACAATGAGCTGTGCCATCATGTCAGCTCTACAACAGAAGTGGACCAACAGCTCAGTGATAGTCTGGGACAAGGCCATTGTCTCCATAGAGACACAACGTACGATCATCAGTAAAATGGATCAAGATGGTTCCGTCATTCACAATGAGCTGGGGGGGTAGAGTGGTGTTATTGGAAGGCTCTCTTGGGTGGGGGGAGCAAGGGTGTTGGTCACTGTCAGAATCTCTGCAGGGGAGGGAGGTCTGGGGGAAGGTCTGATTGTGTGTTGCCTAGGGCAGCAAAAAACTTAAATACGCCACTGGCCAAGTGCCCAGGTTGTCTGCAGTGCGGGGATGGAATGAGGAGCTCTGTTGAGTGCTCTGCCAGAAGTGACCTTATCCTCTTCTCTGCTAACCCCTGTCCTCTTACCTGCTAACTCCCTGTACCCTGCCGTGCTGACCCCAGTACCCTGCCGTGCTGACCCCTGTACCCTGCCTTACTGACCCTTGTCTTCTGCCCCCATAGCCCTTGTTCTCTGCTCTGCTGACCCCTGTCCTCTGCCCTACTGACTCTTGTACACTGCCCTGCTGATTCATCAGAGTTTACAATGGCACATAGTCAGTACAGGGAGAAAGGAGTGCAGCTGGTATGAAAGTACAACCTGTGATTGACCCCAAAGAGCTCTTTCACACACGCAGTAGTAAAAACAAGCATCTGAGTAGCAGTTTTACCGCCCCCAACCTGCCCACCCAAATGCTAACACAACAGCCTGACAAGGCTGTACACATACTGAAAGTGTAGCTGCCGCCTTGCTCAGAGGGACACAGCCTGGGAGATGGAAGGGGTGGGACAGATGACTGAAAAAGGGACTGTGCCAGCAAGTCTGGGACAAATGACAAGTATTTCTATTCAGCGCAACAGCACTGCACTTTTGGAAAAGGTACCAGTGCTACTTTGCTGCTGTTGTTGCTCTTTTTTGGCCCCATAGATCTACACAGAAAATGCACCAAAAATGTATTTAAAATGCACATACGTACGAGTTTTGTGTAGGAGTTTAAAGAGGCACCTGCTGGCATCCTTACATCCCCGCCCGGCTCATTTAGCTGTCAGCTGGCTGACAGATGAATGTACACAAAGGAGAAGGGACATTTAACCCCTTTACGCCCTAGTAACCAATATTTGCGGCGGCAAAAAGCTGGACTTTAACGCATATGAACAGGAGCCAGGCGCTGTGTAGTTTTGTGATAAAAATAATCCACCTTGTATGGAGGTGTGCCTTTAATAAGTCATATGGTAAAACAATAATAAATAACCAGCCTGTGGCTTTAGGAAGCCAGGTTCCAAGATGGCCGGCCCGTCCGCTCAGAGGGAAGCAGTGGAGTAGAATGCCTGTCAGTGCAGGGACCACGTTTACCCGACGTCCCAGCGTCCTGGATGACGTCACCACGATGTGGAGAGACGGTGGGGGGAACTCTTGCTGGAGCCGCAGCTTTAGAAGGAAGAGGCCGGTTGCTGGGACAACATGTTTCACGCGCATGCGCTTTGTCGAGTCTGTGAAAAGTCCAGCAATCGGCCATTTTATAGGAGACCTGCACGGCGGAAGGGGCCGGCTTAACAACCAAGGGGATAATCAAAGGGATAATCAAGAGCAGACGGCTCGTCTCACAACAGGATCAGATTGCAATTGAAATATGAAAACACATTATAAGGACAGGAACAAAGTGTGATTAAAACCTAAATAGGACCATATCAAAAACCTTTTGGCCTTAATTGTGTCAAAATGACATGTGCAAGATTATCAAGGGGAAAAAAAAAAAAAAAAAAATGGGGGGGGGGGGGGGGTAAAAATTTGAAAAAATGGGGGGGGGTAAAAAAAAAAAAAACAGATCATGTGGTTTATGTGCTCACATGTCCCTGTAAATTGATATATGTGGGCCGCACAATACTTCCTCTACGTAAACGCATTGGAGAACATAGAAGGCTCATAAAAGATGGATGTGACAAATACAGTGTCCCTAGGCATTTTCTTTGCCATCACAACAAGAATTTTAGTGTCCTAGAAGTGATGGCCATAGAACACATTCCCAAAGGAACCCTTACTGACAATGAGAGGTTAGCCCTCCTATGTAAAAGGGAAACAATTTGGATCTATGTTACCGAATGGCCTTAATGAGGACCTTGAAGTACATAGTATCATCTAAGTGGTAACTTAGGGTTCTCCATATATTCTATAATAAAACACACATCACTATTATTACATGATTATTATCTTTGATATTTTATACATTATTTTTCATATTTTATATATCTAATACCATTCTGTTTATTCGGTCTATAAGAGTAATTACTGAAATGTATTCATCATTTTTTTCCCTGTTTATTACCACATATATATATATTATTTTTTTTATTATTTTTTATATATATATATATATATATATGTATATTTTATTTTTTCATTATATTGTTTTATTATATATACCTATGCAAGTTTTTTTTTATAAAATATCTATGTAGTTTTATTATATTTATGAATATTATTAGCACCAATATAATGATAATTTTCCTATTCACTATTATAGATATGAATAGGATTATTGACAATCTTTCCCACCATTCCTGTGTTTTATTGCTGTCAGCAATGTTTTTGAGATGTGAACTCATCCAGCTGGCTAATGAAGCTTCATTAAGCAGCCCATTTTTTTTTTTTACCCCCCCCCCCCATTTTTTCAAATTTTTACCCCCCCATTTTTTTTTTTTTTTTCCCCTTGATAATCTTGCACATGCCATTTCGACACAATTAAGCCCAAAAGGTTTTTAATATGGTCATATTTAGGTTTTAATCACACTTTGTTCCTGTCCTTATAATGTGTTTTCATATTTCAATTGCAATCTGATCCTGTTGTGAGACGAGCCGTCTGCTCTTGATTATCCCTTTGATTATCCCCTTGGTTGTTAAGCCGGCCCCTTCTGCCGTGCAGGTCTCCTATAAAATGGCCGATTGGTGGACTTTTCACAGACTTGACAAAGCGCATGCGCGCGAAACATGTTGTCCCAGCAACCGGCCTCTTCCTTCTAAAGCTGCGGCTCCAGCAAGAGTTCCCCCCCACCGTCTCTCCACATCGTGGTGACGTCATCCAGGACGCTGGGACGTCGGGTAAACGTGGTCCCTGCACTGACAGGCATTCTACTCCACTGCTTCCCTCTGAGCGGACGGGCCGGCCATCTTGGAACCTGGCTTCCTAAAGCCACAGGCTGGTTATTTATTATTGTTTTACCATATGACTTATTAAAGGCACACCTCCATACAAGGTGGATTATTTTTATCACAAAACTACACAGCGCCTGGCTCCTGTTCATACCTCCCACAAACCCATGTGTTTTTACCATGGCAGCAGTGAGTTTTTTCCCCACCAATCATAGTTGACATATACCATTCACTTATTTCCTTTGGGACACATCTGTGCGCTTTTATCCAGACCGTTCTTTAACAAATATGAGCTGCTGGGTGGGCAATGTTTCTGCGCCAAAAACAGCTCTCGGTCCTGTGAAAACATCGGTAGCCGGCGGGACCGGCTTCCGTTTATGTGATCATTGTGACAGCCAATCCAACCAATCACAATGGTCACATGATCGTTGACCCTTGTAGAGCCTCTTCTTCATAACACTGGCCCGGTGGTTACAAGGGGCCTATGGGTGGGGGGCATATTGGAATCTGGAATATCTATTTAACAATATGTGAATAAGGAATACAAATTACCTCTATTAATCCACGAAAAAAAGAATGTGCCCAAGAAGTAAAAACACCCCTTGGGTCTTTGTTACAAGGACATAGAAGGTTCCTGCCACCTAGCAGCCATCTTTGCTAGTTGCAGTACGCCTTCACAGCTTGGATACAGATGGGGCGGTTTTCCCCTGGACAGCACCAGGCATTGCAGAAAGTGTTTTATTCATGGCCAGATCAGCGCAGAATGTGAGTCAGGGAAGTAATGCTGGTTTTGTGGTACAACGAGACATGGCCACTGAGTACAGGGAATGGAAGGTCTGTCATATATACAAGAAAGTGGGACACTTAGCCAAGCAGTGTATTGAGTATCTACTGCCAAGGAGAGCTCTGTGGATATCCTAATCGGTTCCGGATGGGAGGTGCACAACATAACTTACAAAATTCCTGCTAAATCTAAAAGATAAAACTGTATTGAGCTATTAAATAAAGCTCTGTATGTGAATGAGGTCTTGGGGCTCATTCACATGGGTGCTGTGGCTTGTACAGTGTCAGACTTTATTTCGGTGCTGTTGTAGGATAGGCAGTGGATGGGGGAGGGGGAAGTAGATGTGTTTTGGTTATATGAGAGGTGGGATATGGAAAGGAAGGAGAAGGGTGATGGGTGCCTGTTTATTTTTATTGGATATGTTTTTATGGGAGTTTTATACCAATATGACCATATCTATAATGATCCCATGAACATTGCTCTTGTATGAGTTACTCTGGAAGTACACTGCATCTGAGCACCGCAAACTGAAAAAGTGATTTACTTAATTTTTCATATTCAAAGCAAACTCCCCCATCCATCCACGTCTCCAGGTTTCATTTTATTGAGAAATCAAATTGAAAAACACCAGAAGGCATTTCTGGCCGTGGCCATCTTGAGTGAGGGCAGATGATTCACATAGCATTCACTTCCTGGAATCCATCTACCCTCAACTTAGGCAAGTAGGCAGGAGGGTGTGCTTAGCTGAGAAAACCCCTCCTTCCATCCTGAAGACTACTGGGATGGATGACATTTGTCAAGGCAAAACAAAACAGGAAATAACTGAAGAAATGTAAAAAAAAAGGTTTAAATCATGTAAACCTGATATACTTTCCTATCTATTTACTAATGCTAGCAGCACAAGGATTACAAATAGTCAATGTTGATTAGGAGAGTGAAGTTCTGCTTTAGGTCTAAGAACGTTGAATGGTCAGTTGTTTTAATTTGAGCATTATGGAAACAATCTGCTTCCCGACCGCCCTATAGCTGAAATACTACTACAGGGTGACATGGGTGCTCAAAATCACGTATATATATATATATATATATATATATATATATATATATATATATAGCAGTGTCCTTACAGCGAAGCACAGGGACAGAGCACGTAATGAAACAGCACACAGTTAAATAACCCTTTGATCGCCCCTCATGTTAACCCCTTCCTGCCCAGTGCCATTCGTACAGTGTCATTGCTTTGTTTATCATTGATCACTGTATTGGTGTCACTGGGGATGTCAGTGACACCAAGTCAATTCCCCCCCAGTGTCAGAATGCCCACCACAGTCCCGCTATAAGTCGCTGATCGCCGCCATTACTAGTAAAAATTAAAGAAAAAAATCCCAGCATATATACCACCATTTGTAAATGCTATAACTTTCACGTAAATCAATTAATTTACACGTATTGGGATTGTTTTTAGCAAAGACATGAAGCAGAATATATTTTGGACTAAAGTTAAGATGAAATGTGATTTTTTTAAAATTCTTTTACTGGACATGTTTAATAGCAAAATGTCAAAAATATTGTTATATTTCTCAAAATTGTCTGTATTTGTTATAGCGCAAAAATAAAAACCGCACAATGATCAAATACCACTGAAAGAAAGCTCTATTCGTTGGAAGAAAAGGACGTAAATTTAATTTGGGTGCAGCGTTGCATGACCGCGCAATTGTCAGTTAAAGTAACGCAGTGCCGTAACGCAAAAAATGGCCTGGTCAGTAAGGGGGGTAAATCCTCAGGAGGGAGAGTGGTTAAAGAAAAACAAAAAAAAAATTTGACCCTTAGGGCCACTTCAATCTATCGGACCCTTTTGGGCCTTATGGGATACCCTCTGCCATATTTCTTATTATCCACACATGTCCCTTACCTGCATTGGCAGTATTTTCGGGACAGTGAACTAACCCTATAAAACAACTGACTATTGATTCTTTTTCTGTCACACCAAATATTCATTTAATTTAGTTTTGATTCTGTGTGCATTGTGTAGATTGTTTATTCAAAATTAATTTAAATAAAAATTATTCATCATTTTTTTCTAACGCGTCCTCACTTTACACATTACCTAGTAGTTGTGGCCGAGCGGTTAAGGCGATGGATTCTAAATCCATTGGGATTTCCCCACGCAGGTTCGAATCCTGCCAACTACCGTCTGTAGTTTTGGAAACAGTACACACACTGGGTACATCAGTGCTCTGTAGGTCAATGTTCCAGTTCTGCTGGTTGATGACTCTTGCCAGGATAAAGTGCTGCACTTGACAGCCTAAACCTTTAGCACGGTTCTGTAGCTCCTACAGTCCCTTGACGGAGATGAAGCTCTGTGTCCATTGAGGTCTTGGCTGGCTTGTAGGGTCTAAATGACCTGTAGAGTTCCCTGAGACTCAGATAAAGACTTGGCCGGGTCAGTAGGTGACATTTACAAGTACCCAGCTGGTCACAATCCAAGCCATGGGGTACATCATAGGACTGGGAAAGCATTTTGAAGACTTTTTTTTTTTACTTTGCGGCTACAATGTAGTTCATACGTGGACTAGGTTTTGTTTTGAAGGTAGGTCCTCTGTAACTACTTCCCATCTGATGTACAGTCCATACATAGATGTCCTGATGGGAAGTGATTAAGAGCTGCAGCCATGATCTTGGTACCATTTCTATGAAAGATTTGGAGAACTCCGGGATGAAGCACAAAAACAAGTTCAACTACACGCACCAACAAACGGTAGTCATGGTCAGTGACAGGGGGTATAATCATTGACGCAGCATGTGTATACCCCGTCTGCTCCCTCAATGGTGAATACAGGTAGAAGTTGGGGGAAGTGAAAGCGTAGCAAAACCACACATTTTTACCATCCCCAACTACTAGTCTAAACAAGTCCTAACAGTAGGAGCTGTTTAACCGCTTCCCGTCCGCCCTATAGAAGATATATTGCTACAGGGCGGCATTTGGTGTGCAGAATAATGTACGTATCAAACAAGGATGGTGGGAACCCCTCATAATGGGAACAGCAAGTGAACAAAAGAGAGGCAACTCCCACAGGGATGGTGGGAACCCCTCAAATTGGGAACAGCGGATGTGGAGATATGGAATCTATGCATAGGGATTGCAATGCAATGGGCACAGCAGGTTTACAGACCAGGGATCTCACCATTAGAGTCTTCAAGACTGTCATGTGGTTTGACTCGTCAGCATCCATCAAACACTCGAATATCAGTTTTAGATGGACGAACGCTTTATTGCAATCCTCCCTTAAAGTGCCTATATGAGAAGCCTCAGATAGGAGATACTCTACTCTGACTCCCGGCCCGAAGAGAAGTCCTACATAATGACAACTGCCAAAGTGAAGCTGAAATTGAGGCCCAGTGTGGCCCCACCTGCCTGCGACCCCTCACAAAGATGCATTGTTCGTGAGCTCTGGTTCACACTGGATCCAACCTGAAGTTGCATGATTTCAAGGTCACATGACAGTGCAACTCCACGTGTGACTTGGAAGACATCAGTGCGACTTCATGCACAGATCTCTATGCAAGTCGCTCCAGAAATCACAAAAAGTAGTGCAGGAACTATCTTCAAAATTGGGGCGACTCTGATGGAGATAGAGTTGCACCGATTTGAACTGTTCCATTGCACAAAAGAGGAACTCTTGCACTGTCAAACAAAATCGGGAGCCGCCATCTAAGTGTAGATTTATTACAAGCAATAAAAGGAAATAAAATTGCACCCACATTTAGGGTCACTTCCCACCATAGAAACGCAGTCCAGATGCGTCTCTGATGCTTTCCTGCATCCGCATTTTTGACACATTTCAGTGCGTTTTTTATGCTTTCCGGTTCATTTTTTCCATTCTTTTTTACTTCAATGTAAACAGGGACTTGTGCATTATGGTGCGCTTTTGATCCATTTTACTGCGTTTACAATTGTGTGCAGGAAAAATGAAGCCTGTTCACCTTTTTTTTTCTGCAGCCGGAACGCACTGGAACCCCAAGCTGATGTGAACTATGACATTGACAACCATATAACCTATTAAATAATCACTCGGTAACTCACAAAACTAAATAAAACTCACATAGTGAGTACGCAACTTATAATCCCAAGAAAAAGTCACACTTTCACCCTTGAAAGTAAATAATATTCAAACCTTTTTCTTATCCTTAAATAAAATTAATAAATCAAACAATAAATGAAATTCAAATAAAAATTTTTTAAAAATTAAATATAAATATAGTCCCAAAATATATTTCCAAGTCCAACACAATCTCTCAATCCTGTGTGTCCAACTTCAATATTTCCATCACTCCGGACCCGATAAAATAAAACTAAAATAGTGTATTACCTTCAAACAATATGTATATACCTTCACAACTAAGAAGTATATACTTCAATCTGTGCAAAAACAGAATCAACTGTGAGTAACACGTGAATCGTGCAAGTCACCCTGTGTACACTATAAAATGAACGAATAAATAGTGACAAAATGAGTACAATCAAAAATAAAATAATATATATTGAAATAAATAAAATAAACAAACCAAATTAAATTAAACAAACAAAAATAATATTAACAAATAATATAGAGTAAATGAAATAAATACAAAAATATAAAAGGTGAACACTCGGTGAACACTTCTATAGGACAAGAATGCATACAATTACCCTCATGGAGTAATATCAAGCCTTAAGGGATATTCAGATGTTTAGCAGTCACTTTCAGGCTCTCAATAGCTGTATATAGGGTAAGCCTTTAATCCACCATCATCCTCATAAAAAATAGAAAAGAGCCCATGTAGCATGATATAATACGTACCAAAACCATTTAATATAGCATCTTACATTAGGGACTTGAACAATCAGTAATATATTCCCATGACTCAGCCACAGCAGCTTCCTAGGATGTAAAGCACGTTTTCCAATAATCAAAATGGCCGCGCCACCACTTCCGGTTTTGCACAATTACGTCAGACGTACTGATTGAGAGCCTGAAAGTGACTGCTAAACATCGGAATATTCCTTAAGGCTTCATACAGTCAGGTCCATGAATATTGGGACATGGACACAATTCTAACATTTTTGGCTCTATACACCACCGCAATGGATTTGAAATGAAACAAACAAGATGTGCTTTAACTGCAGGCTGTCAGGTTTAATTTGAGGGTATTTACATCCAAATCAGGTGAACAGTGTAGGAAATACAACAGTTTGCATATGTGCCTCCCACTTGTTATGGGACCAAAAGTAATGGGACAATTGGCTTCTCAGCTGTTCCATGGCCAGGTGTGTGTTATTCCCTCATTATCCCAATTACAATGAGCAGATAAAAGGTCCAGAGTTCCTTTCAAGTGTGCTATTTGCATTTGGAATCTGTTGCTGTCAACTCTCAAGATGAGATCCAAAGAGCTGTCACTATCAGTGAAGCAAGCCATCATTAGGCTTAAAAAATTAAACAAACCCATCAGAGAGATAGCAAAAACATTAGGCGTGGCCAAAACAACTGTTTGGTACATTCTTAAAAAGAAGGAACGCACCGGTGAGCTCAGCAACACCAAAAGACCCGGAAGACCACGGAAAACAACTGTGGTGGATGACCGAAGAATTCTTTCCCTGGTGAAGAAAACCCCCTTCACAACAGTTGGCTAGATCAAGAACATTCTCCAGGAGGTAGGTGTATGTGTGTCAAAGTCACCAATCAAGAGAAGACTTCACCAGAGTGAATACAGAGGGTTCACCACAAGATGGAAACCATTGGTGAGCCTCAAAAACAGGAAGGCCAGATTAGAGTTTGCCAAACGACATCTAAAAAAGCCTTCACAGTTCTGGAACAACATCCTATGGACAGATGAGACCGAGATCAACTTGTACCAGAGTGATGGGAAGAGAAGAGTATGGAGAAGGAAAGGAACTGCTCATGATCCTAAGCATACCACCTCATTAGTGAAGCATGGTGGTGGTAGTGTCATGGCGTGGGCATGTATGGCTGCCAATGGAACTGGTTCTCTTGTATTTACTTAAAATATGGAAAAAAAGTGAGCGCACTCCAGTGAGCGACAAGTGCACAAAAAGGAACTACAAGCCCTTCCAACCAAAATAAAACAATATAAGTGCAGCGCTACAAACAATATTCAAATGACAAAAAGTGTAAACAATTGTCAGATGTAGGAATGTTGAAGATGATAAACAGTTCAGTGCAGGGGGAATCACAGGGCATATAGGTGTAATCCAATCCCAGGAATAGATAAATTGCCTGCTTACCAGAAGCGCAATTTAAATGCGCATGTACAGATTGCATGTAGCCGGAATCCCATGTAGGCGCTGCTTTCTAGTACCCAGATGGTCCGTCGGTGGTGGGACGATGCTGGCCTGGTCGGAACACACTGCACCTTGGATCCACACAGAGAGCCTAAAAATTGCTGGGGCTGAGGTATGGGAACTCAGTACCAGGTGCAAGGAGTAAAAATACTCATAGTGTAGTATGTTTTAAAATTATTTATTCGAAACGTAAAGCCATATAAATTTACAAAAACGCATGCCTGCAGCCTGTAGCCAGTAAATGCAGCTTCAAAAAAGATGATCCTATACACTGACCAGTAAAAACCATGGGTGGGCCGCCGGACCTCCTGACCCGGCGGCGTAACGTCAAGGCGTGCAAAGGCTCCTCCTAGACGCGTTTCGTGTCAATACACGTCCACTGTAGGGGTGATGCCATGCATGCCCGACGTCTGATTGCCTCTTTATATGTTTAAAAATCGCGCCAAACCGCAATAGCGCCGCCTCGCTGACAATCGGCGCTACTGCGCATGCGCGGGCGCCATTTTCCTGAAGTTTGGGAACCTTAAAGATGGCCGCCGCGTGTCCCACTGCGCATGCGCGAACGGTCCGGTCGCCATTTTCTCTGTTGGATATAAACATCCAGCCGATCACCAGTGCGCCTGCGCGAACCGGGACGGCCGCCATTTTCCTGTAGATATTCAAATGCTAAGGAGGGGACTGGAGCCAGAATGACTGATTCACCGCTGCAAGGAAAACAGTCAGGCGACAGTCCCATAGATATTTAAAAGCTGTATACCTTACAGGAGGGACTGCATAAATATACTCTTGGTTATTGGGGCATAAAGGATGATAAATATATGCCTCACAGGAGGGACTGTATATATATATTCTCCGTTTATTGGGACATAAAAAAAGGGGGAGGGGTCAGAATTTTATAATTCCTTGTAACCCATGGTGATATGACACATGTGCATGAAACACGGGCGCCCATCTAGCAGAGATCCACTATACGTACATATATGTATCCCTAAAACTAATAAGAATAAAGTAAATCATATAAGGTGTAAACCCAAAAAAAATGTATATATAAAAAACGAAATAATAAAATATCAAAATAATAAAATATTCCATGGTCCTTAAATTAAAAAATATAACATTCATATAAAATGTATACATCATAAAGATGATAATTATGATGCGTCTACTGACATAACGCACCAGAATTACCCCCTTGGGCCCACTGGAATAAATGCGGATCCATAAGTACATAAAAAATATCAAAACATCAGAAACCTTAATTACAAAGGAAGAAGATATAAAAAGGAGCATCTACAAGATGTTATAATTGATACATCAACACATATAAACACATGTAGAGGAAGCGAATATTTAAAAAAAACTTCCTTAGGAAGTGACCTAAAACAGGATATATGTTACAACTGCCCAGATACAGTAGAGTGACCAGAATTACACTAAACACACTCATAAAAAACCACATATTGAGAACCGTTGTGTAAATATAGGGGGCTATATGAACTGCCAACCACTAAATTGTCATATGTGAGGTCAGTCCATATACGGGCTTCAGCTGTTATCAATGAAGCAATTTAGGTCCAGTTCTACGTTGTGACCTAACGGTGTCATAGATTTCATCTCAAAGGTCCATTTAGTCTCGAGACGCGAGACTTCCCTACTCCTGTTTGAACCCCTCCAGTGGTGTTGTACAACATCAATACCTGTAAACCTAAGGGTAGAGGGATCCCTGTGATGATGGACCCTGTAATGCTTAGATAGGGAGTGCTCACGAAAACCCCTTTTGATATTATAGACGTGATCGCGAAGGCGGTCACGAAGTCGCCTCGTAGTCCTTCCAATGTATTGCTTCTGGCACGGGCACTCCAGAAGATACACTACATAACGTGAATTACAGGAAATGAACGTGTTTATTTCATAATCTTTCCCAGTTGTAGTGGAAGCGAAAGATTCAACGTTCCTCTTAGATCTATTACCATACTTGCATATTTGGCAATTCTTACAGGGAAAGAAACCCCTCAGATTAACAAAGAATTTAGGATGTGTGGGTGGATCCAGTATATTGGGGGCAATGGTGTTACGAAGTGATGGGGCCCTTTTAAAAATAATTTCCGGATTTGTAGGTAAGCACTTAGAGAGAATGGGGTCCGCTCTGAGTACTTCCCAATTTTTGGTCACAATGTGGCGTATTGTCTTATGCTGAATAGAGTAAGGGGTGATGAAAGGACAGAACAGATCTTTCTTTGGATTAGGTGGTCCTAAGAGCATATCCTGTCTATCCAGTTTGGCTACCCTGTCAATATCCTGATCTAGGGTTTCCGCCGTGTAGCCTTTATCCAAAAACCTTTGCCTTAGGATCTTTACTTTTTCATGATAGGTCCCGATTTCCGTACAATTACGCCTTATCCTCATAAATTGACTTTTAGGGATGCTGTTTAGCCACTGCGGATGGTGGCAACTATCAATCGGGATATAGCTGTTCCTATCAGATGTTTTAAAGTAAGCTTCGGTGCTACAATGTCCTCCTTTGTTAAAGATGGTAATGTCCAGAAAATTCACACTATTAATACTGTACTCATACGAGAACCTGATGTTAAGATCGTTGTTGTTAAGTGTGCCAAAGAAGTTAATGAGAGAAGTTTCCTCCCCCTGCCATAGGAGGAGGACATCATTTATGTATCTCCTATAGAATAGCAATTCGGGCCAACCTCTAGAGTAGATGATGTCCTCCTCCCACCTTGCCATAAACAGGTTAGCCAGGCTCGGGGCGAATTTAGCGCCCATTGCTACCTCCCTGGTCTGTAGATAGAAATGATTGCCAAACCAGAAGTAGTTGCTTCTCATTGCGAAATTCAAAAGACTCAAAATGAAGGTTTTATGTGTGGCGGAAACATTACTAGCCAGATTAAGATAATAGTCTGCAGCTGACATGCCATCATCATGGTTGATGTTACTATACAGCGATGCAACATCAGCTGTCACCAGGAAAGTTGTCAACTCAGGATTCCAATTTAAGGTACTAACTTCATTCAATACTTGTTTAGTATCTTTAATATAAGCTAGAGTAGCAAGGACCAGAGGTTGTAAAAAATAATCAATGTACTGTCCAACTTTAGAACAGAGTGACCCGATGCCACTGATAATAGGTCTACCGGGGGTGTGTGTGGCATTTTTGTGTACTTTAGGCAAATAATAGAAAACAGGAAGCTTAGGTGCCTTAGGACATAGAAAATCTTTCTCCTTGTTATTAATTACATGGAGTTCATGTCCCTGTTTAATAAGATTCTTTAGGGTTCGTTTAAAAGCAATAACAGGGTCCTTAGGGAGTATGATGTAAGTATCCTTGTCACCAAGTATGTTTAAGGCCTCAGCTACATAGTCTTTTTTATTTAAGACGACTATTCCCCCTCCTTTATCCGCAGGCCTGATAACAAGATCCTTATTATCCAGGAGTGACTTCAGACCTATACCAAAATCCTTAGGTTTACAGGGGTGCTTAACTCTGATATTCTCTAGGTCCTTAATCATTAATTCTTTAAACACATTGATGTAAGACTGTTTATGTGGTGGAGGATTGAAAAGGGAAGCATTACGGAGATTAGAGTAATGAGGGTTAATAGTTAAGTTATTAGAGGCTGTGACTTTACTAAGAAAATGTCTTTTAATTGACAATTTTCTTGCAAATTTGTGTATGTCTATATAGGCCTGAAATTTGTTGAATTTAGTCTTAGGAACATATTTCAAACCCTTATCCAAGACAGCCAATTCCTCTTTAGTAAGGGATATATTGCTCAGATTATATATACCCTGACCGCTTACGTTTTCCTTTTCTTTGGGTCTGTTGACCCTCTTTCCTCCCCTGCGTCCTCTGCTCTTACACTTCTTTTCCGTGTATGACCGCCCCCTAAAAAATGCATCTCTGACTGGGGGTCATGATAATGGTTAGGGTGGTGGTTCGAATTCCTTATATCGTTACGATAATTGTCGCGTCCCTTATTATAATTATTATTATTACCTTTAGTAGTATTCATATTGGGTCCTCTCCTCTGTTGATTACCGTGTACTTGCCCTTTAGAGTGAGAATTGTGATGTTGGGGTGATCTCTGCGTGCCTCCCGGTCCCTCTTGATAATAACCACTATTGGGGTAGTGCATTGGTTTAAAATTTTGTTGTTGGTAATAATAGACCTCCTGCCTGGGAGATGCTGGGGCTCTTTGCATACCCCCAGGTCTGTTCTGATAGTAGTCATTATCACCGCTAGGATAATGCATTGGTGTGGAGTTCTGATATCCATAATAGTGGGCCCCCTGCTCAGGGTAAGTTCTCCTGGGTTGGGATGGGTGCCATCTCATATCCCTTGACCCAATGTCAGCCTGGACTGGACCTAAATTGCTTCATTGATAACAGCTGAAGCCCGTATATGGACTGACCTCACATATGACAATTTAGTGGTTGGCAGTTCATATAGCCCCCTATATTTACACAACGGTTCTCAATATGTGGTTTTTATGAGTGTGTTTAGTGTAATTCTGGTCACTCTACTGTATCTGGGCAGTTGTAACATATATCCTGTTTTAGGTCACTTCCTAAGGAAGTTTTTTTTAAATATTCGCTTCCTCTACATGTGTTTATATGTGTTGATGTATCAATTATAACATCTTGTAGATGCTCCTTTTTATATCTTCTTCCTTTGTAATTAAGGTTTCTGATGTTTTGATATTTTTTATGTACTTATGGATCCGCATTTATTCCAGTGGGCCCAAGGGGGTAATTCTGGTGCGTTATGTCAGTAGACGCATCATAATTATCATCTTTATGATGTATACATTTTATATGAATGTTATATTTTTTAATTTAAGGACCATGGAATATTTTATTATTTTGATATTTTATTATTTCGTTTTTTATATATACATTTTTTTTGGGTTTACACCTTATATGATTTACTTTATTCTTATTAGTTTTAGGGATACATATATGTACGTATAGTGGATCTCTGCTAGATGGGCGCCCGTGTTTCATGCACATGTGTCATATCACCATGGGTTACAAGGAATTATAAAATCCTGACCCCTCCCCCTTTTTTTATGTCCCAATAAACGGAGAATATATATATACAGTCCCTCCTGTGAGGCATATATTTATCATCCTTTATGCCCCAATAACCAAGAGTATATTTATGCAGTCCCTCCTGTAAGGTATACAGCTTTTAAATATCTATGGGACTGTCGCCTGACTGTTTTCCTTGCAGCGGTGAATCAGTCATTCTGGCTCCAGTCCCCTCCTTAGCATTTGAATATCTACAGGAAAATGGCGGCCGTCCCGGTTCGCGCAGGCGCACTGGTGATCGGCTGGATGTTTATATCCAACCGAGAAAATGGCGACCGGACCGTTCGCGCATGCGCAGTGGTACACGCGGCGGCCATCTTTAAGGTTCCCAAACTTCAGGAAAATGGCGCCCGCGCATGCGCAGTAGCGCCGATTGTCAGCGAGGCGGCGCTATTGCGGTTTGGCGCGATTTTTAAACATATAAAGAGGCAATCAGACGTCGGGCATGCATGGCATCACCCCTACAGTGGACGTGTATTGACACGAAACGCGTCTAGGAGGAGCCTTTGCACGCCTTGACGTTACGCCGCCGGGTCAGGAGGTCCGGCGGCCCACCCATGGTTTTTACTGGTCAGTGTATAGGATCATCTTTTTTGAAGCTGCATTTACTGGCTACAGGCTGCAGGCATGCGTTTTTGTAAATTTATATGGCTTTACGTTTCGAATAAATAATTTTAAAACATACTACACTATGAGTATTTTTACTCCTTGCACCTGGTACTGAGTTCCCATACCTCAGCCCCAGCAATTTTTAGGCTCTCTGTGTGGATCCAAGGTGCAGTGTGTTCCGACCAGGCCAGCATCGTCCCACCACCGACGGACCATCTGGGTACTAGAAAGCAGCGCCTACATGGGATTCCGGCTACATGCAATCTGTACATGCGCATTTAAATTGCGCTTCTGGTAAGCAGGCAATTTATCTATTCCTGGGATTGGATTACACCTATATGCCCTGTGATTCCCCCTGCACTGAACTGTTTATCATCTTCAACATTCCTACATCTGACAATTGTTTACACTTTTTGTCATTTGAATATTGTTTGTAGCGCTGCTCTTGTATTTATTGATGATGTGACTGCTGACAAAAGCAGCAGGATGAATTCTGAAGTGTTTCGGGAATATTATCTGCTCATATTCAGCCAAATGCTTCACAACTAATTGGACGCCGCTTCACAGTGCAGATGGACAATGACCCAAAGCATACTGCAAAAGCAACCAAAGAGTTTTTTAAGGGAAAGAAGTGGAATGTTATGCAATGGCCAAGTCAATCACCTGACCTGAATCCGATTGAGCATGCATTTCACTTGCTGAAGACAAAACTGAAGGGAAAATGCCCCAAGAACAAGCAGGAACTGAAGACAGTTGCAGTAGAGGCCTGGCAGAGCATCACCAGGGATGAAACCCAGCGTCTGGTGATGTCTATGCGTTCCAGACTTCAGGCTGTAATTGACTGCAAAGGATTTGTAACTAAGTATTAAAAAGTGAAAGTTTGATTTATGATTATTATTCTGTCCCATTACTTTTGGTCCCTTAACAAGTGGGAGGCACATATGCAACCTGTTGTAATTCCTACACCGTTCACCTGATTTGGATGTAAATACCCTCAAATTAAAGCTGACAGACTGCAGTTAAAGCACATCTTGTTCGTTTCATTTCAAAACCATTGTGGTGGAGCTAAAATGTTAGAATTGTGTCGATGTCCCAATATTTATGGACCTCACTGTGTATATAATAATATAACCACATAACCTACTTTCTGTGCATTTTGGATGCAGAAAAAAAGCAAATGAAATGCATGTAGTGTGAACTGGCCCTTAGTAAAATCATAAGAGCATATCAAGTCCTCCGTGTCTGCAAAGTTCTACTCTACCTGGCCGCTGCCCTGCCGAGCTCTGCAGACACAGAGGCCTTGATATGCTCTTATGATCTTACTAAATGTGAGTGCAGTTTTACATCTTTTTATTGCTTCTAATAAATCTACACTTGGATGGCGGCGCCCAATGTTCTTTGTTTGCTACTTGGCTGTAGCCATCTAAATACTGATGATTTGCTGACGCTCTTCTCGCACACCTCACACTTGTGGACCCTTTCGGGTTGGGTCATAGGCTTGCTTTTCCAGAACCAACCAGCCACGTGCACAATCCTCATGTGTAGTCTGGTGGATGTTCAGCTGAATGTTCTGCAAGAAAACACTTGCCACACTTTGGACACTGGAAAGGCTTCTCACCTGAGTGAATCTTCTGGTGGGCCTTCAGGTTATACGATTTGGTGAAGCTCTTCTTGCATACATCACACACATAGCTGACTTTAGTGGCCAGGAGGGGTCTTGATGGAGCAGCAGTTTCACCTCCATCAGCTTTCGATCCAGCCGGTTGTGCTGGTCCTGGCGGTGCTGTTTCAGGGTCAGTTATTTGGGAAAACGGCTGCTGTATTCTGGACATTTGTAAGCATTTTAACCCCTCGCCTACAGGGCACTTATACCCCCTTCCTGCCCAGGATCATTTCCAGCTTTTAGCGCTGTTGCACTTTGAATGACAATTGCGCGATCATGCAACACTGTATCCATATGAAATTTTTATAATTTTTTTTGTGACAGATAGAGCTTTTTTTTGGTGGTATTTAATCTCCTCTGGGTTTTTTATTTTTTCTTAAACCAAAAAACACTGAAAATTAAAAAAAAAAATGTTTTTTCTTAGTTTTTGTTATAAAATTTTGTAAATAAGTGATTTTTCTCCTTCACTGATGTGCGCTAATGAGGCTGCAGTGATGGGCACTGATAGGCTGCGATAGGTGGCACTGATGGGCATTGACAGGCATCACTAATAGGCACTGAAAGGCAGCACTGATAGGTGGCACTGACTGGCACTGATAGGCGGCACTGACTGGCATTGATAGGTGGCACTGACTGGCACTGATGGGTGACACTGAAAGGCAGCTCAGATGGGCAATGATATGTGGCATTCATGTGGCACTGAAATGTGGCACTGATGGGCACTGGCAGGTGGCATGGATGAGCACTGAGAGCTGGCACTGATGGACACTGACAGGTGGCACTGCTGGGGCTACACAGATCATCAGGGCACACTGATCATCAGTGCTCTGATGATCTGTGTACATATCCCCTCCGAGGAATGCCGATTACCGGCTCTCCTCACGAGCTGTCAGTGTGACAGCTCGTGGGGAGAGAAATGCCGATAACTGGCATTTCCCTGTTTACATGTGACAGCTGTGATTGGACACAGCTGATCACATGACCGAGCCGACATCTTCGGCTCTTTCCGTGGATTGGTGATCCGCTGTGTCCAAGGGACACAGCGCGTGCCGATCGCCGTGCTGCGTGCCCTGGGAGCCTCTCATGCGCGGTTAGAATGAGAGGACGTCATATGACGTCCTCCCAGAAAGAGAGAACTACCTTGCATCCGTCATATTACTATATGGTGGGTGGGAGGTGGTTAATCTGTGTGTAACCAGCAGTGAGATTTCAGGTAGTCACCTTCACAGAAAACCTTACCGCAGTCCTGGCAGATGAATGGCTTTGCTGTGGAGTGAACCTACGTGTGGCTCAGTAGAAAGGAATGGCTGAGAAAGGCTTTCTTGCAAATTTTGCAGGGAAATACCAAGTCAGCTCTTTGCAGATTAAAGCTTCGGAATTCACTCTCTCAATCAACATTGACTATTGTTTAATCTTGTGCTGCTAGCATTAGTAAATAGATAGGAAAGTACATTATATTTACTTATTTACATTTTTTTTACATTTCTTCAGTTACTTCCTGGTTTCCAGGCCTAGGCAAATGATGTCATACATCCCACAGGAGTTTTCAGGAGGGGAGGAGGGGTTTCTCAGCTAAGAACACCCGGTTAAGGGCAGATGGATTCCAGGGAGTAAAAGCTACACAATCATCTTCCCTTACTCAAGATGGATATGACCAGAAATGCCAGGCAGCGTTTTTCAAAGTGAATTCTTGGCAAAATAAAGCATGGAGACACGGATGGATGGGGGAGTTTGCTCTGATTATTAAAAATGAATGAAATAGCATTTTGGGCTTGTGGTGCTCAGATGCAGTGCAGTTCCACTTAAATATCATGATTCTCAAGAGCTTCAATAATGATGGAAACTGAATTTCTCTTTCCTGATAATTTCTTCTGGGATGCGCCATCATAACCATTCATTAACCCCTAGCCTACAGGGCACTGTAACCTTTCATTAAAGGAGTACCCAACCAAATGTGAATGTTTACATTCATTTTATCTGCCTGGTCACCTCATTAACATACACATGTCTTTGCTACCGTTTTGGCGAGGAGCTTTGGCGGCGATGTGTGCGCTCTCTTCATGGTTGATGTATTGTGGAGGTCACTGACTGCTTACACTTCACAGTTCATACAATCTGCGGGAAGAAATGGCTGTCAGTAACTCATTATAATTGTTCAATTTCACATGGAATGACCCTTAAATATAATGAGAAATAAAGCTGATCTCTAGGCTCTACCTATCTCCACCATACCCCTCTGACTGATCGCTGGCCCTTTTTACACATCTAAAGCCGCAGTCACATGATTCTCTCATCCTGAATCTTGCGACTAGAGAATCCAGATTACAGGAAGTGGAGTCCTTCGGGTGTCCATGTCACTGCTCGTGTGATGACGACACTTCCTATTGGTTTGTCAGTGGCGTGGTTCTCCAAAAACAAGAAGAAGTAGGAAATCAGCAAAAGGGACCTCTTGGGATCCAGGCTGGATGGCCGCATCAGCAGACTTTAATTAGCGCTCCCCCCACTCCCAGAAATGGCATCGGTGAGAGAGTGCAGGATGGGTTAGAGGGGATGAATAGTTGTCTGAAGATAGGCAAGCTTTTATTGTTTTTATCTACCTTTTATTTATGTTACAGAGGCCATGTGTGATCAGGACACACTGGGAAAATCTTTGGCAGGCTTAAGGTGAAATTTTGGGCAAGTTGAACCTGTTCTGGGCGGCTGGCACAGACATGCTAAGTGATGTACTTGTACGTCACTTAGCACATGCGCATTGGCGCACCTCTCCCTCAGGGGACACAGCGGATTGCGGATCCTGGTAACCAGCCACTATGAGACGCTGGGGTGTCAGGTGATCGCATAGCAATCACATGATCACGTCAACAAAACTGTTATCAATGAGTTTAATTCACAACAATTGTGCTTAGCATTGTAATGCTACGAATGGCCCACAGCTATCACATGGAACCTGAGCCAATCACAGCCCTTTATATGTACCATGTGATCACAATACTAAGCACATCTGTTATGAATGTAACCCATTCATGACAGTTCAAAACGTTGTTACAGTGATCATTATTGTAACAGCAATCAAAGTGTAAAAAAAAAACAAATCTCTGATCACCTCACCAGAGAAGTACAGAATCACCAGTCATATTATGGCACTGCACTGTTCTAGTGACAGTATGTAAAAGAAAAAAAATGTATTAAAAATTTCAAAATTGTGACAAAAAAATGTAAACTTTCTGTGCTTTTTACTAAAATACCTCAGACTGTCCACTTTCAAAAAAGGGGTCATTTGGGGGATATTTGTACTGTCCTGGCATTTAGGGATCAATAAATGAGAGGCCGTCAGTACATCAGGATTGAGCCATTTTCACATATATATCCCATAGTTTGTAGACACCAGAACTGTCACACAAACCAATGTACACTTATTGGGATTTGTTTTTACCAAAGACACAGCAGGATACATTTTGGCCTACAATTATGAAGAAGTTTGATTTCATTGGACAGGTTTTAGAACAGAAAGTAGAAAATATCATTTGATTTTCAAAATGGTCAATCTTTTTTTGTTTACATAACAAAAAATAAACCCAGTGGTGATCAAATACCACCAAAAGAAAGCTCTATTTGTGTGAAAGAAAAATTTAATAGATTTTATTTGGTACAGTGTTGCATGACCACACAATAACCAGTTGAAGTAGTGCAGTGCTGAAAAGCACAAAATGTCCTGGTTATGAAGGGGGTAAAACCTTATGGAGGACAAGTGGTTACAAGACGTCCATCAGACACAGTACTGAACACAATATTGGAGCTAGACATGTTTTGGAGTGTCACTCACCCAGCTCCTGGGGGTCATCTTCCTCCTTCACACCTATCAATAGGAAGTCAGAGCTGTGAGCAGGGAATTCTGGGAATAAAATGACAGTTAGAATTCAGGCTCCAATAACAAGGTGTCAGCAAGTTTCTAAAAAGGCTAAAACTGAAGTTTCATAGATGTATATTTTTCTGTCCTAGTTCCTCCCTCCTCACTTATTAACACGCTAATAACATGTTACATGAAACCTTTGTCGTTTCATTACACATCTTATTTTACATCTAGTGATGTCATCACTGCGTCTCTGTGCTTCTTCATGCAATTCAGGCAGATCATGGCTGGTGGGAGGGGCCTGCAGGGTGCTGTGCATAGCTTCCTGAAAACATCACAACACCCCGTACTCCTCTCAAGAGCCTTCCATTATCATGAAAACAGGGGGCTGGATCTTGGGAGGAGTTATGCAAATATATATATTGCCTTGATGGGTGGACATCAGTGTGGAGGAGTGGGAGTTCCCAGAAAGAATGTATTTGCATGCAGACCACTCTAGGTAATGCCCACGTGATGGTGAGCCTCCATGATTGAAAGAACTTAAAGTGGTTGTAAACCTCAGACATGACAAAGGAACAAAGCATTTCCCTCTATAGGGTGTACTTGTCTCAATCCAGAGCACTAAGGGTCATTTCTGCCTGCTGTTTCATTCCTCTACTATCAGCACCAGTCACTTCTCACAAGTTTTCCTGACACCAAGAAAAATATGGTGATGGGGAGGGACCTCCAGCAGAATGACAACCTCAGCTCTGTTCCTCAGCTCTCCTCACTGAGCTCTGCAGAGTGTAACTTCAGCTCTACGCCCCCTTTTTTGTGAACGCTCAGACAAGCTTTACCAATTGAGAACTTTGAACAGATGTAGAGAAGAGAAGACTACAGATAGTATACAGATACAGCGCGGTGATCTGTGGTGAGCTGTGTCCCTTGGAGACAACTAATCACCAATCAGGGTAAAGAGACAATGACAATGGCTTGGCTCTCTGCTTATCCCCCCCCCCCCCCCCGATTGTACCCACGTGAGATCCGGAGATGGGGCATGTGCACATCCCACGGGAGGAGGAGGGGGGGGACTGTGAACCTCCCCTGGATAGTGTGTACTCCACCCATCATTACATATCCCCCAATGTATCATCACTGCACTCCACCCAAAATTGGAAAGATTTTCAGCAGCTCCCACAAAACTGAAACCATTAAAAATGTTCATTAAACATCTCATAGATGTGGTCGCCTTCCAAAGACATTGCAAGCCATGTGGATATACAGCAAATCCATTGTGATAATCAATCACTCTACCAAAAATTCAAAACAATAAACACCTCATATATATGTGATCACCTTCAAAAGACATTGTGATCCATGTGAAAATCCAATCAAACTATCTTAATTCTCAATCGCTCCACATTAAAATGAAAAATAAATAAATAAACAAACAGCCCATTTATGTGGTCCCCTGCCAAAGACATTGCAATCCATCTAATCCATCGTGATTCTCAATAGCTCTGCCCAAAACTGAAACTATTAAAACACTCCATATATTTGGTCACCTTCAAAAGACATTGCAGTCCATGTGAATATCCAACAAACCCATCTTGATTCTCAATCGCTCCATCCAAAATTGAAAACAATAAAAAACACCCCATAAATGTGATCACCTTCCAAAGACATTGCAATATACATGAATATCCAGCAAATCTATTGTGATTCCCCATATATGTGGTTACCTTACAAAGATGTTGATTTCCTGTGAATATCCAACAAATCCATCATGATTCTCAATCACTCCACCAAAAACTGAAAATTAAAAAACACTCCATATATGTATTCGACTTCAAAAGACATTGCAATCCATGCGAGTATCCAGCGAATCCATCGTGATTCTCAATTGCTTCACCCAAAAAAAAAACCCTAATAAACACCCCACACAAGTGTCACATTGGTATAATGTCCAAACGACAAAGTGTTTCCCCAGCGGATGTTCAAGACGTGCGGCTCCACCCAATACTGAAGATATAGCTATATGTTCATCCCTCCTCTGCTGGCAGTTATTACTTCCAGGCTATGATGTGCGTCAGTTGGCTGTCACTGTGTCAATAAAGTTTTGTTGAAAAAAAATGTTTGAACTGTGCAACTGTAACTATGAGGTCATCCCAGTGCAGCAGAGGCTGTGTCAATAAAGTTTTTGTACAAAAAAGAAACTGTCACAGTGGAGCAGAGGCTAAAAATAGAAGCCAACAGAGGCAGAGTTCAGTCTACAAGTGACTGTTGTGGTGAACACATCTGATCTGAAGACCTCTGATTACTACCAATAGAAATTCTTGGTGTATTCTACCATCTGATAGCAGAAATGGTGAGAAACACCCAGCGCACTACAGGAGGGAGGGCATCTCCCAGAAGGACAAGGTTGGACTTCCTTTGGAATGGAAGACTTCACAATTGGCTGAGGTCATTCTTTACAAAGAAAGATCCAAAGGTTACCGAACCCAAGAAGACAAATGAATGGAGGGAGAATGAAGGTGAGGAGCGTCGTGGTGAAATCATTGTAAAATTTCAGTCGTGCGTCAGAAGAGGCTTGGCCCGACAGCGATACCTGGATTTTATGACAAATAAAAATCCATCTGTGAGCGCGGTCATCCAGTTCTCTCAATGCCTGAGCCCCCATGACCCCACCTTCCATATGCAGTTGCGGCTGAATCAGTTGAAGGTGGATATCACGTCTAAATGTAAAACCTTCTATGGATATAAGGAGGAGCTGAGAACCTTAGACAAAGACATCGCAGCTTTAGTAAAGGGCAATATGGCTCAACAGGATCTGCAAACCAGATTCAAAAGACTAAAGCCTAGCAATAAGGTGCAAGTTAACGAGGTCATAGCCAAGGATAGACAGGAGGATCAGGAGGCCAGGAAGAGAAGACAGAGGCTGGAGTCCTATGAACACCTCTTCTACTATCTGCAGACGGATCCAGCTTACCTGACCAGACTCATGGACCAGCTGACGTACGATCAGGATATTCTAACATTTACGGACAGACTGCTCTTCCATCTCTATGACCACGGCCACAATCCACGCGCAGAGTACTATTTCATCAAACTGATGGAATTTGCTCTTTGTAAGGAAGTGGAGAACAAAATCCATGTCATTCAGGACATATTGGAGGGGAAATCAAAGATTTTAAAGCTAATCATCTATTTTTACACCCAAGAAGCAAAGTACATTCCCCTAGTCATGGCGCTGGTTCCAGCAATACTGACGACATACAGCATTGAATATACACTGCCCACCTATCCAGAGAAGCCTGCAGACCAGCCTTCCATTCCAGCAAGGAAAAGACTACAAGGAAGATCCACCAATGGTCACAAAACTGAAAAGATTGCTGTATATGACGTCACAAACGAATTCCTACAGGCCATACTCTCAGCTGTGGACAGGATTCCTTATGGGCTCAGACACCTTACAAAAGTCCTACAACAATCTTTGCTAAAAAAGTTTCCGGAGGTCGGTGAAGATTTAGTGTTGAAGACTGTCGGCTATTTCTTCTCTCAGTACCTCCAGCCAGCCATAGAGAGGCCAGATCTATTTGACATTATTTCAAGAGAGAAGTATTTAGATTCAACCCTGAGGAAGAATCTCATGCTTATGTCTTCAATCACCCGCCTGACCATGCAATTCCTTTCTGTTGAAACACTTCTTGGACCTGGAGCAGACGACTACATCAGCATCACCTCCCCAAAGCTCAGGGGATTCTTCAGCAAACTTCTGAACACTCCAGATCCAGAGGACAACTTCAGCTTTTCCAAGTATGCCGACTTTATAGAGACTCCTGTGATAAACATGCCTGCGGAGGACATCCTCTACACACATTCTCTGCTTTCTGAATACAAGAATGTTGTATTTTGCGACCTCGGACATTGGCCAATCACAGACATTGTGCACCAAGTATACAAGGATATTGGACCCGTCCCTCTCCTTAAGGATCTTGTGGACACTCAGGCAGCTGTGTATGATGACACAAAGAAAATTCCTACAATCTCGTTATGTTTAAGCAGAAAATCTTCTCCACTGAAAGATTTGGATATTGAAATGGAGAAAGCTAAGGTTTCCACCATAAAACTAGTCCTGGAACTAATGGGTAAAAAGCCTGAAGAGAAACTCCTAGAGATTCTGACACCTACCTCGCCAGCACAGGAAAAGGATCAGGATACGGCAATAGGAGGCAGAACTTCCAACAGTACTGAAGGTGCACATAAAGAGGAAAAATCCCGTTCAACTAAAGACCGTGACACCTCCCGGGAATGTCAAAAACACCTTCTGGCTGCAAACCTGCAGACTTTACACAAAGCCGGGTACTTCACAGAGGCAAGAAGCCACACCCAGGTCATCAACCTAATTATGGAAGAAATCAAAAGGAAAGAGAAACTGCTAGAGAAAAGAAAATCTGAGATAAGAATTAACCAGCAGGCATTAGCTGATCTGGAGGAGACGTGTGCATTACTGGAGGACTCCATAGACATGCACAAGAAGTATAAGAAAAGCTGTATGGACATCCTGCTCTCTGAAGAGTCAGGCATTGATGGAGAGATCCACAAGATCTATTTTACACAAGATGAGACTACATACACTGCCAAAGACCTATTTAAGAAAGGGGTCATAGTGAACACACGAGGGGAAATCAGGCAAATGAAAAGAGATGTCATTTGTGTAAAAGCTGTTGATGATCACTTCCAAGTCAGATTAGGCAACAAACGTCAAGACCTCGGAATTGTCAACTTGCTGCATGCTCATCACAGCGATCATCCAACCATGAAGATTTTCCATTATGACATCGATGTGGGAATGTTTCTGTATGAGATTTGCAGCAATCGTTAGAGAAGGTTAACAGCCGCTTAAAGCTGAAGTTTCCTTTTTCAGGGGGAAATGGCTGGTTTAATCTGGCCGAATGCTGGCTGAATACCAAAAACCGAACACATCTGAGGTGGAGGCGAGAATCCCCCCTCTGCGCTATTCTGACAACAGAGATTCCTGATTGGCTGCAGCATTGATTGAAACAAATTTTTCAAACAAGCCCATTCGACATGGCCATATCTAAGAGGGTGCTGGAGTGGGCTGCACCCCCCATCCCCCAATCCGGCCTTCCGATGGACATTGTGTTTGGCCCACTGAGCTCTTCTCCCCATCCCCAAACTCAGGGCCAGGCCAAGGGGAGGCAGCCTGGCGCATTGAACAGCTAAATAAAAGTCTCAACAGAAGGAACAACAGCGGCAGAGAGCCAGGAGGTGTGGGCTGTGCTCTCTCCACAGTGCTCCTCCATACAGCAGATAACATTTCGGTGTCAGGAATTGAGCTGGGCAGGGTTGGGGTAATCTGGGTTAAGATGGGGGTTGTGGAGGGGATTTAGAATAGGTGGGGAATTTGTGATGGGAGGGGGGATTTGGGGGGTGAGGATCTGTAATGGGAGGGGGGATTTGGGGGGTGAGGATCTGTAATGGGAGGGGGGATATGGGGGGTGAGGATTTGTGCTAGGAGGGGGGTTGGGTAGGGGAACTGGACTGGGGAGGGGATCTGTGCTGGGGGGGACACATACATGCGTTTTTAGTGGATTTTTGGCAGAGTTTTGTGTAGGGTGTTAAGGAGACACCCGATGGCATCTAACAACCAGTGACTCATCCCTGCCCTGCTTATTAAGCTGACAGCTGACTGACACCTGAATGTAAACGAAGGAGATGGATGTTAAAGCCCTTTATGCCCTAGTAACCCACATATGTGGCAGCAAAAAGCGGGACTTTGCAGCATAAGAGTTGCTGGGGGGCAATGTTTATGCGCCAAAAACAGCTCTTGGTCCAAAACAAGCAATCGGTAGCCGGCGGGACCGGTTTCCATTTATGTGACCATTGTGAAAGCCAATCACAGTGGTCACGTAATCGCCGACCGTTCCCACCCTTCGAGCGTTAAGAACTTTTAAAGGGGACAAAAAGTTGGGCTGGAAGAGGTTAACCAAAAAATAAAAAAACAGAGGAGTTCCTACACAATTCTTACCTGCTATGAATTTTAAGTGATTCAACATAAAAAAAAAAAAAAAAAGAAAAACCCATACCAGGTAACTTGCCCTCAACACTGGGGTGCCTTGGCAAAGCACCTTGTCCCGTGTTGTTGAGGCCTCTTCCCCACAACCCTGGCTCAGTGGGTGTAGGGGGCCTATGGGTGGGGGGCTTGTCGGACTTTGGAATATCCCTTTAACAATATGGGGGAACTAGATACCACCTCCATGTGAATGAGTAAGGGGTACAAAGCACCCCTTTCCACAAAAAAAGAATGCGCCCAAATAAAAACATCCCTTGGGTCTTTGTTACAAGGACATAGGCAGTCCCTGCCACCTAGCATCCATCTTTGCTAGTTGCAGTACTCCTTCGCAGCTCGGATACAGATGGGGCTTTCTGTTTTACCCTGGACAGCCCAAGTATTGCAGAAAGTGTTTTATTCATGGCCAGATCAGAGCAGAATGTCAGAGCGCAATACTGTGATAAATGAACCTTCACCTTGGGAAACAGCAGCTCCGTACCATCAAGCTGCAGTCTACCCAGTCTTCATGGAGGAGAGCATCATGCCCTTTGCTGCGGTTAATGGGCCTTAAAAAAATATCTTAAAAACATATCATTTAAAAAAAAAAAAAAACAGTTTTGAGCCTACCTCTGAGGCAGCCGGTTGTACCAGTGAAATCAGTCAGAAAAAGGCCTATTTCACACCTAGAGGTCTCTCAGGGACTTTGACCTTGATGCTGTTATGATAATTACCAACAATCCTACCTTTGCTCTGCCTTGATAACTTGGGACTGTCCATACTTCAGGACTTGCTCACCAATATGCCTTCTGTTTCACAAAGATATGACTACTTGGCCTGTGTATGAGCCAGACCTTTCTTGATGTATGAGGGAGGTTATGTGTCGTCCTCTGGATGGTGCCCTTGGCTCTTCGGGTACCGGAGGGAGGTGAAGACTTCACCATTCATATATGTTTGTTATGTAACTTTCTTCCTCCTCTGGACTACATCAGGTCTAATTATCTATCTGGGGACTTTGATGGATACCCTATAAGAGATTAATTTGTCTACTCACACAGTGCAGTCATTCACAATGAGCTGTGCCATCATGTCAGCTCTACAACAGAAGTGGACCAACAGCTCAGTGATAGTCTGGGACAAGGCCATTGTCTCCATAGAGACACAACGTATGCTCATCAGTAAAATGGATCAAGAAGATGGTTCCGTTATTCACAATGAGCTGGGGGGGGGGGGTGGAGTGGTGTTAGTGGAAGGCTCTCTTGGGTGGGGGGGGGGAGGCAAGGGTGTTGGTCACTGTCAGAATCGCTGCGGGGGAGGAATGTCTGGGGGAAGGTCTGATTTTTGTGTTGCCTAGGGCAGCAAAAAACCTAAATACACCACTGGCCAAGTGCCCAGGTTGTCTGCAGTGCGGGGATGGAATGAGGAGCTCTGTTGAGTGCTCTGCCAGAAGTGACCTTATCCTCTTCTCTGCTAACCCCTGTCCTCTTACCTGCTAACTCCCTGTACCCTGCCGTGCTGACCCCAGTACCCTGCCGTGCTGACCCCTGTACCCTGCCTTACTGACCCTTGTCTTCTGCCCCCATAGCCCTTGTTCTCTGCTCTGCTGACCCCTGTCCTCTGCCCTACTGACTCTTGTACACTGCCCTGCTGATTCATCAGAGTTTACAATGGCACATAGTCAGTACAGGGAGAAAGGAGTGCAGCTGGTATGAAAGTACAACCTGTGATTGACCCCAAAGAGCTCTTTCACACAGACAGTAGTAAAAACGAGCATCTGAGTAGCAGTTTTACCGCCCCCACCTGCCAACCCAAATGCTAACACAACAGCCTGACAAGGCTGTACACATACTGAAAGTGTAGCTGCCGCCTTGCTCAGAGGGACACAGCCTGGGAGATGGAAGGGGTGGGACGGATGACTGAAAAAGGGACTGTGCCAGCAAGTCTGGGACAAGTGACAAGTATTTCTATTCAGCGCAACAGCACTGCACTTTTGGAAAAGGTACCAGTGCTACTTTGCTGCTGTTGTTGCTCTTTTTTGGCCGAAGAGATTTACACAGAAAATGCACCAAAAATGTATTTAAAATGCACATACGTACGAGTTTTGTGTAGGTGTTTAAAGAGGCACCTGCTGGCATCCTTACATCCCCGCCCGGCTCATTTAGCTGTCAGCTGGCTGACAGATGAATGTAAACAAAGGAGAAGGGTCATTTAACCCCTTTGCGCCCTAGTAACCAATATTTGCGGCGGCAAAAAGCTGGGCTTTAACAAATATGAGCTGCCGGGTGGGCAATGTTTCTGCGCCAAAAACAGCTCTCGGTCCTGTGAAAACATCGGTAGCCGGCGGGACCGGCTTCCGTTTATGTGATCATTGTGACAGCCAATCCAACCAATCACAATGGTCACATGATCGTTGACCCTTGTAGGACCTCTTCTTCATAACACTGGCCCGGTGGTTACAAGGGGCCTATGGGTGGGGGGCATATTGGAATCTGGAATATCTATTTAACAATATGTGAATAAGGGATACAAAGTACCTCTATTAATCCACGAAAAAAAAGAATGTGCCCAAGAAGTAAAAACACCCCTTGGGTCTTTGTTACAAGGACATAGACGGTTCCTGCCACCTAGCAGCCATCTTTGCTAGTTGCAGTACCCCTTCACAGCTTGGATACAGATGGGGCGGTTTTCCCCTGGACAGCACCAGGCATTGCAGAAAGTGTTTTATTCATGGCCAGATCAGCGCAGAATGTGAGTCAGGGAAGTAATGCTGGTTTTGTGGTACAACGAGACATGGCCACTGAGTACAGGGAATGGAAGGTCTGTCATATATACAAGAAAGTGGGACACTTAGCCAAGCAGTGTATTGAGGATCTACTGCCAAGGAGAGCTCTGTGGATATCCTGATCGGTTCCGGATGGGAGGTGCACAACATAACTTACAAAATTCCTGCTAAATCTAAAAGATAAAACTGTATTGAGCTATTAAATAAAGCTCTGTATGTGAATGAGGTCTTGGGGCTCATTCACATGGGTGCTGTGGCTTGTACAGTGTCAGACTTTATTTCGGTGCTGTTGTAGGATAGGCAGTGGATGGGGGAGGGGGAAGTAGATGTGTTTTGGTTATATGAGAGGTGGGATATGGAAAGGAAGGAGAAGGGAGAGGGGTGCCTGTTTATTTTTATTGGATATGTTTTTATGGGAGTTTTATACCAATATGACCATATCTATAATGATCCCATGAACATTGCTCTTGTATGAGTTACTCTGGAAGTACACTGCATCTGAGCACCGCAGACTGAAAAAGTGATTTACTTCATTTTTCATATTCAAAGCAAACTCCCCCATCCATCCATGTCTCCAGGTTTAATTTTATTGAGAAATCAAATTGAAAAACACCAGCTAGCATTTCTGGCCGTGGCCATCTGGAGTGAGGGCAGATGATTCACATAGCATTCACTTCCTGGAATCCATCTACCCTCAGCTTAGGCAAGTAGGCAGGAGGGTGTGCTTAGCTGAGAAAACCCCTCCTTCCCTCCTGAAGACTCCTGGGATGGATGACATTTGTCAAGGCAAAACAAAACAGGAAATAACTGAAGAAATGTAAAAAAATAAAAAAAGTTTGAATCATTCTATCCTCCTAGTAAATCTATTTACTAATGCTAGCAGCACAAGGATTACAAATAGTCAATGATGATTAGGAGAGTGAAGTTCTGCTTTAGGTCTAAGAACGTTGAATGGTCAGTTGTTTTAATTTGAACAGTATGGAAACAATCTGCGTCCCGACCGCCCTATAACTGAAATACTACTACAGGGCGACACGGGTGCTCAAAATCACGTATATATATATATATATATATATATATATATATATACACGTGATTTTGCATTTCCGGGGGAAGGGGCACGCACGCGCCCTACCCGCGCCGCCATTTGCGGCCATCAATCACTGGATGTCTGCCAGTGATTGCCAAGCATCTCCGAAGGGGAGGAGAACTGTTTGTAAACAAAACAGTTCTGCTGTCAGCTCGAGCACACTGCTTTGGATGGCTGTGCAGAGCACAGCCATCCAAAGCAGTGTCCTTACAGCGAAGCACAGGGACAGAGCACTTAATGAAACAGCACACAGTTAATTATCCCTTGGATCGCCCCTCATGTTAACCCCTTCCTGCCCAGTGCCATTCGTACAGTGTCATTGCTTTGTTCAGCACTGATCACTGTATTGATGTCACTGGGGATGTCAGTGACACCAAGTCAATTCCCCCCCAGTGTCAGAATGCCTACTGCAGTCCCGCTATAAGTCGCTGATCGCCGCCATTACTAGTAAAAATTAAAGAAAAAAATCCCAGCATATATACCACCATTTGTAATGTCAACAATATTGTTTTATTTCTCAAAATTGTCGGCATTTTTTATAGCGCAAAAATAAAAACCGCACAATGATCAAATACCACTAAAAGAAAGATCTATTCGTTGGAAGAAAAGGACGTAAATTTAATTTGGGTGCAGCATTGCGTGACTGCGCAACTGTAAGTTAAAGTAACGCAGTGCCATAACACAAAAAATGGCCTGGTCAGTAAGGGGGGTAAATTCTCAGGAGGGAGATTGGTTAAAGAAAAAAAAAACAAAAAACACTTTAGCCCTTAGGGGTATCCCTGCTGGCCAGCTAAAGATGTTGAGAGCCACTTCAATCTATCTGAGCCTTTTGGGCCTTATGGGATACCCTCTGCCATATTTCTTATTATCCACAGATGTCCCTTACCTGCATTGGCAGTATTTTCGGGAAGGTGACCTAACCCTGTAAAACAACTGGCTATTGCTTCTTTTTCTGTCACACCAAATATTCATTTCATTTAGTTTATATTAATTTTGAATAAACAATCTATACAATGCACACAGAATCAAAACTAAATTATTCATCATTTTTTTCTAAAGCATCCTCCCTTCACACATTACCTAGTAGTTGTGGCTGAGCGGTTAAGGCGATGGATTCTAAATCCATTGGGATTTCCCCACGCAGGTTCGAATCCTGCCAACTACCATCTGTAGCTTTGGAAACAGTACACACACTGGGTCCATCAGTGCTCTGTAGGTCAATGTTCCAGTTCTGCTGGTTGATGACTCTTGCCAGGATAAAGTGCTGCACTTGACAGCCTAAACCTTTAGCACGGTTCTGTAGCTCCTACAGTCCCTTGACGGAGATGAAGCTCTGTGTCCATTGAGGTCTTGGCTGGTTTGTAGGGTCTAAATGACCTGCAGAGTTCCCTGAGACTCAGATAAAGACTTGGCCGGGTCAGTAGGTGACATTTACAAGTACCCAGCTGGTCACAATCCAAGCCATGGGGTACATCATAGGACTGGGAAAGCATTTGGAAGACTTTTTATTTTTACTTTGAGGCTACAATGTAGTTCATACGTGGACTAGGTTTTGTCCTCTGTAATTACTTCCCATCTGATGTACAGTCCATACATAGACGTCCTGATGGGAAGTGATTAAGAGCTGCAGCCATGATCTTGGTACCATTTCTATGAAAGATTTGGAGAACTCTGGGATGAAGCACAAAAACAAGTTCAACTACACGCACCAACAAACGGTAGTCATGGTCAGTGACAGGGGGTATAATCCTTGCCGCAGCATGTGTATACCCCATCTGCTCCCTCAATGGTTAATACAGGTAGCAGTAAAGGGCAGCAAAAGTGTAGAACAGCCACATTTTTACCATCCCAAACTACTAGTCTAAACAAGTCCTAACAGTGGGAGCTGTTTAACCGCTTCCCATCCGCCCTATAGAAGATATACTGCTACAGGGCGGCACTCGGTGTGCAAAATCACATATATACATATATATATATATATATATATATATATATATATATATATATATATATATATATATATATATATACACACACACACACACACACACACATATATACATACATATATACATACATACACACACATACACACACACACACACATATATGCATACATATATACATACATACACACACATACACACGTGATTTTGCATGTTCAGGTAGGGGGCACGCGAGCAAAGCCGGGTAATGCAAAAAATGGCCTGGTCAGGAAAAGGGGTAAATTCTCTGGAGGACAAGTGGTTAAAGAGGGACGATTAAACAGAACATCAGTTTCGTTGATGTACACTTACATTGCACGTCTATGTCACAGTCCTCGCACCCACAAAGTACTTCTAATTACTGTACCACAAGTCTCACACAATCACACAAACCTCTGGATAAAGGATCATCCTAATACAATTACTTTTTCCAATTATGTATGCTTTTCTCTGCACAAAAAGGTAACACATGTCTGACTGAGTCTATTTTAAAGGAGAAGTACAGACAAAGCTGCTGAAAGCCTGAGCCAGCCGCTGCCTCCCCCATCACAGCGCAGAGCTCCAGTGAGCACTGGAGGGGCAGAGCAACAAGTGGAAATAGTCACTGCTCTCTGCTCAGAGTGGCTCGGAGAACTGAGCGATAAGCAATGTTTGATCACTCAGTTCTTACCGTTAGAGCCAGCGGGGGACAGATGAAGAAAGTATGCATTAAAAAAAAAAATATTTAGTGGGGGGAAAAAAGGAAGGAGAAAATACGGGGGGGAAGAAGATGAAGAGGAGAGAGAGGAGGGGAAAGAGAGTGGGAGGTGTACGGGGGAAGATGGGTAAAAAGGGGGAAGGTAGCTTACCCAAGTAGAGACACAAGTCTAGGAGGATCTAAGGGGGTCTTCCATTAAGCTGCTGGAAGAGGGAGCTCAGGCAGAAGAGGAACCTGACCTCCTGTTGCTGAACCTGGCTTGTGACCCGTTTATCCTTTTGCCTGCTGATCTGTACCGTCTGCCTTTGCTGTTACCGACCTGGCCTGTCTGATTACGTTACACACTACCTCTTCACATCTGGCTCTCACTTGTACCTACCACTGGCAAATCCACCTCTACCACAGCTGGTTGAACTCGGGGGTCGCGACCTGGTCTCAGGCTGCTTCAAGTCCATCCCCACCATCAGGGGCTCTGGTGAAACAGCAGACTAAGGCTTAGATTCCACGCCCTGAGGGATTCCGGCCTGTGGGTCGCTAGAGGCTACCGCCAGTCGGTCCTTAACAACACCCCAGTGACAGCAGAGATTCTGCCCCAGACGACCTCAGGGACTCTGGGAAACAACAAAGCTTACTACCCATCTTTTCCGATCCAACATCTGCCCGCCTCCTGATCTAACGTCTGCCCGCCTCCCGATCCTCATGAGAGTAATCCAGCTCAAATCCAGAAACGACTGAGACACTACCAACTCCGCAACATCACCTCCCCCAAGACAGCACCTCTCCCCCTCCGAAACACAACCTCCAAGGACAGAACTCCACCCTGCTTCTCCCCCCCCCCCCCCAGAGACACAACCTCCCCACCAGCAGAATATAATGATCACAACCCCAGATGAATCCGCGTGGCTTGCGGAGTAACACATAGGGGAAGGGCTATGATGTCACTACACACCCGAGGACGGCGAGTATACTATGTGTGGGGCGCACACAGTTGTCTGCAGTTGATTTTTAAACAAAGCGGTTTCTTATCTAATGTGAGTGCATTTGGGCAATAAAGCATTTTAGTCCTTAAAAAGATAAGGCCCTATGTCTGCACTTTTTTCTTACTGAGGAGCATCTAAGGAGGAGATAAAGAGCAGGAGAAGGAGTGAAAGATCCCTGCGGGGATGGTGGCAAGGAGGATAAGAGCATTAGGAAGTAATTAACCACTTCCAGTCCGGACACTTTCACCCCCTTCCTGTCCAGGGCAATTTTCAGCTTTCAGAGCTATCACACTTTGAATGACAATTGCGCGGTCATGCAACACTGTACCCATATGAATTTTTTACCATTTTTTTGAGACAGATAAAGCTTTATTTTGGTGGTATTTATTCACCGCTGGGATTTTTATTTTTTTTACTATGTAAATGAAAAAGTCTAAAAATTTTGAAAAAAGTTTTTTTTTTTATAAAATTTTGCAAATAAATAATATTTCATCATAAATCTTGGCCAAAATTTATTCCGTTATTTTTTTAGTAAAAAAAAAAAAATCCAAATTAGTTTATAACCAAAAATTATAATTTTTAAACATTTTCTTTTACATTTTTATTTTATTTTTTTTATATTATTTTTATTTTTATTTTTTTTTACATACTGTCACCCTAGCAGTACAGTATCACCATGGTGACACTGTACTACTTGTGGGGGTGATGAAGATTTTTTCTTTTTTTTACACTGATTGCTTTTACACCCATATAGGATGTAAAAGCAATCATTTCTCTTTGTCTCTGTCTGCATTCTTGTAGTCATTGAGAAGTACTGAGTGAGCTGTGATTGGTCACAGCTTGTCACATGGTACAAGGCTGTTGTGAATAGCCTTGTACCATGTGACCTCTGTGATCATTCACAGATTTCACACGTAGTAAGCAATGTCACAAGTGACATCTTGCTTACTACTTTGCATGTGATCACTGATTGGCCAATCAGTGATCACATGATCGGGACCTCATACAGAGGTCCCGTCCGACGATCGGTGTTCCACTGTGTCCGGAGGACACAGCGGGCACCGGATCGAGGTGGTGCACGCTCCTAGGGAGCGCGCACAGCTAGAAAAGGCGGGTGTTGTTTATGAACGGCAACCCGCCCCTGGACTGCCACCGCCCTGCCGTTTATAAACAGCAGGCGATCGGCAAGAGGTTAAGGGATACCCACCACTCTTCACATGGTGCAACAGAATTTTAAAAAGTTCCATATGTGAACAAAAAGCGAAGTACGCCTGTTACAGGCTGAAAAGGAGGGGGGCGCATAACCTAATCACAATAAGAAGTCACTGGGAATTGCAATTACCTTTTTTTGATCACTTTTTGGGATTACTTTTCTACCAATAGTGACTTTTTTTTATTTTTTATTCACTTGAACAATTGTTTTTTTTGGATCACATTATATTTTGGGACTATCACTATTAAGTTGGTACCAGAGACTTTACAGTATGTTTTTATTATTATTACTTTTTCATTTTATTGATTTGTTTGTTATTTGCTCCAAATGATATATTCTGATAGTTGCAGAATTACTATATGGGTAATAATTGATAATAATTAGGAGCGGGACATTTATTGAAAAATAGATCACTGCTGTGATGTCATGTGAAAAAATCCAACAGGCTGGTTGTACTGAAATAGATGGATGGATGGATGGATGGATCAGCTACAGTACAACCAGCCTGTCCATAGATGGATCCCAGCTCCGCCCTTCCCTGCTGAACCTGACAAGATAAGTCCCATCTACTGTATAGAGAGGATCCGCCCCACATACAATGACTCCGCCCCACATACAATGACCCTCCTCCTACACATACAATGACCCCACCCTCCACATACAATGACCCTCCCTCTTCACATACAATGCCCCCCCTGCATAAAATGACCCTGCCCCTGGATAAACAATGACCTTTCCCCTCACATATAATAATCCCCCCACTCACAATGACCCCCCATATTCAATAACCCTCCTCCTCACATACAATGACCCCCCATATACAATGACCCCCCCCATATACAATTACCCCCTCTCGCATACATTGACTCCTCTCCATGTACAATGCCCCCCAGCATACAATAACCCCCCTCCACATACCATGATCCCCCCTTGCATACAATGACACACCCCTCCATATACAATGACCTTCCCCCCATATACAATGACCCCACACACAAACTATGCCCTCCCTCTCATATACAATGACCCCCCCCCCCATATAAAATTACTCTTCCCACACTCATACAATGACCACTCCATATACAACTACCCCCTCTCACATACAATGACCTCCTTCCACATACAATGCCCCCCCGCATACAATCACCCTCCCCACGCATACATTGACACACACCCCCATATACAATGACTCGCCCCTCCCATTTACAATGACCCCCCACACACGTAAAATGACCTCCCCCCATATACGACTCCTCACACACTCATACAATGACCCCCCCCCCCCCATCTACAGTTACCCCCTCTCGCATACTATGAACCCCCTCCACATACAATTGCCCCCCACGCACACAATCACCCCCCCTTTGCATACAATGAAACACCCCTCCACATACAATGACCACGCTATAAATAATGACTCCTCCCACACTCATACAATGACCCTCCCCACACACACACACACACATACACATACAATGACCCCCCCCCCCATACAATAAACCCCCTCCCTCACATACAATGACCCCTCCCCATATACAATAACACCCCTTCCCCATAAAATGACCCCCCGTATACAAGGACCCCCCAAACACATACAACACCCCCTCCACATATATAATGACTCCTCCCACACACATACAACGACACTTCCCCATATACAATAACATCCCCTCAATATATAATGACCTTCCCCCTCACATACAATGACCCCCCCAAATACAATGACCCTCCCCCTCACATATAATCCCTCCCCATATACAATAACACCCCCCTCCATATACAATGCCCCTCACCCTCACATACAATGACCCCCCCTCCATTTATCACACCCCCCACACACACATACAATGACCCCCCTCCACATATGACACACTCCACACACAATGACCCCCCCTCCAGATATGACACCACACACACAATGCCCCCCCCACATATGACACCACACACACAAACACAATGACCCCCCCCCCACATACAATGACCCCCCCTCCACATATGACACACCCCACACACATACAATGACCTCCCCCTCCACATGACACACCCCACACACATACAATGACACCCCCCCTCCACATATGACACACCCCACACACACATACAATGACACCCCCCCTCCACATATGACACACCCGACACACATACAATGACCCCCTTTCCACATATGACACACCCCACACACACAATGACCCCCCCCTCCACATATGACACACCCCAAACACATACAATGACCCCCCCTCCACATATGACACCACACACACAATGATCCCCCACATATGACACACCCCACACACATACAATGACACCCCTCCACATATGACACACCCCACACACATACAATGACCCCCCCTCCACATATGACACACCCCACACACATACAATGACCCCCCCTCCACATATGACACACCCCACACACATACAATGACCCCCCCTCCACATATGACACACCCCACACACACAATGACCCCCCCCATATGACACACCCCACACACACAATGACCCCCCCCCATATGACACACCCCACACACACAATGACCCCTCCCTCCTCATATGACACACCCCACACACATACAATGACCCCCCCTCCACATATGACACACCCCACACACATACAATGACACCCCACACATACAATGACCCCCCTCCACATATGACACACCCCGCACACATACAATGACACCCCTCCACATACAATAACACCCGACACACATACAATGACCCCCCCTCCACATGACACACCCCACACACATACAATGATCCCCCCCTCCACATATGACACACCCCACACACACACAATGACCCCCCCTCCACATATGACACACCCCACACACACAATGACCCCCCCCTCATATGACACACCCCACACACACAATGACCCCCCCCCTCCACATATGACACACCCCACACACACACAATGACACCCCACACACATATGACACACCCCACACACATACAATGACCCCCCCTCCACATATGACACACCCCACACACATACAATGACCCCCCCTCCACATATGACACACCCCACACACATACAATGACCCCCCCTCCACATATGACACACCCCACACACATACAATGACCCCCCCCTCCACATATGACACACCCCACACACACAATGACCCCCCCCTCATATGACACACCCCACACACACAATGACCCCCCCCCTCCACATATGACACACCCCACACACACACAATGACACCCCACACACATATGACACACCCCACACACATACAATGACCCCCCCCTCCACATATGACACACCCCACACACATACAATGACCCCCCCTCCACATATGACACACCCCACACACAATATGACCCCCCCATATGACACACCCCACACACATGCAATGACCCCCCCCCTCCACATATGACACACCCCACACACACACACACACAATAACCACCCCCGCCACATATGACACACCCCACACTCACACAATGACCCCCCCCCCTCCATATATGACACACCCCACACACATACAATGACCCCCCCTCCACATATGACACACCCTCCACATATGACACACCCCACACACACAATGACCCCCCCATATGACACCCCCCACATACAACTATTATCATTAATAAAGGAAAGCAATACACCTTAATGCAAGAGGGTGCGGAGGGCCCTACTACTGGGAGCTGACACTCTAATAGATGACCCCCCAATATACAATCACCCCCCCCATATACAATCAACCCCTTCACATACAATGACTCCCCCTCTATATACAATCACCCTCCATATAAAAGCACGCCACCATACATAAAAAAAAAGCCCGCCATCACCATAGTAACATTACCTCAGAAGTCCTCCGGGCCCAGTGCTGTACAGCAAGAAGAGGGGTCCTTCTATAGGTGTCCGTTATTTGCCTACCGGCTGTGCGCGGGACTGCGGGCTGTGGGCGGGACTGCGGGCCGTGGGCGGGGACTACCAGCTGTGGGCGTAAACACAGAATAAATACAGAAAATAAAAAAGAAATCATAACAGAATGTGTGTGCGGGGACACTTTGCTCTTTTCCTGTCTATATAGTAACACTCCCTGCAAATTCTGGAGGAAAATTTTCTTTATATACCATTCTGTATACCGTCACCTCCCAGTATATACCATTCTATGTACCGTCACCTCCCAGTATATACCATTCTATACACCGTCACCTCCCAGTATATACCATTCTATACACCGTCACCTCCCAGTATATACCATTCTATACACCGTCACCTCCCAGTATATACCATTCTATACACCGTCACCTCCCAGTATATACCATTCTATACACCGTCACCTCCCAGTATATACCATTCTATACACCGTCACCTCCCAGTATATACCATTCTATATACCGTCACCTCCCAGTATATACCATTCTATGTACCGTCACCTCCCAGTATATACCATTCTGTATACCGTCACCTCCCAGTATATACCATTCTATACACCGTCACCTCCCAGTATATACCATTCTGTACACCGTCACCTCCCAGTATATACCATTCTGTACACCGTCACCTTCCAGTATATACCATTCTGTACACCGTCACCTCCAGTATATACCATTCTATGTACCGTCACCTCCCAGTATATACCATTCTGTACACCGTCACCTTCCAGTATATACCATTCTGTATACCGTCACCTCCCAGTATATACCATTCTGTATACCATCACCTCCCAGTATATACCATTCTGTATACCGTCACCTCCCAGTATATACCATTCTATGTACCGTCACCTCCCAGTATATACCATTCTGTACACCGTCACCTTCCAGTATATACCATTCTGTATACCGTCACCTCCCAGTATATACCATTCTGTATACCACCACCTCCCAGTATATACCATTCTGTATACCGTCACCTCCCAGTATATACCATTCTATACACCGTCACCTCCCAGTATATACCATTCTGTATACCGTCACCTCCCAGTATATACCATTCTGTATACCGTCACCTCCCAGTATATACCATTCTATACACCGTCACCTCCCAGTATATACCATTCTATACACCGTCACCTCCCAGTATATACCATTCTGTATACCGTCACCTCCCAGTATATACCATTCTGCATACCGTCACCTCCCAGTATATACCATTCTGTATACCGTCACCTCCCAGTATATACCATTCTGCATACCGTCACCTCCCAGTATATACCATTCTATGTACCGTCACCTCCCAGTATATACCATTCTGTGTACCGTCACCTCCCAGTATATACCATTCTGCATACCGTCACCTCCCAGTATATACCATTCTATACACCGTCACCTCCCAGTATATACCATTCTATACACCGTCACCTCCCAGTATATACCATTCTATACACCGTCACCTCCCAGTATATACCATTCTATACACCGTCACCTCCCAGTATATACCATTCTATACACCGTCACCTCCCAGTATATACCATTCTGTATACCGTCACCTCCCAGTATATACCATTCTGTATACCGTCACCTCCCAGTATATACCATTCTATGTACCGTCACCTCCCAGTATATACCATTCTGTATACCGTCACCTCCCAGTATATACCATTCTGTATACCGTCACCTCCCAGTATATACCATTCTGTACACCGTCACCTCCAGTATATACCATTCTATGTACCGTCACCTCCCAGTATATACCATTCTATACACCGTCACCTCCCAGTATATACCATTCTGTACACCGTCACCTCCCAGTATATACCATTCTGTACACCGTCACCTCCCAGTATATACCATTCTATACACCGTCACCTCCCAGTATATACCATTCTATACACCGTCACCTCCCAGTATATACCATTCTATACACCGTCACCTCCCAGTATATACCATTCTATGTACCGTCACCTCCCAGTATATACCATTCTATATACCGTCACCTCCCAGTATATACCATTCTGTATACCGTCACCTCCCAGTATATACCATTCTGTACACCGTCACCTCCCAGTATATACCATTCTACATACCGTCACCTCCCAGTATGTACCATTCTATACACCGTCACCTCCCAGTATATACCATTCTGTATACCGTCACCTCCCAGTATATACCATTCTGTATACCGTCACCTCCCAGTATATACCATTCTATACACCGTCACCTCCCAGTATATACCATTCTGTACACCGTCACCTCCCAGTATATACCATTCTGTATACCGTCACCTCCCAGTATATACCATTCTGTATACCGTCACCTCCCAGTATATACCATTCTGTATACCGTCACCTCCCAGTATATACCATTCTGTACACCGTCACCTCCAGTATATACCATTCTATGTACCGTCACCTCCCAGTATATACCATTCTATACACCATCACCTCCCAGTATATACCATTCTATACGCCGTCACCTCCCAGTATATACCATTCTATACACCGTCACCTCCCAGTATATACCATTCTATGTACCGTCACCTCCCAGTATATACCATTCTATATACCGTCACCTCCCAGTATATACCATTCTGTACACCGTCACCTCCCAGTATATACCATTCTGTATACCGTCACCTCCCAGTATATACCATTCTGCATACCGTCACCTCCCAGTATATACCATTCTATACACCGTCACCTCCCAGTATATACCATTCTGTATACCGTCACCTCCCAGTATATACCATTCTGCATACCGTCACCTCCCAGTATGTACCATTCTATACACCGTCACCTCCCAGTATATACCATTCTGTATACCGTCACCTCCCAGTATATACCATTCTGTATACCGTCACCTCCCAGTATATACCATTCTATGTACCGTCACCTCCCAGTATATACCATTCTGTATACCGTCACCTCCCAGTATATACCATTCTGTATACCGTCACCTCCCAGTATATACCATTCTGTACACCGTCACCTCCAGTATATACCATTCTATGTACCGTCACCTCCCAGTATATACCATTCTATACACCGTCACCTCCCAGTATATACCATTCTATACACCGTCACCTCCCAGTATATACAATTCTATATACCGTCACCTCCCAGTATGTACCATTCTATACACCGTCACCTCCCAGTATATACCATTCTGTATACCGTCACCTCCCAGTATATACCATTCTGTATACCGTCACCTCCCAGTATATACCATTCTATGTACCGTCACCTCCCAGTATATACCATTCTGTATACCGTCACCTCCCAGTATATACCATTCTGTATACCGTCACCTCCCAGTATATACCATTCTGTACACCGTCACCTCCAGTATATACCATTCTATGTACCGTCACCTCCCAGTATATACCATTCTATACACCGTCACCTCCCAGTATATACCATTCTATACACCGTCACCTCCCAGTATATACCATTCTATATACCGTCACCTCCCAGTATATACCATTCTATACACCGTCACCTCCCAGTATATACCATTCTATGTACCGTCACCTCCCAGTATATACCATTCTATATACCGTCACCTCCCAGTATATACCATTCTGTACACCGTCACCTCCCAGTATATACCATTCTGCATACCGTCACCTCCCAGTATGTACCATTCTATACACCGTCACCTCCCAGTATATACCATTCTATACACCGTCACCTCCCAGTATATACCATTCTATACACCGTCACCTCCCAGTATATACCATTCTATACACCGTCACCTCCCAGTATATACCATTCTGTATACCGTCACCTCCCAGTATATACCATTCTATACACCGTCACCTCCCAGTATATACCATTCTATACAACGTCACCTCCCAGTATATACCATTCTATACACCGTCACCTTCCAGTATATACCATTCTGTACACCGTCACCTCCCAGTATATACCATTCTATACACCGTCACCTCCCAGTATATACCATTCTATACACCGTCACCTCCCAGTATATACCATTCTGTACACCGTCACCTCCCAGTATATACCATTCTGTACACCGTCACCTCCCAGTATATACCATTCTATACACCGTCACCTCCCAGTATATACCATTCTATGTACCGTCACTTCCCAGTATATACCATTCTGTACACCGTCACCTCCCAGTATATACCATTCTATACACCGTCACCTCCCAGTATATACCATTCTGTGTACCGTCACCTCCCAGTATATACCATTCTGTGTACCGTCACCTCCCAGTATATACCATTCTGTGTACCCTCACCTCCCAGTATATACCATTCTATACACCGTCACCTCCCAGTATATACCATTCTATACACCGTCACCTCCCAGTATATACCATTCTATGTACCTTCACCTCCCAATATATACCATTCTATACACCGTCACCTCCCAGTATATACCATTCTATATACCGTCACTTTCCAGTATATACCATTCCATGTACCGTCACCTCCCAGTATATACCATTCCATACACCGTCACCTCCCAGTATATACCATTCTATGTACCGTCACCTCCCAGTATATACCATTCTATGTACCATCACCTCCCAGTATATACCATTCCATGTACCGTCACCTCCCAGTATATACCATTCCATACACCCTCACCTACCAGTATATACCATTCTATGTACCGTCACCTCCCAGTATATACCATTCTATACACCGTCACCTCCAGTATATACCATTCTATGTACCGTCACCTCCCAGTATATACCATTCTATGTACCGTCACCTCCCAGTATATACCATTCTATGTACCATCACCTCCCAGTATATACCATTCTATGTACCGTCACCTCCCAGTATATACCATTCTATACACCGTCACCTCCCAGTATATACCATTCTATACACCGTCACCTCCCAGTATATACCATTCTATGTACCGTCACCTCCCAGTATATACCATTCTGTACACCGTCACCTCCCAGTATATACCATTCTGTACACCGTCACCTCCCAGTATATACCATTCTGTACACCGTCACCTCCCAGTATATACCATTCTATACACCGTCACTTCCCAGTATATACCATTCTATACACCGTCACCTTCCAGTATATACCATTCTGTGTACCGTCACCTCCCAGTATATACCATTCTGTGTACCGTCACCTCCCAGTATATACCATTCTGTGTACCGTCACCTCCCAGTATATACCATTCTATACACCGTCACCTCCCAGTATATACCATTCTATACACCGTCACCTCCCAGTATATACCATTCTATGTACCTTCACCTCCCAATATATACCATTCTATACACCGTCACCTCCCAGTATATACCATTCTATATACCGTCACTTTCCAGTATATACCATTCCATGTACCGTCACCTCCCAGTATATACCATTCCATACACCGTCACCTCCCAGTATATACCATTCTATGTACCGTCACCTCTCAGTATATACCATTCTATGTACCATCACCTCCCAGTATATACCATTCCATGTACCGTCACCTCCCAGTATATACCATTCCATACACCGTCACCTACCAGTATATACCATTCTATGTACCGTCACCTCCCAGTATATACCATTCTATACACCGTCACCTCCAGTATATACCATTCTATACACCGTCACCTCCAGTATATACCATTCTATGTACCGTCACCTCCCAGTATATACCATTCTATGTACCGTCACCTCCCAGTATATACCATTCTATGTACCATCACCTCCCAGTATATACCATTCTATGTACCGTCACCTCCCAGTATATACCATTCTATGTACCGTCACCTCCCAGTATATACCATTCCATACACCGTTACCTCCCAGTATATACCATTCTATATACCGTCACCTCCCAGTATATACCATTCCGTACACCGTCACCTCCCAGTATATACCATTCTATATACCGTCACCTCCCAGTATATACCATTCTATACACCGTCACCTCCCAGTATATACCATTCTGTACACCGTCACCTCCCAGTATATACCATTCTATACACCGTCACCTCCCAGTATATACCATTCTATACACCGTCACCTCCCAGTATATACCATTCTGTATACCGTCACCTCCAGTATATACCATTCTATATACCGTCACCTCCCAGTATATACCATTCCATACACCGTCACCTCCCAGTATATACCATTCTATACTCCGTCACCTCCCAGTATATACCATTCCGTACACCGTCACCTCCCAGTATATACCATTCTGTACACCGTCACCTCCCAGTATATACCATTCTGTATACCGTCACCTCCCAGTATATACCATTCTATACACCGTCACCTCCCAGTATATACCATTCTATGTACCGTCACCTCCCAGTATATACCATTCTGTACACCGTCACCTCCCAGTATATACCATTCTGTACACCGTCACCTCCCAGTATATTCCATTCTGTACACCGTCACCTCCCAGTATATACCATTCTATACACCGTCACCTCCCAGTATATACCATTCTGTACACCGTCACCTCCCAGTATATTCCATTCTGTACACCGTCACCTCCCAGTATATACCATTCTATACACCGTCACCTCCCAGTATATACCATTCTATACACCGTCACCTCCCAGTATATACCATTCTGTACACCGTCACCTCCCAGTATATTCCATTCTGTACACCGTCACCTCCCAGTATATACCATTCTATACACCGTCACCTCCCAGTATATACCATTCTATGTACCGTCACCTCCCAGTATATACCATTCTATACACCGTCACCTCCCAGTATATACCATTCTATACACCATCACCTCCCAGTATATACCATTCTGTATACCGTCACCTCCCAGTATATACCATTCTATACACCGTCACCTCCCAGTATATACCATTCTGTATACCGTCACCTCCCAGTATATACCATTCTATATACCGTCACTTTCCAGTATATACCATTCCATGTACCGTCACCTCCCAGTATATACCATTCCATACACCGTCACCTCCCAGTATATACCATTCTATGTACCATCACCTCCCAGTATATACCATTCCATGTACCGTCACCTCCCAGTATATACCATTCCATACACCGTCACCTACCAGTATATACCATTCTATGTACCGTCACCTCCCAGTATATACCATTCTATACACCGTCACCTCCAGTATATACCATTCTATACACCGTCACCTCCAGTATATACCATTCTATGTACCGTCACCTCCCAGTATATACCATTCTATGTACCGTCACCTCCCAGTATATACCATTCTATGTACCATCACCTCCCAGTATATACCATTCTATGTACCGTCACCTCCCAGTATATACCATTCTATGTACCGTCACCTCCCAGTATATACCATTCCATACACCGTTACCTCCCAGTATATACCATTCTATATACCGTCACCTCCCAGTATATACCATTCCGTACACCGTCACCTCCCAGTATATACCATTCTATATACCGTCACCTCCCAGTATATACCATTCCATACACCGTCACCTCCCAGTATATACCATTCTATACACCGTCACCTCCCAGTATATACCATTCTATACACCGTCACCTCCCAGTATATACCATTCTATACTCCGTCACCTCCCAGTATATACCATTCTGTACACCGTCACCTCCCAGTATATACCATTCTATATACCGTCACCTCCCAGTATATACCATTCTATACACCGTCACCTCCCAGTATATACCATTCTGTACACCGTCACCTCCCAGTATATACCATTCTATACACCGTCACCTCCCAGTATATACCATTCTATACACCGTCACCTCCCAGTATATACCATTCTGTATACCGTCACCTCCAGTATATACCATTCTATATACCGTCACCTCCCAGTATATACCATTCCATACACCGTCACCTCCCAGTATATACCATTCTATACTCCGTCACCTCCCAGTATATACCATTCCGTACACCGTCACCTCCCAGTATATACCATTCTGTACACCGTCACCTCCCAGTATATACCATTCTGTATACCGTCACCTCCCAGTATATACCATTCTATACACCGTCACCTCCCAGTATATACCATTCTATGTACCGTCACCTCCCAGTATATACCATTCTGTACACCGTCACCTCCCAGTATATACCATTCTGTACACCGTCACCTCCCAGTATATTCCATTCTGTACACCGTCACCTCCCAGTATATACCATTCTATACACCGTCACCTCCCAGTATATACCATTCTGTACACCGTCACCTCCCAGTATATTCCATTCTGTACACCGTCACCTCCCAGTATATACCATTCTATACACCGTCACCTCCCAGTATATACCATTCTATACACCGTCACCTCCCAGTATATACCATTCTGTATACCGTCACCTCCCAGTATATACCATTCTATACACCGTCACCTCCCAGTATATACCATTCTATGTACCGTCACCTCCCAGTATATACCATTCTATACACCGTCACCTCCCAGTATATACCATTCTATACACCATCACCTCCCAGTATATACCATTCTGTATACCGTCACCTCCCAGTATATACCATTCTATACACCGTCACCTCCCAGTATATACCATTCTGTATACCGTCACCTCCCAGTATATACCATTCTATACACCGTCACCTCCCAGTATATACCATTCTATGTACCGTCACCTCCCAGTATATACCATTCTGTATACCGTCACCTCCCAGTATATACCATTCTATACACTGTTGTCTTCTGTGAACGTCCATGCCTTTTTATGTTGCTGAGCTCACCAGTGCGTTCTTCTTTCCTCAGAATGTACCAAACTGTTGATTTGGCCACTCCTAATGTTGCTGCTATCTCTCTGATTGTTTTGTTTTGTTTCGTTTTTGAAGCCTTACAATGGCCTGTTTTATTTGCATGGACAGCTCCTTTGAACACATGATGTAGGCCAGTGGTCGGCAAGCCGCGGCTCGCGAGCCACATGCGGCTCTTTACAAACTTAAATGCGGCTCTCCTGTGTGCCGGGCGCCCGCTCCCCTCCCTCCTCTCGGGCGGGCGGGCGGGCGGGCGCCCCCTCCTCCTCTCCTCCTCTCCCCTCCCCTCCTCTCGGATGGCCGCCCCCCTCCCTCCTCTCGGGCGTCAGGACTCTGCAGCTGTCAGGATGTAGGCGGGGCAGCCAGGATGTAGGCGGGGCAGCGTGACGAACTCTTCTCCTCTCACAGTCCTCCCTGAAGACCAGAACGGCGCGGGAATACGAGAGGAACGCGCGGAGCAAAGGTAAGTGAATTGACACAGGGGGGACTTACTATATGGGGAATGAATTACTATATGGAGGACTTACTATATGGGGAATGAATTACTATATGGAGGACTTGCTATATGGGGAATGAATTACTATATGGGGAACTTACTATATGGGGAATGAATTACTATATGGAGGACTTACTATATGGGGAATGAATTACTATATGGGGAATGAATTACTATATGGGGGACTTACTATATGGGGGATGAATTACTATATGGGGGACTTACTATATGGGGGACTTACTATATGGGGAATGAATTACTATATGGGGGACTTACTATATGAGGGATGAATTACTATATGGGGGACTTACTATATGGGGAATGAATTACTATATGGGGGACTTACTATATGGGGAATGAATTACTATATGGGGGACTTACTATATGGGGGATGAATTACTATATGGGGGACTTACTATATGGGGAATGAATTACTATATGGGGGACTTACCATATGGGGGACTTACTATATGGGGAATGAATTACTATATGGGGGACTTACTATATGGGGGATGAATTACTATATGGGGAATGAATTACTATGGGGGACTTACTATATGGGGGATGAATTACTATATGGGGGATGAATTACTATATGGGGGATGAATTACTATATGGGGGATGAATTACTATATGGGGGATGAATTACTATGGGGGGGGGATGAATTACTATGGGGGGATGAATTACTATATGGGGGATGAATTACTATGGGGGATGAATTACTATATGGGGGATGAATTACTATATGGGGGATGAATTACTATATGGGGGATTAATTACTATATGGGGGATGAATTACTATATGGGGGATGAATTACTATGGGGGATGAATTACTATATGGGAGATGTATTTTCAGTTTTAAAAATGTGGCTCTCAAAATAAATTTCAATCGTGGTTTTGGCGAGATTTGGCTCAGTTGAAAAAAAAGGTTGCCCACCACTGATGTAGGCCAATACAGCAATAGATTCCAAATGCAGAAACCACACTTAGAACCAGCTCCAGACCTTTTACTTGCTTAATTGATGAAGAAATAACGAAGGAGTAGCCCACACCAGGCCATAAAACAGCTTTTGATTCAATTGTCCAATTACTTTTGGCACCTTGAAAAAGGGGGAATAGCTACTCTTAAGAGCAGTAATTCCTAAACCCTTCCTCCAATTTGGATGTACATAACCTCAAATTAAACCGGAGAGTGTGCACTTTCAGCCCATGTCCATGATACAGTATAACTATAGCTTGAATACGTTTTGGTAAATACCTGAAAAAAGTTTTGCCTGTGTCAAAATATATGTGGACCTAACTGTATAGATATAGTACATTCACATCAGTCCCTAACCCTCAAGGAGCTTAAATTCTAAGGTCTTTAATTCACATTCATGCTAGAGCCAATTAACCTACTAGCATGTCTTTGGAATGCGGAAGGAAACTCATGCAAGCACAGGGAGAACATGAAAGCTCCAGGAAGGTAGCACCATGGCTGGGATTTGAACCAACAACCCTAATGCTGCCAGGTGGAAGTGCTAACCATTTAGCCACTGTGTATCCGTTTCATAACCAGGCCATTTTTTTTTGCTATTTACTGTAGCCCTGCGCAGTTTAACTGCACGGTCATGGAACACTGTACCGAACTGAAATTTCTATACTTTTTTCACACAAGTAGAGCTTTCTTTTTGTCATATTTGATCACCACTGGGTTTTTAATATTTTATTATGTAAACGTAAATAGACTGAAAATTTTGAAAAAAAAAATTATTTTTACTTTCTGCTATAAAACATATCCAATAATAAAAAAAAAATCTAATTTCTTTATAAATTTAGGCCAAAATGTATTCTGCTACATGTCTTTGGTAAAAAAAAATAATACAATAAGTGTATATTGATTGGTTTGTCTGAAAGTTATAGTGTCTACGAACTTTGGTATATATATATATATATATATATATATATATATATGTATATATACATATGTATACATATACATTCATACATATACATATATATATATAATCCATGCTGCATACGAGCTACCAGTGAGGGTCTGTGGAACCAGTGAAGTGAAGCCTGTATGGTGTGGAGATATTTCCTGTGTAGGATCCAGGGTGATCCATAAGGCGTGTTGGACCATTGGGTCGCGTTAAGGAGGTGAGGGGGCATTTCCGCCAATTAAGGATATTGATTTGCACATGCACTACAACACCAGCTTGGAAGATAGAAGCACATTTTTTGCTTATTTGCACTTGATTGGACATACATTTTCTATTTATTTATTCATTGGATTGGTATTGTTATTTATGTGATTGTATATTTGGGGATTTCAGCACATGTCACTTTAATATATGAATATCCCACATTTGGGATTCACTTTATATGCCACTTTTTTTGGAGGCGTTTTTCTCCCAATTGGGATTGGGTATTATTCACTTTATGTAAGTCCTAGGTTGGGACCTGTTGTATGTATGCACTTTCAATCACCTTTTGTGACACTTATAAGTAGACCCTTGGAGGATCTATCACCTTTATATATATATTTATATATTTTTTATATATATTATATTTATTTATGTTATTTCACATTATTTATGTGTAGCGCTACACCATTTTTATTATAATTTAGGGGATCTATTTTACTGCTTTTCTTGCTGTTATAAACAAATTCCACAGAAATTACTTAGCACTAAAAAATTTAAATTCTCTAAAAAGGGCTGTGCCTAGAGGTGGGTAGGGGACGGGGACAAGGGGTGACTCAGAAGGGGAGGAAAAGGAGCTGCACCTATTCTCTGAGACAAAAGGCCCTGCTGGAGATACAGAGCAAGAGTGAAATCCTACAGTGTATGGGAATGGAAAACAAAGTGTATACCTTTGGGGAATGAGTGTGGAAAAAGTTTTTTTTTTCAATTTTATAACATTTTTTCTTTATTTTTTTACAAATTTTTACATACTCTGACCATGTTACCATAGTGACACTGCACTACTCTGGGAATCAGGATCAGTGATCAGGATATTTTTTTACACTTCTTTTAACAGTGATGATCACTCTTATAAGCAATTATTTTTTTGGAAAAAAATTTATTCATTGCTAGTGTATACTATTGTGACAGCTGTGATTGGCCACAGCTATTGCATGGTACACATGTGTTGTGTTTGGCCCTGTCTAAACCATGTAACCACTGTGACCATTCACAGAAAAAAATCACAATAGTTCACAATGAACGAAAATCATTCATTGTGTACAACTGTCATGTGATTGTTGTAATTGGTTACAGCGATCACATGGTACCGGAACTGACCCAGCACAGAGATATGTGATCTGCTGTGTCTGGAGGACAGAGCATGGCCACTAGGGTGAGCATGAGGCGCACAAATGGGAAGGACGTCATATGACGTCCATCCAGAGTAGGTTCCGGCTCGGCCGTTTTTTTTTTGTTTTTTTTTGCTATAGACCAGGTGAGGGGTAGTTAAGGATGCAGCCACCTTCTTTTTAAGGCTTTTCTTTCCCATTTTTATTAAAATGAAGTTCAAACAAAACATGGGTTACCATCACATGTTTTTTCAGCATTTCTCTGCCACCAACGAATGCTTATCAGCCTCCTGGCTCTCACTTGCAGTGCTTCTTCTTTGGCCTCAGTCTTCAGGTACCTTGAATGTATTCTCCAGTCTTTTCACACAAGTTCTGTGCATATACCTCCTGTGCTGGCTCTCTCCTGTCCCTTTGACAGAGTCCTCCTAACTTATGACCTGTATGACTCAAAGACCTGTTCTGTCCCCTTGGGTGGAGCCCTGAACTGTGGTCAGCTCCCACACCATAGAGACCCTGCACACCAGCACAGTCAGAGAATGCTGATTGTCAGCATAATATGAACCTAGGGTTGGAGGCTTCATCCCATCCAAGACTCTACAAAGTCTCCAAGCTCCATGACCCAGCCAGGGCCCTCCCAATCTTGGATAAAATGTAATACAAAGCTAAAATGGATTTGTCCCCTGTGATGGCTCATTCACATCATAATAATTCTGGTTTTCAGAAAAACTTGGACTTAAGGTTGAAAGCTTCATACCACCCACGGCTCTAGGAAACCCCTAGCAGTAGGAACCCAGACCAGGACTTGCCTATCTGGAGAAAATGGAAAGTCAGTTTTCTCCTTACAATACATGCATCCTACAACATTCATCCCACAGTGTAATGACTGTAAGTTTTCCATCTCATCATGGGGAAAAAGAGCTATACAAATAAGTGTGCCCAAAAATTACCCAGTACTGTCTCCTGTGCAGTGAAAAGGTGAGGATTGGGCAAATCAGGGCCAACCTAGGTTAGGTAATAAACTATTCCAGCACCAAAAGCACAACTTATTCCAAGTTATCCAACTTGTTCTCATTGAGGATAAAGAGTGAACTCATTAACTAATTTGTACCAATTCAGTTTGTCAGGTAAGTAGCATCAGCATCATCAGCATATTCTGAAGGATGGGAACATATTTTGCCTGACCATCAATTTCACTAAGACATATTGCGAGCATAAACGCTAAAATGAACCTGTCCCTTGTGATGGCTCATTCACCTTATAAATATGCTGGTTGCCTCTAAAATGTGGTTCTAGGGTTTGAGGTTTCACCTCATCTAAGACTCTACAAAGCCTGTGATCTTCAGGATCCACACCAAGCCCTTTCCAGAGCATGCAATTTCTCACCTACAAAAGCACACTCTAAGTGCCATTTTTCACTCCAATGACTGCATGTTTACCTGTTCATTGTGTAGTGCTGCAGAAAAAGAGACATGCAAAGTAGCGTGGGCATACATGGACCAATCCTGCCTTCAGTGCAGTGCATGGGCAAAGAGTATGCAATTTAGGACCAACCTAAGTAGATACATAGGTAATGAGATATTGCAAACATCATAAGCACAATTTATCACAAGCTAACCATCTCCTTCTCATTGAGACTAATGGAAGGACATAATTGAATAAGTTGTACCAGTTAAGTTTGTCATATGACTAGAATCAGGTCCTGAAGTTCCAGAGAACGAGAACATATTTTGCATGATCACTGATTTCAGGAGAACACATGGTGACCAAAAGTGCTAGAGTGAATGGGTGTCCCTTGTGATGGCTCATTCAAGATTCAAGAAACGTATTATCATTCTATAATAAGAATGAAGAAATACAGATGTAGTCTCATCCAGCATTCTACATAAAACTTCCAATAATACATACTGTACAATAACAAATATAGCATTTTAGCTCAGGAAAACGGTTACAAACTACTTTCCCAGAGCGTGTGTCCAAGTTCACCCCATCGGTATCCCATTTCACATTTGGTGGTCCTACCCCAAGGCCATTTGGTTTTGGACGTGGATCTACAAAATGATCAGATCAGTCCTTAACGTCACTTTACCCCGCAATTCCTGAGAAGCCCTACTGCATGAACCGATCCCATCATTGACTGCAAATCAGAGAAAGTTGGTGGGATTTGTGTTTCTGGCTGCACAGCAAACCTTGGCTGGTATGACACAGGGTTATGGGTGTGATGGTGCACGAGAAGCTCACCTCCTTTCTGGAGGACACTCATACCAAATTTCTTAAGGATCCCTGGATTGCATTCAACTGTAAAGTGAATATAGACAGGACTTTGCTTTCAGTCTGATTGTATTTGGAGACTCAACAATATTGTGACCTGCTTGGATCGTGTGGGAGAACTCCCCAGTCTCAGTTTCCCGCTTCTCCCCCCCCCCCTTCTCTTTTGCTCCCAGGCAATTCTTTCCTGTTGCTCTTCTCACACGCTATTTTCTCCATCTACTCTTCCCCACTTGTCCTCTTTATTTTTCCTTTTTCTACACCACATATTAAGGTGTTGGCTATCAGTGGCAAAGAGCATCCTTCATTGACTGTTGCATTGCATTGTTCTCATTGGGTCTCTCCTCATGTGCATTATTTGGCGGCATTTTTTAACTATTCTCATCGATATATGCATCCGAAACTCTCTAGTCCCTGATGGGAAGTGCCTTCCCACATGGAAGAAAAATATATTTGAAATATATTTACAAAATATTCTTCCCAAATATATTGTCATATGTTTGAAATGCTACAATTTTGGCCATATTCAATATATTTCAAAATATATTGCAATAAACATATATATATATATATATATATATATATATATACAGTATATACACACTGCATGTTGAAATGCGTTTTTATTACAAAATATATGAAAAATATTATTAAAAATGCATTTCAAATATACTGTATGTCTTTAAAAATACAAATCTACATTTTTGGAATGCATTTACAAATATATGTAAAAGTATATCTTAAAATTACTTTTTTATATGTTAAAAAAAATCTGAAGAATATATTTACAAAAAATATATTTTTCAAAATAAAGTGTACTTTAACTAGAAGTCATGTCCAGGTAATAGTAAAATCTGCACTAGTAAAATAGGGCTGTTTGCATTATAACTCATCCAGAAACCAGACTTGCTGTCAAATAAAATTTGCATCTGCAGGGATGAAGCATCACAACCACATATTAAAATCCATATGTGCTAGTACATTTTGCATTTAGTAACATAGGATATGTGCTTTTAAAAAGTGATCGCATTTATAAAAGCCTTTTTTTTCCCCAAAACAATTTGTTTTACTTTGTTTTCTTAAGTAATGGTTGGTGGAAATATAAAAATTGCTTTTGGTCCATAATGGGTGTACAGTTACAAGAGCTTTGGTGGTTAAAGAAAGCACATCTACCAGTATTTTCAATTTATTTTTCTGATTTTTCTTTTACTGAAGGATTTCTTTTCAAAGATATTATGACATGTTTTGTACTGTTTCCAGACAATGTTAGTATTTCAGAAATTACATTACCATTACAGAGCATGGGAAAGTTATTTGCAATTGATAAGTAAAAATTCTTTTTTTTAAATTTTATTTTCAATCTGGACTGGCTGAAATCAGGTCACATGATTGCAGAACGAAGTGCACTCTTGCGATCCATAGGAGAGTACAGTCAAAAATGTTTAGGCTATACCAGGGGCAGACTGACCATATGGGCACTCTGGCGCTGCCCGGGGGCCCGGGGTCAGTAGGAGGCCCCATGAGATGCCCCTGGTACCTTTCATAGGCTTTTTTGGGTGTGGTTTGAGTGTGGGTGAGGACGCAGGGGCCCCATGATCCCCTATTGCCCGGGAGCCCCATGAGTTGTCAGTCCGCCCCTGGGCTATACTTCTCTTTTAATAAGGGGTAAATAGGAATACATTTTGTTTTACAAAAAAAGAGTCCTGTCCTGTCATATGCAGATTAAAGGTCACACCTTTGACCTACACATGACTGTAATAGTAATAATAATGAAATATTACTTTGTTACAATGCATTTACTCAATGACAGCTAACCTGCAAATGCCATTTTACACAGAACCAAAAGAATTCTGACAGTCATTCCTACTTTTTAAAACAGACCAATTACCAGTAATAGTGGCGGGGGCAAGGCACCAGGGGCAGAGGAGCTGGATGTTATTGAAGTTTTTTAAAAAGTGTCTTTTATGTTCAAAGTCCTAAAGTGGTTAAAGTGTAATTAAAACCTAAATCTATTTTTCCTTGGCAGGAATCTATGACGTCACCATGCATATCAGAAGTCTTCGGGCCACCATTGTCTGTGAGCCAATTTTAATGGCTCACCTCTCCGGTGACTCTACCTCCTCATTGGCTGAGACAGCAGCCACTGGCTCCTACTGCTATCAATCCCAGCCAGTAAGCCAATGAGGAGAGAGAGGGTGCAGAGTTGAGACTAAAGCTTTGTGTGTGAATAGACACACAGAGCAGCAGCTCAGGAGTAAGGTTGCATGGGTGCCCCCATAGCAAGCTGCTTGCTCTGGGGGCGCTCTGCAAGAGGGAGGGGCTAGGAGCATCGGCGTGGAGCAGAGAAAAGGAGAAAAGGGCTGCGCTGTGCAAAATCACATGCCATGGTTGTTTTTTTTTTAATTGCCTTTAACCCTTTCACTGCCAGGTCTGTACAGCATACAAACCTACTTCCTCCTGGCCAGGTCCATATGCTGTATGGACCTGATTCCTGATTCTTTTATGAGCTCATGGTCACTCCAGTGATCATGAACTTATAGCAGAACTGTTCAGCAGACTCTGCTGAACAAAACAATTGCTCTGATCAGCTGATGACAATCCACCGAGCAGAGCTATTCACCTTTATTGTGACCCCCCCTTCTTACTGCCGCTGCCTGCCTGTCACCTTACACTCTCTGTCCCTCCACCTAATCTGCTGCCCTGGCCACTACAATGTCCCCACCACCTTACCCCTTCCTCTGGCACTGATTTCTCCCCATCACCATTCTCACCCTTAGCACCAGCCATTTCCCCATCCACCATCACCGATCTCTGTGGCTGGATGCAAATGTCGGCTTCCCCCACTGCTTCTCCTGCCAACAATTGTATCCAGCCACAGTACTCAACAATGTAAAAAATGTTCAAATAAAGCCCCCGCTAGGCCCCTCTCTCAACCCAGGTTCCCCCCTCATCACCGATCCAATCTATGCAGCTCTGCTAGCCGGCTCTCCTTCCTCTCCCGCCGGCTACAGCTGCTTTGTTCTGGTCTGTAAGTCCAGGCAGTGAAGTGTCAGGATGGAGAGTAGGGGGGCTGGTAAAGATGTGTTTACCAGCCCCATTTCTTTCCTGAATGAACACAGCGATTGGTACCTATCACTTCTGTTCATTACTGAATTATAGTAAACAGTGTTTACTATATTTCAACTTGCGAATGAATAGGAGTCTCTATGCAGCTGCCTATCTCATTCACCTATAGTGCAGCTCAAGCTGCAGGGAAAGAGACTGTCTTGATGCTACAGCCGAGGATCTGAATTCTAAGTAATTGGATGCATTTAATTACCAAGATGTAGGAACTTATGTTATTCTAGAGCAGTTGTCTGTAAAAAGAGGCCTAAGGGCTGGATGCGGCCCTTTGTGTGCCTTTATCTGGCCCTTGACTATTCCTCTCACTGATACAAAATACCAACAGTGGGGAATGATTCCTCCCACTGACGCCAATAATTGGGCACTGTACCTCTCACTGATATCAATGATGGGGCACTATCCCTCCCACTGATATCAATGATGGCGCGCTATTCCTTCCACTGAAACCAATGATGGGGCACTATTCCTCCCACTGATACCAATGATGGGGCACTATTCCTCCCACTGATACCAATGATGGGGCACTATTCCTCCCACTGACACCAATGATGGGGCACTATTCCTCCCACTGATACCAATGATGGAGTACTATTCCTTCCACTGATACCAATGATGGGGCACTATTCCTCCCACTGATACCAATGATGGGGCACTATTCCTCCCACTGATACCAATGATGGGGCACTATTCCTCCCACTGACACTAATGATGGGGCACTATTCCTCCCACTGATGCCAATGATGGGGCACTATTCCTTCCTCTGATACCAATGATGGGACGCTATTCCTTCCTCTGATACCAATGATGGGGCACTATTCCTCCCACTGATATCAATGATGGGGCACTATTCCTCCCACTGATACCAATGATGGGGCACTATTCCTCCCACTGATACCAATGATGGGGCACTATTCCTCCCACTGACACCAATGATGGGGCACTATTCCTCCCACTGATACCAATGATGGGGCACTATTCCTCCCACTGATACCAATGATGGGACACTATTCCTTCCTCTGATACCAATGATGGGGCACTATTCCTTCCTCTGATACCAATGATGGGGCATTATTCCTCACACTGATACCAATGATGGGGCACTATTCCTTCCACTGATACCAATGATAGGGCACTATTCCTCCCACTGATACCAATGATGGGGCACTAATCCTTCTACTGATACAAATTCTACTGATACTATGAAGAGGGCACTAGTCAACCCACTAATACCAACGATGGGGTATTAAATTTGTATTGTGACAGTGTGAGGCTCTGCCACTATGGGATTGGTCAGAAAAAGCACACAAGGTTTGCATGTTTGCTAACTGCAGGACTAATGAGCATTGATTTTGAGCAGAGAAAACTGCTTTGGCAGCTTTCCCCAGTTTTGGTATTTCTGGATGGGGCTCTGTAATTTGGAGATTTCAAAGTGCCTTGGGAGGGAAGACACATCTAACCCAGTGTCCAGGTGCAAACAGCCCTTGATTGGCTGGTGAGAGCAATTGAGGAAGGTGGTGTTGGAATTGCAGTTGCTGCAGCCAAAAGTAAGGTGTGCTCCTGTCTAGAGACCAAGGTAAAGCATTCAAGACAGCACTCCATGTGGGAGAGGTTCCAGGTCAGTGGACTGAGATAGTTGGGCCATCGGAGAGAGTCTGGGAGACTAGATGCTGAGACAACTGGGGGAGAGTCCAGGGGTTTTAGGAGAACCTCCAACCTAGAGGCTAGGATTAAGCCTGTGCAGCAAGGTACTGCGACCAAGTCTGAGTGAGTCTTAAGAGCCAGGTGACTCTGCATTTTCCATTGTGTATATTTTGCTGGAGAAGAACTCCTGCGTGGGAAACATTATGTTGGACTTTTATTTTGTTTTCTGTATTTTTAATAAAGGTAGGCTAGCAGGCTCTTAAATTTACTTCTGGTCTGGCATGGACTCATTTAAAAATGCATCTACCATTGAGCTAACAAGCCCCAGATCACAGTGTTATTATCGCAATAAAATGAAAGACTTTTAACATAATGTAATCTGTATGTGGAATACATCTGTGTAGCACCTGAAAAAGTCCCAGCACATTCTTTTCTTTATTTCAATGTTAATCCTCAAAAAAAAAACGGAAAATCGAGACACGCATCCGGGAGGCCCTGAGCCTGCATGGGGTAGAACTCTGGGTGCCAGTAAACCCTTATTAAACCATGACATGTCACAGCCTTGTCACACCTGATGTTGAAAATGATCCCATGGTACTTTTTAACAATTTATTTTTTAAAAGTATAGTTTTTGATACATATACCATGGGGTTCTCTACTATATTACATTTTAATATGGTGTCTTGACTTTCCTATTAAATTTAGTTTTCTTTAAATATCTGACCGGAGTTCAACTTTAAGTTTGAATTTTTAGTTTGCATAGCACATAATACATTTCCCTGCCATAAGAGTAAAAAAAAAAATTCTCAGAGTTCAAGGGGTCATTTATTAATTTAAAATGATATTTGCATCAAGCAGTCATGGGCTAACGCATTCGATTTTAACCAAATCTTCCAAGAAGGGTGGGTATACTTTAGGTAAAGAGTTTTGAAGTTTATTTCTGCCAAGTTGCAGTTCTGAAAGGTAGTTCCTTAGCTACTGCAGCCCCAGTGCCTCCCAAAATGTTCAAAATGTGTCTCATGCTTTCATTTATTTTGTCTTTCAGGTAAAGAAAAGCGAAGAGTATCCAAAACCACCATGGCGTCTTCAGCCTTACTGATTGTTTATGCCATAGGTTTGGCTGAGACCTTTTTGGGCTTGGTGATAAATGCCTTCATCACAATCGCCAACCTCTTGGACTGGAAGGCAGGCAAGAAATTGAAGCCCTTTGATAAAATCTTTTTGAGCCTGGGACTCTCTCGTTCAATCCATATGTGTCTCTTCATGTTTAATATCATGATTCGAGTCTTCAGCCTTAACATTTATGGCATTTCTGTTCTCAACTGGATCCTTAACATGACATATTTATTCCTAGACTTCTCCAGTCTTTGGTTTGCCATGTGGCTCTGCTTTCTCTACTTTGTCAAGGTAACCATCTTTAAAAACACTTTACTTATTCGTATTAAACTACGAATTCCTCAACTTGTGCTATCCATGATCATATCACGTCTACTCATGGCGTTGTTTTCTGGCTTAATATTTGTCTGCAACTATAATGACCCTTTAGATATAATGTTCCCTAGATTCGATCCACCAAGTAATTCAAGCATCGAGAAAGAACTGACGTTCATAGTGCCATCTTACTTTCTAGGACATTTTCTACCCTTTATAATGGTCAGCATTTCTACAACATTTTTGATCCTAACGATTCTGGGTCATGTGAAACGTATAAAAAGTACCATTACAAGTTATTCAACACCAAAGATGGATGCCCACCTTGCAGCTATTAGATCTGTTTGTCTGGTGGAGTTCATGACCATCTGTTACTTTATCGTGACGGTTTTACTTCGTTTTAATTTCTATCAAACCTTTGATAGTAATGTTATCTTTGTGCTAGTGATCTCCTACCCAACTTTCCACTCCATGGTGCTGATAGGGGGGAATGCAAAACTGAAAAAGAAGTTTTTTAATATTGTCTATTATGCGACAAACTGTGCACCACTGGGAAGCTTTTGCAGCATATTTAAGAACCCCAAATAAATATTCATATAAATCTATATCCGTGTTTTCCTATAGTATCCATGAATTTGCATGTGATTACCTTTCTTTGAGATTTATTTGACTTAAACAATACTTAATTTTGTAGATCTGCTTTATTGAAACAATAAATATTAGATAATTAAATCTGTTTGTTTGTTTTTTTAACTTCTACAAACTAGATTTATAATTAAAGCCCAATTGAAGTCATTGTTTTCATTATTGTTATTTGGTTGGACTGCATAAAAAGTAAAGACTATGGAGTGTATATATATAAAAAATTGCTTTGCAAATGGGGGCAAAAGTTAATATTTTTAGCCTATTTTATCTCCAGGTTGATTTATACAGAACTGAGTAAATCATGAAATTATGTGAATTATGGACATTAGATAAAGCTGATGATCACAGCGACACTTTAGGTGGGCTTTAATCCCAGGAGACGTGGATTCCTTAATCACGTGACAGCTGTGGTTGTCGCTCCCAGCAGTCACATGATCAGGAGACCATCCTGCTGGCTCACAATCAGCAGCTATGATTGAGAGCTATAGCAGCTCATTCAGTGCAATGGGAGCATGGAGTAAGCGTGCTGTGAGAACACAGCCTAAGACCAACAGGGAGGTATACACTCACCAACCACTTTATTAAGTAGACCTGTTCAATTGCTTGGTAACACAAATTGATAATCAGCCAATCACATGGCAGCAACTTAATGCATTTAGGCAACTAGATGTGGTGAGGATGAATTGCTGAAGTTAGAACTGAGCATCAAAATGGGGATGAAAGGGGATTTAAGTGACTTTGAACGTGGTATGGCTGTTGGTGTCAGACAGGTTGGTCTGAGTATTTAAAAAACTGCTGATCTGCTGCGATTTTCATGCACAACCAGGGGTGGACTGACAACTCATGGAGCCCCCAGGCAATAAGGGATCATGGGGCCCCTGTGTCCTTGCCCAAACTCAAAAAAGCCTATGAAAAAGTAACCAGGGGCATCTCATGGTGCCCCCTACTGACCCCGGGCCCTCGGGCAATGCCCGAGTTTCCAAATGGTCAGTCTGCCCCTGTGCACAACTATATGTGGGGTTTACAAAGAATGGTCCGAAAAAGAGAAAATATCCAGTGAAAAGCAGTTGTGTGGATGAAAATGCCTTGTTGATATCAGAGGAGAATGGGCATTCTATTTCAGCTGTGACATTCAGATGGTAGGGTCACATTTTGTAAACAACATGAAAGCATGGATCCATCCTGCCTGGTAGCAACAGTTAAGGCTGGTGGTGGAGGTGTAATGGTGCAGGAGATATTTTCTTGGCACTAGCAAGGTGTACCTAATAAAGTGGCTGTGAGTGTGTGTGGGGCAGCTAGGTGTTAAAGCGGTAGTAAACCGACACAAAAAAAATCGGGCTCCTGCAGGACACTGGGTGCACCCATCTTCACCTGGTCTTCCTTCCGGGTTCGACTCAAGCTGTATGAATGGCAGGGGTACTTCAGAGCTCTGAAGTACGACAGGGGTATGCTGTCCCTTCAGAGCGCATGTGCCGATGACGTCACTGGCTGCATTTTGTATGAATATTTCCTAAACAGTACAAGTTTAGGAGGTATTCCCTGTAACTACAGGTAAGCCTTATTGAAAAGTGAATGTTTATGAGTATATGAAAGATAAATGATCTACTGTAGATAGATCTGGATACCTTTAAGGCCCATGCACATTGGTCATTTGCCCAGCTTTTCTAAGGACCTTTCTCCTAGCAGGAAAAATGTGGCATCAAAAACGTGCCTAAGGCCGCATTTCTTCAAATGCTTGGGCATTTGTTCATTTATTTCAGTGATCAGAATAAATTAATATTGAAATGAATCGTTATATGAAATGAACACACGTGTGCTAAACATTAATGTATGTTTAGTTGCATTTACACATCAGGCATTGCCAAAACACTCCTCTCCTGAATGGGCTGCCTCTATTTTTTTGTTCTGCCTCTAAATGCCTGTAAACGCCAATGTGTGCCTTGGCACAGAGACTAACATAGAGGAGCATTTAGAAAAAAACAGCAAACACCCCTATAGTGGCCTTTTGATGCCCGGTGTGCATGAGGCCTAAAGATAACACACTCAATTCCAGTGTGAAACTCCTGAAGCTTGGATGATACTCTCATGAGTTAAACAAGACAAATATTTAAGCAGTTATGGATCTTGAACATATCATGCAAAACCTAATAAACAGTCAACTAAATTCTTGGGGCATATATCATTCACCTTGGTCCTTTACTCTACCATAGCTGCTCAGGCAGGATATTCAAGGAGGCTCAGCTGTCATTTTGACACAGCAACTGTGTCTTAGGAGCCACTGTAAATTCAGTCTGCAGACATCAATGATAGATAGAAAGATAAACTAAAAGTAATTGCACTAAAGTGTCACAAGTGAATAAATACTATATAAACTATATTGCTAAAAATCATTGGATTCAGGTGTTCCAATGACCTCCATGGCCACAGTTGTATAGAATCAGACACCTAGGCATGCAGACTGCTTCTACAAACATTTGTGAAAGAATGGGTCACTCTCAGGAGCTCAGTGACTCCAAGCGTGGTACCGTGATAGGTTGCCAAATGTGTGATAAGTCCATGCGTGACATTTCCTTGCTACTAAATATTCCATGGTCAACTCTTAGTGGTGGTTTACCAAATTGGAAGCAACTGGGAACAACAGAAATTCAACCATGAAGTGGTAGGCCACATAAAATGACAGAGCGGGGTCAGCGCATGATGAAGCGCACCGTATGCAGAAGTCCCTAACTGTATGCAGAGTCAATAGCTAAAGACCTCCAAACTTCATGTGGACTTCAGATTAGCACAACAACAGTGCGTAGAGAGCTTCATGGAATGGGTTTCCATGGCTGAGCAGCTGCATCCAAGCCTTACATCACCAAGTGCAATGCAAAGCATCGGAGGCAGTGGTGTCATGCCTTTAGAACCACTTTATATTATTGTGTATTCACTTGTAATGTGCTTTTGAACTTACCCGAAAATTGGACAACTCCAGGAACAGTCAATTGGCTAGCCCAGCCCCCTCCCTCCTTACATCTTACAGCGCTCTCCTCATTTAAACGTTTCTAATTGCTCTCTGTGTTTGGCCTAATCCTCAACCCCTTCCTTTCCCCTTCCTACAAAACCTTTTATGTAGCTACTGAGGGAGAAGTGAAGAGTAGTATAGAGTGTCACTTGAATGACAGCTCTGAGTCTGATGGGGCTGCTGACAGTGGTGTATTTAGGTTTTGTGCTGCCCTAGGCAACACAAAAATTGGCGCCCCCACCCCCGCAGAAAGAGCCTGACATTGGCCAAGAGCACCCCTGCCCTCCACCTGAGCCTTCCACTACCACTGCTCCCCATACACCAGCCACCATCTCCTATGGCGAGAGAAAGAATAATAACCTTCACATCTCCGGACATCCCCAGGAACAAGAGTCAGACTGTGCATACACCATCATGAAACCCACAGCATCTCTTGGAACCCACCAGGTCCCCATGCCCCATGTGTCCCTTCTTCCATCCCTTCTTCCAAGGGGCAGTGCTGCCCCCCCCTGATAAATGCCGCCCTAGGCAAATGCTTTGTTTGCCTTGTGGTAAATACACCCCTGGCTGCTGACATTACATCCAAGATAGCAGCACTCAGCAGCAGTCTTGGGGCTTTTGGTTGCCTACACAAGGTGGGCTTTTACAGGTAAAAACTATGCATCAAATATATAAAATGCACATATAATCCTATGGGAACATATTTGTTGAAATGAGTGGTCTGGTGATATGGTCTATATAATTAATAAGCAGAGTTAGGTGTGAAACATGTCAAGGTGTTCTGGCACTCATAATTCTTACTGTTTCTAAAATGAATAATTGAGGCATGTCCATCCATGGTCCATTTTTCCATTATCTATAAAAAAAACACTAATAGGGGGTTTAAACTGTCCTAATCTAGCCAAAGCTGTCAGTCCATACATACAACTTTAATTTTATGCTATTTGTATTGGCCAAGCTGTACAAGCTACCATGGTCACAGCGGAGGCAAGAAATACAATTTGTTGGTTTCCAAAGGGAATTTACTATCAGTTGTAAGTAGCCATGTTATAGAGCATTCTATGTTGAAACAAAAGTCAAGGAGAAGAAAGGGACCACTGTTAAACTTGGTAGCTTGCTTGGGAAGCCAAAACAAAAAAAAATGGTATTAGAATAATTTTGATCATGGTGGAACAAATGGTAAATAATGGGTTGATATAAATAACAATAGTTGTACTCTACTGGGTCTATCCACAATATATCTAGAAGTTTTTTTTGTTGTCACTTCCTGATGACTTCACCACTGTGTGAAAGGTTGTAAGTCAATGTCATATAGGGAGTTGATTATACAGTACTTCTTTACCACCTCAACACCGCACCACAGCTGAGAGACTGCTATGCTGCCCTTTTGTTCTGGAGGGCATCCATGGATGTCCTTTTAGAATGCAGCTAAAATGGCCTGGGGAGAAAGTGCCCAGTACTGAAGTGGTTAAGAAAATCCTTCATTTATATCTATATCTACAAGCATTGTGGAGAACAATCATTTTCAAATTTCACAATAGAGACTTTGAAATCTTAGCTTGTAGATTGTAGATATAGATATAAAAGAAGGATTGGCCTAACCACTTCATTACCAGGCCCATTCTCCCCCTTCCCGCCCAGGCCATTTTTCAGCTTTCAGTGTTGTCGCACTTTGAATGACAATTGCAACGCTGTGCTCCAATTAAATTTTTACACAAATAGAGATTTAATTTGGTGGTATTTAATAACCATCCCTGGCCATGCGGGATCTCCTGCGTGGTGGGGGTTGGGGAAAGACCTGTCAACCTACCCTGTAAAATAATTGCTAAGAGAATTCATGGAAAAAGTTGCTTACGAGTGACGGTCCATGCAATCGCCAAGGGTCAGATACGACTGAATGGATAGATATCTATTTAATCACCACTGAGTTTTTATAATTTGTTGCCGAATAAACAAAAAAAAACAGAACATTTTGGAAAAAAAACCCACGTTTTTCTTCTTTTCTGTTATAACATTTTGCAAATAAATAATCTTTTTTCGTAAATTTAGGTCAAAATGTATACAACTACATTTCTTTGATGAAAATAACCCCAATCAGTGTTTATTATCTAGTCTGTAGGAAAGTTATAGAGTCTACAACCTATGATATAAATATCTAAAATCAGTCAATCCTGTTGTACTGATGGACGATCTCATTTCTTGAGGCCTAAAAATGCCAGGACAGTACAGATATCTCCCAAATTACCCATTTTTGGAAAGTAGACAGTCCAAGGTATTTAGTAAGACGCATGGGGAGTTTTTTGAAATTGCAATTTTTTGGAAAATGAAGAAATTGAGAAAAATGTTTTTTTTTTTTTTTTTTTTTTACACAATTTAAATTTTTTTTTTTTACATACTGTCACCAGTTTGGTACAGTGTCATCATATAACTGGTGTGGCGTTGATCAGGGATACTGACTGGTGACAATATGTAAAAATAAAAAACAAATAATAATAATTTTCTTTAAATTTTAACTTTTTTTCTTCTTTATTACATTTTTTCATTTTACAATTTTTTTTATATACTGTGACCAGAGCAATATAGTGTTACCATATTAACACTATACTACTCTGGGAAGGTGATCAGGATTTTTTTATTAAATACTATGATGAATTTTACAGTTATAAGCAACCATTTTTCTGACTTCAGAAGAAGTCAAAGGAAGTGACGAAACGCGTCAGAACGGGTCACGTTGGACGCATTGACGTCAAACCGGAAGTGTGATCGTGGCCATTTTGGAAGAGGGAACATGCGGTTACTGTTCCCTAGCTTTGTCCATATACCCTGTCTCTAATGTGAGGAGCTGCTTTTCTCAATCCTTGATGTAAGTTGCTGAATAAATTTGTACTGTATTGAATGTACCTGGTCTAACTACTGATTTGTCCATGAGGAAATTGGAGGAAAGGATGGGCAGATCTTGAAGAAAGAGATTATCCCAGTCTTGTGATATGCCTTTCTGATATACCCAGAGGGTAATTATTCATTGCTGCACGAGTTGGAGTAGTTTTTTGAGCACAGTTGAATATAGTGTGGTGATATACACAGGAATGCTTCACTGATTTGTTGGAGTGTACACATTTTGGAGTGTTTCACATTGTAAAGTCTGATTATATTTCTGAGATTATGGAATATATGTGCGTGTGCAGTTGAACGCATCTATATCTATACTCTTATAAATGTTTTATTTTTTTTGCACAGTGTGGGGTATATATTTTAATTGTATAAAGGATATAACACTATTTTGAGTTTTTGTTTTTTTGAGGTATATGACTACTGGAGACTTTTTGAATTGAGAATAACTTTTGAAAGAAGAAAAAGATTATTTCACGGATGGTGTTTAGAACATTGGGGACATTTAATTTTTATATTGGACACTTTTGTATGTAGATGACATTTGTGTTAAAAGAAAAGTCTTTTTTGATATATTTAGAATAACTTTCAAGGGTGGAAATAATTTACTTTTCTATATAATTGGGGCTGATTGAGTGAGTGTGGTGCTGTTTAATTAATATATACATTTTTCTGAAAGAAAACTATTCGTTCAGTGTTTACTATTGTGATTGGCCACGGCTAATCACATGGTGCAGATGGGTTATGATTGTCCCTGTCTGTGACATGTAATTACTGCGACCAATCACAGAGCTCATCACAATAGTTCACAATTAAATGCGTGAATCAAAGCCTTCATTGTGTACAATTGTTATGTGACCTGCTGTGAGTGGCCACAGCGATCACACAGTACCAGCAGCGGACCAGTACAGTAATCTGTCATTGGCTGTGTCCGTTCGACATAGTGAGTGACAGAGCATGCCGGAGTGCGGCCCATGGGACGTGTGCAAGGCACAATCATATGACGTCCTCCCAGGATAATAGGGCTCCTGCCTGTCCGTCATGTTATAATGGACCGGGCGGGAAGGTGTTAAAGTGCCTTTGCTGGTTGATTCAATTGTGCAAATAATTTAGTGTGCACGATCTGGGAACATTTTATTTTAAAGCTGCACTCTAGGCAAATATAAAAGTCACACATTAGTGCAGCTCCGTAATCAATACATAATGAAATGTATTCTTTTAATTGCAAGTGATGTAAGGACCAGAATCCATCCTGTCCTTGTACAGTAGAGCCAGATTGTGAGAGGTAGAAGCAGTAAGGAGTAAGCTGATAGGAGGAGAAAGCAGAGTGGCATAGAGATACGCTTATTAATATGCTGCTTGTATTTTCATTGTCCAGTCACAGACTGGGGTCAGGTCCAAAACAACCTGGGCTCAAAGGAAGTGGGTTGAATGATGCTAACAGACTGAGGACGTCTAGTGGCAGAAAAAAGTACTAGTAAAGTTACAGATAAAGTTGATTTTATTATTTTATTTTATTATTTTATCAATTTTTACTGCCAGCAAAGTAAGGCTTACATCACTGGCAGTACAACCCTGTAAATGCAGCTTTCTAATAGAAGTTATATGGGTGGCTTTAAAGGCATCCAATCATTTCGAAAGGTGCAATAATGGGCCACCTATCCTTTACTTGATCCCCCTGTCATGTATCCTGGGCTCCATTGCCCCTCCTGACCACTCAAGACATCCATGGCATGTGTCAGCGGGGAGTAGAGGACAACCAGAGAACATTCATTCACTGATGGTCCCTGCATGAATGAAGCTGGAAGTGTAACGCAGGTAATGATCCATGCCAAAGTGGAAGCAACCATTGTAGACTCAGTCCCAAAGTATTTGAAGATCTGAACCCTTTGGGTGGAACACTTTCTTCCACCGAACTTTGATGATACGTTGCTCCTCCCCTAACACAAGCTAGCCACAATGTATGGTGGAACTGAGGGCTAATTCACACTCTAGTACGGTCCCAATATTACCTTTTCTCTCCTGGAAGTCACACGTCCCTCCCACCCCCATTCCCCCTCTTGGTCTCCTCTTTTTCCCCTTCTCCTTTCCTACGTAATCCTGTCTGTGCTTTCTTCTTCTCTTGTCTTACATGGAACCTATGTTTATCTCTCAAGAGCAGCTTTCCACATTTAGATCATAATTTTGGTTTACCTCGCCTTGCATATCCCAGATGTATGGTTTTGAATGACATTCTCCTTCATACCTTGAGGCAACCCATACCCCCCTTTCTTTATTTTCTGTAAATATATTTGAATGTCCTAAATTTGTCCCTGGCTTGAAAATTCAATAAAAAGTTTGAACAAGAATGAAGCTGGAAGTGATGAGCATTTTGTTACTTACATGTTTCAGTTCTCTCATTCCCTATCACTGTGGCTCGGGAATAAGCTACTCAAACATGATCTGTGCTTAGTTAGCTCCAGTGGAGTGCAATGGGTGGCATTAGGGGCAGGGGCGGACTGACAACTCATGGGGCCCTCGGGCAATAGGGGATCATGGGGCCCCTGTGTCCTTGCCCAAACTCAAAAAATCCTATGAAAAAGGTACCAGGGGCATCTCATGGGGCCCCCTACTGACCCAGTTTCCAAATGGTCAGTCCGCCCCTGATTAGGGGTCTACTCTTTCCTTGAGGAGAACCTGTCACCTGCACAATGCAATCAATGATAGCCATAAAGTTTAAGTTAAAAAAAAAAAACAAAGTTAAATAAAATCAATTAAAAATCCACAAAATAAGTTTCAAAACTCAATGCCCTCACATACACACAGAAAAGTAAACGCACATACTGAAACAACGAATGTTCCAGCACTGATAGACATGGACACTGGAGTGAGAGCAATATTTCTAGGGCCATAGTCATCTCTAAACTGAAAGCTTTAAAAAAGTCATTTATGGACGTTTTTCGTCCTATAGTTTGATACTGTTTCATATGTGAGCACAACTTGACAGGGCTTGACATCTGTTTACTCAACACAACCTCATCTTTTTCAATTTTACCAAAAATTGAGAAATATTTTGTGGTTGTGAGCACTAAAATTTATTGAATTTTCATTAGTATATTTTTTCTGAAAGTTTGGGTTTAATGAATCAGTGTGCTATTTTAACTAATCTTCAGGTAGGAGTTTTAACTAATCTTCATTTTAACCCCTTGACCCCTTTTAACCCACTGGCACTAAATGACACTGATACTAAATTGAAAAACTGAACTTTCCAATGATTTTTATTAAATGTAAATACTTCCAATAAACATAAAAATTAGCATAGATAAGTAAAAAAATTCAATTTTTTATTCCTATCTAAAACACAATGGAATCCATTCACAAGGATACTGCATACCATTTTTCAAATTTTTTTTTCAATTCACAAAAAAAAGCTACCAAAATACTGCATGATTTATTTTATGTGAACAGTACTAAATACTGCATTGTTAGGGATTTGTTAGTAACTGTCATGGTTGTTAAGGAGCAGCCGGTCGTCACGTTCTTAGCAACCGAAGAGTCATCAGCTGTCAGCAAGAAATGTACGAATGTAAACAAAATCATTGCCTTTAAAAATTACCGTAAAAATAGCGTGGGCCCCTCCCAATCTATACCAGGCCCTTTGGGTTTGATGTATATATATATATATATATATATATATATATATATTAAGTAGAACCCCATGCCAAAATTAAAAAAAAAAGTGTGGGGTCCCCTCTAAATCCATACCAGTCCCTTAGACCCCCTGCCCTAAAGCTCACCCCCCATTTTGACAGTATGTGGCCTGGTATGGTTCAGGAGGGGGGGCTGGGGCACGGGGGTCTAAAGGTCTGCTATGGGTTTGGGGGGACCCCACACCATTTTTTTCACACTTTTTTTTATTTTGGCATGGAGTTCTTCTTAATATCCATACCAGATCTGAAGGACCTGGTAAAGATTGGGGGGACACCCACGTTGTTTTTTTCCAGTAATTTTGAATTGCCGGCAAATACCTGGGTCTGGTATGGATTTTTGGGGGGCCTCCAAGCCATTTTTTGTTTTTACATGTTGGAGTGGGGTTGCCCTCAAAATCCATATTAGATCCGAAGGGAACCCCGCTGACAGCTGATGACTCATCGGTTGCTAAGGATGCAGTGGCCACCCGCTCCTTAACAACCATGACAGTTACTGGTTGTAAGGCTGCCGGTGACTGCCACCTCCTTGACAACCATTTAAAATAGAACACTTTCATTAAGTACCGCATGCCTGAACTACTTCTTAATTACCGCATGCATTTAATTATTTATTTCCTTCTGTGAATTGACTTTATCCCCTTTTTATGCGGTATTTACCAAGCGCTTTGACAGTTTGGGGGTGAATACTGTATAAAGGTATAGTGAATTGAAAGTTTCAGGTTTGCATGAGATATTTAGGGAAAATGTGTCAGATCACCTAAATATCTGTGATCTTCTTTTGTGAATGGAGCCCAATGACCCTGACCTTTGATTCTGACCATGATCTTTGGCTCTAACCTTGACACTGACCAAGAAGAGCCCCTAATCTAGCAATGTTTTTCTTTCTTATTTTTTTATACAACCTTTTTTTTTTTGATTAACCAAAATCTCCTCTGATGAATCACATAAAAGTATTTGCATCAAAATCAAAAGACAGTAGTCACTGTGACTGACTCGTAAACAAATGTCAGTGTAGGTAGTCAAGTTCAGCCGTGATACGTGACGGTTGCTAGGCTAAGAGTTTAAATGTTTTCCCCATCAATATTTATTTTGCATTAAAAAAATTATACTGTAAAAAAACAGTACCTCAGTGGCATAAATAAAATTACATAATATATTGAAACATGGTAAATTATACATGATTCCATTAAAAGAAGAAGATTAACATTGTAGGTCAAACATCTTCAAGTTTCCCAGTCAACATGCCTGTTGTGAAGACTATGATTTGTGAAGTGATTGGTTGTGTGGAAGTTCTTGTGGGTTTAGTGGTTAATACCTTTATAATGGTTATCAACCTTAAAGACTGGTGGACTAGCAGAAAGCTGAAGCCTTATGATAAGATCATGGTGAACCTTGGACTATCCAGAGTCTGTCTTCTGTTCTGCTTCTTCTTCCGGATCACCAATCGGATCTTCAAGTTGGAGCTATACCTTAGCCCTGCACAAAGGAGTGTTTTCCGGGCAGCTCAGTTGTTATTTGATTTTTCCAGTCTGTGGTTTGCCATGTGGCTTTGTCTCCTCTACTTTTCTACTTTGTGAAGATTACCATCTTTAAAAACCACTTCCTTCTCTGGGTAAAACTGAAAATTCCACAGCTGATACCATCTGCAGTCGTCATAACTTATGTTGTCTCATTCGTTTTTGGATTTATTTTTGCTTTTTTCATTAAAGAAACAGCAGATGTTATGGACAACGTCAACTTGCCAGTGAACAAAAGTATTTACAAGGAGCTGAGTTACATGATACCATCGTACTTTTTTGGGCATTTATTGCCTTTTATATTTGTCAGTATCTCAACTTCATTACTGATTCATACTATCGTTGTTCACATAAGACATGTCAAAAATAATATAACAGGTTTTACGAGACCCAGGTTGGATGCCCACCTCTCATTCCTTCATTCAGCTGTGTTATTGGAGTTTATGACCGTCTGTAACCTGGTGGCCACATTTATGTTCCGGTTTGACTTCTATGGACATTTTGAAACCAGTGTTAGTTTTTTGTTCCTGGTTTCCTATCCATTGTTCCATTCACTGGTAATTATTGCAGGGAATACAAAGCTTAAAGGGGCTCTTTGGGGAGTTGTAGGTTGTGGTAAAGGAAAGGCCAGCTTGGGCCAATTTAAGTTTGAATATCTTATACCATTATATGATACCCAGGTTTGATGCCCACCTGTCATTCCTTCATTTGGCTGTCTTATTGGAGTTTTCAGACGTCTGTAACTTGGTGACCACATTTATGTTCCATAAACAAATAACTTCCTTCTCCTCCACTCCTACCAAAAAGTCACACTTTCTCCCTAGAAAGTATACATTATAACATATCCTTTTTGTGATAAACCACATAAATCCCACATAAATCCCAAAAAATAAAATAAAATAAAAAAAAAGAGTGGTTTTGCGTTTGCACAGAGTGGAGTGTTGTTATATATATATTTAAAAGATAATGCACTATGGATTTTTCTTTTTACTTTTTTGAGGTTTTCATGGAATATTTAGGATAATTTTCCTTCCAACTGGATTGAAATGGAAAATTTGAGACCTTGGCATTGGACACATTTTGGATTTATTTGAATTTTGGGACAGATTTGGGATTGAATTTGATTTGGTCACAATTTTTAATTTAATTGTATTAATTTTGATTGCATCACCTAATTTTATGTGTGGAATTTTATTTTATTTTTTGGGATTTATGTGGGATTTATGTGGTTTATTACATTTATGTTCCAGCTTGACTGCTATGGACATTTTAAAACCGATGTTAGTTCTCTGTTCCTGGTTTCCTATTCATTGTTCCATTCATTGTTAATTTGTTAATTATTGCAGGGAATGCAAAGCTTAAAGAGGCTCTTTGGGTTGTTGTAGATTGTGTTAAAGGAAAGGCTGCAAGAGAAAAGTGTTGTGTAAGTCAACAAATAGAAAGCAAAAGACAGACTATTGCTCAGCAAAAATACATTTCAAAACTGTACAAGTGAAATTTAAAAAAAAAAAATCCACTTTTTTAGCAAGCGTAAATCTGAACTTCAAGTATGACCAGCTTGGGCAAATTGAAAGTAGAACTATAGGCATTTTTTTTTTCATTTTGGATAGAGTAAGGGAGGGTTTAAACTAGGGCCGGATCTAGGGGGGGGGGGGGGGTGCTGGGGTGGGCTGTGCCCCGCCTGATTTTAGTTGAGCCCCCAGGTCTCTGAGACTTCATCTACTGATCCATGAACCAGTCTTGTGGGGGCAGGTAATGTGATGGGGATACCTGATGTAAAGGGGCACTCTGATTCAGATACCTGATGTACAGAAGCACACTGATGGGGTAACTGGTCATATGTTAGGAGCACTCTGATGGGAACAGTTGATGTAAGGAGGCACTCTCAGGGACCCTGATGTAAGGGGACATTCAGATGGGAACCTTGATGCAATGGGGGACTGATGGAAACCCTAATTTAGGACGGGACTCTGATGGGGACACCTGATATAAGGGAGCACACAGGGTCTGTTTAATCATCTTATTCTAATGACAGCCTAATATCCCACATGAAAGAAAAATATATTTGAAATATATTTTGAAAATATTCTCCCCAAATATATTGACATATATTTGAAATACTACAATTTTGGCCATATTCAATATATTTCAAAATATATTTAAATAAATATATATATGCTTTTCACGGAGGAAAAAAACTCTACACATTGCTGCTTTAAGAAGAGAGGTCTGTGTTGTTTACCAACACAGGGCTCTCTTCTGTCATTCGTTCAGCCAGTCGGTGGGTTCCGACCATAAATTATTAGATGGGACTCGCTGATCAGCATGTGCTGTAGCGAATGTACATGTATGTGATCAGGCGCAGCGGGGCCACTCTGTCTATATCTGAGTTAGGTGGTCGGAAACAGGTTAACAAACTTTTTGTAGCAGATTTCTACCTGTTTCTGTTCTGAAGAAAAAACTGTATGTTCACCTATGTCCATGAAAAACCAACTTGTTAGTGGGAGGTCCTGTTCATTAGAAATCAGCTGTTGCACTTTTAGTGTTCTGATGGGAACAGATGCAGTGTCTGCATTCCATTACTAACCCTTACACCCCGGTCACATCAAGCCCGACTTTGAAATCGTGCAACTTGCAGTGAAGTCGCATGATTTAAAAGTCGGTGGACCTGCCGATTTCATGTGCGATTTGCAAGACATCTGACAGATGTCTATGCAAATTGCACAGAAAGTAGTGCATGTACTACTTTAGAAATTGGCGCGGCTCCGACCAAGTCGAAACCATACTGATTTGACCGCTGTAATTGCAGACAATAGGGTGCAACTTGGCATGCGATTTGCAAGTCGCATGGCATGCAAATCAAATGCCAAGTCACACCCAGTGCAACCGGGGTGTTAGGGAGTCTGTCACCAAAAATATAATTCTTTTGGCAGGGGTGCTTAAATCTGACTTGTAGCTTAGTCAGGGGCAGACTGACCATTTGGAAATTTGGGCGCTGCCCGAGGACCCGGGTCAGTAAGGGGCCCCATGAAATGCCCCTGGTACCTTTTTCATAGGCTTTTTTGAGTTTGGGTAAGGATACAGGGGCCCCGTGGTCCCATATTGCCCGGGGGCCCCATGAGTTGTCAGTCCGCCCCTGATCTTAGTGCAGAGATTTGGAAAAAAACGTGAGCCAATCACACAAGCAGGAAATGAGAACCGTGGGGGCGGTCCGTATTTCAACTGTTTGCAGAAGGTTGCCATATTGCATTGAATTACAAAGGCTGAAGATCGAAAAGGAATGGTCATTTTTTAATTTTTATTCACATTAAGGGCTCATGTACACTGCAGCTGATAAACTCACGTTTATGAGTTGTTCTGCGTTTTTTTCAGCAGCCCCTGAACTCTCCCTAATGTTTTCCTATGTGTCCATGTGCACATAGTCGTTTAGTCGTTCACAGGCAGTTGAGTTTACAGTCATTTTTTTGAACGCAACAAACTTTTATCAGCGTTTCAAACACAAAACACTTGTAAACGCGGCTAATCGTGTCTAAACACAGGAAATCGCATTTATAAACATTTGCATTTTAAATTTTTTTTTAACTCTTCCAGTTCCCAATGCTGTCCAGAGCCTTTTTTCATCATGAAAAATGCATGTAAAGCGTTTTAAAGGTGCTCAGATGGACAAAACACTGAACACAGGATGTTCCTATCAGGCTTGTCACACATTCTAATGACCAATTCACACCTCAGACCTCTCCCACCCTTGGAAACAAAAGATATGTTAATGACCATTCACACCTCAAATACCTCATGAAAACCCCCTGCCAGGTGGCCTTAATGTCTCATTCCACGAGACACCTATCCCATCCTTGGGAACAAAATAAATGTTAATGAGCAACTCCCACCTAATTATCTCAACACATACTGCTGTCTCTGCTTCTACTCTCTGTATTTCTCTGCAACAGTCTGAAATGGTTACTAATTTCCACTTTTCAGTGCATTCTGGGCATTTGGGAGGTTCTCCTGTGCTTATCTTTAAAAAAAATGCTTCTAAACGCAAACGTGCATAAACGCAAATAAACGCACATAAACGCGTTATGCAAACGCGGTTAAACAGACGTTTTATAACCTACGTTTTCCAGCAGTTTCCATTGTTCAGAAATGTCCCGTGTACATGGGGCCTAAATCATTATTGTGATCTGGCTTGCATCAAAAGTTGTATGTGCTATATTATTCCTTTTTTTTTCTTCTTTTTTTTTTGTTACAAAAGCCTTATCCTTTTGGATCCAACAAGCAACTGTCCCCATAAAATTTTGATACAGTATCTAAGGCCGTATCTTTTTTTTCTTCAATGAGCATTCATTTATCCTGCATTTCACTTAATTTATGAGAAATATTGCACACATTTATTTCACTTTTTTATTTGAATGAGGGTTATAGACCATGCTGTTTTATTAATTAGTTTATAAAGTTGCAGAAATCAGAGCAGAGGAAAATATGGTGTTTTGTTTACTGTATGCGCTGGTATGTAATGTTTGAATAAAGCAATTTTATTTTTTTAATCATTAAGATTCTTGATAGATTATTTAGCAGAAGCAACTAAAAGCAAGATTTTTTTACTGGTATCAGTCCCATCCAACATACACTATATTGCTAAAAGTATTGGTTGGCCTGCCTTTACATGCACATGAACTTTAATGACATCCCAGTCTTAGTCTGTAGGGTTCAATATTGAGTTGGCCCACCCTTTGCAGCTTTGCAGCTTCAACTCTTCTGGGAAGGCCGTCCACAAGGTTTAGGAGGGTGTCTATGTGAAGGTTTGACCATTCTTCCAGGAGAGCATTTGTGAGACCAGGCACTGATGTCAGACGAGAAGGTCTGGTTCGCAGTTGAATTCATCCCAAAGGTGTTCTATGGGGTTGAGGTCAGGACTCTGTGCAGGCCAGTCAAGTTCCTCCACCCCAAACTCGCTCATCCATGTCTTTATGGACCTTGCTTTGTACACTGGTGCACAGTCATGTTGGAACAGGAAGGGGCCATCCCCAAACTCTTCCCACAAAGTTGGGAGCATGAAATTGTCTTGGAAAAGTCTTGGAATGCTGTCGCCTTAAGAGTTCCCTTCACTGGAACTAAGGGGCCAAGTCCAACCCTTGAAAAACAACCCCACACCATAATCCCCCTCCACCAAACTTTACACTTGGCACAGTGCAGTCAGGCAAGTACTTTTCTCCTGGCAATCGCCAAACCCAGACACGTCCATCGGATGATTTGTGATTCGTCACTCCAGAGAACGTCTTCGTTGCTCTAGAGTCCAGTGGTGGAGTGCTTTAAACCACTGCATCCAATGCTTTGCATTGCACTTGGTGATGTAAGGCTTGGATGCAGTTGCCTGGTCATGGAAACCCATTCCATGAAGCTCTCTACACACTGTTGTTGTGCTAATCTGAAGGCCACATGAAGTTTGGAGGTCTTTAGCTATTGACTCTGCAGATAGTTGGCGACTTCTGCGCACTGTGCGCTTCAGCATGCGCTGACCCCACTCTGTCATTTTACGTGGCCTACCACTTGGTGGCTGAGTTGCTGTTGTTCCCAGTTGCTTCCACTTTGGTATAATACCATTAACAGTTGACCATGGAATATTTAGTAACAAGGAAATGTCACGGATGGACTCATTGCACAGGTGGCAACCTATCACAGTACCACGCTTGAATTCAACTCTTCTGGGAAGGCTGTCCACAAGGTTGCAACTGTGTTCTGGCAGCGGTACAGGGACTTCCTGTCCTACTCCCAGAACAACATTCAGTTGGGCTGAGCATTTCATTCACCGGAAGCTTTGCATACTATGAATGCATGCAGAGATTCCTCTGATTGGCTGAATTGGAGAGGTGTAAGGGAAGACCTCACATCAAAGGAAGTCCCCGTAACTGCTGGAACAAAGTGCTCTAAAGCTCATTGCACTCTTGCAAACCAATGAAAAACGTAAAGTACATGCAATCCCTAAAAATTACTTTTAGTTTGCCAAAATATTGTGTATCAAGACAGTTGTCTTTATTGTGTTTAATAAAATCCTTCATTTCACAATCTTTCATCCTTTGTTGCATTTCAGTGCTGCTGACCTCCTACAGCTACTTCCTGTCTACATGCACTCCAATGATAGTGGAAAAAAGCACACAGGTGGCGCAAACACCTAGAGCACCAGCTCTGCGGAAAGGGAGACGTCCCCGAAACGCATCAGTAAGCCAACCACACCACCAGCCGGACACTCTGCTATTATTTTGGGCCATCACTGTGGCCTCACAGGCTTTATATGCACTTATTTTGTGAGTATGTTTTTTGTCTTTTTAAACATTTTATTAAACCTTGAATAATGCGCTAGGTGTTTGCGTCACCTGTGTGGTTTTTTCCAGTTTCATTGATCTCCCAATCTGAGGAGGGCTGCATCACCAGGACTTCATCCACAACACCTGATTCCCTGGCCTCTTCCTGGCATTGACCCCTTTGAGGCGCTGGAGAGCTGGAGAGTTAGTGCTTTTATGCACTCCAATGATGGCTGTTTGGCATTTCTCAGGGCATGTTTCCTGTTTGTGATAACAGCGGACCAGGGAAATACAGTGGCAAGAAAAAGTATGTGAACCCCCTTTACTGGTTTCCTGCAAATATGACCTGATCCTTAGGTGATAACATTAGACTAACACAATGTACTTAAGCTGATAACCTTAACCCCTTGCCTACCGGGCACTGTCACCCTCTTTCTGCCCAGGCCAATTTTCAGCTTTCAGCGTTGTCACACGTTGAATGACAATTACGCGGTCATGCAACACTGTACCCAAACAAAAGTTTTTGCATTTTTTTGAGACAGAGCTTTCTTTTGGTGGTAGTTAATCACCACTGGGGGGGGTTATTTTTTGCTAAAATTTGGTGAAAAAAATGTTTTCTTAGTTTCTGTTATAAAATTTTGTAAATAAGTAATTTTCTCCTTCACTGATGTGCGCTAATCAGGCTGCAGTGATGGGCACTGATAGGCTGTACTGATGGGCAATGATAGGCGGCACTGATGAGGAGGCACTGATAGGTGGCACTGATGGGCATTGACAGGCATCACTTGTGGACATTGACAGGCATCACTGATGGGCACTGAAAGGCAGCACTCATTTATGGCACTGACTGGCACTGATAGGCGGCACTGATTGGAACTGTTAGGCAGCACTGACAGGCACTGATAGGTGGCACTAACTGGCACTGATAGGCAGCACTGACTGGCACTGATAGGCAGCACTGATAGCTGTCACTGAAAGGCAGCTCTGATGGGTACTGATATGTGGTATTGATGTGCACTGCTATGTGGCATTGATGGGCACTGACAGGTGGCACTGATGGGGCTACACTGATCATCAGAGTACAGATCATCAGTGCGCTGATGATCAGTGTAGATGTCACCTGTGAAGAATGCCAATTACCGGCTCTCCTCTCCTCATGAGCTGTCAGCGTTGCATAACTTGCATTTCCTATTTACATGTGAATAGCTGTGATTGGACACAGCTGATCACATGACAGAGCCGACGTCATCAGCTCTTTACTCTAATAGGTGATCCACTGTGTCCCAGGGACACAGCGCACCACCGATCGTGGCGCCTCCGGGGGAGTGCATACGTTGTTAGAGTTAGATTGGAGATTTCATCCCTCCCAGATCTCTTTGAAATCTCCAGACTCCAGATCCCAAAACGGACTCTATGAATAAATGAGAAAACTGAAAAGCCTGTTTCCTCTGCATTACATCAATCTTCTGGAGCCCCTCAACCTGCCTGGTTGAGAATCCAGGGTTTTCAGCTTGATTTTGCCCCTGGCAGGACACCGCACTGCCACAAGTGCTAGAGGAAAAAATAAGGGAACCCACCGACTAATAGCTACAATAAAAGCTAATTGGAGTAATTTGTTTTCACACTGGAGTCCAATTAATGGAATGAGTTTGTAGGTGTGATTTAGATCTACTTTGACTGATAAAAGACACTCACACATTTTAAGACTGCTGTTCCTAAGACGCATCAGCTAATGTGAACCATGCCTCGCAAAAAGGAGCTCTCTGAAGATATACGATCAAGAGTAGTTAATCTGAATAAGGCTGGAACAGGGATACAAAGCGATCCTAAAGTGTTTTTATGGATCCATCAACTGACAGTTAGATGCATTTTCTATAAATGGAGACACTTTAGTACCTCTTCCTAGAAGTAGGTACCCAGCCAAGATAACTCCCAAGGCACAATATAGAATCTTCAATGAGGAACAGCTGAAGGCTTGAAGACATCACTGGAACTGGCTAATGCCCATGTTCATGAGTCTACCAAATGTAGGTCTTTGAACAAACATGGTGTCCCAAAAAAACATTGCTGTGCACCTGGAGTGTGACAAAGAGAACCTTGGCAAACTGCAACTCTACTGGGAAAATGTTTTGTGAACTGATGAAGCACAAGTTCAATTGTACGGTAGGAATACTCAATACACTGTCTCAGGACCTGGACCACTTGCCATCATCGAGGGGAAAATAAATTCCCAAGTTCATCAAAATATCCTACAGGATAATATCAGGGTGGCTGAAGCTTAGAAGAAAATGGGTGATACAGCAGCACAGTAACCAGCATTGAAGTAAATCCACCACCACAGACTGGCTTCAGAAAAAGAAAATAGTGTGGTTCCGTCAGAGCCTATACTTTAGAGATACTGTGGAATGACCTCAAGAAAGCTGTTCACACCAGGCATCCTACAAATGTGTCTGAACTGAAGAAGTTTTGTAAAGAGGAATAGTCAAAACTTCCTTGTGAATGTTGTGCAGGTCTGATCCTGAGCTACAAAAAGCCTAATGCTGCCAATAGGTTCAACCAGCTGTTAACTCCAAGGGTTTACTTATTTTTTTCCTCCATCACTGTGAATGTTTAATGGGTGTGTTCAATATAGAATTTTTTTTATTTTATCAGCTTAAGTATTTGAGGATCAGATCAAATTTTATGTCAAATTATTGTAGAAAACCAGTTAATTGCAAGGGGTTCACATACTTTTTTTGCCACTGTATTTAGCTGAAATGTCCAATTTTTTCAAAATAATAGAAAAAATAAAAACTCTCAATATCACTATTCCCTAGTACAGTGTTTATCAATCTTTTTTCAGTCAAGGCACCCTTTAAAGTTATGGACAGTCCCGAGGCACCCTTTAAAGTTATGGACAGTCCTGAGGCACCCTTTAAAGCTATGGACAATCCTGAGGCACCCTTTAAAGTTAAGGACAGTCCCGAGGCGCCCTTTAAAATTATGGACAGTCTTGAGGCACCCTTTAAAGTTATGGACAGTCCTGAGGCACCCTTTAAAGTTAAGGACAGTCCCGAGGCACCCTTTAAAATTATGGACAGTCCCCAGGCATCCCATTCTAAAATATGAAAAAGTATTCTAATAGTTTTATATACCACAGCAACATCCACACATGTAGGACACCCAACATTAAAGGTGAGTTATTCTTCCAAAGCAAATACACTTTTGCACACTGGTACTGATTAGTATTCCAGTGTTTCTCCTCTCCATCTGTTTTTCTCCATCATTGAGCTAATGTGACCCCAGCACTGATGGAGAGGGGCAGGGGAGGATCAAACTAGGATGCTGTGCAGGCAGCTGACATCCTCCTTATCAACTGATGATGTCATTGGTTGTCAGGATGCCGGTGGCTAGAAGGTCGTAATGGTGCACAATGAAAACCTGTGGCTTTGTGCAACTAAAAGGCAGGCTTTTTCCACCCGCTGGCTTGTATACAAGTTTTGGGAAATTTTTAAACATTTTGCCAAGGCACCCCTGAAGAAACCTCAAGGCACCCTAGGGTGCCTGGGCACCCTGGTTCAGAAAGGCTGCCCTAGTACTTTACCCAATTTCCCATAACATTACTTGATCTCTTGCAACAACGTCCTGGCTACTTGCACTCCAGCAGTGGCTGCTTGGCAATTCTCAGGGTTGGTTTCCTGTTGGTGACAACAGTGGACCATGACTTCATAATGTGTTAAAATTGCCATTTGTAGCATCCAGCAGAAACCTTTTTGATAGGGTGACAACCAGCTGGTATTTACCACAAAGCAAACAATGCATTTGCCAACAGCGGAAATTTTCAGGAGGGCGTAGCCGCACCCCGGAAGAAGGGACACAAGTGACCTGGTCAGCTCAACCATGAGCTCTGAAGGAGGCTGCACACTGCTGGAAGGGGCAGGGATGTCTGGCTGCTTCTGTCATTTCAGAGGTTAAGGTTAGTGAATGAATTGGGTGGTCACGGCGGGGGGCAGTAGCGGATGTGTGTTGGTTGGTGGTAGCGGCGGGTGGGGGCAGAAAGGATAGATTTTCTTTATCCCCTCAGAGACCCCCAGTCTGTGGAGAGATTTCTGGTTTATCAGCAGATACTGGCAACATCCTATGAACACGGAAATAATGGCAGCTTATGTTCAGAGATGTTCAAAATTTATTAGACATTGCTTAGACTATATAGGGTACAGAAGAAATAAGGGAGGGGGGGAGCGAGTTTCAAAACTTCAACTTGTAAGTTTCCATCATGAGCTGACTACATGAAACACGACATATACATTTCTTGGTATAAACCGTTTCTGCTAGCTTCCTTAGAATTAGATGGACACAGAAAGCTTCAGGGTCATCTTATCATTGTTTATACATCCTTGAGCAAACTGAAACAGTTTCATTAAACTTCCAATATATCTACAAAAACCTAACTTAATACTTAAAATGGCGTATATCAACAAAATGGAGGTTATCTAGATCCTTTCAGGGGCGGTGGGGGGATTGCAGTGATGGAGTGTGGTAACGGTGGCGGCGAGGGTTGGGGGCTGCTGGTGGGGTGGAGGGCTCACTGATTTTAGTGTTGCCTAGGGCAGCACATGAAATAAATACATCACTGGTGACAACAAGGACAGAACGCTGTCACCCTATAACAGAAAGTACCTGAACAAAGACCTTCATGGCAGGACCACCAGGGATTATTTTAATGAAAGTCACAGATTTTAAAATACAAAGCATTACTTTTGAAACACTTTAAAGCTTATATGAGATTACGTATAGATGAATCAGAGTGACTTGCGAGCCACAGGTGTGATAATTACTAGAGGATCGCAAACATGAAACACATAACTACAACTGTGTTGGAAATATCTACAAATATATGTTGCGCTCCTAAATACTTCTCAATAAATAATAATTAAATTATTACCATTAAATTAATTCAAATTATGATACAAATACCTAATAAAAGTGTATAAATACCAAAAAATATTTAAGTAGATAATTTCAACTAATCAATCTCCTCCAAATAAATATCAAAATAATTCCACATAAAATACTCCTCTAAAAATATTTTACCAAGTGCTCATAAATCATCTATTAGTGATGATCTATTTAAATATTTTTTGGTATTTATACACTTTTATTAGCTATTTGTATCATAATTTGAATTAATTTAATGGTAATAATTTAATTATTATTTATTGAGAAGTATTTAGGAGCGCAACATATATTTGTAGTTATATGAGATTACCTTTCATTTCTGCTTCCCCATTGACTCCAGTGCTTTTTTCGGAAGAGGGGAAACATTTAGCTGAAATGTCCTAGTTTTCACAGGAACATTGGTAAAATTAAAAACTCTCAATTTCACTCATCTATAGTATTTTGCCCAACTGCTCTTAGCATTACTTGATCCAGTTATATTCTAGGAAACATTGCAGAATCAATGTCCTTATCATCATGGAAGTGGAAAAATTCATTGCTTAAGTTAGATCAGGACGTAGTTGATGTGGTCATGCCGAACGAAATGGGTGAGCTGAAGCCTATCAATATTTTGTATGTGATTTCCATACCACGGTTTGGAAGTTTGCGGCTTGTCTGACAGTAATAAAATGATGTGTCCTAGATGCTGGGTTTATGAATAAGAAATTTGACTTGGCATATGTTTAATAGTATGAGTTTCTGAACATAATTAAAGGCATAATGTTTTGTAGCAGTATTGCTTTTCCTATAACAGAATCTGATCCCTAAAACTAAGAACATTGGTTTATCAGACTTAGACTGAACAAAGGTTAGACAGATTATTATTATTATTATTATTATATAGTATTTATATAGTGCCAAAGGGTATGCTCAGCGGTGTACAGTAGCAAGGGGGACAGAACATGAGACAAGACAGTAACAATACAATACACGAGGGGTTCGAGGGCCCTAATCTTTCGAGCTTACAATCTAGGAGGGAGGGGAAGGTGGCACAGGAGGAGATGGCTGTGGGGGATGGAGTGGTGGGTGGAGTGGAGAAGGTTAGTTGTTAGGTGAGGTCGGGTGTTAGGTGAGGTTGGGGTAGGCTTCCCTGAAGAGGAGGGTTTTCAGGGTGCGCCTGAAGGTGAGGAGGGTAGGTGACAGTCTGATGGATTGGGGTAGGGAGTTCCAGAGGATGGGGGAAGTCCTGGAGAAGTCCTGCAATCGGGCGTGGGAGGAGGAGACCAGGGAGCTAGAGAGCAGGAGGTCCTGTGAGGAGCGGAGGGCACGTGTAGGGTAGTATCTGGTTATCAGGTCAGTTATGTAGTTTGGGGCGGCATTGTGAATGGCCTTGTAGGTCAGGGTTAGCAGCTTGAACTTGATGCGTTGGGCAATCGGGAGCCAATGAAGGGATTGGCAGAGGGGGGAGGCAGATGTGGAGCGCTTGGTGAGGTGGATGATTCAGACAGATTCACTTGGAACAGGAAATGTGCAACTTGTCTCTGATTCCGTGGGTTGCACTGGCTCCAAGTAATGTGAGCTGGTAAGGGGGAGTTTGTTGCCCACGCTCATGCTTTGAGTGTGAACTAATCTGCTTAACAAACAGAAAGTTATAAAACCTTAATAAATGCATATACTGTATACAGTGTATATGCAGTTGTGCTCAAAAATGTGCATACCCTGGAAGGAATTGTGAAATTTTGGCATTGATATAGAAAATATGACTGATCATGCCAACAAACTGTCTTTTATTTAAGGATAATAATGATATGAAGCCATTTATTATCACAGAGTTGTCTGGCTCTATTTTAAATTATAATATATAGTATATATAGTTAGTCTGGCTGAAAAAAAACAGACTATCCAAGTGGCCCTGATCAGAAGTTTCCCTGCCCTGGAATGTTTGGCCTTGGTACAGACACACAAGGTGACACACACAGGTTAAGAAAGCAATTAAAGGTTAATTTCCCACATCTGTGGCTTTTTAAATTGCAATCATTGTCTGTGTATAAATAGTCAGTGAGTTTGTTAGCTCTCGCGTGGAAATCCGAGCAGGCTAGATACTGAGCCATGGGGAGCAGAATAGAACTGTCAGAAGACCTGCATAACAAGGTAATAGAACTATATAAAGATTAAAAAGGATACAAAAAGAAATCCAAAGCATTGAATATGCCAGTCAGTACCTTTCAATCACTTATTAAAAAGTGGAAGATTCGGGGATCTCCTGATACCAAGCCAAAGTCAGGTAGACCAAAAAAGATTTCAGACACAACTGCCAGAGGAATGGTTCGGGATACAAAGAAAAACTCACAGGTAACCTCAGGAGAAATACAGGCTGCTCTGGAAAAAGACGGTGTGGTTGTTTCAAGGAACACAATACGATGATACAAATGAGCTGCATGGGCAAGTTGCCAGAAAGAAGCCTTTACTGTGCCAATGTCACATAAAAGCCTGGTGAGGCATGTCAAGGTGTTGTCAGGCATATTGTAACTGGGCATTTTTGTTTTATATATATGCACTTAATCATTATTAGAAATAAACGAAGACAGTTATCCAAATATCCAAAACGTTCCATCCCCAACAGTTTAGGACTAAAGTATTTAACGCCCTTCCTCAAGCAGGAACATGTATGAAATAGCTTCAATAACCATATACATATATAAAGCCTAAAAATCAGAAACAAATTAAGTAATTAAAGCAAATTAAAGATACACAGCCATAGCCAATCTCAATCTTAAATTTTAGAGTGATGGCTAATAAGATATTTTAACTCTGTAACAGGGGCAGACTGACAACTCATGGGGCCCCCGGGCAATAGGGGATCATGGGGCCCCTGTGTCCTTGCCCAAACTCAAAAAAGCCTATGAAAAAGGTACCAGGGGCATCTCATGGGGCCCCCTACTGACCCCGGGCCCTCAGGCAGTGCCCGAGTTTCCAAATGGTCAGTCCGCCCCTGCTCCGTAACACCAAACAAAGGGAATCACCTGTTCTTAAAATTACAAAACAATTACCAAAATACAAATCCATTCATAGAAATTACAATCATATAAAACAATGATATACATCCAAGGGCGGACTGACAACTCATGGGGCCCCCGGGCAGTAGTAGATCATGGGGCCCCTGTGTCCTTGCTCACACTCAAAGCACACCCAAAAAAGCCTATAAAAGGTGCCAGGGGCATTTCATGGGGCCCCCTACTGACCCTGGGCCCTCGGGCAGTGCCCGAGTGCTCGAATGGTCAGTCCGCCCCTGTATACATCAAAACTGCAACTACAAAACACATCCTATTGTGACAAATCAGCAGTAGAAATAAAAAACATGGAATTCTCATTTATGAAAATAGATGTAAGTCAAAAATCAGAATTCAATTCCCTAGGATGCTTTGGGGTTTATTTACTAAAGCTGGAGAGTCCAAAATCAGACTCCCTTCTGCATAGAAACCAATCAGCTTCCAGGTTTCATTGCCAAAGCTTCATTGAACAAGCTGAGGTTAGAAGCTGATTGGTTTCTATGCAGAAGGGAGTCTGATTTTGGACTCTCCAGCTTTAGTAAATAAACCCCTTTGTGTCCAACCGATAGATTCACTGCACCTCCTGTTTTTTCAGAGTCAGCTCTCAATCACCATCTTGTCTATTTTGCAATGTTCCATCAATTGCCATAAATTTAAGCTGTGACACTGTATGTTCCTTTTCTATGAAATGCTTAGCAAGTGGCAATTGTACAAGTTTGTCCCTAATTAGTACTTATTCTATGCTATACAATCCTTCACCTTCCGGGTAGTCTCAACCACATAGGGTAGACCACATGGACACTTTATAAGATAGAACTCACTAACGACCTACTAACTGCTAAAACCAATGGCCATTACTCCATACTCATACTCTTTGACCTTTCTGCTGCCTTTGACACAGTCGACCACACGCTCCTCGGTAAACTCCATTGCATCGGCCTCCATGACTCTGCTCTCTCCTGGTTCTCATCTTACCTTTCTCAGCGCACTTTCAGTGTCACATACAACTCCTCCTCCTCCTCCACTCCTCTTCCTCTTTCTGTTAGGGTACCCCAAGGTTTTGTCCTTGGGCCTCTCCTTTTCTCTCTCTACACCTCCTCCCTGGGCCAACTGATAACCTTCCATGGCTTCCAATACCACCTATATGCTGATGACTCCCAGATCTACCTCTCCACTCCCCAGCTCACCCCCTCAATATCCTCACGTATCATAAATCTACTAAACGACATACAGTCAGGTCCATAAATATTGGGACATCAACACAATTCTAAAATTTTTGGCTCTATACACCACCACAATGGATTTGAAATGAAATTAACAAGATGTGCTTCAACTGCAGACTGTCAGCTTTAATTTGAGGGCATTTACATCCAAATCAGGTGAACGGTGTAGGAATTACAACAGTTTGCATATGTGCCTCCCACTTGTTAAGGGACCAAAAGTAATGGGACAATTGGCTTCTCAGCTGTTCCATGGCCAGGTGTGTATTATTCCCTCATTATCCCAATTACAATGAGCAGATAAAAGTTCCAGAGTTAATTTCAAGTGTGCTATTTGCATTTGGAATCTGTTGCTGTCAACTCTCAAGATGAGATCCAAAGAGCTGTCACTATCAGTGAAGAAAGCCATCATTAGGCTGAAAAAACAAAACAAACCCATCAGAGAGATAGCAAAAACATTAGGTGTGGCCAAAAAACTGTTTGGAACATTCTTAAAAAGAAGGAATGCACCGGAGAGCTCAGCAACACCAAAAGACCCAGAAGACCACGGAAAACAACTGTGGTGGATGACCGAAGAATTCTTTCCCTGGTGAAGAAAACACCCTTCACAACAGTTGGCCAGATCAAGAACACTCTCCAGGAGGTAGGTGTATGTGTGTCAAAGTCAACAATCAAGAGAAGACTTCACCAGAGTGAATACAGAGGGTTCACCACAAGATGTAAACCATTGGTGAGCCTCAAAAACAGGAAGGCCAGATTAGAGTTTGCCAAACGACATCTAAAAAAGCCTTCACAGTTCTGGAACAACATCCTATGGACAGATGAGACCGAGATCAACTTGTACCAGAGTGATGGGAAGAGAAGAGTATGGAGAAGGAAAGGAACTGCTCATGATCCTAAGCATACCACCTCATCAGTGAAGCATGGTGGTGGTAGTGTCATGGTGTGGGCATATATGGCTGCCAATGGAACTGGTTCTCTTGTATTTATTGATGATGCGACTGCTGACAAAAGCAGCCGGATGAATTCTGAAGTGTTTCGGGAATATTATCTGCTCATATTCAGCCAAATGCTTCAGAACTCATTGGACGCCGCTTCACAGTGCAGATGGTCAATGACCCAAAGTAGACTGCAAAAGCAACTAAAGAGTTTTTTAAGGGAAAGAAGTGGAATGTTATGCAATGGCCAAGTCAATCACCTGACCTGAATCCGATTGAGCATGCATTTCACTTGCTGAAGACAAAACTGAAGGGAAAATGCCCCAAGAACAAGCAGGAACTGAAGATAGTTGCAGTAGAGGCCTGGCAGAGCATCACCAGGGATGAAACCCAGCGTCTGGTGATGTCTATGCGTTCCACACTTCAGGCTGTCATTGACTGCAAAGGATTTGCAACCAAGTATTAAAAAGTGAAAGTTTGATTTATGATTATTATTCTGTCCCATTACTTTTGGTTCCTTAACAAGTGGGAGGCACATATGCAAGCTGTTGTAATTCCTACACCGTTCACCCGATTTGGATGTAAATACCCTCAAATAAAAGCTGACAGTCTGCAGTTAAAGCACATCTTGTTTGTTTCATTTCAAATCCATTGTGGTGGTGTATAGAGCCCAAAATTTTATAATTGTGTCGATGTCCCAATATTTATGGACCTGACTGTATCAGCATGGATGTCACACCACTACCTTAAGCTCAATCTTTCCAAAACCGAGCTTGTAATACTTCCTCCTCCCCGATCCCCCACTCATGACTTTACCATTAAGATACACAGCACAACCAGTGGTCCTTCCCCTCATGCCAGGGTGCTAGGCGTAATCCTAGACTCTGACCTCTCCTTTGGGCCCCACATCCAATCACTGGCTAAATCCTGCCGCCTCAACCTTCGGACCATTTTCAAAATCCGCCCTTTTCTGACCAATGACACCACAACACAACTTATCCACGCCTTGGTTTTATCTCGCCTTGATTACTGCAACTCCCTCCTCACTGGTCTACCATTTCACAGGCTATTCCCCCTTCAGTATATTATGAATGCTGCTGCTAGACTCCTACACCTTACCAACCGATCAGTGACAGCTGCCCCTCTCTGCCAATCCCTTCACTGGCTTCCACTAACCCAACGTATAAAATTCGAAATACTAACCACAGCATACAAAGCCATCCACAACACTGCCCCTAGCTACATCACCAACCTCATCTGCAGATACTGCCCAAATCGCCCACTCCGCTCCTCCCAAGACATCTTTCTCTCTAGCTCCCTCATCACCTCCTCCCATGCTTGCCTTTAGGACTTCTCCAGAGCCTCTCCCATCCTCTGGAACTCCCTACCACAGTATGTCTGGTCAGCCCCCACCCTGTCTGCCTTTAGGCGATCTTTGAAAACTCACTTATTCAGGGAATCCCCTCGACCAGATCATCCCCCGCAGCTATCACCTTTTGTATCATCTCCCCCTTCCTTTAGATTGTAAGCTCCATGAGCCGGGCCCTCCTATTCCTTCTGTACTGAAATGTATTGTAATTGTACTGTCTCCCTTATATTGTAAAGTGCTGCGCAAACTGTTGGCGCTATATAAATCCTGTATAATAATAATAATATAATAATAATAACCTCTGATGTTGATATTGGTGCCTCTATGTGGGAATAATTCTTCCCTTTGATCATACAACTACATTTCATGCAGTTTAAAGCGATTCTAAATGTTGATTTTTTTAATTTTTTTTTTAAAATAACAAACGTGTCTATACTTACCTGCTCTGTGTAGTGATTTTGCACAGAACAGCCTGGATCCTCCTCTTATCAGGTCCCCCGCAGGCTCTCCTTGCTCCTCCCTCCTGTCGGGTGCCCCCACAGCAAGCAGTTTGCTACAGGGCACCTGCTGCTCCGTGTGTCCATTCACTATGTAATGTTTGGAGGTTCTAATTAATTTTCTAGTAAAAAAGTGTAGATTTTTACATGTACAAGTAGGTAAAAAGCTGTCTCCCTGCTGAACAGGATAAAAAAATATATATATTTGCATTAATACATACAGTATATCCCATGAAAATGCACAGATTCAGTGAAAAGTATACTGTATGGCGCCACCCCAAGATGTGGATGGAAGGAAAAGGATCACCCCACTGGCAAGCAAGAAGAGGGGAGCATGAGTCCGAGCAACTGCAGTAACAGCCAATACAAGTGAAGGGATAGCTCAACTGACCAAGAGTCCAATATTGAGGAATGGCCTCAGCCGCTGTTCTGTCCACACCCTCTGATGCGTTTCACCCTGGCTATCGGTGGCTTGGTCACAGATTCAGCTCCTATAGTCCTCAAAAGGTTCTATGTTTGGGGTTCATGGACTTTTACATTTGTTTTGCAAATGTCCAGCGAAGCAAACTTTGTTTGGTTCATGATATGTGCAGGCACTATTGTTAATTGTTTGTAAAAATACATGTAGCTAATTTTAAGGCACTAACGACTGTATTATAAATATATACAGTATATACAATAGATATACTGTATAAATTTTTAAAAAAATGGGCAGACTCAGTGGTCTACTTGGGGTCTGGAGCATGGAGACTTCAAAAAAATTTGGGGAGTAAGAAGTTTCCAAACCTGTGTACTGGTCTTACTGGAGACCTGCAGGTCGTGTGATGTGTAGGTGTGCACACTTGTTATAAGCAAGGCCAGCAAAAGCTTCGGGCTCTGTTTAGGAGACGGTTCTGTGCTCCATCCAGGAGACTGGTGTACACCTATTGGGAGAGGTGCTCTACTCAAGAAACAGCACCCTTACCCAAAGGACTGGGAGAGTCGGGACAGCTAAGTGAGTCTGGAGGACAGAGAGAGCTGTGGTGACTAGGTGAATCCAGGGAACTGAAGGAATCTGTAAGTCTTGGAAAAGTGAGAGAGCCTGTGGTGCCAAGAGATTCTCTACTGAGAGGCCAGGGAGTGGGCATGTGCAGCAGGGTGCTGTAACTACAGGTTGGGTGAGCCAGGAGAACCCAGAGAGCCTGGAGAGCTGGGTAAGGTGATCTAAGGCAGTGTTTCTCAACCTTTTTTCAGTCAAGGCACCCTTTAAAATTATGGACAGTCTTGAGGCACCCCTTAAAATTATGGACTGTCTTGAGGCACCCATTCAAATATAGGGTGCCTCCAGACTGTCCATAATTTTAAAAGGGCACCCCATTCTAAAATGTGAAAAACTATTCTAATCATTTTATATAACGCAGCAACATCCACACATGTAGGACACCCAACATTAGAGGGGATTTATTCTTCCAAAGCAAATACACTTTTGCACACTGGTACTAACTTGTATTCCAGTGTTTCTCCTCTCCTTCTGTTTTTCTCTATCACTGAGCTAATGTGACCCCAGCACTGATGGAGAGGGGCAGGAGAGGGTCAATCTAGGATGCTGTGCAGGCAGCTGACATCCTCCTTATCAACTGATGATGTCAATAGTTGTCAGGATGCCGGCGGCTAGAAGGTCATAATGGTGCACAATGAAAATCTGAGGCTTTGTGTAACTAAAAGGTGGACTTGTTCCACCCACTGACTTGTATACAAGTTTTGGGCAATTTTTAGACATTTTGCCAAGGCACCCCTGAAGAAACCTCAAGGCACCCCAGGGTGCCTGGGCACCCTGGTTGAGAAAGGCTGCCCTAGTATTTTACCCAATTTCCCATAACATTACTTGATCTCTTGCAACAACTTCCTGGCTACATGCACTCCAGCAGTGGCTGCTTGGCAATTCTCAGGGTGGGTTTCCTGTTGGTGACAACAGTGGACCATGACTTCATAATGTGGTAAAATTGCCATTTGTCCAGCAGAAACCTGTTTGATAGGGTGACAACCAGCGGGTATTTACCATGAAGCAAACAACGCATTTGCCTAGGGCGGAAATTTTCAGGAAGGCGTAGCCGCACCCCGGAAGAAGGGACACAAGTGACCTGGTCAGCTCCACCATGAGATCTGAAGGAGGCTGCATGCTGCTGGAAGGGGCAGGGATACACGTTTTGGGCAATTTCCAGAGATTTTGCCAAGGCACCCCTGAAGAAACCTCAAGGCACCGCAGGGTGCCTGGGCACCCTGGTTGAGAAAGGCTGGTCTAAAGGACCGGAGACAAGAGCAGCAGTGTTTCTGAAGACATTTTCTGTTTCCTAAACTCACAGGAGAATTCTTCAGGGAGAAGCTTTGTAATGACGTGCCACTGCTCTCTGCACCGTTTTGGTTCTGCCCACTACGAGAGAAAGAGAACCTGTGATATTACCTGCCTGAAATGAAGACACCTGTGAAATGAAGACAAATTGGTATGCATACTGATTTTATTTAACCACTTCAGTTCCAGAAGGTTTTACCTCGTTCATGACCAGGCTTTTTTTTGCTGTTTGGCACTGGGCTAATTTGACTAGTAATTGCTCAGTCATGCAACACTGTACCCATGGAAAATTTATATAACTTTTTTTTCCCCACAAATAGAGCTTTCTTTTGATGGTATTTGATCACCATTGGGTTTCTTGTTTTTTTGCGATATAAATGAAAAAAGACAGAAAATGAAACAAAAAACTATATTCTCCTCCTGCAACTACTGAAAGCTGGCTTCCCCTCCTCTCCCTCTCTCTGGCATTCAGCAGCTGCAGGAAGAAAATGTTCATTACGCTATTCAAAATAAACAATGTGAAATTCTGAACCATTAAATTTCATTGTGGCCCATGACCAGTTACCAAATCACTTAAATGGTCCTCACTCCAAAAAGTTGAGTGCCCCTTATGATTGGTAAATGAGTTTGCAGCTATTCTAAGACAACCTGAACTAACCAGACAGGTCATCTACATTTCCACAAAGGACACTAAGTACTCAGTCTCATGTATCCAGGTCATGACATAGCTGGTAGTAACTGGTCAGATACAGCATAATTAGACTTTATAACATTAACCATTACAAGTCTGAACCCTTTCACCCCCTTCCTGCCCAAGCATTTTCAGCTTTTAGCGCTGTCACACTTTGAATGATAATTGCGCGGTCATGCAAGACCAGCAATGGGCAAACTACGGCCCGCGGGCCGTATACGGCCCGGCGGACCTTTTAATCCGGCCCGGCGGACCTTTTAATCCGGCCCGCGGAGCTAGGCTCCCGCTAGGCTCCTCTCACAGTCCGCCCTGAAGACCGGTGTAGCATGAAAATCTGTCTCCTATGAGGATCTGTCCCCCTCGACGTATCTGCGCATGTGCCGGAGATCGCCGATCGGCTGCTAATGCCTGAAACTGGCACATGCGCAGATACGTCGAGGGGGACAGATCCTCATAGGAGACAGATTTTCATGCTACACCGGAACGGCGCGGGAATACGGCGAGAGGAACGCGCGGAGTAAAGGTAAGTGAATTGACACAGGGGGGACTTGGGGACTTAATATGGGGGATGAATTAATATGGAGAATGAATTACTATATGGGGGATGAATTACTATATGGGGGATGAATTACTATGTGGGGGATGAATTACTATGTGGGGGATGAATTACTATATGGGGGATGAATTACTATATGGGGGATGAATTACTATGTGGGGGATGAATTACTGTGGGGGATGAATTACTATATGGGGGATGAATTACTATGTGGGGGATGAATTACTATGGGGGATGAATTACTATATGGGGGATGAATTACTATATGGGGGATGAATTACTATGGGGGATGAATTACTATAGGGGGGATGAATTACTATAGGGGGGATGAATTAATATGGGGAATAAATTACTATAGGGGGGATGAATTACTATATGGGGGATGAATTACTATGGGGGATGAATTACTATATGGGGGATGAATTACTATATGGGGGATGAATTACTACGGGGGATGAATTACTATAGGGGGGATGAATTACTATATGGGGGATGAATTACTATGGGGGATGAATTACTAGGGGGGATGAATTACTATATGGGGGATGAATTACTATGGGGGATGAATTAATATGTGGGGGATGAATTACTATGTGGGGGATGAATTACTATATGGGGGATGAATTACTATGTGGGGGATGAATTACTATATGGGGGATGAATTACTATATGGGGGATGAATTACTATATGGGGGATGAATTACTATGGGGGATGAATTACTATGGGGGATGAATTAATATGTGGGGGATGAATTACTATGTGGGGGATGAATTACTATGGGGGATGAATTACTATGGGGGATGAATTACTATATGGGGGATGAATTACTATGGGGGATGAATTACTATGTGGGGGATGAATTACTATGTGGGGGATGAATTACTATATGGGGGATGAATTACTATATGGGGGATGAATTACTATGTGGGGGATGAATTACTATATGGGGGATGAATTACTATATGGGGGATTAATTACTATGCTTACTATGGGGGAATATTACTATACTTACTATGGATTACACATACACATCATTCATCTATTCTTGGTCCAGCCCCCGGGTCCAATATATGAACCCATTGCGGCCCTCAAGTCAAAACGTTTGCCCACCCCTGTGCAAGACTGTACCCAAATGACATTTTTTATCATTTTATTTCACACAAATAGAGATTTCTTTTGGTGGTATTTGATCACCACTGATTTTTTTTTTTGCTATATAAATTTAAAAAAAAAACATTTTTTGCTTAGATTTTGTTCTTCATAAATTTAGACCAAAATGTATTCTGCTACATTTTTTTTGGTAAAAATAACCCAAAACAGTATATATTATTTAGTCTGTGTGAATGTTATAAAGTCTAAAACTATGACACTGATATGACATGTGGGGTGATCAGGACATTGGTATGGGGTATGGAAGTGATCAGGATACTGGTATGGAGTATGGAGGTGATCAGGACACTGATATGGGGAATGGCGGTGATTAGAACACTGATATGGGGTATGGTGGTGATCAGGACACTGGTATGGCATATGGTGGTGATCATGGCACTAGTATGGCGTATGGTGGTGATCAGGACACCTGTATGGGATATGGCGGTGATCAGGCCACTGGTATGGGGTATGACGGTTATCAGGACACTGGTATGTGGTATGGAGGTGATCAGGACACTGGTATGGGGTATGGCGGTTATCAGGACACTGGTATGTGGTATGGAGGTGATCAGGACATTGGTATGGAGTATGGTGGTGATCAGGACACTGGTATGGGGTATGGCGGTTATCAGGACACTGGTATGTGGTATGGAGGTGATCAGGACACTGGTATGGGGTATGGAGGTGATCAGGATGCTGGTTTGGGGTATGGAGGTGATCAGGGTGATGGTATGGGGTATAAAGGTAATCAGGACATTGGTATGGGGTATGGCGGTGATCAGGACACTGGTATGGGGTATGGCAGTTATCAGGACACTGGTATGTGGTATGGAGGTAATCAGGACACTGGTATGGGGTATGGCAGTTATCAGGACACTGGTATGTGGTATGGAGGTAATCAGGACACTGGTATGGGGTATGGAGGTGATCAGGGTGATGGTATGGGGGTATGGAGGTAATCAGGACATTGGTATGGCATATGGTGGTGATCAGGACACTGGTATGGCATATGGTGGTGATCATGGCACTAGTATGGCGTATGGTGGTGATCAGGACACCTGTATGGGATATGGCGGTGATCAGGCCACTGGTATGGGGTATGACGGTTATCAGGACACTGGTATGTGGTATGGAGGTGATCAGGACACTGGTATGGGGTATGGCGGTTATCAGGACACTGGTATGTGGTATGGAGGTGATCAGGACATTGGTATGGAGTATGGTGGTGATCAGGACACTGGTATGGGGTATGGCGGTTATCAGGACACTGGTATGTGGTATGGAGGTGATCAGGACACTGGTATGGGGTATGGAGGTGATCAGGATGCTGGTTTGGGGTATGGAGGTGATCAGGGTGATGGTATGGGGTATAAAGGTAATCAGGACATTGGTATGGGGTATGGCGGTGATCAGGACACTGGTATGGGGTATGGCAGTTATCAGGACACTGGTATGTGGTATGGAGGTAATCAGGACACTGGTATGGGGTATGGCAGTTATCAGGACACTGGTATGTGGTATGGAGGTAATCAGGACACTGGTATGGGGTATGGAGGTGATCAGGGTGATGGTATGGGGGTATGGAGGTAATCAGGACATTGGTATGGCATATGGTGGTGATCATGGCACTAGTATGGCAGTGATTAGGACATGGGTATGGTGTATGGGGGTGTTTTGTGTGCAGTGGAAAAGGTGACAGGGGCTAGCTGCATTATTTATTAGGGACTACACTGGGGCAGTGATTAAGGACACTGGGGAAACAGTGAGAAACAGTTAAAGATGTTTCATCACTTACCCAAGAGGCTTCCTCGGGCCAAAAATGGTTTAAAATGAAGAAGTCAGCTGGATAAATGGTGAACGGTTTTCAACCAACTACTGCTACCAATGCCAGTAGACATGTGCAGTTTGTTTTGTTCCGAATTGCAATTTGGACAAAATCTTCATTATTTAGAGATTCAGATGTATCCGAATTTCCGAATTACAGTAGTAACTAATTTAAACAAATCTAAAAAAACAAAACAAAATTTTGTCCGAAATTAAAATCAAATTCGAATCGAGCAAATTTTAAATATAAACATATTGCTGACTATTGCTGATTTCCTTCAAAGGCTATGTGTATTAGTGTTTGAATAAAGCTATCTTTCTAAATTCTAATTTCGACAAGAATAGAGTAGAATAAAACAGAATAGAATAACATAGAATATAAAAGGATAGAAAGTAAGTAAAAGAATAGAATAGAAAAAATATAATATAATAGAATAGAATGTGGCAGCACAGTGGTTAAATGGTTAGTATTTCTGCCTGGCAGTACTCGGGTTGTTGGTTCAAATCTCAACCACGGCACCACCTGCCTGGAGTTTGCATGTTCTCCGTGTGCCTGCGTGGGTTTCCTCCAGGTACTCCGGTTTCCTCCCACACTCCAAAGACATGCCGGTAAGGTTAATTGGATCCTGTCTAAATTGTCCCTAGTATGTGTATGTATGAATGTAAGTTAGGGACCTTAGATTGTACACCCCTTGAGGGTTAGGGACTGATGTGAATGTACAATATATATGTAAAGCGCTGCATAAATTGATGGTGCTATATAAGTACCTGCAATAAATAAATTAAATAAATAAATAGATTAAAATAGAAAGAATATAACCATCTTTTGAAACTCACAATTCAAAAAGAATAAAGTACAATTAAATAGAATAGAAAATAAAATATAGTTAGTCTGGCTGAAAAAAGACAAAAGTCCATCCAGTTCAACCATTAAAAAAAAAAGTTACAATCCTATATCCACAGTTGATCCAGAGGAAGGCAAAAAACCCAGCAAAGCACGATCCAATTTGCTCCTGCAGGGCAATAAATTCCTTCCTGATCCCCCGAGAGACCATCAGATAGTCCCTAAATAATAGAATACAATAGAATAGAAAAGCATAGATCAGAAAAGAATAGAATAAATTAGAAAGAATATGGCCATCTTTCAAAACTCACATTTCAAAAAGAATATAATAGAATAAAATAGAATAGAAAATAAAATATAGTTTGGCTGAAAAAAGACAAAAGTCCATCCAGTTCAACCAAAAAAAAAAGTTATAATCCTACACCCACAGCTGATCCAGAGGATGGCAGAAAAACCCAGCAAAGCATGATCTAATTTGCTCCTGCAGGGTAAAAAATCCTTCCTGATCCCCCGAGAGGCATTCGGATATTCTCTAAATAATAGAATACAAAAGCATAAATCAGAAAAGAATAGAATAAATTAGAAAGAATATAGCCGTCTTCTGAATTTTGAAATAGAATAGAAAATAGATTAAAACAGTACAGAAAATAAAAGAATAGAATAGAATAAAAAGAATAGAAGAGAATGAGAAAAAAACAGCATCGATTTGAATAGAATAGAATGAAATAGAAAGAATATAACACTACCACCTCCCCCTCACTCCCCCTCTCTGTTGGGGTCCCTCAAGGCTCCGTCCTCGGGCCCCTTCTCTTTACCATCTACACCTCCTCCCTTGGCCAACTCATACACTCTCACGGTTTCAACTACCACCTCTATGCCGACGACACACAAATCTATCTCTCAACCCCTCACCTCACCCCCTCAGTCTCCGCCCAAATCACACACCTACTGAGAGACATATCAGACTGGATGTCGCTCCACTTCCTTAAACTGAACCTCTCCAAAACCGAGCTCCTAGTCTTCCTCTCAGCCCGGACACCACCCCCCATTAACTTTTCCATCACGTCTAACAATGCCACTATCAGGCCCGCCCCGCAGACCAGAGTACTTGGTGTCATTCTGGACTCCAACCTATCCTTCCAGCCCCAAGTCCAATCTTTAACAAACTCATGCAGACTCCACCTCCGCAACATCGCCAAAATACGCACGTTCCTAACCCCAGAAAACACTAAACAGCTCATCCACTCCCTCATCATATCACAACTCGACTACTGCAACTCCCTCCTCACTGGCCTGCCTCACCGCTGGCTATCCCCGCTTCAGTCCATCCTGAACACGGCAGCCAGACTCATCCACCTTACCAACCGCTCCGTTTCCGCCACCCCCCTCTGCCAATCCCTCAACTGGCTTCCGATTGCCCAACGGATCAAATTCAAAATCCTAACACTGACGTACAAAGCCGTCCACCATACTGCCCCGAACGACATCACTGACCTAATATCCAAGTACCACCCAACACGCACACTCAGCTCCTCACAAGACCTCCTTCTCTCTAGTTCCCTGGTCTCCTCCTCCCATGCCCGCCTCCAGGACTTCTCCAGGGTGTCACCCATCCTCTGGAACTCCCTGCCCCAACCCATCAGACTATCACCTACTGTCCTCTCCTTTAGGTGCACCCTGAAAACCCACCTTTTCAGAGAAGCCTACGCTACTACCCCACCCCCTGCTAATTCCCGACCTCCTCTACTCTGCCTACCACTCCATTCCCCACAGATTTTCCTCCTGTACCACTATCCCCTCCCTCCTAGATTGTAAGTAGAGATGAGCGAAGTATTCAAAAATTCGATTCGACTGATTCGGCGAATTCGTGGAAAATATTCGATTCGAGTCGAATATATTCGCTGTGAATTTAACTTAAAAAAGGGTGTTTCTAGGCTTCAGAGAGACTTAATATTAGTGCAGAACACTGTACCTTTAATTTAAATGCCCTTGGAGTCTGCTGGGGAAGAGAAATAATACTGTCAGTCAGTATGACATGCAGATGAGTGCCGTCGATCTTAGAATCACCGCACACTTCACTCATTTGGGCAGTCACGGGGCCAAAACCAGTGTTTGGAGCCACAGTGTGGCGGTGGAGGCAGCAGCAATGGGAGGCCATACAGCAACCTATGGCAAAATGGAAACCAGCAGGAGTGTGAGGAGACCTGAAAGTGGCACATGGCAGAGTGGGAGCAATGGGAGGCGGTACAGGGACCCATGTCACACTGTGGACCCAGCAGCAGCCTGACCAGGCGGTACCGGGGCCCATGGCAGATTACAGGCCTGGCAGCAGCAATGGGAGGCCTGTAATCTGCCAGCACCCTATGACAAAAAATGGAACACACCAGCAGTGTGTGAGGAGACCTGAAAGTGGCACATGGCAGAGTGTGGCGATGGAGACAGCAGCAATGGGAGGCCGTACAGGGACCCATGAGAGACTGTGGACCTGGCAGCAGCATGAGGAGGCGGTATAGGGGCCCATGGCAGATTAGGGGCCTGGCAGCAGCAATGGGAGGCCCGTAATCTGCCAGCACCCTATGTCAAAAAATTCAACACACCAGCAGTGTGAGGAGACCTGAAAGTGGCACATGGCAGAGTGTGGCGATGGAGACAGCAGCAATGGGAGGCCGTACAGGGACCCATGAAAGACTCTGGACTTGCCAGCAGCATGAGGAGGCGGTATAGGGGCCCATGGCAGATTAGGGGCCTGGCAGCAGCTATGGGAGGCCCGTAATCTGCCAGCACCCTATGTCAAAAAATTGAACAAATCAGCAGTGTGAGGAGACCTGAAAGTGGCACATGGCAGAGTGTGGCGATGGAGACAGCAGCAATGGGAGGCCGTACAGGGACCCATGAGAGACTCTGGACTTGGCAGCAGCATGAGGAGGCGGTATATAGGGGCCCATGGCAGATTAGGGGCCTGGCAGCAGCTATGGGAGGCCCGTAATCTGCCAGCACCCTATGACAAAAAATGGAACACACCAGCAGTGTGAGGAGACCTGAAAGTGGCACATGTTTGGGGCATGATTCATGGCGGATTTAGTCAGTTGTGTCAGGAACTAGTGGTTTGAAATCCAGACTAATCCACGCCTGATTCATTTTCACAAACGTGAGTCTCTCCACACTTTGGGTGGACAGTCGTGTCCTCCGCGGAGTTGCAATACCTCCTGCCGCACTAAACACGCGCTCCGATGCCACGCTACTGGCCGGGCATGACAGCCTTTCAAGGGCAAATTCAGCTGGTTGGGGCCAAAGGTCAAGTTTCGTTGCCCAGTAGTCAAGGGGATTGTCTACCTCGGTTGGCAGGGTGCTGTCCAAGTAGGCCCAAGCCTGTTGTTTGAGGTCCTGCTCCAGGTCCACCTGATGCTGCTGCTGCTGCTGCTGCTGCTGCTGCGGCTGGTTAGTAGTTTCCTCACTGCGCTGGTGAAGAAAGCTACTCATCATCGACTGCAGACTGAGGCAGCCGCTGCTGGTGGAGCTGCCACTGCTCCTACCACCCCACCCCTCCCCTGCTGCCATGGCAGCGGAACGCGAGCGCACAGGGCCCACAGTGTCTGAGGATGGACGTTGGCGCACAAAGGCAGAGACCAACTGACTACATAGATGGTTTTTATAGTACGTTATTTTGGCCTCCCTCTCAGCAGGTGTGAAAAAGGCCACCATTTTGGAACGGTAGCGAGGGTCCAACAAGGTGGACAGCCAAAAGTCATCTCTCTGTCTGATGTTTATTATTCGGCTGTCGCTACGCAAGCAACCGAGCATGCTATGGGCCATTTGTGCCAAGGAATGCGAGGGACTCCCTGCCTCCATCTCCACAGCATACTGCCACGGTGCGTCTGGGTCCTCTGTCTCCTCCTCCTCCTCCTCTACCAGATGCTCCTGCTCCTCCACTCCTGTCCGCTGAGTGGAAAAACCACCCATTTCACTCAATAATTCCTGAGCACAAATGTCCTCCTCTACCTCCTCCTCTTCTTCCTGTCCTGCCCCCACAGGGGTCATGTGGCGTTGAGATCTGTGCGCCACGTCTACCGCACCCTGACCAGCCATTGTTAACAGCATTTGTTCCAGGACGTGCAACAGAGGAATGACGTCGTTCATCCCATAGTCCTGCCGACTCACGAATAGCGTGGCCTCCTCAAAGGGCCTGAGCAAGCGGCAGGTGTCACGCATGAGCTGCCAATGGCTGACATCGAAGTTACACAGGGGAGTACCTTTATCCGCTTGTAACATCAGGAAATCGGTGATGGCCTTTCGCTGTTCGTAAAGGCGGTCTAACATGTGTAGGGTTGAATTCCACCTTGTTGCAACGTCGCAGATCAGGCGATGATGTGGAATTCCGTTCTGCCGCTGCAGCTCAAGGAAAGTGTGCTTTGCGATGTAGGAATGGCTGAAATGCATGCAAAGTTTACGTGACATTTTAAGGATGTCTTGCAGTGGGATGGTGGATTTTAGGAACCGCTTGACAACCAGATTGAACACGTGAGCAATGCATGGCGCATGGCACAACCTTCCTTGACGCAGAGCAGACACCATGTTCTTTCCGTTGTCGGTCAACATGGTTCCGATTTTCAGTTTGCGCGGAGACAGCCATCTGTCGATTTCTCTGTTCATTACACTGAGAAGTTCCTCCCCTGTGTGACTACGTTCGCCTAGACCTGGCAGCAGCATGAGGAGGCGGTATAGGGGCCCATGGCAGATTAGGGGCCTGGCAGCAGCTATGGGAGGCCCGTAATCTGCCAGCACCCTATGTCAAAAAATTCAACACACCAGCAGTGTGTGAGGAGACCTGAAAGTGGCACATGGCAGAGTGTGGCGATGGAGACAGCAGCAATGGGAGGCCGTATAGGGACCCATGAGAGACTCTGGACCTGGCAGCAGCATGAGGAGGCGGTATATAGGGGCCCATGGCAGATTAGGGGCCTGGCAGCAGCTATAGGAGGCCCGTAATCTGCCAGCACCCTATGTCAAAAAATTCAACACACCAGCAGTGTGAGGAGACCTGAAAGTGGCACATGGCAGAGTGTGGCGATGGAGACAGCAGCAATGGGAGGCCGTACAGGGACCCATGAGAGACTCTGGACTTGGCAGCAGCATGAGGAGGCGGTATATAGGGGCCCATGGCAGATTAGGGGCCTGGCAGCAGCTATGGGAGGCCCGTAATCTGCCAGCACCCTATGTCAAAAAATTCAACACACCAGCAGTGTGTGAGGAGACCTGAAAGTGGCACATGGCAGAGTGTGGCGATGGAGACAGCAGCAATGGGAGGCCGTACAGGGACCCATGAGAGACTCTGGACCTGGCAGCAGCATGAGGAGGCGGTATATAGGGGCCTATGGCAGATTAGGGGCCTGGCAGCAGCTATGGGAGGCCCGTAATCTGCCAGCACCCTATGTCAAAAAATTCAACACACCAGCAGTGTGTGAGGAGACCTGAAAGTGGCACATGGCAGAATGTGGCGATGGAGACAGCAGCAATGGGAGGCCGTACAGGGACCCATGAGAGACTCTGGACTTGGCAGCAGCATGAGGAGGCGGTATATAGGGGCCCATGGCAGATTAGGGGCCTGGCAGCAGCTATGGGAGGCCCGTAATCTGCCAGCACCCTATGTCAAAAAATTGAACACACCAGCAGTGTGTGAGGAGACCTGAAAGTGGCACATGGCAGAGTGTGGCGATGGAGACAGCAGCAATGGGAGGCCGTACAGGGACCCATGAGAGACTCTGGACTTGGCAGCAGCATGAGGAGGCGGTATATAGGGGCCCATGGCACATTAGGGGCCTGGCAGCAGCTATGGGAGGCCCGTAATCTGCCAGCACCCTATGTCAAAAAATTCAACACACCAGCAGTGTGTGAGGAGACCTGAAAGTGGCACATGGCAGAGTGTGGCGATGGAGACAGCAGCAATGGGAGGCCGTACAGGGACCCATGAGAGACTCTGGACTTGGCAGCAGCATGAGGAGGCGGTATATAGGGGCCCATGGCAGATTAGGGGCCTTGCAGCAGCTATGGGAGGCCCGTAATCTGCCAGCACCCTATGTCAAAAAATTCAACACACCAGCAGTGTGTGAGGAGACCTGAAAGTGGCACATGGCAGAGTGTGGCGATGGAGACAGCAGCAATGGGAGGCCGTACAGGGACCCATGAGAGACTCTGGACTTGGCAGCAGCATGAGGAGGCGGTATAGGGGCCCATGGCAGATTAGGGGCCTGGCAGCAGCTATGGGAGGCCCGTAATCTGCCAGCACCCTATGTCAAAAAATTGAACACACCAGCAGTGTGTGAGGAGACCTGAAAGTGGCACATGGCAGAGTGTGGCGATGGAGACAGCAGCAATGGGAGGCCGTACAGGGACCCATGAGAGACTCTGGACTTGGCAGCAGCATGAGGAGGCGGTATATAGGGGCCCATGGCAGATTAGGGGCCTGGCAGCAGCTATGGGAGGCCCGTAATCTGCCAGCACCCTATGTCAAAAAATTCAACACACCAGCAGTGTGTGAGGAGACCTGAAAGTGGCACATGGCAGAGTGTGGCGATGGAGACAGCAGCAATGGGAGGCCGTACAGGGACCCATGAGAGACTCTGGACCTGGCAGCAGCATGAGGAGGCGGTATATAGGGGCCCATGGCAGATTAGGGGCCTGGCAGCAGCTATAGGAGGCCCGTAATCTGCCAGCACCCTATGTCAAAAAATTGAACACACCAGCAGTGTGTGAGGAGACCTGAAAGTGGCACATGGCAGAGTGTGGCGATGGAGACAGCAGCAATGGGAGGCCGTACAGGGACCCATGAGAGACTCTGGACCTGGCAGCAGCATGAGGAGGCGGTATATAGGGGCCTATGGCAGATTAGGGGCCTGGCAGCAGCTATAGGAGGCCCGTAATCTGCCAGCACCCTATGTCAAAAAATTCAACACACCAGCAGTGTGTGAGGAGACCTGAAAGTGGCACATGGCAGAGTGTGGCGATGGAGACAGCAGCAATGGGAGGCCGTACAGGGACCCATGAGAGACTCTGGACTTGGCAGCAGCATGAGGAGGCGGTATATAGGGGCCCATGGCAGATTAGGGGCCTGGCAGCAGCTATGGGAGGCCCGTAATCTGCCAGCACCCTATGTCAAAAAATTCAACACACCAGCAGTGTGTGAGGAGACCTGAAAGTGGCACATGGCAGAGTGTGGCGATGGAGACAGCAGCAATGGGAGGCCGTACAGGGACCCATGAGAGACTCTGGACTTGGCAGCAGCATGAGGAGGCAGTATATAGGGGCCCATGGCAGATTAGGGGCCTGGCAGCAGCTATGGGAGGCCCGTAATCTGCCAGCACCCTATGTCAAAAAATTGAACACACCAGCAGTGTGTGAGGAGACCTGAAAGTGGCACATGGCAGAGTGTGGCGATGGAGACAGCAGCAATGGGAGGCCGTACAGGGACCCATGAGAGACTCTGGACTTGGCAGCAGCATGAGGAGGCAGTATATAGGGGCCCATGGCAGATTAGGGGCCTGGCAGCAGCTATGGGAGGCCCGTAATCTGCCAGCACCCTATGTCAAAAAATTGAACACACCAGCAGTGTGTGAGGAGACCTGAAAGTGGCACATGGCAGAGTGTGGCGATGGAGACAGCAGCAATGGGAGGCCGTACAGGGACCCATGAGAGACTCTGGACTTGGCAGCAGCATGAGGAGGCGGTATATAGGGGCCCATGGCAGATTAGGGGCCTGGCAGCAGCTATGGGAGGCCCGTAATCTGCCAGCACCCTATGTCAAAAAATTCAACACACCAGCAGTGTGTGAGGAGACCTGAAAGTGGCACATGGCAGAGTGTGGCGATGGAGACAGCAGCAATGGGAGGCCGTACAGGGACCCATGAGAGACTCTGGACTTGGCAGCAGCATGAGGAGGCGGTATATAGGGGCCCATGGCAGATTAGGGGCCTGGCAGCAGCTATGGGAGGCCCGTAATCTGCCAGCACCCTATGTCAAAAAATTGAACACACCAGCAGTGTGTGAGGAGACCTGAAAGTGGCACATGGCAGAGTGTGGCGATGGAGACAGCAGCAATGGGAGGCCGTACAGGGACCCATGAGAGACTCTGGACTTGGCAGCAGCATGAGGAGGCGGTATATAGGGGTCCATGGCAGATTAGGGGCCTGGCAGCAGCTATGGGAGGCCCGTAATCTGCCAGCACCCTATGTCAAAAAGTTGAACACACCAGCAGTGTGTGAGGAGACCTGAAAGTGGCACATGGCAGAGTGTGGCGATGGAGACAGCAGCAATGGGAGGCCGTACAGGGACCCATGAGAGACTCTGGACCTGGCAGCAGCATGAGGAGGCGGTATATAGGGGCCTATGGCAGATTAGGGGCCTGGCAGCAGCTATAGGAGGCCCGTAATCTGCCAGCACCCTATGTCAAAAAATTCAACACACCAGCAGTGTGTGAGGAGACCTGAAAGTGGCACATGTTTGAGGCATGATTCATGGCGGATTTAGTCAGTTGTGTCAGGAACTGGTGGTTTGAAATCCAGACTAATCCACGCCTGATTCATTTTCACAAACGTGAGTCTCTCCACACTTTGGGTGGACAGTCGTGTCCTCCGCGGAGTTACAATACCTCCTGCCGCACTAAACACGCGCTCCGATGCCACGCTACTGGCCGGGCATGACAGCCTTTCAAGGGCAAATTCAGCTGGTTGGGGCCAAAGGTCAAGTTTCGTTGCCCAGTAGTCAAGGGGATTGTCTACCTCGGTTGGCAGGGTGCTGTCCAAGTAGGCCCAAGCCTGTTGTTTGAGGTCCTGCTCCAGGTCCACCTGATGCTGCTGCTGCGGCTGGTTAGTAGTTTCCTCACTGCGCTGGTGAAGAAAGCTACTCATCATCGACTGCAGACTGAGGCAGCCGCTGCTGGTGGAGCTGCCACTGCTCCTACCACCCCACCCCTCCCCTGCTGCCATGGCAGCGGAACGCGAGCGCACAGGGCCCACAGTGTCTGAGGATGGACGTTGGCGCACAAAGGCAGAGACCAACTGACTACATAGGTGGTTTTTATAGTACGTTATTTTGGCCTCCCTCTCAGCAGGTGTGAAAAAGGCCACCATTTTGGAACGGTAGCGAGGGTCCAACAAGGTGGACAGCCAAAAGTCATCCCTCTGTCTGATGGTTATTATTCGGCTGTCGCTACGCAAGCAACCGAGCATGCTATGGGCCATTTGTGCCAAGGAATGCGAGGGACTCCCTGCCTCCATCTCCACAGCATACTGCCACGGTGCGTCTGGGTCCTCTGTCTCCTCCTCCTCTACCAGATGCTCCTGCTCCTCCACTCCTGTCCGCTGAGTGGAAAAACCACCCATTTCACTCAATAATTCCTGAGCACAAATGTCCTCCTCTACCTCCTCCTCTTCTTCCTGTCCTGCCCCCACAGGGGTCATGTGGCGTTGAGATCTGTGCGCCACGTCTACCGCACCCTGACCAGCCATTGTTAACAGCATTTGTTCAAGGACGTGCAACAGAGGAATGACGTCGTTCATCCCATAGTCCTGCCGACTCACGAATAGCGTGGCCTCCTCAAAGGGCCTGAGCAAGCGGCAGGTGTCACGCATGAGCTGCCAATGGCTGACATCGAAGTTACACAGGGGAGTACCTTTATCCGCTTGTAACATCAGGAAATCGGTGATGGCCTTTCGCTGTTCGTAAAGGCGGTCTAACATGTGTAGGGTTGAATTCCACCTTGTTGCAACGTCGCAGATCAGGCGATGATGTGGAATTCCGTTCTGCCGCTGCAGCTCAATGAGGGTGTGCTTTGCGGTGTAGGAATGGCTGAAATGCATGCAAAGTTTACGTGACATTTTAAGGATGTCTTGCAGTGGGATGGTGGATTTTAGGAACCGCTTGACAACCAGATTGAACACGTGAGCCATGCATGGCGCATGGCACAACCTTCCTTGACGCAGAGCAGACACCATGTTCTTTCCGTTGTCGGTCAACATGGTTCCGATTTTCAGTTTGCGCGGAGACAGCCATCTGTCGATTTCTCTGTTCATTACACTGAGAAGTTCCTCCCCTGTGTGACTACGTTCGCCAAGGCATACCAGGTGCAGAACAGCGTGACACCGTTGCGCCCTGCACATGTGATATGCCGGTCGGGTAATGGGACTTGGCACGGGGGTGGCGACTGAGGACACGGCGGAAGAAGAGGTGGTAGAGGCGGACATCTTTTGTGGACCAAGGATGTGCAAACGTGGAGGCAAAAGCGGCGTGACCTGTCCAAGTTGCTGGTGCGGCTGTGACGGCACCACGTTCACCCAGTGGGCCGTAAATGACATGTACTGTCCCTGACCGTAGTTACAGCTCCACACGTCGGCGCTGCCGTGCACTTTGGCAGAGACCGACATGCTCAAAGACTGGCCCACCATGTCTTCTACATGTGAATGCAGGGCTGGCACTGCCTTTTTGGCGAAGAAATGACGGCTTGGCACTCTCCACCGCGGCGCGGCACAAGCCATCATTTCTCTGAAAGGTGCTGAGTCCACCACTTGGAAAGGGAGGGACTGCAGCACCAGCAACTTGGACAGGAGGACGTTCAGCTTTTGCACCGTCGGGTGCGTGCTCGCAAACTGTTGTCTCTTGGAAACGGATTCCAAGAAAGACTGCTGACGGAATCCGTGAAGAGGAGTAGCAGGAGAAGGAGCATCTGAACGAGCGGAAGATGCCAACAAGCGACAACTCCCCTCAGCAGAGGTGTTGGAGCCTTGACTGGTTGATGGAGGGCGATTGACGTCGGGTGACGGAGCAAGTAACGGAGCGGGTGATGGAGCGGGGGCTGGGGCGGGCAGAACCGCCGTATCTTTATCACGGTTTTCCCAGGCCACCAAATGGCGACGCTGCATATGCTGCCGCAACGCTGTAGTCCCAACATGGGCCCCCTGGCCACGCTTGACTTTCTGGCCACATAGTCGACATACGGCTACGTTTACTTCCTCGGGCGGCTTGACGAAAAATTGCCACACCGCCGAGTAGGAAACTTTGCCCCCGATACTCCTCACTGGCTGACTGCTGCTTCCTCCGTGCACACCGGCACCACTACTGGCCGTGGTGGTAGGCTGCAGTGGAGCTGGTGCTCTACTCCGTGGCCGTTTGGCTCCACTGACACTGCTTCCACTGACACTGCTGCGGCCCTGCTGCTGTCTCCTGGGCAACCCACCGACTGTTTCGCTCACTGCCAAGCTGCCACCCTCTTCTCCTGATGATGCGGAAGAAATTGCCTGATGACGACGAGGCTGCCAAGTGCGATCAACCTCCTCATCATCAAGTAGGGTCTCCGCCTCACTACTAGCCCCCTCGGCTGCGTCTGGGTCAGGAGACAGACCTGTCTCTAGACCGGCTACCGGGCCACTCTCCTCGCCACTACTTCTTCGCCTGGCTGCTGAAAAGGTGGATGTCTCCCCCCGTTCCTGACCGCCCTCTGTTAGCTCTTCCTCACTGTACAGTGGGGCTGAGCCCACAGCATGCGATACTTCGCTTGGTGAGGGAACACCAAAGGACAGGGGCAGGTAGAGGACACGTGATTTCAGTGGGCTTGGTCCCGGGCCATGCCAACTAACGGTTGTGTCTGACGTACCCACCGACCGTTGGCTGTAGGTGTCAGAGGTGACCTGGGAAGAGGAAGACGACCGAGCCAACCAATCGATGACGGCAGGGTTGTCGGTGGAGACACGACCGCTGGATGACACCGGGAGCACTGGCCTCTGGCTGCGAATAGTGCTGCCTCGACCCCTTCCTCTGCTGCCACATCTGCTCGCTCCTAAAATATTGCCTCCTCTGCCACTCCTCTGCATGTTGTCTGACATACTCTTTAATTCAACAATTCTGTGTCCCTGAGTAACAATTCTGTGTCCCTGAGTAACAATTATGTGTCTGTCCCTGAGTAACAATTCTGTGGCCCTAAGTAATGGTTCTGTGTCCCTCAGTAACAATTCTGTGTCCCTCAGTAACAATTCTGTGTCTGTCCCTGAGTAACAATTATGTGGCCCTAACTAACGTTTCTGTGGCCCTAAGTAACAATTCTCTGGCACTCAGTAACAATTCTGTCTGTCCCTGAGTAACAATTCTGTGGCCCTAATAACGTTTCTGTGGCCCTAAGTAACAGTTCTGTGGCCCTCAGTAACAATTCTGTGTCTGTCCCTGAGTAACAATTCTGTGGCCCTAAATAACGTTTCTGTGGCCCTAAGTAACAATTCTCTGGCACTCAGTAACAATTCTGTCTGTCCCTGAGTAACAATTCTGTGGCCCTAATAACGTTTCTGTGGCCCTAAGTAACAGTTCTGTGGCCCTCAGTAACAATTCTGTGTCTGTCCCTGAGTAACAATTCTGTGGCCCTAACTAACGTTTCTGTGGCCCTAAGTAACAATTCTCTGGCACTCAGTAACAATTCTGTCTGTCCCTGAGTAACAATTCTGTGGCCCTAATAACGTTTCTGTGGCCCTAAGTAACAGTTCTGTGGCCCTCAGTAACAATTCTGTGTCTGTCCCTGAGTAACAATTCTGTGGCCCTAAGTAACGTTTCTGTGGCCCTAAGTAACAGTTCTGTGGCCCTAAGTAACAGTTCTGTGTCTGACCCTGAGTAACAATTCTGTGGCCCTAACTAACGTTTCTGTGGCCCTAAGTAACAGTTCTGTGGCCCTCAGTAACAATTCTGTATCTGTCCCTGAGTAACAATTCTGTGGCCCTAAGTAACGTTTCTGTGGCCCTAAGTAACAGTTCTGTGGCCCTAAGTAACAGTTCTGTGTCTGACCCTGAGTAACAATTCTGTGGCCCTAACTAACGTTTCTGTGGCCCTAAGTAACAATTCTCTGGCACTCAGTAACAATTCTGTCTGTCCCTGAGTAACAATTCTGTGGCCCTAATAACGTTTCTGTGGCCCTAAGTAACAGTTCTGTGGCCCTCAGTAACAATTCTGTGTCTGTCCCTGAGTAACAATTCTGTGGCCCTAACTAACGTTTCTGTGGCCCTAAGTAACAATTCTCTGGCACTCAGTAACAATTCTGTCTGTCCCTGAGTAACAATTCTGTGGCCCTAATAACGTTTCTGTGGCCCTAAGTAACAGTTCTCTGGCACTCAGTAACAATTCTGTCTATCCCTGAGTAACAATTCTGTGGCCCTAAGTAACAGTTCTGTGGCCCTCAGTAACAATTCTGTGTCTGTCCCTGAGTAACAATTCTGTGGCCCTAACTAACGTTTCTGTGGCCCTAAGTAACAATTCTCTGGCACTCAGTAACAATTCTGTCTGTCCCTGAGTAACAATTCTGTGGCCCTAACTAGCGTTTCTTTGGCCCTAAGTAACGATTCTGTGGCCCTCATTAACAATTCTGTGTCCCTGAGTAATGTTTCTTTGTCCCTAAGTAACGTTTCTCTGTCCCCAAGTAACGTTTCTGTGGCCCTAACTCTGTCCCTAATACAGAGCGGTCTGCCTCTCTTGAATGACTGGAGGCAAATGAAGAATTCTAAAATGGCCGCTATTTATAGCTCGACCATTACACAGTGCTGGCTGGCTGGCTGCTGATTGGCTAATGCGATCACATGTCATTAAGAAATGCATTATGGGTCAGCGCGCCTTGTCTGCGCGCCTTCCCAGACATCCCCGCTCCATCGCCGCACATGTCCGCCGCCATTTTAGGAAAAATTTCGATTCGCGCGTCCGAAGTAGGCTATTTTTCGGATTCGGCGCGAATCGAAATTTTTCCGATATTCGACTCGAATTCCACTTCGCCTACTTCGATTCGCTCATCTCTAATTGTAAGCTCCAAGGAGTAGGGCCCTCGAACCCCTCGTGTATCGCATTGTATTGTTATTGTACTGTCGCATGTACTGTCCCCCTTTGTACAACGCTGAGCGAACTGTTGGCGCTTTATAAATACTGTATAATAATAATAATATAGCTGTCTCCCGAAAATCGAATTTCAAATAGAATAGAACCGACTATTCTTCACAATTAATTTGGATCAATTCATTATTTTCTGTGTGAATTCGATTCAAATACTTCAAATCCATGGAAAAAATTTTAATCTGGTAGAAAATGGATAAACAAAAATGAAACTAAACTAAATGGATTTTTTTCCAAATGCAATAAACAAAATTGGTAACTTAAACCGATTGGAAATGAAACCTAACACATTTTTTCATTCTGCACATGTTTAAACGCCAGTCTATGGAATGATGAGGAAAGTAAAGTAGTGAAGGAATGCAGGTAAATATTAAATGTTAGATCTTGCTGGGGAAAATACACATGGAACATTCGCCCTGTCTCAAGGTAACATCCTTGATGGGAGAGTGCTGAAAGGGAGCAGTGAGAACAACCACTAATGCCATTTATTAGCATCGAGAAGTTCTTACATTGAATCTAAAGTACTGCTGTGAAAAATTGAAAAAGAAGCTTTTTTTTTTTGCAGTAGAAAAATGTAACATTTCCATTGCAAAAAAAAAATCTTTGCTTTTTGCAGTTCTTCTTTTGGGGCGTTAATTTTATATCACAGAGAACTCAAAGTGTTGCTAAACCCACAACAGTAAGATCAGTCTGTATATGTAGTAAAGCATGCTTGTTATACTCACTGTGGAACCTAAGGGGTTATTCCTCCGCATTGTGTAAAAAGGATGTTTGATCCTTTCTGCTCTGTTCCTCCATTTTTCAAGTGACCACCTCTTATCTCTAGACTGAACTACAGGTATGCACTTTTTCAGTTTGGTGTGTATTGCTAGAGAGGTTTTTTTTTTTTGTTCTTGGGAGAGTGCATGTGATCAGCACAGGGCCAATCAGCACTCTCCAGACAGAGGTCAGGGGTTCTGCATTCTCCTAGAGCAGAAAGAAAACTCCTCTTACAAGCTTTAACCAGTGCTTTGCTGAACACTGATAGAAGTCACAAGACTGCTCTAACTGCTGATTAGAAAATGTATTTAGCAGTTTATATTTACTAAAATAATTAAATTTCCATGTTCTTTGTACTGTGGGAGACCAGATATAGTGAATGCAGGGTCCGGGGAGACCAGCTATAGTGAATTAAGGGTCCGGGGAGAGCAGATCTAGTGAATGCAGGGTCCATGGAGACTGGATCCAGTGAATGCAGGGTCCGGGGAGAGCGGATATAGTGGATGCGGGGTCCGGAGAGACCGGATATAGTGAATGCGGGGTCCGGGAAGACCTGATATAGTGAATGCAGGGTCCGGGGAGACCGGATATAGTGAATGCGGGGTCCGGGAAGACCTGATATAGTGAATGCAGGGTCCTGGGAGACCGGATATAGTGAATGCAGGGTCCGGGGAGACCGGATATAGTGAATGCAGGGTCCCGGGAGACCGGATATAGTGAATGCAGGGTCCAGGGAGACCGCATATAGTGAATGCGGGGTCCGGGGAGACCAGATATAGTGAATGCAGGGTCCCGGGAGAGCGGATATAGTGAATGCATGGTCCGGGGGGAGCAGATATAGTGAATGCATGGTCCCGGGAGAGTGGACATACTGAATGCAGGGTCCGGCTCAGAGACAGCAGCAGGAGCCACTCAATCATATCCTGGAAGTTGGGAGCTGGGGGGGTGGGGACTGTGTCTATGGACACAGGCAGCACTCAAGCCTGCATGAGTGTCCCCATAGCAAGCAGCTTGCTCTGGTGGCACTCAGAGAAGGGGAGGAGCCAGCAGGGGGCCCCAGAAGAGGAGGTTCAGGACTGCTCTGTGCAAAACCATTGCACAGATCAGGTAAGTATATAATGATTAATATTATTATTATTTTTTAAGGCCTCACGCACACAGGACATTAAAAATACTCCTAAAAGCCTTTCTCCTGTCAGTAGTGTTTTTGGAAAATAAACCGAGTGACGCTTGTTGAAGTAGTTAATGCTTTTACAAGCGTTTACAAACGTGATGCGCTTGGACGTTAATTCCTTTAATTGTCCAGAATAATAATTTATATTGGCCATTGAAATTAATTAACATTCAAGAGCTAAACATAGTTAGTCTGGCTGAAAAAAGACAAAAGTCCATCCAGTTCAACCATTACAAAAAAAAAAGCCCTATAGATTTTTCAAATGCAATTGTTTTGGAAAAAATACACTTTAATGAATTAAAAACAAAACACAACATTTAACTCAATTTTTTTGTACAATATCAGAAATAATGTTATGCCGAGTAAATAGATACCCAACATGTCATGCTTTAAAATTGCGCATGCTCACGGAATGGTGCCAAACTACTGTTCTTAAAAATCTCCATAGGTAGCGCTTTAAAAATGTCTACAGGTTACCAGTTTAGAGTTCTATTGCTAGAATTATTGCTCTCACTCTGACGTTCGCAAAGATACATCACATATGTGTTTTGAACACTATTTATACATGTGGGCGGGACCTACGTATGAGTTCATCACTGCACATGAGCACACGGGCACTTTAAAATTTATTTTTTATTTATTTGATTACTTTTTTATTCATACGCTTTTATTCCTATAAAACATCCCTTGTGATAGAAATAAGCAGTGACAGAGATCCGGATCAGTAATACCCCACATCTCTATAATGTAGTGAGCCAGTCAACAGTAAATGGCTTCAAACATGCTTGGGACAAGCATAGACCTATACTCAGACAAGAAAGTTAACAAAAAAAAAACACCCCCCCGAAAAAAAAACAAAAAAAAAAGCAGATTAAAAAAAATTACAAATTACTTTTAGATATATGCCTGCTGCACCATGTACTTGTATGAAGAAGTCTCTTGTTCACTTTGTATTGCTTCCTTTGTCTGAAATCCCCGGTGTTCCTGCCAGTTCCTCTGCTTTCCGATCAACTGACCACACTAGGCATCATAGCACAGCATGGTCAGTTTCCAGCTGTGCTGGGAGCTCAACTTGATCTTCTCCAATGATCAGACTTATACTGACACCCCCCCCAACCTGCACTGGAAAGATCAGTGTGCTGCTGTTTCTCCTCCCGTCCCAAGTGTATGTGATAATTTATAAAAAAGGGAAAAAAGGTATTTATAATGTGGGTATATACTATATATATTTTTTTGTTTTATATATATATATATATATATATATATATATATATATGTCTTTTATTTCTATTTTAAAATGAATGGGTCGTCTTACAAGGTGAGGATTTACATATACTTTAACCACTTGAGCTGAGATTTTACCCCCTTCAACCAGGACATTTTTTCTATTCAGCACTGTGCTACTTGAACTAGTAATTGCTCAGTCATGCAGCGCTGTTCCCAAATGAAATTTACATAATTTTTTCCCAGACAGAGATATTTTGTTTGATGATATATGATCACCGCTGTTTTTTTATTTTTAATTATATAAACAAAAAAAAGACAGAAATTTTTGACAAAAGATAGTTTCTACTCTCTGTTATAAAACAAATCCATTATAAAAAAAAAATTAAATTTCTTCATACATTTAGGCTAAAATATATTCTGTTACATGTCTTTGGTAAAAATAAAATATCCCAATAAGTGTATATTTATTGGTATATGTGAAAATGAGAGCCTACAAAGGATGGTATATACAGTGCCTCGAAAAAGTATTCATACCCTTGAAATGTTCCACATTTTTCAGATATTTATTTGTAAAAACTGTTGAAAACATTTATCATTTTCCTTCCACTTCACAATTACGTATCACTTTGTGTTGGTCTATCACATAAAATCCCAATGAAATACATTTACGTTTTTGGTTGTAATATGAAAAAATGTGGAACATTTCAAGGGGTATGAATTCTTTTTCAAGGCACTGTATGCTGGAATCTAGGCAGCTATGATGCTATACTGGTAATGGCAGAGATCCGTGACTTATAGTAAGAATGTGATAGTGTGGCGGCCAATCTGGCATTAACAGACACTGGCTGGGACACTGCCATGAATGGTGACGCTAATACAGTGATCAGATATAATACTGTGCACTGTCACTGTACTAATGACTCTGGCTGGAAAGGGGTTAACATCAAGAGCAATCAAAGGGTTAACTTTGTGCCTAACAAGTGTAATTTCTCGAATGTGTGCTGCTTTTACTAACAGATCTGACTGTTTTTTCCTCTGCTTTGCAGGGATAAGAAACAGCCAGATTGCTGATTTGTGTACAGAGCCTTGTGTGTTTGTAAACACTGGACTCTCTTCTGTGATTGGCTACAACCGATCAGCAGGTACTGTATCAGCCATAAATAATTGGCCAGGACCTGCTGACAAAATCCCACTGTAGCCAGTGACAGAGCAGCTGAGCAGGCGGCAAGCACATGCACATCCCTAACCCGGAACAGGCTGGATGAAGTACATATACGTGTTCCAGCCTGCCCTTGCCGCCCGCCCACCCGCAGTAAATGTACTGTGGGTGATCGGGAAATGTTAACATGCTAAAGATTATATGAGCTGTTAGGGATTAGGTTTTTAGATGTGTTTAAAGTATAGCTAAAGGCAAAACTTCTTTTTTGTATAGATTGGAGAGGGATTAGAACCCCTGTCAGATTTTATTTCTGTCTGTGCCTCCATTAAGGGGATTCACCCTCTATATTTGTCCTGTTTACCATGATTATTGAAAGTGAAAGTAAAAGAAAATTCCAAATTTTGGGTTGTCCCCAAAAAAGGGCAAATCTTTCAATGGGGTGGCCTGGGGATCCCCAAGAAATTTCCTTAATTTGCATGGATTTCCTCTCACTTCCTGTCTGGCTATGGGACAAAAAGTGAAGGGAAATCTGCACAATGGGACACAGATGACAAACAAAAATCTGACAGGGGTTATAACCCTCCCTTGCTCTATCCAAAATGAAAACAAAAAGTTATACCTATAGCTCTACTTTAAGTTATTGTCTACTTTAAAAATGCTGCTGCCTTGAGTCTACTCCAAGAAGCAGTGGCAAGGGTCAATTTACCCATGGAAGAGTTGGACTAGCTATTAAGAACTTTCAAAGACAAGCCCAAAGTCTTAGTTATAGGGCTCATCAAATTGGGCATACACTTGATGCATAGTTTGATAGGTTGGTATTTAGCACACCCATATGCACCTTGATATCAAAGCTGGAGGCTTCCTTATTGATTGTTAACAGATCAAACTGGACAGAAGGCCGGTAATATCAGGGAGAAAAGCTGAACGTCTTGAAAGTGGCTGTTGGATAGTGAGGTCCATGGTGTCTACTCCAGTTGTTCAGTGCACCATATACAATGAGTAGAGGGGTAGTCCTTTAAAGCCAATGCTCTCTTTGAGAAGATCTGCTATTTATGTCAAGACGGCCACTGCTTCTTTATGGTTCTCAATTCTTGACAGGGAATTAGTAGTAGTTGACCATTGTTCAGTGAGTAGACATCTCAAGGGTTCTGAACCTTCTCTATGGAATGTACAGGTGGTTCCTCATTACAGCAACCTTAAGAACTGAGTCTTCAGCTTGGGTGTTTTGTAGATCAGGATCACAGAGTTTAAAGCAGGAAAAAGATTTAAAATGACATTGATCCATACAACAGAAAGAGAATCTATATAGTACAAGACAATTAGATTGCTGCCAATATGAAGGGCATAACATAAAAAGCAGTATGCCACAGTTTTGAATGCAGCGTAATAACTATCCAAACTGAATGAATAGTCAGAATTTGTTTTCATTTCTCTCATGTGGAGACACACGAAGAAGATAACCACCAACGATGCCGCAAAATATATGAGGAACGGCACTGTGTTTCCCAAAATAAAATATGTGAAATATTTCAAATTTCTTTGCATTTTATGTGTTCCAGTGATTGCAAAGGTTTGCGTTGCGTTTGTTAGGTCTGCCGTGAGGTCAAACCAGGTTTGCAGGGCAGCACAAAAGATGGCCACTATTACAGAACCAGCAATGAGATGGACAGCTTTCTGGGTTAAAATGGTTTTCAGTTTGAAGAAGAAGGCATTCTGGAAGTTGGAGATCTTGGAGCAGAAAATAACAGAGAGCAAAGTCATCAGCCAGATACTGCTGTAGTTGGATATGACCTTCGTGGTAATCAAAAAAAAATTTAGGTAGCTATTATCAACAAAAATTGCAAAAAACATATGGAGGAGACTGGCAAACTGAAAAACGAGTCTTGAAATTCCGATGGAGGCGATGACCTGGTCGGATGTGGCCATGGGTCTTCTTTTTACCCAGTCCATGACGCTCACAGCGACTATAAAGGAGTGTACTAATAGTCCAAGTACAAAGCCAATTCCTACTACAACAACAAAGCTCAGCCAAGCAAAATTGTGTGCTCCGTTCCCAGAAGTGGCCATCTCTGTATCAACGAACGTTCCTACGGCTAATCCTCTTTACCGAAAGACATTACAATTTATAGATTACATAGCATAAACACATCATGCAAATTGCCATGCAAAATCACCACTCTGGCTCCTCTCAATCCATCCTGAAGGCATTGAATTGCAAACACCTGGCTTTGAATAAACCATTTAGGGAAATTATAAAAAATAATGCTGTTTGGACAAGTACAATAAAATAAAAGTAAGGCAATTCATGTAGCAAGGCTATACTGTACGTATATCAAATTCACCAAGCAAGCTACTGTACACAAATTCCAGGTGTACTATCACAATATGAATCGTAAAGCTTGTATTGTTAATGGTCCATACTGTTCTGGCAGCAAAGGTGAGGCTTCCCAGTCAATAGTGTTATAAGTGCAATTTATTCTACATTAAAGTTGAGTGCCGATTCACATACACTTTATTGCCAAAAGTATTGGTCCAGCCCTCCAAATTATTGGATTCAGGTGTTCCAATCACCTCCATGGCCACAGGTGTATACAATAAAGCCCCTAGGCATGCAGACTGCTTCTACAAACATTCGTGAAAGAATGGGTCGCTCTCAGGAGCTCAGTGACTCCAAGCGTGGTCCCGTGATAGGTTGCCACCTGTGCAATAAGTCCATCCGTCACATTTCCTGGCTACTAAATATTCCATGGTCAGCTGTTAGTGGGATTATAACAAAGTGGAAGCAACTGGGAACAAAAGCAACTCAGCCACCAAGTGGTAGGCCACGTAACATGACAGAGCAGGGACAGTGCATGCTGAAACGCACAGTGTGCAGAAGTCGCCAACTGTCTGCAGAATCAACAGCTAAAGACCTCCAAACTTCATGTGGCTTTCAGATTAGCACAACAACAGTGTGTAGAGTTCATGGAATGGGTTTCAATGGTCGAGCAGCTGCATCCAAGCCTTACATCACTAATTGCAATGCAAAACATCAGATGCAGTGTTGTAAAGCACACCACCACTGGACTCTAGAGCAGTGGAGACTTATTTTCTGGAATGAAAAATCACGCTTCTCTGTCTGGTAATCCGATGGAAGTGTCTGGGTTTGGTGGTTGCCAGGAGAACAGTACTTGCCTGACTGCATTGTTCCAAGTGTAAAGTTTGGTGGAGGGGGGATTATGGTGTTGGGTTGTTTTTCAGGGGTTGGGCTTGGCCTCTTAGTTCCAGTGAAGGGAACTCTTAAGGTGTCAGCATACCAAGACATTTTGGACAATTTCATGCTCCCACCTTTGTGGGAACAGGTCGGGGATGGCCCCGTCCTGTTCCAACATGACTGTGCACCAGTGCATAAAGCAAGGTCCATAAAACATGGATGAGCGAGTTTGGGGTGGAGGAACTTGAGTGGCCTGCAGAATCCTGACCTCAGCCTGATAGAACACCTTTGAGATGAATTAGAGTGGAGACTGCGAACCAGGCCTTCTCGTTCAACATTTGTGCCTGACCTCACAAATGAACTTCTGGAAGAATGGTCAAACATTCCCATAGACACCCTCCTAAACCTTGTGGACGGCCTTCCCAGAAGAGTTGAAGCTGTTATAGCTGCAAAGGGTTGGCCAACTCAATATTGAACCCTACAGACTAAGACTGGGACGCCATTAAAGTTCATGTGCGTGGAAAGGCAGGCCGACCAATACTTTTGGCAATATGTTGTATATGCAGATCAGATGCGGCTTGAACCACATCCAATCGACATGACACGTGAACAAACATTGCTTTCTATGTGCAATGTCCGGTGCAATGGTGGTGCGGAACGAAAGAGATTCCTGTCCGATTTCTGAGCAGTGTGGTCCAGTTCAGGTGCTTAGGGCCACCATCGGGGGGGGGGCAGCCAATAAACATATAGGAGGCCTTGGCATCCAGAGGAGTGTGGCTATTCCGAGAGACCTGGGCCCCAACCAGGGGCGGATTGATCATTTGGCAGGGGGGAGGTTTGGGGGGGGGGGGGGCTGTGTGTACTGCAGATGGGGCAGGGGGAAGCAAAGAAAGGCAAGAGAGAAGAGGAGCAGTATATACAGTGAGGGAGCAGTGTATACAGACGGGCTCCCCCACTTGTCGGTGCTAAATGTAATTGCAGGCTTTTTTTCCCCTCTACTTTATAGCTCCGAGAAGGAGTTGTCATTCCCCCTGCCTGAGGATGGCACATAAGCAGACATACATAAAAAAATATGCAATCGTTGGGGCACCTACATAAAAAAAGTCAATTGACCTACACATGTTACATATCACTGCGCACGCCGAGATCAATAATTTTAGAACTAGAGCTCATGGGTAATGCTAAACTGATGACTAGAGATGAGCGAATCGAACCAGGCGAACCGGAATTCGAGTCGAATTTCAGGAAATATTCGATTCGCGTCGAAACCGAAATTTTGCCTACTTCGGGTGCGCGAATCGAACATTTCCCGATCAGCCGGCAAAAGTGTCCCTGCAGTGAGCTCCGCTATTTCTGACAGTTCTCTGACAGAAGGAACACATGTTTAGCGGTTGAAACATTGTATCTATTAGTTTACATTTAGGATACAGATGTTTCAACCACTGTACATGTGAAGAAGCTGTGAGAGAACTGTCAGAAATAGAGGAACTCTGCACATACACTTTTTGCCGGCTTGGAATTATTCTTCTTTTCATCCTACTTCTTCTTCTTCTTCATCCTCATCCTCAGAAGAAGAGGATGAGGATGAGGATGAAGAAGAAGAAGAAGAAGAAGAAGAAGAAGTAGGATGAAAAGAAGAATAATTCCATGCCGGCAAAAAGTGTATGTGCAGAGTTCCTCTATTTCTGACAGTTCTCTCACAGCTTCTTCACATGTACAGCGGTTGAAACATCTGTATCCTAAATGGAAACTAATAGATACAATTTGTATCTATTAGTTTCCATTTAGGATACGGATGTTTCAACCGCTGTACATGTGAAGAAGCTGTGAGAGAACTGTCAGAAATAGAGGAACTCTGCACATACACTTTTTGCCGGCATGGAATTATTCTTCTTTTCATCCTACTTCTTCTTCTTCTTCTTCTTCATCCTCATCCTCTTCTTCTGAGGATGAGGATGAAGAAGAAGAAGAAGAAGTAGGAAGAAAATAAGAATAATTCCAAGCCGGCAAAAAGTGTATGTGCAGAGTTCCTCTATTCTGCAGATACACTTAGAGGAGCTCTGCAGATACACTTAGAGGAGCTCTGCACATACACTTTTTGCCTGTTTGGAATTAATCTTATTTTCATCCTACTTCTTCTTCTTCTTCTTCTTCTTCTTCTTTATCCTCATCCTCAGAAGAAGAAGAAGAGGAAGAAGAAGAAGAAGAAGAAGTAGGATGAAAATAAGAATAATTGCAAGCCGGCAAAAAGTGTATGTGCAGAGTTCCTCTATTCTGCAGATACACTTAGAGGAGCTCTGCAGATACACTTAGAGGAGCTCTGCACATACACTTTTTTCCGGCTTGGAATTAATCTTATTTTCATCCTACTTCTTCTTCTTCTTCTTCTTCTTCATCCTCATCCTCATCCTCAGAAGAAGAAGAAGAGGATGAGGATGAGGATGAAGAAGAAGAAGAAGAAGAAGTAGGATGAAAATAAGAATAATTCCAAGCCGGAAAAAAGTGTATGTGCAGAGCTCCTCTAAGTGTATCTGCAGAGCTCCTCTAAGTGTATCTGCAGAATAGAGGAACTCTGCACATACACTTTTTGCCGGAAACCGCTGTATGGAGGGAATGTCCCAGAACTGTCATAAATAGACTATTTCTGACAGTTCTGGGACATTCACTCCATACAGCTGTTTCAACCGCTGTATGGAGGGAATGTCATGGAACTGTCAGAAATAGACTATTAATGACAGTTCTGGGACTGTCCTTCCATGCAGCGGTTGAAACATTGTATCTATTTGTTTCCATAAATGGATCCATTTATGGAAACAAATAGATACAATGTTTCAACCGCTGCATGGAAGGACAGTCCCAGAACTGTCATTAATAGTCTATTTCTGACAGTTCCATGACATTCCCTCCATACAGCGGTTGAAACAGCTGTATGGAGTGAATGTCCCAGAACTGTCAGAAATAGACTATTTATGACAGTTCTGGGACATTCACTCCATACAGCGGTTGAAACATTGTATCTATTTTTTTCCATAAATGACATTCTGCAAATACACTTAGAGGAGCGCTGCAGATACACTTTTTGCTGGCTTGGAATTAATCTTATTTTCATCCTACTTCTTCTTCTTCATCCTCATCCTCATCCTCATAAGAAGAAAAAGAAGAAGTAGGATGAAAATAAGAATAATTCCAAGCCGGCAAAAAGTGTATCTGCAGCGCTCCTCTAAGTGTATCTGCAGAATGTCATTTATGGAAAAAAATAGATACAATGTTTCAACCGCTGTATGGAGTGAATGTCCCAGAACTGTCATAAATAGTCTATTTCTGACAGTTCTGGGACATTCACTCCATACAGCTGTTTCAACCGCTGTATGGAGGGAATGTCATAGAACTGTCAGAAATAGACTATTAATGACAGTTCTGGGACTGTCCTTCCATGCAGCGGTTGAAACATTGTATCTATTTGTTTCCATAAATGTATCCATTTATGGAAACAAATAGATACAATGTTTCAACCGCTGCATGGAAGGACAGTCCCAGAACTGTCATTAATAGTCTATTTCTGACAGTTCTATGACATTCCCTCCATACAGCGGTTGAAACAGCTGTATGGAGTGAATGTCCCAGAACTGTCATAAATAGACTATTTATGACAGTTCTGGGACAATCACTCCATACAGCTGTTTCAACCGCTGTATGGAGGGAATGTCATGGAACTGTCAGAAATAGACTATTAATGACAGTTCTGGGACTGTCCTTCCATACAGCGGTTGAAACATTGTATGTATTTGTTTCCATAAATGGATCCATTTATGGAAACAAATACATACAATGTTTCAACCGCTGTATGGAAGGACAGTCCCAGAACTGTCATTAATAGTCTATTTCTGACAGTTCTATGACATTCCCTCCATACAGCGGTTGAAACAGCTGTATGGAGTGAATGTCCCAGAACTGTCAGAAATAGACTGAAACTGTCACAGAACTGTCCTTCTTCTCATCCTTCTCCTTCTTCTCATCCTTCTTCTCATCCTTCTTCTCATCCTTCTCCTTCTTCTCATCCTTCTCCTTCTTCTCATCCTTCTCCTTCTCCTCATCCTTCTCCTTCTTCTCATCCTTCTCCTTCTCCTTCTTCTCATCCTTCTCCTTCTTCTCATCCTTCTCCTTCTCCTCCTTCTCCATCTTCTCATCCTTCTCCTTCTTCTCATCCTTCTCCTTCTCCTTCTTCTCATCCTTCTCCTTCTTCTCATCCTTCTCCTTCTCCTTCTTCTCATCCTTCTCCTTCTTCTCATCCTTCTCCTTCTCCTCATCCTTCTCCTTCTCCTTCTTCTCATCCTTCTCCTTCTTCTCATCCTTCTCCTTCTTCTCGTCCTTCTTCTCATCCTTCTGCTTCTCCTTCTTCTCATCCTTCTCCTTCTTCTCATCCTTCTCCTTCTTCTCATCCTTCTCCTTCTCCTTCTTCTCATCCTTCTCCTTCTCCTTCTTCTCATCCTTCTTCTTCTCATCCTTCTCCTTCTCCTTCTTCTCATCCTTCTTCTTCTCATCCTTCTCCTTCTTCTCATCCTTCTCCTTCTTCTCATCCTTCTCCTTCTCCTTCTTCTCATCCTTCTCCTTCTTCTCATCCTTCTCCTTCTCCTTCTTCTCATCCTTCTCCTTCTCCATCTTCTCATCCTTCTCCTTCTTCTCATCCTTCTCCTTCTCCTTCTTCTCATCCTTCTCCTTCTTCTCATCCTTCTCCTTCTCCTTCTTCTCATCCTTCTCCTTCTCCTTCTTCTCATCCTTCTTCTTCTCATCCTTCTCCTTCTCCTTCTTCTCATCCTTCTCCTTCTTCTCATCCTTCTCCTTCTCCTCATCCTTCTCCTTCTCCTTCTTCTCATCCTTCTCCTTCTTCTCATCCTTCTCCTTCTCCTTCTTCTCATCCTTCTCCTTCTTCTCATCCTTCTCCTTCTTCTCATCCTTCTCCTTCTCCTTCTTCTCATCCTTCTCCTTCTCCTTCTTCTCATCCTTCTCCTTCTTCTCATCCTTCTCCTTCTCCTTCTTCTCATCCTTCTTCTTCTCATCCTTCTCCTTCTCCTTCTTCTCATCCTTCTTCTTCTCATCCTTCTCCTTCTCCTTCTTCTCATCCTTCTCCTTCTTCTCATCCTTCTCCTTCTCCTTCTTCTCATCCTTCTCCTTCTCCTTCTTCTCATCCTTCTCCTTCTCCTTCTTCTCATCCTTCTCCTTCTTCTTGTTCTCATCCTTCTCCTTCTCCTTCTTCTCATCCTTCTCCTTCTTCTCATCCTTCTCCTTCTCCTTCTTCTCATCCTTCTCCTTCTCCTTCTTCTCATCCTTCTCCTTCTTCTCATCCTTCTCCTTCTCCTTCTTCTCATCCTTCTCCTTCTCCTTCTTCTCATCCTTCTCCTTCTTCTCATCCTTCTCCTTCTCCTTCTTCTCATCCTTCTCCTTCTCCTTCTTCTCATCCTTCTCCTTCTTCTCATCCTTCTCCTTCTCCTTCCTCATCTCCAAGGGCATTTAAATTAAAGGTACAGTGTTCTGCACTAATTTAAAGGCTCTCTGAAGCCTAGAAACCCTTTTTATAAGTCATCTTCGTAGCGGAGAAATTCGCATCGAATCGAATTTCATATTGGAATTCGCCGAATCAGCCGAATCGAATTTTTCATTTCTTCGCTCATCTCTACTGATGACCTTCGGGGGCTTTTAAAGCATCACCTATGGAAAATATAAAAATAAAAATGTAAGGAATTGCCTTTTTTTTTGCTGTTTCACATGTGCATTCAATCTTAATGCTTGACATGTTGGGTATCTATTTACTCGGTGCAACTTTATCTTTTCTATTTTACCAAACAATTGGGTAAATCATTTTGTTTGTGTGGCCTAAAATTAACTTAAGTGTATTGTTTTCTAAAATCTTGCATTTTATAAACCGTTGTGCTAATATCAAGTGACATAAAAAACTGGAGCTGCCACACATTTATTCTCTAGGGTGTCTGCTTTCAGGAAAGATATCATGTTTGCGGGTTTTAAGTCATTTTCAGGCCTAAAATTATTTTTTTATCATGTAAACCAAAAATTTTATAAAATTGAAAAAATGGCTCTGGGACTCAAGTGGTTAAGTGGATGCAAAAAAAACCTATGAAAATCTGATGTAAACTGAACCGTTTGGTAGGGGCCCCAGAGCATTATTTTGCACAGGGGCCTGTGATGCTGTTAAGATGGCCCTGAGCAGCGAGAGAAATTGATTGGCTCAATAACATTCTCTTTGGAGGGATCAGGGGTAATCTGTGCTGTGTTTGTTTATGGACACACAGAGCCTGGCTCGGGAGTGATCCTGCATGTCTGTCCCCATAGCAAGCCCAAAGCACCAGTAGGGTGAAGAGGAGGTTGACGGTTGGTCTGTGCAATACCATTGCACAGAGCAGGTGAGTATAAGGGCTCATGTACACTGTGCAGCTGATAAACTCACGTTTAGGAGCTGTTCAGCGTTTTTTTCAGCAGCCCCTGAACTCACGCTAATGTTTTCCTATGTGTCCATGTACACATCTTCGTTTACAGTCGTTGACAGGCAGTTGAGTTTACAGTCATGTTTTGAACGCAGAAAATGCGTGTAAACATGGCTAAATGCGGCTAAGCACGTTTATAGGCGTTTGCATTTGAATTTTTTTTTTAACTCTTCCATTTCCAGATGCTGTCCAGAGCCTTTTTTCATCATGAAAAATGCATGCAAAGCGTTTTCCCGTTACTCAAATAGACCCGGTACACCATATTTTGAGGTTTTGCATGAAAAAAAAATATGTTAGACACTGCTGCAACAATTTTTGCACAGAAATGAGCTGGAACACATCCAAACACCACAAAAAAAGACAGAAATCTCAACAAATACTGCTCTCTCTGCTTCTGCTCTCTCTATTCCTCTTAAAATGTCTGAAATAGTTAATTATTTACTGTTTTTCAGTGCATTCTGGGCATTTGGAAGGTCTCCTGAGGTTATCTTTAAAAACTGCTTATAAACGCAAACACACATAAACGCGGTATGCAAACGTGGCTAAACTGATGTTTTTTAACCTACGTTTTCCAGCAGTCAGTTTCCATCGTTCAGAAGTGTCCCGTGTAAATGGAGCCTTACATGTTTGTTATTTTAATTTAAAAAATTGCCTTTAATAACACCTGAACTCCAGACAAGCAGCTAAATACACAGATGAAATACGTATATGGGGCTTTCTTACCTGCTAATGTGTTGGGTATGTGCAGAATGGTGTGGCAGGCAGAAAGCACACAGAGTCCTGATTTGCCAAAACAATGTACTGCAGGACTAGTAAAAACAGTCAAAGCAGGCCCGGCAGGCAGGTTCACCCAACTGGGGCACTCACAACAGTTCAGTGCAGAAATAACGAGATGCAGGTTCCGAGTTGCAGACATCATCTTTCACGAGGAGCAGAGTGCGGCCGGGCCAGTCCAACTCTATGGGGAGCTTCCTGAGAAGGTAGACGTAGTCCCTACGCTTTCCCTACTTCACCGGAACCCTTCACTGACCCTCAGAGATGGGTGACCTGTCCCTATGCTAACCACTCTCATAAAGTGCGACAAAACCCATGTTCAGAGTCTTAAATGGACTCTGCCTGACCCAAGATGGCCACCAGGGTCACATGGGACAAGAGCATCCAAAAGGATCACTGCTCTATGTGACCGAGGAAGTCATAGAGAAACCCAGTTTCCCTCCACTTCCTCTACCAACTGCCTTGCTGCTATGGTCCAACACCACCTTCAGTGGAGAAAACAGACTGCACATGCCTACAAATAGATTTGTATTTCTGTTCATCCATTACTAAGATTTGTACAGATCCATTGCACAGCAGAGCAAGTCTAGCAGAGAAATTGGCCTGATTTTCCTCTAAAGCAGGGGTGTCAAACTGGCAGCCCTCCAGCTGTTGCAAAACTACAAGTCCCATCATGCCTCTACCTTTGGGAGCTATGCTTGTAATTGTCAATCTTGCAAGGCCTCATGGGATTTGTAGTTTGGCAACAGCTGGAGTGCCTCCAGTTTGACACCTTGAGCAGTTTCTCCCTCCTCTAGTCTGAGCTCTGCTGTAAGGGACTGCAAAAGACTGACACCAGGTAACATTAAACTGGTTCTAAAGGCACTCTCTGCATTAAGATAATGACCTTCTGAGTGCAGCCCCTCCTTATATTTACCTGAGCCCAATCTTGACCCAGGGCTGTGCACAAGAGCAGCGGCTCTCTCTGCTCTCTTCCTCCTCATCGGCTCAGAGACAGCATCAGGAGCCATTGGTTGCCACTGCTGTCAGTCACAGTCAGTGGTCCCACTGCTGTCAATCAGCCCTCTGATTCCTCTTGTATTTAATTATATTGTAACTATACTGTTTGCCCTCACGTTGTAAAGTGCTGAGCAAACTGTTGGCGCTATATAAATCTTGCATAATAAAAATAATAATAACTTAATAACTCATTACTTAAAGTGGAGATCCACTCAAAAGGGGAAGTTCTGCTTTAAGGACTGCTTCCCTGCTCCCCATTAAGAATTGGCACCTTTGGGGAGCAGGTACCCGATTTTGATAGGCACCCGCTCCCACTTCTCCTTCAACCGCCTAGGCAATCAGAAGCGGAAGTTCTCCTCCCCCCTCCTTCCTCCTCGCAGTCTGCTTGCGCATGCGCAGTGGGAACCCGGCTGTGAAGTTGCAAGCTGTTACAGCCAAGTGCCCACACTTAAGATGGCGGGGACAGAAGACAGCCAGTGAACCTGGCTGGGGTGGACACACTGCTGGATCAAGGGACAGGTGAGTGGCTGGTTTTGTAACCACTTCCCGTCCAGCCCATGTACATAAACGGCTGGACAGAAGCAGTGCAGGAGTGGGTGGTCGTTTATATACGTCCTTCCGCATTCCCTGCCTGTGCGCGTTCCCTGGGAGCGGTCGGCACCGCGATACGGTGCCCGCTGTGTCCTCTGGGCACAGCGGAACACCGATCGCTGTACGGGACCTCTGTGTGAGGTCCCAATTCATGTGATCACTGATTGGCCAATAAGAGATCTAGAGATGAGCGAAGTATTCAAAAATTCGATTCGGCTGATTCGGCGAATTTCAGGAAGAAATTTGATTCGATGCAAATTTATTCGCTACGAAGATAACTTATAAAAAGGGTTTCTATGCTTCAGAGAGCCTTTAAATTAGTGCAGAACACTGTACCTTTAATTTAAATGCCCTTGGAGATGAGGAAGGAGAAGGAGAAGGAGAAGGAGAAGGATGAGAAGAAGGAGAAGGAGAAGGATGAGAAGAAGGAGAAGGAGAAGGATGAGAAGAAGGAGAAGGAGAAGGATGAGAAGAAGGAGAAGGATGAGAAGAAGGAGAAGGAGAAGGAGAAGGATGAGAAGAAGGAGAAGGATGAGAAGATGGAGAAGGAGAAGGATGAGAAGAAGGAGAAGGATGAGAAGAAGGAGAAGGAGAAGGATGAGAAGAAGGAGAAGGAGAAGGATGAGAAGAAGGAGAAGGATGAGAAGAAGGAGAAGGAGAAGGATGAGAAGAAGGAGAAGGAGAAGGATGAGAAGAAGGAGAAGGATGAGAAGAAGGAAAAGGATGAGAAGAAGGATGAGAAGAAGGATGAGAAGAAGGAGAAGGATGAGAAGAAGGATGAGAAGAAGGAGAAGGATGAGAAGAAGGAGAAGGAGAAGGATGAGAAGAAGGAGAAGGAGAAGGATGAGAAGAAGGAGAAGGATGAGAAGAAGGAGAAGGAGAAGGATGAGAAGAAGGAGAAGGATGAGAAGAAGGAGAAGGATGAGAAGAAGGATGAGAAGAAGGATGAGAAGAAGGAGAAGGATGAGAAGAAGGATGAGAAGAAGGAGAAGGATGAGAAGAAGGATGAGAAGAAGGAGAAGGATGAGAAGAAGGAGAAGGATGAGAAGAAGGATGAGAAGAAGGATGAGAAGAAGGAGAAGGATGAGAAGAAGGATGAGAAGAAGGAGAAGGATGAGAAGAAGGATGAGAAGAAGGAGAAGGATGAGAAGAAGGAGAAGGATGAGAAGAAGGATGAGAAGAAGGAAAAGGATGAGAAGAAGGATGAGAAGAAGGAGAAGGATGAGAAGAAGGAGAAGGATGAGAAGAAGGAGAAGGAGAAGGATGAGAAGAAGGAGAAGGAGAAGGATGAGAAGATGGAGAAGGAGAAGGATGAGAAGAAGGAGAAGGAGAAGGATGAGAAGAAGGAGAAGGATGAGAAGAAGGAGAAGGAGAAGGATGAGAAGAAGGAGAAGGATGAGAAGAAGGAGAAGGAGAAGGATGAGAAGAAGGAGAAGGATGAGAAGAAGGATGAGAAGAAGGAGAAGGATGAGAAGAAGGAGAAGGAGAAGGATGAGAAGAAGGAGAAGGATGAGAAGAAGGTTGAGAAGAAGGATGAGAAGAAGGAGAAGGATGAGAAGAAGGACAGTTCTGTGACAGTTTCTGTCTATTTCTGACAGTTCTGTGACATTCACTCCATACAGCGGTTTCAACCGCTGTATGGAGGGAATGTCACAGAACTGTCAGAAATAGCCTATTTCTGACAGTTCTGGGACATTCACTCCATACAGCGGTTGAAACATTGTATCTATTTGTTTCCATAAATCACATTCTGCAGATACACTTAGAGGAGCTCTGCAGATACACTTTTTGCCAGCTTGGAATTATTCTTATTTTCATCCTACTTCTTCTTCTTCTTCTTCTTCATCCTCATCCTCTTCTTCTTCTTCTGAGGATGAGGATGAAGAAGAAGAAGAAGAAGAAGAAGAAGTAGGATGAAAATAAGATTAATTCCAAGCCGGTAAAAAGTGTATCTGCAGAGCTCCTCTAAGTGTATCTGCAGAATAGAGGAGCTCTGCAGATACACTTTTTGCCGGCTTGGAATTATTCTTATTTTCATCCTACTTCTTCTTCTTCTTCTTCTTCTTCTTCTTCTTCATCCTCATCCTCTTCTTCTTCTTCTTCTGAGGATGAGGATGAGGATGAAGAAGAAGAAGAAGAAGTAGGATGAAAATAAGAATTCCAAACCGGCAAAAAGTGTATGTGCAGAGTTCCTCTATTTCTGACAGTTCTCTGACAGTTCCTTCACATGTACAGCGGTTGAAACATCTGTATCCTAAATGGAAACTAATAGATACAATGTTTCAACCGCTGTACATGTGAAGGAACTGTCAGAGAAATGTCAGAAATAGCGGAGCTCTCTGCAGGGACACTTTTGCCGGCTGATCGGGAAAAATCCGGGTCTTGTTTCCCTTGTGAAAAAGTCGGAAGTGACGAAACGCGTCAGTGACGTAAGGACGTAACATTACAATTTCAAACCGGAAGTAGCGGCACGGCCATCTTGGATACTGGAGTTCAGCTATATGGACTGTGGGAGAGGATGGACGCTGGCGTTCTCTATGTAAGCTTTGAATAAATTTGTACAACTTCTTTTATATACTCCACTGAGTCATGTATTATCTGCCCCTTTGAGGAACGGGGAAGGTGAATTGGAAGTAGTAGGAAGCTCCCGGAGAGGGGGAGTCTTTGGATTGCCTGGAAGGAGTTTTTGCTTGATCTTCATTGGAAGAGGGTAATGGTATTTTATACCACAAGAGAAATGGCATTATTTCATTTTTGATGCATGTGATTTTTTATGAGAGGGTAATGGTATTTAGTACATTTTGATGGTGACACTGGTTGTGGAGTAGTGCACTTTATCACAATTTTGGAGTGTTGCTTGTCACTGGTGGGAGTTTAGGAGGAATCACTTTAGTGTCACGAGTGCTTTTTTCTGTTGTAATGATAATGCACTATATTGAGTTTATATTTTTTTGAGGTATCCTGATTTGAGGATTCGGGATTGAAAATCAGCAAAGTGGATTAGTCCCCAACGTTTGAAAAAGCACTTTATATTGAAAAGCACTGTATATGGACTTTTATGTGGACATTTGCTGACATATGTTTTGCACTGTTGGGGGTGGTAGAGGGTGCATCGAGAAGTTATTATTTATATTTTGTTTACACTTTCAGGGGTGAGAGAGATACTTTTAGAGGTAGAGGGTGCATCGAAAAGATTTTATTTACATTCTTGCAGAAATGCTGTGTGAGCTGTGATTGGTCACAGCTTGTCACATGGTACAAGGCTGTTGAGAATAGCCTTGTACCATGTGACCTCTGTGATCATTTACAGATTTCACATGTAGTAAGCAATGATGTCAGAAGTGACATCTTGCTTACTACTCTTCATGTGATCACTGATTGGCCCATCAGTGATCACATGATCGGGACCTCACACAGAGGTCCCAGAGACACACAGTACAACGATCCCAGGGAACGCGCACAAGCAGGGAGCGGGGTGGACATTTATAAAAATGGTTAAGAGACAAACTTTAATGTGCATGTTTATGGACTTTAAGTTGTTATTGGGTAAATGACATTAACCACTTGCCTTCCGAGCCCTTCCTGCCCAGGCCAATTTTCATCTCTCAGCGTTGTCGCACTTTGAATGACAATTGCACGGTCATGCAACGCTGTACCCAAAGGACATTTTTATAATTTTTTCCACACGAGCAGAGCTTTTTTTAATGGTATTTAATCACCACTGGGTTTTTTGCTAAAATTCTGGAAAATAAACACATTTTCCTTTGTTTCTGTTATAAAATGTTGCAAATAAATAATTGTTCTTCATAAATTTAGGCCAAGATGTATTCTGCTACATGTCTTTGGTGAACATAACCCAAATCAGTGTTTATTATTTAGTCTGTAGGAAAGTTATAGCATCCACAAACAAATGCACAGTATATATCGATCAGTCCTGATGTACTGACGGTTTATCTCATTTCTCATTTAGCACAGTGGCTAAATGGTTAGCACGTCCACCTGGCAGTACTAAGGTCATTGTTTCGAATTCCAGCCATGGCACCTCCTGCATGGAGTTTGCGTGTTCTCCCTGTGCCTGTGTGGGTTTCCTCCCGCACTCCAAAGACATGCTGGTAGGTTAATTGGATCCTGTCTAAATTTGTCCTTGTATATGAATGTGAGTTAGGGACGGGCGGACTGACCATTTGGAAACTCCGGCACTGCCCGAGGGCCCAGGGTCAGTAGGGGCCCCATGAGATGCCCCTGGTACCTTTTTCATAGGCTTTTTTGAGTTTGGGCAAGGACACAGGGGCCCCATGATCCCCTATTGCCTGGGGGCCCCATGAGTTGTCATTCCGCCCTTGGTTAGGGACCTTAGATTGTTTGCCCCTTGAGGGTTACGGACTAATGTGAATGTACAATATACAGTATATGTAAAGTGCTGCGTAAATTGACGGCGCTATATAAGTACCTGAAATAAATAAATCATTTCTTGAGACTCTAAAAAGTCAGGATAGCACAGATTAGGTTTCAGGCTAGGTTCACACCTATGCAGTATGCATTTGACCCGTTTCTGCATTGTGTTTTTGCACCTGTGTTCTTGCCACATTTTTTATGCATTTTGCAGGGTTTTTTAATCTTTCTTGTTGCTAGGCAGATTTAAAATGCAAAACACATAAAAACGCAACAAAAACACACTACATGCTTTTCTGCAGCATTTCCATTGAAGTCTATAGTACCAAAAATTCAACTTTTCGCATTAAAAAAGTCTCTGACCCTTTCGAAAAAAACGCACCGGGTTAAAACACAGATATGTGAACGTGTCCCATAGGAAATCATGTTAAATGGACTGTAGTGCGTTTCTATGAAACCTGTGGAAAATGCTTAGGTGTGAACCTAGGGTTAGAAAGTAGACAGCCCAAGGTAATTAGTAAGAGGCATGGTGAGTTTTTTGAAGTTGAACATTTTTTTGGTCATAATTTTTTGAAAAATGAAGAAATTTTGAAAAAAAGTTCACAATTTTTTTCTGTCAATTGTTGATGGGGACAAGAGCCTTTTACCCACAACCCTGGACTGATGACCGTGGGGGTCTGCAGGTCAGAGGCCTATTCGAAACTTTTAAAAACCTCTAGCATTCACAAAAAAGAATGTAAAGATTAAAAACACATATCACACACTACTACAAACACTTTATTAAAAAAAAAGAAAAGTATCATAATGTAAATCCATTGTGAATCCCATTTTCCAGTGACACAGATCCTCATTATTTGGGATGAACAACCAGGGGCGTCCCTAAGGTTGGTGTCACCCCTCCAATGATCCCCGCAGGATGGATCAGATCTGCGGATTGAGCATAATGGATCGGAATCTGATCCATTATGCTCCCCAATCCGCAGATCCTATCCATCCTGCGGGGATCGTCGGCTTGCAACCTATACGGGGTTAACTGATCTCTCCACGAGCTCCACGAAAAGGTAAGTTTTAAAGCAAGCTGATGATCCCTGCAAGATGGATCGGATCTGCAAATTGGGGAGCATAATGGATTGGACTCCGATCAATTATGCCTAATCCACAGATCCGATCCATCCTGCGGGAATCGTCGGCTTTCTTTACAACTTACCTTTTCGTGGAGCGGGTCCGGCGTCACCCTGTATAGGTTGCAAGCCGGCGATGCCTGCAAAATGGATCGGATCTGCAAATTGGGGAGCATAATGGATTGGACTCCGATCCATTATGCTCAATCCGCAGATCCAATCCATCCTGTGGGAATCGTCGGCTTTCTTTACAACTTACCTTTTCGTGGAGCGGGTCCGGTGCCACCCCGTATAGGTTGCATGCCCACGATCCTCGCAGGATTGATAGGATCTGCAAATTGGGGAGCATAATGGATTGGACTCCGATCCATTATGCTCAATCCGCAGATCCGATCCATCCCGTGGGGATCGTCGGCTTGCTTTACAACTTACCTTTTTGTGGAGCGGGTCCGGTGTCACCCCGTGCGATAGGTGTCACCCGGTGTGGCGCTCACCCCCCGAACCTACCTAGGGACGCCACTGTGAACAACATCCACTGACCCGATGAAGGAAAAAACCAGTGACATGTCCACTTCCCTCGCTAGTCTTGCTGAAAGAGTTTCCTGACTGACAGATGGTAAGTAAAGGGGCAGGGATGGTGGCTGATGGCACTGAACAGATATGGCCAGGTCACATTTAACAGATGCCCATCAATGAAAATAGAAAAATTACAGTTTTAAGTGCAAATTCCAGTATTTAGGCTACAAACAAGAATAACATGCAATTAGCAATGAATTTTAAGGTAGATATCAAGGCAAAAAAACATTATTTTATTTTTGATATAATAAGTAAGTAGCTCAGGGACTCAGGAGGGCAGAAAGTTAGAATGGGCAGGCACATACACATGAAATTGACTCTCACAGTGACACTGATGCAGGGGCGAACTGACAACTCATGGGGCCCCCGGGCAATAGAGGATCATGGGGCCCCTGTGTCCTTGCCCAAACGCAAAAAATCCTTTGAAAAAGGTACCAGGATCATCTCATGGGGCCCCCTACTGACCCCGGGCCCTGGGGCATTGCCCGAGTTTCCAAATGGTCAGCCCGCCCCTGCACTGACGGCAGTGTGCAACATCACAGATGATGATGACACCTCACCGATGTGACACGTCTCCTCCTGAGTCACATGACAGTCTCTCTCCATGCCTGTTGGTCACTTCAGTCCACTCCAGTCCAAACTGAACTAACAGTCCAACTCAGGGCTGTAGATAAGGGGGTACCACCAGTCCTCCTGTACAAGGCTCAGGCCAGCAGGGGGGCCCAGGCAACTGGGTGAATTGGATGTGGGCAGGGGAGGGTTATCTGCACGGTAAGGGTGCAATTACTGGAACTGATCCCCTGTATGGCTCTTTTTGCAGCAGCTGAAAGCTGGCTTCTTCTCCTCTCCCTTCCTCTGGCTTTCAGCTGCTGCAGAGAGAGCCATACAGGGGATCGGTTCCAGTAATTGTCCCCCTGTCGCACCTTATCCCCTTCCTTATGCAACGTACGCTTCCCGATGCTGCCCAGGCCCCCCTGTGTGCCCCCACAGTGCTGCCAGCTATACTCCCCTCCTTCCTACCAGCAGCTGCAAGCACACAATAGGATCCTTCAGGATGGAGAAAGGTGGAAGGGTCCAGTAAATAAGTCACATTTTACAGCCCCTTTATTTCCTGGATGAACACAATGAGTGCTCTGTATTGATCACTCACTGTGTTCATTCATAACTGAAGCATAGTAAACTGTTTTTTTTTGGGAGGAAGCCCTGTCAGGTTGGCTTTATGAGGCCCCGTGGTTTCTAAGAGTAGGCCTGGTCCCGCTACTGGCTTGTCTTGCTCCAGTTCTGCACACCCACGAGGCATACAAGACTCCAGTCACTCCACTTGGTCCCATTGTACCATGACATCACACAACACGCTCAAGCCCTACCTTCGCCAGACCCGCCCCCCACTGGCGATGCCTGAATACACTGTAGCAGGCACACGGATGGTCTTGGTTTGCTCCAGATCAGAACTGCCCATACTCAGTTCTGAGCCGAGCGTCACAGCCATATTTTTAAACTGACAACCTTTTCCTCTGTGACCAAACCTCGGAGGGCAGGGTGAAACACGTCAGTAGTGTGGCTGGAGTGGCCTCTGAGGCCATCTCATACACACCAGACTCTCTGGGTTGGTCTGAGCGATGTCCGTCCTTTCATGGCAACCTTTTCCTATCACTGGCATTTACTGGCAGGAGAAAAGTGTCTGTTTTTAACTGGCTGCCAATGAAAATACTGATGGTTGGCAACACTGGTTGTTCTGCCCATATTGTTGAAATTAAATGTATGTTATGTGTTGTAATGGATTATATGTGATGTTGCTGCCATCTAGTGGTCAGAGTTAGTTATTATGCCTAGTTATATCAGGACTTGACAGGAAGTGGTAATTTTCACATAGAGACAGTAACCTTTAACCTGGAACGTCCTATCCTCCAATTCGTGACCGCTTTTGGATCTAGCAAGCAGCATACAGTGGAGCTCTGAGCTGGACTTATGATGGAATTGTCCGTGAGTACACTCACTGATGGGATGAAGCTGTTGTATAATGTTTAATGTACTGACACATATGTTTTGTTTGTGCTTATGTTGTAGTTTTACAAAGTTATTTAGAACAAAGAATACATACAGATCTGATTTCTCACATTTCTTGACTTCTGAATTATTGTTAGACTGTCTGACTGGTGTTATACAACAGTTCAATAACACGAATCAGAACACTGGTAAATAGTGACATGTCCTTCAAACTGTATTCTGATGTAATGACAGATTATTTGTTTGAACAAGTGACTATAGTTCTCTATTGTCTAACATATACTCAGGATCTGGGTGTAGGCAGGTGTAGGTTGGCCTCCCTACAGAGGTGGCACAACCACCTGGCAGGAAGAATGGGGGACAGGAGAAATGCAGATTCCTCTTAGGCCACCATATGTGTCTTCGGGTGGGCTGCGGTCCGATTAGACACTGCCACCCAAATGACCCCTGCAGCCATTTTTAGTGAGGGCGGTGCTTATAAAAATCACTGTCTCTCTTCAGTTGGTGCACATTTTGAATATGGCTAGGTTAGGGACAGGAACTAGCTGGATAGGAAGAGTGTGCCTAAGGGAAAGGTGCTGTAGTCAGTGCTGCTGAGGGGGACCTTTCCGCTGTGAGTTCTTGCTGCTTACTGTCCATCAGCTGCCCCCTCCACCAGGTGCTTCTGGTCTCCAAGCATTGCTCACCGCAAATACCATGAGTGTTGCCACCAGTTCTAAGCCGCTAGATAGACATTACCGTACCTTAGGACTTTCTTAAAAATAAATTTTCTGCAACTTCAGACCCCTGTGTGTCGTCATTTCCCTCCAGGGTGCCTATCATCTGGCCTTCCTGGAGCCTATACTGATCATATGGTCAGTAAAAAGCCAAAGCGTGCCAGTCTAGCCTCAATTTTATTTTCATATACATCTTGATTCCAGACTTTAGAGTTGGCATCAGGAACTGACCAGAGGGGAGTATTGTAACAATTTTTCTTTAATATTTTTTTTTATTCATTAATAATTATTTGTTCATTATGTTGCTCACCAAATGCAATTAAACAAGTCAACACAGTACAAGTTCTTGCATAAGTGTAAATTTAGATTGTGCTGTTAAAGGATTCTATCCAGCACCACACCCCCTATATACACTCCCCGGGCCATTTTATTAGGTATAACGGTTCAATTGCTTGGTACCACAAATTGCTAATCAGCCAATCACATGGCAGCAACTCAGTGCATTTAGGCACCTATATGTGGTGAAAACCGAGCATCAGAATGGGGAAGAAAGGGGATTTAAGTGACTTTGAACATGGCATGGTTGTTAGAGCCAGATGAGCTGGCTCTAGTATTTCAAAAACTGCTGATCTACTGGGATTTTCATGCAACACCATCTCTTGGATTTACAGAGAATCGTCCAAAAAAGTAAACATATCCAGTGAATGACAGTTGTGTGGACGAAAATGCTTTGTTGATGTCAGGATCAAAGGAGAATGGGCAGACTGGTTCAAGATGATAGACTGAAAACAGTAACAATATGGACTAAAATCTCTGAGGAATGTTTCCAACACCTTGCTGAATTAATGCCACAAAGAATTAAGGCAGTTTTGAAGGCAAAAGGGGGTCCAACTCAGTACTAGCAAGGTGTACTTAATAAGGTAGCCAGTGAGTGTATACAATATGCAACTACAGGTTCCAAGAATGGCTTGATGGAGCTTTTTAAGTGTTTGTATGAACTTCAAAAAGCTCTAAAAAGTAGAATATAACAATGTTTTTTTTCACATTCTGTATTAAAATTACAATATATGAATAAACATTGTTATGTTTTATTTTTCTGAATTTGATACAAACACCCTACAAGCCCCATTGAGTCATTTTCGGCACCTATAATTGGATATAAGTTATTGTGGTTGCACATATTCAAATATACAGCAAATAAACATTTGGGTCTATCCCAAGTCATGAGCTGTGCCCAGAAAGTTATATCATATGATTTATTTTGGGGAGGCAACCTCCAGCTAGTTTGGTCACACTTCCAGTAGCTCTTTCCCTGTTTAACCTACAGCCAATGATCCTGCAGGAGGTTAAACAAAGAGTCCGTGGTGCAGTAACTTTTATTTTTTTATGGCATCATATCCATGACAGAAGAACATGAACAGTAAGGATTTTTAATGTGACTTGGTCTACCATATTCTGACATACCAATGTGTGTTTCCATGTTTGGAAAGACTGAAGTGCACATTTTAAAATATAGTTTCTACAGTTCAATGAACGGGCAAACATTTTTACGACTTAACAATAACATTGAACCAGCCTGGAGTAGTAGTCTATGCATTTGTCTTTCAATGAAACATTTAACAGTTTATGGGCAGTTAGTAAAAGCGCAGGGCAATAAATATTGTCCACAAGATACATAAAAATTAAGATCCATAAAAGTCTACAAAGGGTCTAATTTATCCCGAGAGAAATGTAGACAAAGTGGACTGGTGGGTGACCACTGAGCACCACATCCTACACACAGATAGAAATGTAGAGGTGTTAAGTGCTGGATAGTTTGCCTGTTTTGTGTGGTGTAGAACATTTCCCTTCAGTCCAGGGGCGGACTGACAACTCATGGGGCCCCCGGGCAATAGGGGATCATGGGGCCCCTGTGTCCTTGCCCAAACTTAAAAATCCTATGAATAAGGTACCAGGGGCATCTCATGGGGCCCCCTATTGACCCCGGGCCCTCGGGCAGTGCCCAAGTTTCCAAATGGTCAGTCCGCCCCTGCTTCAGTCATCTCTTTGGAGGAAGGGTGACTAGTATCTGAGATCAGCTTAGAGGTATAAGGAGGAAAATGTCAGTCATAAATCTAGGTAAACTTGACTTTAATGTTTCAAAGACTACCTAGATTGATGATTACGTACTGTAAATCCTACATACAAATAACTGTAAAGTTCTATTAGAATACCATTGATGAACCCTTTCTATATTCCCTGATAAAGGGGGTCATTGTAACATGCTGGCTAAATAAAAAATACACCTTTAATAAAACACAACACCCTTTGACTGGTACTTTCCTCATGTACCTAGTTGATGGTATAATAGTAAGTCAACTGGACATGTTCTCTAATGTTGAAGAAGTTTGACCACTCACTCAAAAAGCTGCTTGGATGAGTGGTGGAATGCAATGGTGTACCTTACATATCTGGAACCCATGGTGGATCATTTTTGTAACACCTCCCATACATTATAATGATTATTTTTAGCAAACATGAAATTAAACGTTATGCATACTGAGTATGACAGCAGAACTGGTTGGTGGAGGGTGGACAGCAGCAGCTGTATGTACAGTTGCAAATGTATGCAGAGGTTTTGAACTTACAATATCAATCTAGCGGGTTTACAGGAGCTCAGAGATGCTATCTGTCAGAAAGTTGTCAACAGTTAGGGACTCCTTTCAAGAAGAAAAAGTGGGTGCTGCTTTGCGATGTATGTCTTATAAAGTGGGAGTAAAATAAGCCCCATTATTGGTGTCAGTTGCGGTAATGATAAACCCCAGCATTGTTGTAAGTGGCCACAATAACCTCCCCTTTAATAGTGATCCGTGGTAGTTATATTAAACACCCCCAGCTGTAATAATACCCCCCCAGCACTGATGGTAAGCAGCAGGCTTAGGTTGTAATATTAGTGGTTAGTGGCAGCCATAGGCTGTAGTAAGAACCCCCCCCCCAGTATTAGTAGCAATTGGTAGGTTAAAGCTATAGTAAAAAAACCCCTCTATAAATGGTACAGTTTATACATGTCCCCCCATTCCAAGACTTTATATTTTCTCATAAATTCCATGGTTCATTTGGATGGAAAAAGCCCCAGGCGCCTGCTTTTTGTCCATTCTACATGCAAGTTGGAAGCAAAGAGGTGCACACTAACAGGGGCGGACTAACAACACATGGGGCCCCTGGGCAATAGGGGAACTTGGGGCCCCTGTGTCCTTGCCCAAACTCAAAAAAGCTTATGAAAAAGGTACCAGGGGCATCTCATGGGGCCCCCTACTGACCTTGGGCAGTGCCCGAGTTTCAAAATGGTCAGTCCGCCCCTGCACACTAATGACATCTATTTATTGAGCAGGCAAGATTGACAATGAATAAGCCCTGGTATGGGGGAAATGCAATGCACACCAATTATGTAGCACCCCACCGCTCCAAATCCCAAAAGGATAGTTGGACTCCCAGGAGCAGGATGGACTAACATTTCACATTAGGGTGTAGTCCTCTGCAATAGTGAAGCAATGTGACTATTAGATGCAAAGCAAAAGGAGTGGAATGACTCTCACTCAAAACTCTAGGGAGAGAGGTTAAGGGCACTGGACACCCATGGACTATCAGACTCCAAAAAAGATTAGCCAAGTACTTACAATCTTCACAGATGGAGAACTTGTAAAGTACTTGTAAGCAGGTGCAGTCTGTTTCCTTCACTGGATTGCAGTAGCCAGGTAGGGGGAAGAGGAAGTGAAGAGAAACTGGGTTTGTCTATGACTTCTTCAGTTACACAGGGCTGTGATCCCGTTGGATGCTCTTGTACCGTATGTCCCTGACAGCCATCTTGGGTCAAGCAGAGTCTATTTAAGACTCTGAATATGGGTTTTGGTGGGCTTAATGAGCATGGTTAGTGTAAGGACAGGTCACCCGTTTGGTCAGGGACTGCACTAGCGGTAGGAAAACGTTCAGGTGTAATAGGGAGAGAATAGGGACTATTTTATCTACTTTTTCAGGAAGCTTCCTCATTGGGTTAGATCACCCAGTCTGCACTCCGCTCCTCATGACAGATGATGATGGCAGCTCAGAATCTACAACTCGCTGTCTCTTACTGAACTGTTGTAGGTACCCCTGTTGGGCGAGCCTCCCTGCAGGACCTGTTTGTACTGTTTTAAAATTTTGCAACACAACACTCTGGGCAAATCGGGACTCTGTGTGCTTTCTGCCCGCCACACCATGCTGCACCCACCGAATACACTTTTAAATTCGACTATCAACACCCTGAGGATGAGGTCTACCCTCCAATCAGGTCCAACATTCTGATCCAAGCTTTGCTGGCCCTTCAAGACACCTGAAGTTCCTCCATGGCTCCTCAATCTCTAAATTACACAAGCTAGGTGACAAACTCAATCCTTTTCCCAGCCATATGGTCAGGCAGAAGGCCTAAGAGGATTCAACAGGCAAACACACCCCTCCCTAGGCAGGAGACCCAGGGGAGATATAAATTCCCACGGGCACTTCCAAAATATTTATACTCTCGTCCAACCTGCACCACTAGCAAAAAACTTCCTAGTGGTTGGATAGGGAGAGAAAGATATTCCTGCCTCTAATTAGTGCAGTTCTCATACTATTACCAGAGGCACCAGTGACATCTACTGGCAACAGACAGAAACTAACAGTAACCTGAGCCTAGGAGAAACCTACTAAAGCTGAATTCAGCTATGCTGACTACAGCTTAGCACCACTAAATTTAAATAAACACACATTCTTATGGCAGGGTGGCTACAATTACATAAAATCTTTGAATATGATGTTCTATACAAGTCTAGATCCAAAGTATTCATTATTTCAACATCTTTTTTTATAACACATTTTGAGGTCCACAGCAACTTCTTCAGGACTGTATTATTGACAGTATGCATGATAGGGAAAGTGAATATTACATATTTCCTTATTAATATTGTGACTCACTAATGAATTCTTAACCCCAAATATCCCAGTTACTTTAACTGACTTCATGATATAGGAATGTGATTGTAAACTGACTATATGGACAAGCCAGCATGCTAATCTCCTTTCAGGAATTTGCCATTTTCCTTTGAAGGTCATACTGCTCCAACGGAGATGGGTTGGCCATTCCCTTACATATAAGTCCTATATTACCACAGCCAAAACTTGTAAGATCTCGGTCTCACATCAGAGCTACCATTAGACATGTGTCTGAACCTGGTCGGCCGTGCCTTGAGAAGCGAGCGGGCACTCCATGGCAAAACAGCATCTTTTGTTAGGTATTCTTGTTATATTTTCTAATATTATCTGTCAATTCTTTTAATAAATGTTATACTTATAAGTATTTGTGTGAACTCTCTCTCTCTGCACATATTGAATACACCCAAAAATTTAAACTATCACATGACCATGACAAAACAATGCATAAACACTTTCATTTCATCTATCTGAAATGGACACATATGATAAAACACATTTGGGGAATTCAATAAATCCCCATAAAACACTTTTCTGGTATGATGGCCTTTTAAAATGGCCTGTGCCAGATTAAAGAATTCCTTCCACCTGTTTCAATAACTTTACTGACACTTGCGTCAGATTCAGGTAGCTTTTTAATAGCTCCACTATTACAAAGTGACACTATTAATGCAGCAAATTAAGAAATAATTACTTTCAGATAGTAGATAGTGAAATTGGAGGTAATTAAGACCTACTCTAAGTTGGCATACCTAGACAGGTAGAGTGCATGTCTCTGTACACTGAGTAGAAGGAGGCATATTTGCCACCGTTACAGATCAAGACAAGGTGGACATCAGGTTTCCCTTCTCAAATTCCTGTTGCAAAAAAAAAAAAAAAAAAATTCCCAGCAGAGGAGCTGATGCTACAACTGCTTCCAAAAAGGTTGTGGACACAGTCTCCTTTTGCAAGTTTATGCATGCTGGCATGGGGTGGTAGATGTGCATCTGCATTAGTTTCTCAAAAGGCCATCCCTACCTTCCACCTTCATGTGAAGAAAATTGTGTCTTTGCTGCTGGACCAAGCTGTTGGTGGCATGGTACGCATGACCACGGACACCAGATCCAGTAAGCACAGGCAGTAAAACTATGCATCATACACTGTTCACTTACTGAACCTTATGGTACTGGGGAAAAAGATAGGAGCAGCACAGGCTAAACTCCTCTACTTTCTGGTTCCACCTTGTTGTTTGATGAGAGCTGGTGGCAGGTCTATGTGGCTACACCTCCTATATTCTATACCACCTGAAAACTGGCAAGGTTGTGTGTGATAATGGCCCAAACCTTCTGTCCGACCTTCACTCATGTGCCTTATCTGGTCCATGTCCTAAACCTCATAGTGCAGTGCTTTCTGCGTAATGCGTACAGTTACATAGTTAGTCTGGCTGAAAAAAGACAAAAGTCCATCCAGTTCAACTGGCCAGAAACAACTCTTGAGGGAGTCTATTCCACATTTTTACAGCTCTCGCTGTGAAGAAAGCTTTCAGTGTTTGGAGATTACATTTCTTTTCCTCCAGATGTAAAGAGTTTCACCTTGTCCTCTTTGATGACCTCAGGTTGAATAGCTCTACACCGAGTTCACTATATGAACCACTGATGTATTTATACATGGAGATCATATCCCCCCTTATGTATAATACATGGAGATCATATCCCCCCTTATGTATTATACATGGAGATCATATCCCCCCCTTATGTATTATACATGGTGATCATATCCCCCCTTATGTATTATACATGGCGATCATATCCCCCCTTATGCATTATACATGGAGATCATATCCCCCCTTATGTATTATACATGGTGATCATATCCCCCCTTATGTATTATACATGGAGATCATATCCCTCCCCTTATGTATTATACATGGAGATCATATCCCCCCTTATGTATTATACATGGAGATCATATCCCCCCTTATGTATTTTACATGGAGATCATATCGCCCCTTATGTATTATACATGGAGATCATATCCCCCTTATGTATTATACATGGAGATCATATCCCCCCTTATGTATTATACATGGTGATCATATCCCCCCTTATGTATTATACATGGAGATCATATCCCCCTTAAACTCCTCTTCTCAAGAGAGAATAAATTCAGTTCCTCTAATCTTTCCTCATAGCTGAGCTCCTCCATGCCTCTTATCAGTTTGGTTGTCCTTCTCTGTACTTTCTCCAGTTCCCCAATGTTCTTTTTGTGAATTGGTGCCCAAAACTGAACTGCATATTCTAGATGAGGTTTTACTAATGATTTGTCCTCTTGTCCTCTGTGATGAACTCAGGGTGAATAACTCTACACCGGGTTCACTATATGAACCACTGATGTATTTATACATGTTGGTAATAATGTTATACAATAACGTATAAAGCCATTTATAACCCTGCCCCAAATTATATCACCAATCTTGTCTCCAATTATCACCCAAACCGTCCTCTCCGCTCCTCGCAAGACCTCCTGCTCTCTAGCTCCCTTGTCTCCTCCTCCCATGCTTGTCTCCAGGACTTCTCCAGAGCTTCCCCCATCCTCTGGAACTCTCTACCCCAATTTATCAGACTATCGTCTACTCTGCTCACTTTTAGGCGATCTCTGAAAACCTATTTCTTCAGGGAAGCCTATCCTGCCCTCAGCTAATAATGGAATCTTCTATTCCTCCTATTAGTCCATCTCCCACAGTTACTACCTTTTGTACCACTAGCCCTTCCCTCCCAGACTGTAAGCTCCAAGGAGCAGGGCCCTCAAATCCCTCTTGTATTGAACTGTGTTGTTGCTGTATTGTCTCCCGTTATAGTGTAAAGCACTGAGCAAACTGTTGGAGCTATATAAATCCTGTATAATAATAATAATAATAATAATGTTGATCATATGCCCCCTTAATACCCTCTTCTCAATCAGAAAATAAGAACCATATTTGTCCCTCGGGGTTTGCAACTTAACCTCCCTGGCGGTATTCCCGAGTGTAGCTCGGGGTAACATTTCAGTACCAAAAGCGGTAACCCCGAGCTACACTCGGGCTTACCCTGAGGCACTGCTCCGGCAAGTGTTCTTCACTTACCTTACCCTGCGCTCCCACGATGTGTCCCCTGCAGCGTCCCCGGCCATCTCCTCCGGCCGATGCCGGCATCCGGCTTCTGTGTCCTGTCCCTGTGACGTCGGGACGTACGGGCGCCGCAGCCGGCGGCGGCGGGAAATTTAAAAATTTTAAAAAATGTCATTTTTCTTTTTTTTACATTTTACCTAGTAAAACATTGCTGTCTCAACCAATTTCACATACATATTGTCCCTAGTGCTTTGTCCTGCGCCCTGCCTGCATTTTGTCTGTTCTTTCTGCCTGGAAACTGAGAAATGTCCATGGCGTCCAAAAAGTGTCCCTTTAGGTCAAAAGCGGTTTAGATCAGCTAGAGAACAGCGATAGTAAATCAGAACCACTTGCAGAATTGAGTGATAATGATTCGTGGGGGAAATTCGTCATCAGACACTGAAAACGATTTTGCGACTGAGCTCAGCAATGTGCGAACTTGGCGCTCTATTTCACATTTCAGTGTTTTTGGTTTGATTATATTATTGAATTAAATTTTTTATTATTTTTATATTATTTTTATGATTATTTATTAAATTATAATTTATGATTTTGTGTTTCAAATTTTATCATACCCGGGATGTTTACTAGACTCTTGTTCGGACAGATTTCAGTGAGTTTTTCCTAAAAATTACAGCCTACAATAAAAAAAATACATATTTCCATGCAAAAAAATGGTACCGCTTTCAGCACCAAAAATCTGAAATAATCATACCGCCAGGGAGGTTAAAAAAAAACAAACTATCATACATAATTGCAGAGCTGTGATGTCAAGCTCCCATTGTGCCATCAATTGCTTAGCTCACATTCACATAAGCTATAAAAAAAAAATGTTTTCTAAATACAGAATACAATGAACTATTACAAACACGATATGCGACTGCTCTGTTTTACAACAGTGAAAAACTAACCATATCATAAGTCAACTGTACCTTCAGAGTGCACAACCTATCTGCCTTTAGTAAATCACTTCTTTGTTTTATATCACTAAAAGCTAACCACGTAGCTATCATTAGCAGTAGCTAGCACTGGAAAAACAACCCGTGGCACTGACATTTGCATGCTGGAAATATCTTCATAGCTACTGTTACAGAATGAGTTTGCATAGCCAAATCCTGTTCAGAATTCTGCTGGGTATTCAAATCACTCAAGTACTATATTTGACAATTAAATATAACATTTCTCCTAGCAGTTGCAGAGATTTTTGTTTAGCACCAATTTGGATCAAGCCATTTCTTTATCATTCAGAATAGAACGCACTGTTTGTACCCACCACTAAGTACATTCTGCCATTTGCAAATTAGAAAAAATGTTTTAAAAGAGAAATATGGCCAAAGCTTCTTTCTGCACTCTTGTCACCCTTTTTCAGCCAACAGTGTGCCAAAACCTGTTGTCAGCTGACGTCACAGAGCTAGTCCAGACTCCCAACTTTTTTTTTTTTTTTTAGATTATATTTGTATTGAACAAAAAATCTTTTTACAATACAGCATGGAACAGTGTTGTATCACCACAGTAAGGATAGATGATGGGGCATAGCCCAACTCATAACAGAAAAATAAAATATAAAGAATTAAACTGATATTAAAGTACCACCCAAAAAGGGAAGTTCCGCTTGAATGCTTTGTCCTCCGCTCCCCATTAAGGATTGGCACCTTTGGGGAGCTGGTACCCAAATTTAACATGTACCCGCTCCCACTTCACCTAAGCAATAGAAAGCGGAAGTTGCCCTCCCTCCCCGTAGTCTTGTGGGACACGTGACAGGTCCTAGAAGACTACGGGGCCATTCACAAAGTGCAGCGTTTCTCACACATGTGCAGTGGGCACCCAGCTGTGAAGCCGCAAGCTGCCACAGCCGGGTGCCCACACTGAAGATGTCGGCGCCAGGAAGAGAAGACGGCTGGTGAAACCAGCAGTGGTGAGGACCAAAGGACAGGTAAGTGGCTGTATTTTGAAAGTCAGTAGCCACAGTTTTTGTAGCTGCTGACTTTTTTTTTTTTTCAGCTGGAACTCCGCTTTAAGGGCATTTTTATAAATAACAAACATGTAACACTTGCCTGCTTTGTGCAATAGTTTTACACAGAGCAGCCCCGATCCACTTCCTCTCAGGTCCCCTGCCAGCGCTCCTGGCCCCTCCCTCCTCCTGAGTGCCCCCAGAGCAAGCAGCTTGCTATGAGGGCACCCAAGCAGGCTCGCTCCAAAGCCGCTGCTCTGTGTGTTCATTCACACACAGAGCTACGGCTTGGCCCTGCCCCCTCTTACATAATTACATAGTTAGTCTGGCTGAAAAAAGACAAACGTCCATCCAGTTCAACCATAAAAAAAAGCAAAAGTTATAATCCTACACCCACAGTTGATCCAGAGGAAGGCAAAAAAAAACCCAGCAAAGCATGATGCAATTTGCTCCTGCAGGAAAAAAAAAAACCTTCCTGATCCCCCTGAGAGGCAAGCAGATAATCCCTGGATCAACTTTCTCCTCATTGGTGCACTGGCTGTTGTTGACAGTAGCAGGAGCCAATGGAGAGAGAGAGTCCCCGTAGAGCCAAGGCTCTCATGCACAGCAGTGGATCACGAGGGGGCTGGGGGGCTGATGCGCACAGAAGGCTTTTTTACCTTCATGCATATAATGCACAAAAATAAAAAACCTTGAGCATTTGCAACCACTTTAACTGAACACATTCTAAAAACACAGCATCTTCTGAAGATGCTATAAAGCCCATAGGTCCCTTGTGAAGTTCAATGACCAAGATAATACAATCAACTATATAGTAAAGACTCATAGAGGAGAGATCCTGATTTTAATGTTGGGATCCACCCAGATTTTTGACTGGCAGTTGGCTAAGCCTCTCTGCAAGCTGCTGAGAGTCTGAGCCAGCCGCTCCCACCTCCTCCATTGTCCAGTGCTCCAGTGAGCACTGGAGGGACAGAGCAGAGAGCCGGTGATTGACAGTCGCTGCTCTCTGAAGACTGAGAACTTAGTGATAGGCAGTCTTTGATTGCTCAGGACAGAAGCAGCAACTGACCAATGTCTACCGAGGTGAGTGTAGATTTTTTTTTAATTTCCAAACTTTAAATTCAAAATTTTTTTAAAAAAAACCTCAATGCAAGTACAGTATTGACCCTGTATAAGTCTCCTGTATGGTTTTTTCTGGCCCATTCATATCACCCTGCTGCAGTAATATGAGTATTACAATACTGCATATTATGTGTGTTGGCATTTTGTGGTACCATTCAGTGTGAATGGCATCCCAAAGCACCTTCACAATGTACTTGAGTTGCAGTACACTGCAACACATGATTAGCAGTGCACTAAGTTACACACTACATCACTATTTTGGATTTATTTTTTGGATTGGCCAGCCTGTTTTAATGAATGGACTACCTGGTAGTCCATTCTTTAAGACGGGCTGGCCAATCCAAAATAATGGATCCAAAATAATGGTAGTCACTACCATAATGTAACAGTAGTGCACAACAAAATAAAAATGAATGCACCTGCATTAAACACCGCCACAACTGATCATTTGTCAGGGAATTCCTGTTAGCCAGCTGGCAGGTGCACATCCACAACAAATATTGGCGCCAGATGGCCTATTTAAAGGAGGCTAACTTGTTGTCAATGCTGATCGGTCTTCAGCTTGTGTTCTGCATCCCGTTATTGACTTTGCTCTCCCCCTGACCTAATCTGGGATCCTGCGCTGTACCACTGCTTACAGGTTCCTGACCTCAGCATACATGATTCTTATTGAGCTTTTGACTCTCTACCGCTCCCACTCATGTTGACTCTGGCTACCTCTGGGACTTCATTACTGTCTCTGATTTGGCTCCACACTATTACCAAGTGCTAGCTGTGGACACATATCTAATCAACTCCAGTTGTCTCTACAGTATGTGTGCTCCTGTCACCTGCTTGTTGGGATCACTTGTAGATTCCACCCCACTGAATCCGTGGCTCAATCAAAGTTCCCCTTTAACATCTGCTGGTTTCTGCTTGTGGTGCTCATGTTCCCCTAACTGAGGCTTCAGACTTGATGTTCTGCTGGATCTTCTGAGTCTGCATCTCCAGTTCAATGTTCTGCCATCAACATCTACTGTCATTTGTATTCCTCCTGTCCCTTAGCTCTGTCTGTTCTACATCCAGAGGTGCTTGAGCTGGAGATACAGGATAGGCCACCCTGTTCATTTCAGTTTCCTATCAGCTACATGAAATCTGGTGTAAATGCAAACATAATGAATATGGTTTGCTCCTCCAGATAAACTACATGACCACTGCATGCCAGCTAGGAACCAAATATAAACCATGTACTATTCTGATTTCATAAATACAGAATGGTGGCTTCTTCGGCTTATAGGAAACCACCCACTACTGCCTGCTGGCAAGCAACCACTTTCAAACCTACTATTTAGATCCCATAAACAAAGGAAGCTATCCACACTGCTTTAAGAAAGTTCCTTTATTAAATCTAAATCAATACAAAGGGATATATACAATATTGTAGCGCACCGTAACTCATAAAAGCAATTCAAATTAAGGAATCCCCAGTACACCACTGGAATACCTTCCTTTATTATTACATCATTATGCAATATCATATTAGTATATTTTCATTGCAGTCAATTACTATCACAGGACTGTTCAGTGTAAATGTATTCTACTATGAAACCCCCAGCTGTTGTTCTATCAAGAGCTTCAGAAGACCCAGATCCAATAGCTGGACCTAATAACCCAATAACCAATAATCCAATAACATTAGATCATGCAATCAAATGTGTATGTACAGCATAATTATTTTTTTTTCTAGTTTTATAGTGCATGAGAGTTAAAACTGCCATCAGATTTGTATTGCTGTCCATGTCCCCACCAAGGAGATTCACCCTCTCTATTTGCCCTGTCCCGGATTGTCTCTGCTACAAAAAGTGATGGTAAATCTAAAATGTTATAGTTATCACAGGAACAGAAGAGTGATACATTAAATATTAAAAATTCCACATTTTGAGGAGATTTTGTCTCACTTTCTGTTGTGTTTCTGGGACTGGTTATGAGGGTTTATCTCCATCATGGGTCACTGAAAGGGATCTCAACCATTTCCCACTCTATCCAAAAAATGTGTTGGCTTTATGTACTCTTTAATGGTAAACCTTCTAACCCTACAATAACCTCAAAAGTTGCTGAATCAAAAACCTCGCAACTCAATATTTCATCAAAGTAAAATATACTGTAGATTATGATTTACATACAGAATTTACTAAGCCTAAATAACAATCCTATAGGTAGAGGGAATTCTGTAATTCAAAACCCAGACTATCCTGTGTCTCCCTGCAATGGCTCCACTTTCCCCATGGTTAAGACAATTCCTCTGGATCTCTTGTGAATTTTGTATTGATTATATATATTAATAATAGTAATTTTGTTTTATAACAATGAAAGCATCAAACTATATATAAACCCTAAAATTATTTTGAAATTATTTTTTAAAATTGATCCATATTGATCTGTGTCCTTTTTCAACCTGACTAATTACATATCTATGCAACAGGCTTTGTGATGATCATGAAGAAGAATCATGAACTGAATGGTCAGGTCTCTGCAGATGATTCAAGGAACTCTTCTCTTCAACAGGCAGTTGGTTTCCCTCTGGAGCATCCTGGAGAAGTGATTTCTCAGCCTGGTAGTTGTGTGATAGTTGGTTATTAAGAGATTATCAGAAGAGCCTACTGTATGTGTAGCAGTACCCCCATAGGAGTTGCTGAGTTTTGGGTCCCCCAATAGTCCCGCACAGCCAGGCAGCACACATTTTCCATTCAGATTTGCATCCAGGAGACAGTAACCAGTCCTTGAGCTTGCTTTTTGAATTTTATTGGGGGAATTTAAACTTGGATGGGGTAAGGGGTGTATGGGATGCTCAAGGGTAATGGCAACAGATAAACTGTTTTTATATAATTTTCAGCAATTCAACAAGGGGGCAAACATAAACAGTGGCCTTGCATTTTAGGTGCAAGATCTGCTTTAATTATTAACTGTAGGTTTGTTCCTATGAATTACCTGTTCACCCTGACAGTTGTACTGTGCATCTATGATTTCCTGCTTCAGGGTGAAAATGCTAACTAGCAGCTCCCAATGCAGTTTTAGTGTTGTCATCCTCCATTGCAAATGTTTTTTGGAAACCACAGGCTGCCATGCCGATGTACTGCATACCTCATAGTTTCCTCATTGCCAGCCAATGTCTATGAGTCTGCACTGGTCCCCTATGATTGACTGATAGGATGATGACTGGTGTATTGCTCTACACCAGGGGTGTCAAACTGGCGGCCCTCCAGCTGTTGCCAAACTACAAGCATGAATCCCAAAGGCAGAGACATGATGAGACTTGTAGTTTCGCAACAGCTGGAGGGCCACCAGTTTGACACCCCTGCTCTACACCTACAGCCCAAGCTTGCAGAGAGTGAGGAAAAGAGAAAAACCCCAAAATGAAAAGTAATTACAGATAATTAATAAATAATTAACAGGTAATTAGCCACACAGATCCAATGTGTATGGTGTATGCCAGCACAATGCCCTATGTGTTTGCTAACAGCAGGGTTCATAGCAGGGTTGCTATGTTAGCTAACAGCAGGGTTGACATCATATTCTCTCCTCTCTCTCTGCAGTAAAAGGAAACTACAGTTCCCATCAACCACAGGAAATTGTAGTGAATGTGGGTGGATACACAAGGCCTGTAATGTTGAATGTGTTTGAGAGTCTTGATCAGGGGTGGACTGACAACTCATGGGGCCCCCGGGCAATAGGGGCTCATGGGGCCCCTGTGTCCTTGCGCAAACTCAAAAAAGCCTATGAAAATGGTACCAGGGGCATCTCATAGGGCCCCCTACTGACCCGGGGTCCTCGGGCAGCGCCCGAGTTTACAAATAGTCAGTCCGCCCCTGCTTCATAGTTATTTTAAGGCTACAAAATATTATTTGATGAACAAACACTCTATTGGTCCTTGAATCATGAACTGACTGGCCAGGTCTCTGCAAATGATTTAAGGAAGTCTTCTTTTCAAAAAGCAGTTGTCTCCACGCTGGAAATCTGGAATTTTGGAATAAGAGTTCCTAATAAGAGTACCATAACTTTCTGGAGGTAACAGAAAAGATGTGGTGTAATACAGCTTCAAGAAGATGTCACCAGCTTCCCTCTAACATGGGTGGACAATATATTCTGCAACAAAGAAAACACTAGAACTACTGGTTGATGAAACAGATCCCAAGATAGTCATTTAGTCATGAACTGCCTAACCAGGTCTTTACAACTGGTTTTAAAAAAATCTTCTCTTAGACAGCCAGCTAGTTCCACACTGGAGTATCCTAGAGAAGTGATTCCTCAGCCTGGTGGTTGTGTGAATAAGATAAATGGAATGAAGGCATGGGAACACATTCCAAATAATAAATATTAAAGTGTCACCAAGTACTTTATAAAAATGTGATGTAATTAAACCAGAAGAAACTTCCAAGACATACATCAGAAAGCACAAAGCAACACATTTTAGAACTTTATAAATTGGTTCCAGCTGGGTATTTAAAGTGTTCCTGGACTTTATTGTACGTAGATGAAGATGCAGAAAGACAAGAAGAAGGACGGATGAAAACAGTTGCAGTAAAAATGGTATAATGTTCCAAAAAATTAAATAGCAGGTATCTTTTAATGGATCTTTATGTTCATAGGCAGTCATTTCAGAATATGTAACATTTTTGGACTGATACAAGATTTCTTCATAGACTGCTATAGAACTAAGAAGAAGTGAAATTGATGCAAAGACAAAGATCACATAGACAACCTTCTGTACTACTAGCTTCTTCAGGCTTTGGAAGATGACATTCCGGAAGGTGCAGATCTTGAAGCAGAAGACAGCAGAGAGTAGAGCAGATAAATATATGCAGAAATAACAGCATGAAACTAATAAATACTCAAGGCATCTAAGTATTAGCTTAAGCACAAATTTCCTTTGATAAAAATATTTTAAAAACAAAAATGTCATGGCTAAAACCTGAGTCGTCCCCCTGGATACTCCTAGTGCGGTGATGACTAGGTCAACGGCAGTCACTGGTCTTCTCTTCAGCCAATCCATGACACTCACAACTACAATGAATGAGTATATCTTTAGCTCTGCTAGACAGAGAAGTCCTAGCCCAACAATAAGGCTCAGATAATGGACATCATTGTTTTCCTCTGTAGAAGGGGCCATCTCTCTAGCAATGCTGGTGAGTTATCCCAATGAAAGGACAGGTTTACTGAGTGCTGCACAAGTGATCTTGTTTTACACCTACTGCAGTATTTAAATGAGTAATGTAGGATATTATGCAAACTTTTGTCCCTGTGTTTTCATTTATGTTAATACTGTCCAAAGCTAGGAAAGTAAGATTTACATCAGTGGCTTCCTGTAGCCTAAGGGATTCCAAGAATGTCAGTCAAAGTGTAATAATTAACTTAGGTCTAAATCCAATCATTTGCATGATTGCAATTTGTTTTTTTTTCTGAGCATTACACCAATTAAGCTTCTGCCATTGTGGGTGCTAATATAGGTGGGGGTTGCCTTCCTTTGGATCAATTGTCGATATAAAAATCTGTATATGGAGGGTTTCTGTTTGTTTATTTATTTTGTTTTTTTTATCTCTATTTTTTTGTCAGTTTAACTCAGGGCTCTCCAAACTTTCTGAACAAAGGGCCTATTTACTGTCCTTCAGACACTGAAGGGGTCGGACTGTGGTCAGTGTGAGTAGAAAATGCTCCAACTTCAATGGTTATAAACAATTCCTCATCATTGGTAATGATGGGAGGAATACTGATCCACTGTTGGTAGTAGGGGAAAAAATAGTGCCCCATCATTTGGATCAGGGAAAGGATTAGTGCCCCATTGTTGGTATCAGTGGAAGGAATAGTGCCCCATTGTTGGTATCAGTGGTAGGAATAGTGCCCCATCATTGGTGTCAGTGGGAAGAATAATTCCATAACATTGGTGTCAGTGGTAGGAATGGTGCCCCATCATTGGTATCAGTGGTAGGAATAGTGCCCCCTCATTGGTATCAGTGGGAGGAATAGTGCCCCATCATTGGTATCAGTGGGAGGAATAGTGCCCCATCATTGGTGTCAGTGGGAAGAATAATTCCATAACATTGGTATCAGTGGGAGGAATATTGCCCCATCATTGGTGTCAGTGGGAGGAATAGTGCCTCATCATTGGTATCAGTGGGAGGAATAGTGTCCCATCATTGGTATCAGTGGGAGGAATAGTGCCCCATCATTTCTATCAGTGGGAGGAATAGTGTCTCCATCATTGGTATCAGTGGGAGGAATAGTGCCCCATCATTGGTATCAGTGGGAGAAATAGTACCCCATCATTGGTATCAGTGGGAGGAATAGTGCCCCATCATTGGTGTCAGTGGTAGGAATAGTGCCTCATCATTGGTATCAGTGGGAGGAATAGTGCCCCATCATTGGTATTAGTTGGAGGAATAGTGCCCCATCATTGGTATCAGTGGGAGGAATAGTGCCCCATCATTGGTGTTAGTGGGAGGAATAGTGCCCCATTGTTGGTATCAGTGGTAGGAATAGTGCCCCCTCATTGGTATCAGTGGGAAGAATAATTCCATAACATTGGTGTCAGTGGGAGGAATAGTGCCCCATCATTGGTGTCAGTGGTAGGAATAGTGCCTCATCATTGGTATCAGTGGGAGGAATAGTGCCCCATCATTGGTGTCAGTGGTAGGAATAGTGCCTCATCATTGGTGTCAGTGGTAGGAATCGTGCCCCATCATTGGTGTCAGTGGGAGGAATAGTGCCCCATCATTGGTGTCAGTGTAAGGAATAGTGCCCCATCATTGGTGTCAGTGGGAGGAATAGTGTCCCATCATTGGTATCAGTGGGAGGAATAGTGTCCCATCATTGGTATCAGTGGGAGGAATAGTGCCCCATCATTTTGTATCAGTGGTAGGAATAGTGCCCCCTCATTGGTATCAGTGGGAGGAATAGTGCCCCATCATTGGTGTCAGTGGGAAGAATAATTCCATAACATTGGTATCAGTGGGAGGAATATAGCCCCATCATTGGTGTCAGTGGAAAGAATAATTTCATAACATTGGTGTCAGTGGTAGGAATACTACCTCATCATTGGTGACAGTTGTAGGAATAGTGCCCCATCATTGTTGTCATTGGTAGGAATAGGTGGGGCAGATTATATCACAATCTACCCTTATGCAGTCAGAGAACATTCTGTACTCAAAAAAAAATACAAGTCATTTCCTGAATGGTGGCAGTGGCAAGCAAGTGACCCCTGTGTTCAATGTGCAGAGGGAAAGCTGTTTGGAAGAGGACCTGGAAGACGTGGCTGTCACTCTATGTAGTGTGGGTTATTTTACAGTGGTTTTTAGTTTTTAGCATTTATATAGCGTCAACTGTTTTACGCAGAGCTTTACAACAATAATAAGGGCATACTGATGCATGAGGGAGGTTACTATTCTCTACGCAAACCCTCCCCTGGATGGAGCCTTGTATTGTTTAGCACTAGAGGGAGGTGAATATTTATATATATATATATATATATATATATATATATATATATATATGTTCAACATGCACAATCTATTTCCTCCTCTGGACTACATCAAGTCTGACGTTTTGTTTGGGATCATCTAATGGTTACCCCCAATGAGATTTTTATTTGGTTACAATTTCATTGTAAGAGGGAGGTCATTGCAAATCACATTGTGTACAAGATATCCTCCTCTGGACTACATGTTACCATCCACATAGGATTTAAACCACTTTTAACCAACTACATCTTTCCATGAGTGGCACAAGTCCATGACACAAAATATACCCTTCTTGAAGAGGACTCTAAGATCTTTGTTATTGGAACTGTATATGTTGAGCATTCATGGTCAGTTTAAGAAATCTTTATGTTTTATGTTCATATAAATGGCATTTATTGGTACACTTTGGGGGAGAACAATATGAGACCTGTGGAGTGTGGTTTGTTGTTTCTAATATGTCTTTGTTTAATTAAAGGAGTCACTCATGTACTTTGACTACCAGCCCTTTGATTTAACACATATATTCTTAGTACAAAAAACCCACAAATCTTGGTTGAGTCTATCGTTAGTCCCATTTTTGCTTGTTCTCATAACTGGGCTTTGGATTAGGGACTCCCGGATTTACTAATTATTATAGACCTTGAGGCAATTTTGAAAGTTTTGAAGACCAAGAAAAATTGGAGCCACAACGGCCAGAAGAATTGATTGAGATACAAAGAAAAACCCACAGGTAACTTCAGGAGAATACAGGATTTCTCCCCCCCCCCCCCAACCCCATAAAAGCAAAACAAAGACACTATAAGGATGGAAATTACAAAAGTAATTGATAGAGGAAATTAGGATCCTGTGGGAGGTAGCCACACTTAAAAAATATATAGAGTGTGATATGGTCCTTCAAGGTCTTCAATTTTTTGATAAAATTCATAGCATGATTGCAGAGCCACTGTGGCAGGTTCTTGTACTGTCACATTCACATAATACAAATTCTGTTTTTCCCCTGTGTTTTTTTCTAAATACGGAATGTAATATACTACTACAAAACTCAAGAAATCATGGCTCTGTTTTATAATACTGAGAGCTATCTGCAGCAACTAGCACTGAAAAGAAACCTCAGGATACTAACATTTGCATGCTGGAAATATCTTTGTAGCTACTGTTACAGGGTGAGTTTGCATAGTAAAATCTTGTTCAGAGCTCTGCTGGTCACTCAGATCACTCAAGGCTTATATTTGCAAATGAAATGTAACATTTGCCATAGTAATAACAGAGCCTTTATGTTTTTTACCAGACATCTAGTTCAAATATTTTTGACATATAAGAATAGAATTGATGACTATTTGTTATAGTCTGCCGCTTGCAAAAAAGTAAAACATTCTAAGTTTCTCTCAAAAGGTCTAATATTGCCAATCACTTGGGGATTAATGATGAGGTTCAGGTTCAGGTCTAACATGGGTTTAACTTTGCCCATCTGTGGCTCCACGACCCAAGTGGAATGTCACTGCCGTAATAAACAACTAACCATATCAAGCTTCATGGCCTTCAACTTTGGTCAGCTGGCTTAGACTCCCCAATATTTGGGGTTATGTTAAGTGCTATTAAAACAGTTGGGTTTCCAGCAGCCATTTGTCAGTGTATGTTGAAGTAGTGTAGCATCGACTGTGACCTTCTCTGCAGAGAGTTTTTTTTTCCACTCCCTCTAGCAATGAGGAGGGGGTGGACGATGAAGTGGTAGAACCGATGTGATTGCCACCAACTGGAGAGGCAAAAAATGAATGAGAGGCAAAACAGCAGTAAAGGAGGATTTTGTCTAGGAAAAACTTTCAGTGGACTGAAGGGAGTAGTCATCCTAATCCGTTTGCCCCACAGGTGCAGCCCACTTCTATCCCTATCGCCAATCCATATAGATCTTTAGTGTGAGCCTTTTTTTAACAGCATTTGTGTGTGAGCTTCTTTACTGTGCTATGCAGCCTCTGCCTGCACTTTATCAGCTTTAGTAAAAGTACTAATCATTTGGGTACCACATGCATGAGGAGACAAATGACTCTCTAGGAGGTGCAGGGTTATTCACTTGGTTCTCCTCCTATGCTGCAGGTGGGTCAGTGTCTGCTACCAGGCCTTCTAGCTGGGCCGCTCCTTCCCTGCTACAGAGGTGGTCCTCTCTCAGGAGTCTGGTGAAGGTCCAAGTTTTCCTCCTTCCAAGATCCTCCTGCCTGGAGGTGAGCTCCTCTCCCACATGGGCCTCCTCCCAGGCTCATGCTCTCCAGCTTCACATCCTCTTCTTTCACCCAAACTCTCCTCCAACTCTCCTGCTGCTGACAGGCTCAGTTGCTCTTAAAGGCTGTCCTGGGCCCTTGCCAAGCCTCCGGTTGGGGATTGTCCAGGATACTCTAAGACAGGGGTGTCAAACTCCATTCATCGTGGGCCATATCAGCATTATGGTTACCCTCAAGGGGCCGGTTGTATCTATAAGACTAAATGTCCAGAGCACCTCAGCCCCCCATTACACCAGATGTCAAGAATTCCAAACCCTCCCTAACATCACACACTCTCCTTAACCATGCACCACCTTTGGGGGCAGAGCTGGAAAGTAGAAAGTGCAGGGTCTGGAGGAGGGCCAGAGGAGGAGTGGAGTCAGTTACCAGAGTCTGCTGAATGCTGAGACCAGGGGTGACAGAGATGAGGGGGTACTGCAGCTGCACTGAGAGTGCAGAATTTGGCAGAGGAGTTCTTTCCTCCTCTCTGCTGCCGACTGCTATGACAAGGTGGGGGCAGAGGCAATAGGGTACCTGCACGAGAGGTGCAAGGGCCAAATGAAATGGCCTGGGGCGCGAGATTCCGACCACAGGCCTTGTGTTTGACGCCTGTGCTCTAAGAGTACAGACAAGCCACTGCTTCTAGATCATTCTCCAAAGTCCTAGAGCAGGGTGAAATTCCAGAGGGCTGGTCTGCAGAGCCTCTCAGCTCAGGCCTGAATTCGACCCTCTGACTATTGCACAGGCTGCTACTAGGTCTCTGACTAACAATTAGGACTCTAGCTCCCCCTAGCTGACTAGGAGGATGATACATAGTGTTTATTTCAATATAAAGCCTGCCTTATCTCTCACTCTTACATTGCTGATTTACCAGACTGCTTGCGAGCTGTCCTGCCACTAAAGAATAGTTGTGGTTAATGTGTGTCAAACAATACAATCTAATTTCTACTTAAAGATAAAATCTCATTGTCTCTCCACTTTAACTTGTGGCTTAACCAAACTGCTTATTGATCAGTGATTAGTGCTATTGTCTTGCAGCTTCTGTCCTCAGTTTGAGTCCCAGCTATCAGCATGAGGTTTGCATGTTTGGTTTATGCGTGCATGGGTTTCCTTCAGATACTTCATTTTTCTTCTGGTAGGTTAACAGGCGTGTGCAGCTCAAAAAAACAAAACTGCAGCCTCCTATGGTAGACCCTGGTAACAGTCCATCAAATGGCTAATGCAGCTCTGATATGTATTTCAAACATGGAGTCACGGACAAAAGCAAGGTTTCAAGGTGTGAAGTGCACCAAGGATTGCAACATGATGGATGCATATTTCAGGATAAAGTCTGCCTTATTTATTTCGCTTACATTGCAACTATACCAAGCTGCTTACATTCTCTCCAGCAACTCTACAATAGTTGTGGCCATTGGCATTGATGGCAAATGAGGTTTAATGTTGATAAATGTAAGGTTCTGCAGTTGGGAGCTAAGAATATGCATGCATCATACATACTAGAGGGGATACAACTGGGGGAATCAATGGTGGAGAAGGATCTGGGGGGGGGGGCAATGGAGGAGAAGGATCTGGGGGGGTCAATGGTGGAGAAGGATCTGGGAGTTCTGGCAGATCACAAGCTTAATAATGGCATGCAATGCCAAGCTGCGGATTCTAAAGTGAGCAAAATCCTCTCTTGTGTTGAAATAGGTATAGACTCCAGAGAGAGAGATATCATTTCCCCCGGTACAAATCATTAGTAAGATCTCATCTGGAATATGCAGTTCAGTTTTGTGCACCAATTCACAAAAAGAACATTGGGGAACTGGAGAAAGTGCAGAGAAGGGCAACTAAACTGATAAGAGGCAGAGGGGAGCTCAGCTATGAGGAAAGATTAGAGGAACTGAATTTATTCTCTCTTGAGAAGAGGAGATTAAGGGGGATATAATCTCCATGTATAATACATAAGGGGGATATGATCACCATGTGTAATACATAAGGGGGGATATGATCACCATGTATAATACATAAGGGGGATATGATCACCATGTATAATACATAAGGGGGGATATGAGCTCCATGTATAATACATAAGGAGGGATATGATCTCCAGGTATAATACATAAGGGAGGGATATGATCTCCATGTATAATACATAAGGGGGGATATGATCTCCATGTATAATACATAAGGGGTGATATGATCTCCATGTATAATACATAAGGGGGATATGATCTCCATGTATAATACATAAGGGGGGATATGATCTCCATGTATAATACATAAGGGGGGATATGATCTCCATGTATAATACATAAGGGGGGATATGATCTCCATGTATAATACATAAGGGGGGATATGATCTCCATGTATAATACATAAGGGGGGATATGATCTCTATGTATAATACATAAGGGGGGGATATGATCTCCATGTATAATACATAAGGGGGATATGATCTCCATGTATAATACATAAGGGGGATATGATCTCCATGTATAATACATAAGGGGGGATGTGATCACCATGTATAATACATAAGGGGGGATATGATCTCCATGTATAATACATAAGGGGGGATATGATCTCCATGTATAATATATAAGGGGGGATATGATCTCCATGTATAATACATAAGGGGGGATATGATCTCCATGTATAATACATAAGGGGGGATATGATCTCCATGTATAATACATAAGGGGGGATATGATCTCTATGTATAATACATAAGGGGGGGATATGATCTCCATGTATAATACATAAGGGGGGATATGATCTCCATGTATAATACATAAGGGGGGATATGATCTCCATTTATAATACATAACGGGGATATGATCTCCATGTATAAATACATAAGGGGGGGTATGATCACCATGTATAATACATAAGGGGGGATATGATCTCCATGTATAATACATAAGGGAGGATATGATCTCCATGTATAATACATAAGGGGGGATATGATCTCCATGTATAATACATAAGGGGGGATATGATCACCATGTATAATACATAAGGGGGGATATGATCACCATGTATAATACATAAGGGGGGATATGATCTCCATGTATAATACATAAGGGGGATATGATCTCCATGTATAATATCATATAAGGGGGATATGATCTCCATGTATAATACATAAGGGGGGTATGAACTCCATGTATAATACATAAGGGGGATATGATCTCCATGTATAATACATAAGGGGGATATGATCTCCATGTATAATACATAAGGGGGGATATGATCTCCATGTATAATACATAAGGGGGGATATGATCACCATGTATAATACATAAGGGGGGATATGATCTCCATGTATAATATATAAGGGGGATATGATCTCCATGTATAATACATAAGGGGGATATGATCTCCATGTATAATACATACGGGGGGATATGATCTCCATGTATAATACATAAGGGGGGATATGGTCTCCATGTATAATACATAAGGGGGATATGATCTCCATGTATAATACATAAGGGGGGATATGGTCTCCATGTATAATACATAAGGGGGATATGATCTCCATGTATAATACATAAGGGGGGATATGATCTCCATGTATAATACATAAGGGGGGATATGATCTCCATGTATAATACATAAGGGGGGTATGAACTACACGTATAATACATAAGGGGGGGATATGATCTCCATGTATAATACATAAGGGGGGATATGATCTCCATGTATAATACATAAGGGGGGATATGATCACCATGTATAATACATAAGGGGGGATATAATCTCCATGTATAATACATAAGGGGGATATGATCACCATGTATAATACATAAGGGGGGATGTGATCACCATGTATAATACATAAGGGGGATATGATCTCCATGTATAATACATAAGGGGGGATATGATCTCCATGTATAATACATAAGGGGGGACATGATCACCATGTATAATACATAAGGGGGGATATGGTCTCCATGTATAATACATAAGGGGGATATGATCTCCATGTATAATACATAAGGGGGGATATGATCTCCATGTATAATACATAAGGGGGGTATGAACTACACGTATAATACATAAGGGGGGGATATGATCTCCATGTATAATACATAAGGGGGGATATGATCTCCATGTATAATACATAAGGGGGGATATGATCACCATGTATAATACATAAGGGGGGATATAATCTCCATGTATAATACATAAGGGGGATATGATCACCATGTATAATACATAAGGGGGGATGTGATCACCATGTATAATACATAAGGGGGATATGATCTCCATGTATAATACATAATGGGGGATATGATCTCCATGTACAATACATAAGGGGGGATATGATCTCCATGTGTAATACATAAGGGGGGATATGATCTCCATGTATAATACATAAGGGGGATATGATCTCCATGTATAATACATAAGGGGGGATATGATCTCCATGTATAATACATAAGGGGGATATGATCTCCATGTATAATACATAAGGGGGATATGATCTCCATGTATAATACATAAGGGGGGATATGATCTCCATGTATAATACATAAGTGGGGATATGATCTCCATGTATAATACATAAGGGGGGATATGATCTCCATGTATAATACATAAGGGGGGATATGATCTCTATGTATAAATACATCAGTGGTTCATATAGTGAACTCGGTGTAGAGTTATTCACCCTGAGGTCATCACAGAGGACAAGGGGGCGCTCTTTACATTTGGAGGAAAAGAGATTTAATCTCCAAACATGGAAAGGTTTCTTCACAGTAAGAGCTGTGAAAATGTGGAATAGACTCCCTCAAGAGTTGGTTCTGGCCAGATCAGTGGATTGCTGTAGAAAAGTCCTGGATTGTTTCTTGGATACACAGAATATAACTGGATACTAACATTTATAGGGAAAGTTGATCCAGGGAAAATCCGATTGCCTTTCTGGGGGATCAGAAAATTTTTTTTTCCCCTGCAGGAGCAAATTGGATTATGCTTTGCTTTTTTTATTTGCCTTCCTTTGGATCAATTGTGGGTATAGTTTTATAACTTTTTTTTTTAATGGTTAAACTGTATGGACTTTTGTCTTTTTTTAAGCCAGACTATGTAACTATGTAATTGTCATGATTCCCAGGTCTTTAAAAAGTGGCATTGCTGATAGGGCAATGCAGGTATTGTTTGGTGATAAATCAGGCCTCCTGCCACCTGCACAAAAACATATCGCTGTGTCGAGTAATGCCTTTAATGAAAAGTAATCATTAACTCCTTGGTGCCAAGTGCACGCAAATATGCGGCCTCTCTGTGGCTGGGTTTTGGAACTGAGGGGCCGCATATTTGCGTACCAAATGTAAACAAAAGATGTGCTCACCTTGTGCTTCCGGCACATTCACCGGTGCCTCAAGGAAAGGTACTAATAGCTACTTGCTGTCAGGAGCTTTCCGATCATGTGACCACCGTGACAGCCAAGAGTCACAGCAGTCACATGACCCTCCCTGCATCATAAACCCCTTAAAGGGCTGGGAGGAGCCGATGCTAAGGGGTTAATAGTAAAAATAATTTTAACATCTAACCCTATCAGTCCTTCTAATATTAACCTTTAAACCTTATTTAACCCCTCGCCTACCGGACACTTATACCCCCTTCCTGCCCAGGCCAATTTCCAGCTTTCAGTGCTGTCACACTTTGAATGACAATTGCGCGGTCATGCAACACTGTACTAATATGAAATTTTTATCATTTTTTTGTGACAGATAGAGCTTTATTTTAGTGGTATTTAATCACCTTGGGATTTTTATTTTTTCTTAAACAAACCAAAAACCACTCAAAATGTTGGAAAAAAAATGTTTTTTCTTTGTTTTTGTTATAAAATTTTGTAAAGAAGTGATTTTTCTTCTTCACTGATGTGCGCTAATGAGGCTGCAGTGATGGGCACTGATAGGCTGCACTGATGGACACTGATAGGTGGCACTGATGGGCGCTGATGAGGAGGCACTGGTAGGTGGCACTGATGGGCATTGACAGGCATCACTAATGGGCACTGAAAGGCAGCACTGATATATAGGTGGCACTGATTGGCATTGATAGGTGGCACTGATGGGTGACAGTGAAAGGCAGCTCAGGTGGGCACTGATATGTGGCATTGATGTGCACTGGTAGGCACTGATATGTGGCACTGATGGGCACTGGCACGTAGCACTGATAAGCACTAACACAAGGCACTGATAGACACTGACAGGTGGCACTGCTGGGGCTACTCTGATCATCAGGGCACACTGATCATCATCAGTGCCCTGATGATCTGTGTACATGTCCCCTCCGCGGAGTGCCGATTACCGACTCTCTCATTTCCCTGTTTACATGTGATCAGCTGTGAGTGGACACAGCTGATCACATGACCGAGCCGACATCTTTGGCTCTTTCTGTGGATCGGTGATCTGCTGTGTCCGAGGGACACAGCGCACCGCTAATCACCGCGCTGCACGCTCCCTGAGAGCGCGGTGAGAATGGGAGGACGTCATATGATGTCCTCCCAGAACGAGAGAACGAGGTGGTTAAAATTCCGAATGACTTCCCCCAACTTTGTTTCCCAATTCTATCACTTAAGTCCTAAAGTATTAGCACAATGTTTTGATTATACTGGATAATCAGGGAAAAAGTGAGAAAGACTGAAGACAACGTAGATTAATTCAAAGTTCCCCATGTGCATAATGGTAAGCACAGACCCACATGCATTTGTGACAGATGCTGGTAAAACGAGATATTTAAACTAGGCTAGTGCTCAGGATCAGTGCTGCTTTGTCTTCAGCCTCCTGTGTATCCTGTCTTTGGACAATCCTGATTTCAGTTGCTGACCCGGATTGTCCTGACTACCCCCCTGAACTCTGCCTGCACTGACCTCAGCTTGTCCTCTGATCTCCGCTTCTGTCTGTTCTGTTGACTTCTGCTTCACTGATTGACTTTCAGACCTTGCTTGTACCTAGACCATACTTCTGCCTGTGCCCTGTACCTGATCTGTCCTGCCTGTGTACGACCCAGACTGTCTGACTCTGCTACTTGCCTGCTGCCCCTGGTACTTACCATCTACTCTGCTGTTCCTGTCAATCTACAGTCTTCTACCAGCCACTGTCTCTTCTGCCTGCTGTCCCCAGTAGCAGTCTTCTTCAGTCTGCTGCCCAGCTGCCTGCCTCACTAAAACCCCTGACGACTTCACCTGCCCAGCATGGACACCTGCTCTGCTGCTAGCAAGACTCCCAGGCACTTGTGCCACTCTGCACTCCTGCTCCTTCTGTTTACACTACCAGGGGCCCGAAGTCAGAGGTATAAGAGAGGCCTTCCTCACCATATCAATCTCTGCTACCAGGTACTTGATACTCATGTTGGAAGACATGTTTGTTATAGAATAGCAAAATGTATAAATATACCTGAAATATAGGTGCACTTAAATTTTACAGATTCACAGATATACAAATATTAACTGAGGACCTGGACATCATCCATCCTGTCTGTCCTTTTATTTGCTTCACTTTCTAAAATATCATTGAAAATACATCAGAATGGGTATTAGAAGGCATTCATTGAGCAGTACCTAGTCTATATTTAAATTAGATCCTCAGCTAGTAATTTAAAACCCTGCAGGTTGAAAACCTATGTAGCACTACCCCCTGGAGTCCCTGACGTTTTGGGTCCCCCTATAGTCCTGAATAGCCAAGCAACATGCATTTTCCACACATACGTCTATCCAGGACACAGTGACCAGTCCTTGAGCTTTGTTTTGAAGTTTTATTACGGGATTGAATTTGGATGGGGTAAGGGGTGTATGGGATGCCCAAGGAAAATGGCAACCAAAGACAAACCTTCTGGAACTATATACAAGTCTTTACAGCAAAACTTATCTTCTGGAGAGCTAGCCAGCATCCCCTGTTGTAACACCCCAGACACTAGATGAATCCTCTCCTCATCCAGCTGTACTGGGTGAATCCCTGGGCAGGGGATCCAGTGCTTGCCACTGCAGTGTGAATTAGTCCCAGGTAAGAAAGCTAATCCAGTTTCCCATTAGAGAGCCTCTTCTCCTTACTGGCCCTGGGGGGGTGCAGGTCTAATCACTCAGTCCTTCTCCTGTGCTGCTGGTGGGTTGGTGGCTACTAGAAGGCCTTCTAGCTGGGCTGCTCCTTCCCTGCTGCACAGGTGGTCCTCACTCGGGGGGCTGGTGAAGCCCTGAGCATTCCTCTCTCCAGGGTCCTCTGCCTGTAGGTAAGCCCTATCCATCTGGGCCCCCTCCCAGGCTCCTGCTCTCCAGCCTCACTTCTCTATATTCCACCTGAACTCTCCTGCTGCTGAGCAGGCTCTGTCACTTTTCAGGGCTTTCCTGGCCCCATGCCAAGTCTCCTGTTGGGGATTGGCAAGGATCCCTTGAGAGCGCAGATTAGCCACTCCTTACCTCCGCCCAGTGCTTCTAGAATGTTCTCCAAAGTTCTAGTGCAGGGGGAAGTCTCAATCTCAGCCTCTTCTACCCATCCCTTAAAGGGAACTCTGGTTACCTGGATCTGAGTAATTTGTTACCTGGGCATTTGCTGTCTACCACCCTGAGGGAGGATCACCTAAGCCCTGACCAGACCTATATCTGATGTGGAGACCTCTGGATGTGATACTTAATGCGTATAACTATTACGCATCTGGTGAGTGCATAATTCTGCCATTTTTCACGGAGCACCACCATCGAGTTTTAACCAGTCACCTGGCACTTTATAGTTGCATAGACTGTCATTTATATCGAACTTTATTAGCAGTCTATAGTTCAATACCGTCCTTTAGTTGGTATCATAATTTTAGCGCTCCACTGTTTTATCTATGGTATTTGCGCAGCGGTTCATCAAACAAAATTTGTATGGGACACAATACACTTTTTTAAATTGTATTGCAAAAATCACAATACATAGCCCATTTTTTGTAAAATATAAAATTTAATGTTACACCAAGTAAATAGATACCAAACATGTCATGCTTTAGAATTGTGCATGCCCGTGCAATGAACACTTTAGATTTACAGACGAGGCCTGTGCTAGAATTACTGCCCGTGTTTGCGGTGATACCTCACATGTGTGGGTCAATTGCTGTTTGCGTGCGTGCAAGACCGATGCATGCATTTTCCTTTGAGTGCGAGCACGGGAGGATGGGGGGGGGGAGCTTTAATTTTTTTAAATTATTGTTATTAATTTGATTTTTTTACACTGTCTCTTTCTTTTTTTTTTGCGTACTGTTATTGATGTCACAAACAATGCAAAAATCCTTGTGACAGCAATAGGCATGTGACAGGTAATATTTAGGAAGAGATCTGGGGGTCGGTAAGACCCCAAATTCCTCCTCTGCACTTAAAAGCATTCAAAACACCAAAATCAGTGTTTCTGAATGCTTTTATTATTTAAAAACGGAGCTGTTTACTTCCGAGTAAACTGGAAGTGATGTCAGGTCATCGCTTCCGGTTTACTGTAATGGAGAGGCGAGCAAAGACAATCCCAGGAGAGCCAGAGATATCGGCAGAAGGGGGTCGTCCCCTCCCACTGCTAGTAATAGCAATTAAGTGGCTGGAAAGCCGCTTTGAATGCTATTATAAGAGAGCCGACGGCCAGCTTTAAACAATACTAGCGGGGTGATGCCCACAGCACCAGTATGTTGCTGGACAAGAAGTGGTTTTAAACATATGAGTGAGATATAGCACCAACTTCTTACAAGAGAAGGTAGTTACACGTCATCACTTAAAAC